>NW_027507718.1:435012328-435662328 GCF_037356315.1 Lithobates pipiens | reverse complement strand
CCAACTTTCCCTACCCAAAGACAAAGGTGGCATAGGTCTCCCTGACATCGCTAACTACTACAAAGCCATTCATATGACGAGAATTATTGACTGGAACATACATTCACCTTACAAAGATTGGGTTGCTCTTGAAGCTTCGTTTGTAGACTCTCCGCTTAGACATCTTCCTTGGGTACAGCGCTCACACATGCTCGCCTCGACCAAATCCCACCCATTAATAGCTCCAACTTTACATTGCTTCTCTACTATATGCGCTCGAAAGGAAATATCATCTAATCCTGGACCACTGACTCCACTGAAATTGAACCCACTCTTTCCGCCAGGCATGCACGAATCCTTCCTGATTCAACATTGGAATAATGACCCGATTCTCATCCACTCCTTTTACAACAAGGGCAGAATGCTCACGGCACGACAAATAGCAGAAAACTTACAAATGCCTCCAATCTCCATGTGGACTTACCAACAAATCAGACATTACCTGCAATTCACGACTAAACAAACTGACTGCTCTAGACCCTTGACTCCCTTCGAGAAACTCTGCACCTCACGGACTCCCCTGACACACCTCGTCTCCTTGACTCATTCACTTCTATTCCAAAATTATAATCCTGGCGCTTCGTTGGCTTGCAAGGCTTGGGAGAAAGACCTGAATTCTTCCTTTTCACAGGAGGAATGGGAACGTATCTTTCTACATATTCACAAAGGTTCACTGAACGTATCAACGCAAGAAAATGGATATAAATTACAATGTCGCTGGTACCGTTCTCCTGCTTTACTCCATTCCTGGGATGCAGAAACTCCGGATACATGCTGGAGATGTCACAATTCGGGTGGCACCCTCCTACATCTGTGGTGGCTTTGCTCAGCCATACGTCCTTTCTGGCAGCTAGTACATAGGAACATTGAAAAACTTACGAGCTCGACAATCCCCTTCTCTCCAGCACTCTTCTTGCTACATCATGATACCCACTCTAGCACGTCTTACCGAAAATCTCTTACAATTCACTTAATCAATGCAGCGAAGCAATGTATCCCAATACATTGGAAATCCTCTGTTATCCCTTCCATTACAGAATGGCTCCGTAGAGTGGACAAGATAGCACACATAGAAGAACTGATTCACATCCATGCTGACACTCCGACGAAATTCAGCTCCAAATGGGCACCTTGGATCCACTTTCGAACTACTACTGACTTTCATGACCTGCTTCACAATCCCCCCTGAATAACCTTCGCATATTTCCATACCCGCACTCAGCACAGAGTACCCCCTGGGTTTTCTACCACACGACATTTCATCCGGCCACTTTGAAAAAGTGTTGATTCGTAGACGGCGAGTAGCAGACCTCCTACACCCCCTTTCTGATTTCTTTACCTGAAGACACATCCTCCCCTCTCTTTACCCTTTTTCATTCATTCTTTATCTTATCTCTCTTTAACCAAGGTCCCCTTTCCCCACTCTCCTCTCGATGAGGGGATACATCTCCAGAATAAAAGATATAAACATATCACATATCCCCTCATCTCCGTATCCATCTTTACTTATCTTGACACGTTCTTTGTTGTCACGATCGGGCTATCCACCTCTAGACCTGTTGATCATAGTACAACTTTATATTTACACGATTAAATGAACTAATTTTATTTGCATGAGGAATTTTTCCCACGAATTTTAGCATTTTATTGAAACTGTTTACTGAGACCTAAGATTCCATTCTACATTTACTGTACAACTATATCCAATTTGTTTGGTTGTATTATTACTGCTCAACATGGATTGCCTACCTTTTATATATATCTAGATATATACATTTCTATGTGTCATTATTGCATTGTTTGATGTATTTTGAAAACCAATAAAAACCTTTGAAAAAAAAAAAAAAAAAAAAAAAACTTTTGAAAGCAAAAGGGTAATAGCTGTGGGGGATGAGCTAATGGAGAAAATAGTGATGTTTTTAGATGGAGGCAGGATAGGCTTCTCTGAAGAGGAAAGTTTTCAGGGATCGCCTAAAAGTGGATAAATTTGGAGACAGTCTGACAGATTGGGGTAGCAAATTCCCAAGGATGGGCAAAGCTCGTGAGAAGTCCTGGAGGTGGATATGGGAGGAGGTGTTGAGGAAGCTAGAGAGCAGGAGGTCTTGAGAGGAACGAAGAGGGTGATTAGGTTGGTATTTTGAGACTAGGCTAGTGATGTAGCTGGGGGCAGAGTTGAGGATGGGTTTGTAACTTATCGTTAGTATTTTGAATTTAATTAATTGGGCAAGTGCCAGCCAGTGGAGGGATTGGCAGAGAGGGGTAGCAGACACTGAGTGATTTGTAGAGTGGATGAGTCTGGCAGCAGCATTCATGATGGACTGAAGGGGGGATAGTCTATTTAGAGGTAAGCCAATGAGGAGGTAGTTACAGCAGTCAAGGCGAAAGATAACCAGGGAGTGAATCAGGAGCATTGTGGTTTCATTGGTTAGAAAGGTATGTAGTTTAGAGATGTTTCAGAGATTGAGGCAGCAAGTTTTGGAAAGTGATTGGATGTGGGGCCGAAAGGAGAGTTCAGAGTCCAGGATAACACCTAGCACACTGACATGTGGGGATGGGTGGATGGTTGTGCCATTGCTCTTAACGGATAAGTCAGGGGAAGAAGCACATGGGGGAGGAAATATTATAAGCTCAGTTTTGGACAAGTTGAGTTTGAGGAACTGGTGTGACATCCATACAGATATGTCTGTTAGTAAGTTAGTGATGCGCGCGGAGACTGATGGAGTGAGTTGAGGAGTGGAGAGATAGATTTGTGTGTCGTCAGCATAGAAATATTATTGAAAGCCGTGAGAGGCTATCAGCTAACCCAGGGAAGAGGTGTAGATTGAAAATAAAAGAGGTACAAGAACAGAACCTTGGGGGACCCCGACAGAGAGGGGAAGAGGAGTGGAGGAAGTAGATTTGTAAGCGACACTGAAGGTGCGTTGGAATAGGGAGGATGAGAGCCACTGAAGAGCACAGTCACAGAGACCAAGGAAGTAACATTTTTTTTTGAGGAGGGGGTGGTCAACCGTGTCAAAGGCAGCTGAAAGGTCCAGAAGTAGGAGTATAATTGACAAAAACATCTATTTGGAGGGATTTTGGAGGCCCCCAAACAAAAGGCGTTGAAAAATCGAATCCAACTAAATGCGTTGGATTCGTTTTTTGAAGGTCACAACCCCTCCTGGCCTGAATGAAGTGGAAAGTTTGGATGGCTTCAGCTCGGGTAAAACAGATTAAGTTGATGGACTTTTCTGAGAAATATGGGAATATTTCAATTTCTCTTTCTAAATAGTCTGGTGAGATTTTTTTCTTTTGGGTAAGACTTTTGTAGAAGCGTGCTTTGGGTTTTCTGTCCCACCTTCACCACTGTGGTTTCCCCAATTGCATACCCAGGTGAGGGGTGTCATTTTGGGAGGCTCAGGGGCTGGTCAATTTAGGGGTATTTTTGTATTATTCATTATTTTTTGTCTATTGTTTATTGTTTACTTTTTGATATGCTCGGTACAGTGGCATATTTTCATGTACTCTTGGCTTTGGCATATGCATTTACCCTATGTAAAGTCTGTTGGAGGGAGGGATACATGCCTTTTCCCCTACTTTTCGGCCCCCCCTTTTTTAGGTGATAGGTGAGAGGTCAGACAGGAGTATTCTTCATGCTCATTACATCCCTACCCTGCAAAGGGGGGGCCCCCATGCAACCATGTATTACATTGGGGGCCGCTCTTTTTCCTGGGGACCACCTTTGAGAGGTGGGTTCTTTTTCCCCCCATCCAGAGGCTTATACCAGGAACTTTGCTGGTGGTTATTAGTCCTATATAGACCCACCGCTGCACAGCTTTGTCTGTCTCATGGTTTAGTCTAGCATATTGCATAAACAATATGCGGGTGGTGTGAACAATGGACCCCATTCCACATAATAGTTATGGATTTACTCATTTTTGGTTCAAAAAATCGATTGGGGTATTTAGGTATACTGTCAACACCTCCAGGGTCACCAATTGGGTGGTTCTGTATGATTTTGTATCTTGCACTGTTACAATGCCATGTTGGGGTTTTGTTTTTCACTATAATGTGTTTTTTCCTTGTTTCCATAGGATGGTCTTTCTTAAGACAAGAGGGTTTCTATACTCAATGGCATTCTTTATATACTGAGTCTATGGGCATGATTCATAGGCGCCACATTTGGAGCGCAGATTGGTGCGCCTGGATCACAAGGATTGCGGCCAAGCGTGCACAGTGTATAGGTCATGTGACATGGGACGCCGCTCGTCATCGTTTGTGATGGCGTGTTACACCCCGGAGTGTGCACATGGGGGCCCTACGTGCTCACGTCTGGAACGCAAGCATTGTGTCCGAGTGTGGACATGGGGCCCTACATACTCACGTCTGGAATGCAAATATTGCGGCCAGACATGTGACTGATTCGCATAGAAAACATCCGAACGTGGCGCACCGATATGGGTGAGAGCACCATTTCCTTTTCTCCAATAGAGATGCTGCAGGAGAGCACTACAGAGCAGGACAGCAAAAACTGGAGCCCAATTACAGAGTTTTTTTTATCTCCTATAATAGGGTAAGATCACATCCTTGCCTTTTCCTTGGGGGACTCTCTTGGACCTTTAAGGATAAGGGGGCAATTTCAGATGTTTACTATTTTGCCCTTGCAGTGCTCTTGGTGAATCCATATACACATTCTTTCAAGCGCCATTTGTGGATTAATTTATCCAGTTTCCCTGTATGGGATGTTAGAGAGGCTTGAGTGGACCTGTCTGAATGAGGTGAAGGCCTTCTCCCTCCTTTGGCTATTGGGGAAATGCGTGTGCTTTTGTGACCCAAGTCTGATTAGTAAGTCAATGCATTTTGAAAATATACTGTGTATTTGACAAATAACGTGTTTGATATATATATGTAATTAATTTTGTTTAATCTATTATAGACAATGCTACAATATTTCATCCCTGAAGAAGATTATATTTCCTAAAATATTGAAATGCATTGGATGACCCGCTCATTCCGCTACCACCAGTCTTCTGGGGGTCTTGGGATCATCAAGCTGATAGTATCATTCTTTCACAACTCATTGTTTTTAGATTAGATTTAGATTGTATATTGTTTTTCCTTGTTAGGCATTTTCTATGAATTGATGTCAAGATTTTGTAAAATAAATGAAATATTTTTTATAAATTTTCTTTTTTTCTTATTGTTGCCTCCAAAATCTCACCAAGTAGAGATTTTTGTTGATTTTGTACTTATTAGAAGGGATGACGGCAACCAAATGCCAATAGATATGAGTCATAATTTTTCTAAGAGTATAACTGAACCCTTCAGAATCTATTAAACACTTAGACCCCTTTCACACCACACCACCCATTGCATCGGCGAAATGCGCTGCAAATCCGGCGCAAATCTGGCGGTAAAACACCGCTAAAAATAGCGGCGTTTTACCGCCAGATTTGCGCCGGATTTGCAGCGCATTTCGGGCGCTAGCAGAGCGCTTTTACCCCCGCCAGCGGACGTGAAAGGGTTAAAACCGCCGGCAATATGCCACAATAGCATATTGTCCCTCGGGCTTTCACACTACATACAATGGTGCAGCTTCTTTAGGGCGGATTGCAGCCGCTATTTCTAACGCTATAGCGCCTGCAAAACGCCCTGGTGTGAAAGGGGTCTTACTCCTGATACAGAATATGGCTCTTACAACGAACGTCTCCACAGCATAACAGGTTTTTAGAATAAGTTTGGATGTAGTAATACATGATGTATACATATAATTTTCCCATCTAAAATGTGAGGGTATTGTATTTCTTCATGTTATGACTCAATATGTTGCTCTAACTGTGTTTTTTTGATACTCATATTGAACACGATACAATACTATATTTTTGTAACCTCCGTTTACACATGTTTTATTATCCTTACTTACTACTGTTAATGATATTTTCTATGCCGACTGCATTTGTCACCTTGTTCCTTTGAATAAAATAAGATTGAATTAAAAGGGCATGAGAAGTTGGATACTGCCTTGGAAGACATGTATCAATGCACAAACAAATGTAATAAATACCATTCAGTAGGGATAGAATCCTCTTTTTTTATGCAATTTTAAGCACCATTTATTTCTAATACATGTCTGAAAGATTCCTTTAAGCTGTAAGAGGTGTTATGCAACAATATGATCCTCATAGACAGTGTCAGGGAAGTACCAGCTATTGTGCAAGTGAAGGCTCAAGATGCATACATAAACACAGGCACAGATTTACAGGTACTTGCCTTGCTGTGCATAGACGTGCATATATACGCATGCACCTGCGGCTAACATTGGCACCAATGGGACTATTTAAACTGCAGAAGCTGCATTAGCTGATGCTGTATAATCTACAGCAATTACTCATGTTCCTACATCTGTGTTTGACTTCTGTGATTGACCCAACTTGCTCTGTCCATGCTTGAACCCTACCTGCCCTGATCTGGGTTTGTCTCTGGACCCTGCTCTGCCTTTTAATCATCTGCCTGCTCCAAGTGTTTTCGACCTCTGCCTATACCCAGACCATTCTCCGCCTGCCATCTATGCCTATACCTAGCTGCCTGTTACTGACCTGGCTCGCCTGACCACGCATCGAGGCATCCATCTATCTTGCTCTGCATGCTGTCTGGTTCCTGCTGGTCCTTCTGTGTGCTGCTTGCCTCCCACACCTGCAACTCACCAGCTGTCCACCAAGCAACTGCCACCTGCCATCCACCCAGTCCTGGGTCCACTGCTTCTGCTGCCATCTGCTGTTCCAGTCACCATCACTACGACTGGAAGAACATCTTACAGGCAGTGACACCTTGCCGCACTCCTGTGGCCACTGTCACAACACTTGGAGCAGGCAGACGATCAGAAGCCAGAGAAGGGTCCAGAGACAGGCCAAGGTCAGAGTAGGTAACGTTCAACCTTGATCAGGGCAAGTCGGGTCAATCACAGAAGTCAAATACATGAACAGATGCAGGAACACGGGTAATAGCTGTATATCAGACAGCACCACTTTAAATAGGCCTATTGGCCGCAATGTTAGTGAGCATATGAGCGCGTCTATGTGCAGCAAGGCGAGCACTCATAGATCTGCGCATAAGTATGCGCCTTGAGCCTTCACTTGCACTATAGCTGGTACTCCCTTGACAGACAGTGTTAGCAAGACCATATTCTGTCATCATCTATTTAGGCCATGACACCCAATTTTTTTTATCCAGCAGTGACAGAACTGAATTGAGCAATGGAGGTGGTAGCCAAAATAGATCTAAAATAGATCCAAAAGCTAGGAAAGTTGGCTCTTCCAAAAAAAAAAAAAAAAGAAGTTGTCAACTTCATACCAGTTTTATGGTAAAGCTTGTGATTTTCTTTCCAGTATCACACTGTATTGTATTAAATATTTAACAGAATGTCAAAAGAGAGTCCAGCAAAACACTTAAAAACCACAATCTCACAATCCAGAGCTAAATGGTGGAGCACAGAGTGGTGGTCACTAATTAAATAAACACAATCACAAGTGGAACATATAGTCACTTTATTATGTACTTCATTTAGAGGACTGCTTTTATTGATATACAGTGCAGTACATTTTGAATATTTCACTTGGATTTAGAACTGTTTGTTTTCTTTGCACATTGGAATTTATATTTATTGTATATTTCCCAGAGGGGATAGTTGAGGACACTATTATATCCAGTAACACACTGTTTTATGTAGTTTTACATTTAATGATTGGTCAAGTGACTGAAAAAATTAAATGTATTTATATTTCACAAATCATACATTGTTAGCAAGTATTTTGGGCAACAAGCCTCTAAAAAATACTTGGGGCAACATGCCTTGTACGAGGCATGTTGCTCCAAGTATTTTTTAGAGGCTTGTTGCCCAAAGTACTTGCTAACAATGTATGATTTGTGAAATATAAATACATTTAATTTTTTATAAATTCAATCTATTATGCCCCGTACACGCGATCAAACATTAATCGGTCATTCCGTCAACAAAATCCATGGGTTTTTTCCAATGGATGTTGGCTCAAACTTGTCTTGCATACACACGGTCACACAAAGTTGGTCGGAAATTGCAAATGTCAAGAACGCGGTGACGTACAACATGTACGACGAGCCGAGAAAAATGAAGTTCAATAGCCGGTTTCGGCTCTTCTGCTTGATTCCGAGCATGTGTGGAACTTTGTGCATTAGAATTATGCACACATGATTGGAATTTCCGACAATGGATTTTGTTGTCGGAAAATTTGAGAAATTTTGTGGGACGGAAATTCCAATGGAAAATGTCGAATGGAGCCTACACACAGTCAGAATTTCCAACAAAAAGCTCCCATCAAACATTTTCAGTCGGAAAATCTGACCATGTGTAAAGGACATTAGAAGTCTATGGGAGAGCGCGGGTAACCTGCATGGAAACCATGGGTACACTGTGCTACACTCACACTGCAGGGAAACTGCAGTGGGACAGCATGAAAAGGGTCTAATTCACTCACTTTAGTTGACCATTTGTTTTAAAATGGCCAAACAATGCCAGCTAGCATTGCTCAAAAGCCCGAAAATCCCTTGGTTCCTATGATCTTCACTCCTGTTCCCAATTAAAAATGGAAAAAGAGAAAGAGTTCAAAGCTTAAAACAACTTATTAAAATGGCACATTAAAAATAATCCAGAGGTACTTAGGAACAGAGTGCTCAGCCCAGTACCAAGGCTAGGTTCACAAATGTGTGGGTGAGGAAGGAGCACATAATCACGTTATTTCCTGACCTGCAAGCAAAATGTGCTGTTCCTTGGCAGATGTTTGGGGGTGCCATTGAATTCTAATAGCATCCCCCACAAGTGTGGCGCTTTGTTAAAAAAAGGCTTGGGGAATTATTTTCTTACGTTTCTCACAGGTACAGCAGCTCATTCAAATGAATGGGCTGCTGTACCAGCAAAGTAGCAATCACACACATACAAATGTGAACCTATGCTTATTATCTGGTAGCTAAGGCATAATTGTGTACCACACAAATGCGCTTCCTGTTCTGGGAGTGGCCTCCTCTTAGTGTGCTGACATTACAGTGCTGAAGCCCCGCCCAGCATGTTTCCGCTATACGGACGTCATCAGGAGTGATCCGTATTGACTAAACATTTTGGTTGTAGTTATTACAGTATGACCTATTATTTTTTTAGATTTGTTTTATGTTTCATTTTTCATTTTTTAGTACTGTATGTTGTATTTGCTTTTTGAATTAGGGTTAATTAACCACATTTTTAAAAATGTGTTGCTAGAGCTCAGGTCGTTATGTGCAGTTGCAGTTGCTAATTTGCTCATGCATGTCATGGGTGCAGCAGCCCATGTGAATGGGTTGCTGTACCCATGGGAAACGGGGAAAGAAATCCCCAGCCCTTTTTTGAAAATGCATCACATGGAACTGCATGGTACTGCGGCATATAGTTTTGCATATGCATGAAATGTGGCCATTTTGTCAATGCATAAGGGTACCATTAAGAATGAATGGCAACCCACTGGCCTACTAAGGAGCAGCATGTTTTGGCTAGGGGCAGGAACGCATGCCAATTCTTGGTATTTCTTGGTATTCCAGAGATCAAGCAGGTAACAGGTCAGCCTCTGTGAAGGCCAACTAACCTGTCACTGGACCGCCCTCAAGGTCTCTATCTAATATGCACACATGCATGTACTAGGGACAGCTTACATAGTAGCCAAGTAACCAACCACTATGTCTTTGACATGTGAGAGGAAATCAAAGTACCCAGGGGAAACCCACACAATCACAAGGAGAACATGCAATCTCCATGCAGATAGCATTCTGGGTGGGTACTGAACCATGGTCCCCAATGCTGCAAGACAGTGCTAACAACTAAACCACTGGGATGCCCAGAGTAAAGATTCAGATTCTTACAAAGGCTTATTTTTAACTGATTCTCTTTAACACCTTCTCACCCAGCCTTTAGTAGAATGATGGGCGGGAGGTGGCTTTCTTACAACATCCTGTCAAAAGGTGCCACTTGGGACACAGCCAATGACTGATCTGTGTATCGGCTCGCTGCTGGTACCATGTGACCGCCATGACCAATCACAGCAGGTACAGGAGACAAAATGATTAACCGCACTCCAAGGATAAGGAAAATTGCTTTATTAGTATAAAAACATCCAACATGAAAAACCATCGAGGTTACAGCATCATGACAGCACAGAGGGGAACATGGTTGACGTGTTTCACAAATTTCTTTGCTTAGTCATAATCCCAATCACAGCAGGTCACATGACAGTTGTACACAATGGATGGTTTTCTTTTATGCCATCCATTACGTACAATTGTGTAGCTAATGGAGATCGGTCAATTTGATCACATGGTACAGAAAGGGCCCATCACAGCCTATCTGTACCATATAATTAGTGTCAGGGTTTCTCCCGCACGGAACGGGCAGATGCGTTGTTTGGCTGCAGTGGCCCTATTTAAAGGAGGCTGCTGCATCTGCCAAGTGCTGTTTGTCTGCAGCTCTGTATACGAAAGACCTGCTATCTGCCTGCTGTTGTAATATCTGATCCGGCTTCCGTCTGACCTTGCTGACCTCTCCTGCTCTGACCCCGGCCTGCTTGACCTTGCTTTGGACTGAACCTCTGTTGCCAAATCCTTGCCTGCCTGCCTGCACTTCGCTTCTGCCTGCTGTACTTACCTGTCTGCATTACCAGTTGTGACCCGGCCTGCCTGACCATTCTTCTGCTGTCCAAGTGTGCTGCACTCGGTCCTTGCTGCCGCTGCCCATGCCTGCTGATCGCTGCCTGCTTACCCACCATCTACCTGCAGTTCCAGTATCCAGGAGGAACCAGCTGCTGCTTCCAATCAGACACTCCTACCCTGCTGTGCTCACGGGGCCGCTGTCTCCATTCCAGTGGTCCCTGAACCAGAGCTGTAAGAGAGGTCTTCTTCCATCAAGTCAGGCTCATAACTAGGTACCTAACAGTACAAAAAGCCATGACTGAGCCTGCGGGAGAAGCTTCTGCCATGAAGGAGATCTGCACCCACCTAGCGGCCCTTACACAGGCGGTGAAGTCGTTCCAAGAGGGAAACACCAGACTGGAGGAGCAAGTTCAGCATCTTTCCGGTACCAGTCCTTCTACCTCAGCATCACCTTCTCTTCCTACTCAGCCTGCTTCCCAGCCTAAAGTGGTGATGCTCCCTCCTGAACCAAGAGTACCTGTTACAGAAAGGTTCTCGGGAGACCGATCCAAGTTCCGGGCCTTTCGCAATGCCTGTCAGCTATACTTCGCCCTCCAACCTAGGACTTTTTCCCTTGAAGCCACCAAGGTGGGGTCTGTGATATATCGCCGCTACAGCTAGAACCCCAGGCGTGGGCCCACCATCTCCTGGAGGGTGACAGTGCTCTTACCCATTGCCTTTCTTCATTTTTCGAGGCTATGGCACAGCTTTATGAAGATTCTCAGCGAACTGCCACAGCTGAATCTGCTCTGTCTGCGCTCCAGCAAGGCCGCCAGGGAATGTCGTTCCGAGCGCTCATCTCAGCTCCATCGCCCGAATTGGATGACTGCAAGGGTTCCAATTCCCGCCTACCATCCTCAGCCTGCTCCTCAAGGGGACTCTGCCAGTCCTGCTCCTGACACTCCTGAGCCAATGCAGCTGGGATTGGTGCATCCCACCTTGTGTTCAGAGGAACGTGCTCATCGTCGCAAGTTAAACTTGTGTCTCTACTGCGAGGGGGGTCCGGACATTATGTTATTAACTGCCCTGTTAAGACACGTAAGTGCCTCTCCTCTGTGTCACCCGTTCCTGAATCCCTGCCAGCCAGCACAACTCACCTTGCTCTCCCTCTCTCGTTACAGTTCCAGGGAAAGACGGTCTCTACCAGCGCCATCGTTGATTCTGGGGCCTGTAGTTGCTTTGTCGATGCCACCTTTGCCAGTCTGCAAGCCTTGTCCCTTCAGAAGAAATCCCATGGACTGTCTGTGTTCTTGGTTGATGGGTCCCGCATCAAGTCGGGACAAGTAACTCAAGTGACGCTACCTTTGATGGCTAGTACCCCTTTCCAGCACAAGGAGTTCCTAACTCTTGATGTGATCTCTTCCCCTCTATTTCCTGTGATCCTGGGCATCCCCCTGGCTTCAGGCCCATAATCCCTGCATCAACTGGGCCACGGGGGAGATCAAGTTCCGGTCCAGCTACTGCCAAGAGCACTGTCTTCGTTTGAACCCTGTTATTCCCTCTACCCTTCTTTGCCTTGACTCTGATCAGGACTTATGCCAGCTGGTGCTTGAACCATACCATGAATTTTTGGATGTCTTCAGCAAACGAGGAGCAGACACACTTCCACCTCAACGTCCCTATGACTGCCCCATTGAACTCCTTCCAGGAGCCGAGATTCCGTTCGGGCGTATCTTTCCCCTGCCTGAGAAGGAAAAGGAGGCTTTAAAGGTTTATATTACAGAGAACTTGGAGAAGGGGTTAATTCGCCATTCCACCTCCCCAGCAGGCGCTGGAGTATTTTTGTGACCAAGAAGGACCAGTCGCTCCGGCCCTGCCTGGACTATTGTGAGCTTAACAAGGTCACGGTCAAGAACTGTTACCCTCTTCCTCTGATGCCGGAGCTCTTTCAGAAACTAAGATCAGCCACGATTTTCTCTAAGTTGGACTTAAGGGGGGCTTACAACCTGGTTCGCATTAGGGCTGGGGACGAGTGGAAGACAGCATTCAGGACCCGTTTCGGGCACTACGAGTACCTGGTCATGCCCTTTGGCCTCTGTAATGCCCCTGCCACCTTCCAGCATCTCATTAATGATGTGTTTAGAGACTTCCTGGACATTTTTGTGATCGTCTACTTGGACGATATTTTGATTTTTTCGGGGTCCCTCGAACAGCATCGGGGTCACGTGGGCAGGGTGTTACTCGGGCTCTGTCAGCATGGACTGTATGCTAAGGCTGAGAAGTGTAGCTTTGAGCAACGGAACATCAAATTCCTCGGGGCTTGAGATCTCCCCGGCTGGCATCAAGATGGATCCTCAAAAAGTTTCCGCTGTTCTGTACTGGCCTGCACCTGCGGATAAAAAGGGGGTACAACGATTTGTCGGCTTTGCAAATTTTTACAGGAAATTTATTAAAGGATTTTCCGCTATAATTGCCCCCATCACCCAGTTGACAAAATAGTGTGTACGCTTCCACTGGGGGTCGGAAGCCCAGGAGGCCTTTGAAAGGCTCAAAAGACTGTTCACCTCTGCCCCCATTCTCAGTCACCCAGATCCTTCCCTGCCATATATTCTTGAAGTGGACACTTCTGAAGTATCTGTGGGGGCAGTTGTGTCCCAGAGCCAAGGCGGCAACGATTTGATGCATCCCGTAGGGTTCTTCTCCCAAAAAATTTCCCCTGCCGAGAAGAAGTACGATGTCGGTGACCGTGAGTTACTTGCTATCAAGTCTGCATTGGAAGAATGGAGGTACTTATTGGAAGGTGCAGTTCATCCAGTGCTGATCTACACCGACCACAAGAACCTTGAATACCTGAGGACTGCCAAGCGATTGAAGCCCCGACAGGCTCGTTGGGCCCTGTTTTTCTCACGATTCTGTTTCCACATTACTTACCGTCCCGGATCTAAAAATGTGAAACCAGACGCGCTTTCGCGTATGTACGATTGCCCCAAAGACCCTGCTGCTCCGGACACATCCTACCTGCGAGTACCTTTCTGCTTGTACAACCAGTCTTGCTGGCACAGATCAGGGAGGCATCTATTGATTCACCTACACCACCAGAGGTCACACTGATTCCCAGAGGAGGTCTTCTATGGAAGGAGAGCCAAGTTTTTATGCCTGAAAGCATCCGGATCAGAGTTCTAGCCCTCCTCCATGATCACCCGTTAGCAGAACACTTTGGGCACCGTAAGACCTTGGAATTGGTACAGCATACCTTCTGGTGGCCCGGTCTGAAGAAATTCTGCAAGAAGTATGTCGACTCCTGTCCTGTGTGCATCCGGAGCAAGGCAACAAGGAATTGGGCCTGGGGACTATTGAAGCCTCTTTTTGCACCTGATCGGCCTTGGAGGATGATCACGATGGACTTTATTGTCGAGCTTCCTTGTTCCGAAGATTGCACGGTCATTTTTGTGGTCGTAGATAGACTGACTAAGATGGCCCATTTCTTGCAATTGAAAGGGACCCCATCGGCTCCAGAGACGGCCCGTATTTTCATAAGGGAGATAGTCAGACTGCATGGAGTGCCTGCTAACATCATGTCTGACAGGGGGTCCAATTCACATCCCGGTTCTGGAAGACCCTGTGTGAGTGTTTGAAGATCGAGCTGGCTATGTCATCTGCCTACCACCCCCAGATCAATGGACAGACTGAGCGTACCAACCAGACCCTGGAGCAGTACATTAGATGTTTCATGTCCTTTGTCCAGGATGATTGGGTGTCTCTGCTGCCCCTTGCGGAGTTTGCTTACAACAACGCTAGTAACTCAGCAATAGGACAGTCCCCGTTTTTTGCTAATTACGGGTTCCACTTAACCTTTCTTCCTGACTTTCTTCCAGAGTCACCAGTTCCAGCAGTCCAGGACACAGTGACCTTCCTCAGTCATAACAACCGGGTTTTACAAGAGGCGGTATCCAAGGCCCAAGCAGACAGCAAGAAAGCCTTAGATCGTAAGAGAAGAGGGGAATTGAACCTGCAGGTCGGAGATCAGGCATGGCTTTCTACAAACAATCTTAAATTAGCCTGTCCTTCTAGGAAACTTGCGCCCACATTTTTGGGAACCGGCCTGCTTGACCTTGCTTTGGACTGAACCTATGTTGCCAAATCCTTGCCTGCCTGCACTTCGCTTCTGCCTTCTGTACTTACCTGTCTGCATTACCCGTTGTGACCCGGCCTGCCTGACCATTCTTCTGCTGTCCAAGTGTGCTGCACTTGGTCCTTGCTGCCACTACCCGTGCCTGCTGATGGCTGCCTGCTTACCCACCATTTACCTGCAGTTCCAGTATCCAGGAGGAACCAGCTGCTGCTTCCAATCAGACATTCCTACCCTGCTGCGCTCACGGGGCCGCTGTCTCCATTCCAGTGGTCCCTGAACCAGGGCTGTAAGAGAGGTCTTCTTCCATTAAGTCAGGCTCATCACCAGGTACCTAACAATTAGCTTTGACCAAACGCAGTTTATCCCAAACTGAATAAATCAGTTTCATTCACTAAAATGCTTGCTTATAGCAATGTGATTCACTGTTATAAGCAAAAATAATGTGTAAAAAAAAAAGAAAATCCTGATCACGTCCCCCGAGTAGTACAATGTTACTATGACTGTTACCATGTACTAAATAAATAAAATGATAACTTTTTTTTTCGTGCTGTCACTAATCTGTGTCCCTAATTACCACTATACCAATTATATAATGATGCTATACTGCACTGTTGACAGTATGCAAAATAAATACAAATGTGAAATTTTTTTTTTTTTTTTAAATGTCTTCATTTTCAAAAATTCTGACTGAAAATTACTTTAAAAAATCCACCATACCTCTTACTAAATACCTTGGACTGTCCAAAAAGGGGTCATTTGGGGGGTATTTATACATTTGTAATTGGCATTTTAGGGCCTCAAGAAATGAGATAGGCAGTCAGTACATCAGGACTGATCCATTTTCAGATATATACTGTACCATAGTTTGTGGACTCTATATGTTTCCTTCAGACTAAATGATATACACTGATTTGGGATATTTTTTTTTTTTTTTTCCACGTCAGAGGACCTGTGCTTGAGACACAATCATATTGCCTCTCATTTTTATCTCAGCATCATATCTCATCATCGTGGGTTATAATTCTTATTTTCAATGTTTTTTTTTTTTTTTTGCTATTACAATATCCGACAAAAAAGTTACCCGCCTTCCTGAGGCCTATCTAGACAACAACAATCTACCTAAATTTTATCCCTTACCCGCCCTACCCCTACCCATCCCAAACCCCCCCCCACCCCGCCCCCCCCTCCACATCCCTCCCTTGCGCCCGTTTGCACGTAAACAACAATATGCTGCCCTTATGTCTCCTATTCATTCTAATCTATTGGGTATCCCATCTCGGTTATCCATGGAGACCATATTCCCTTCCATACTCTATAATTTCCTCTCCTTACGAACAAAGTCTTCTCTTTCCAAACTAATTCATTAATACTTTGGGTCCACTCTCCTACTGTAGGGGCACTATCAGCTTGCCATCTTTGCGCGATCAATCTGCGTGCCTGAAACAGGCATCTTACCACTGCCACCGTGACATATTTCCCTTCTCTTGGCTCTTGCCTATATCCCAGTACGCACAAGATCGGGTCCATTCCCAATTCTAACTTAAAGATCCTATTGATACTCGCCATCACTTCTCTCCAATAACGAAAGAGCTTCGGGCAGCGCCACAGCATGTGTAAGAGATCTCCCTGTCCCCGACATCTAGGACACCTGTCATCTATTCTTCTACCCATCTGACGTAATCTTTTAGGGGTATAATAAGCCCTGTGCACCAGCATCAATTGTGAGATCTTTTGAGAAGGAGAGAGCGAGGTCACTGGCCCTAATTCCATTATTCTCCTCCACTGCGTATCTAAGATTTCTCCTAAGTCCTCTTCCCATTTCCTCTTCAAGTTCGGGTGGTCTATTTCATCATTAGAATTCATACCTAAATGATTGTAAATACCTGAGATGGACCCCTTTACGCTATCTGAGGTGAGCAACTTCTGAAGTGAAGGTATTTTATCCCACGGTGGCATATTTCCCCCAAACTGTGCTGCTAAAGCATGTCTTATCTGCACGTAGCTAAAGAATGAGTGTTGTGGTATATCGTAGACTTTTTTTAAGTCCGAGAATGTCCTTAAGACCCCCCCATCGTAAAGGTGGATCAGTCTGGTTATACCCTTCCTTTCCCAAGATTTAATCTTACCGATACTAAATATTTCAGGTAAGTTTTTGTTGCCCCATAGGGGTGTGGTTTCTAACAGCCCTGAGAAACCCATTTTTAATTTCACCGCTTTCCAAACCTTACCTATCATTTTAGTTATCGAATTGCTATACTGAAAAGAGTCAGCCTCCAGGACCTCAGCTATAAACTCATGCGGGGCTCCTATCATTCTAATCCCTTCTTTTAGCTTTCTTCCTTGCTCCGAGTCGTGACCTGCCAGGTGCTGCATCTGCGCCTCCAGGTAACAGTTCCTAGGATGGGGAACAGCCAGGCCTCCTCTGTCTATTGGCATCTGCAACGTCTGAAGTCGTATCCGGGCCGTACCCTTTTTCCAAATAAGTTCCCGAAAAAGGGTGTCTACTTTCTTAAACCATTTTTTGCATATCCATACGGGCGCATTATGCAAAACATACAGCAGCTGTGGCAGCCAGATCATCTTGATCAGGCTGCAACGGCCCATAACTGAAAGCGGAAGTTTACTCCAGACGTCGCATTTGCACTTAAATTTATGCAGAAGAGGGATTAAATTTTTATTAATATATTGATCGGGGTTCAATGTCAAGTATATGCCGAGGTACTTCAGCACATCCACCTCTCTTACTCTTATCCCCGGGTACGGGACTGCAGCATCCTGGGGGTCGACTCGAAGCAGTTCAGATTTCTCCCAATTAATAGCCAGCCCTGAGAAGTTTCCAAAACCTTCTACTAAAGTTACTGCCTGCGTCAGAGATGGTCCGGTATCTCCCAAAAACAATAACACATCATCTGCGTATAAGGCAATCTTTTCCTGTCTCTCTCCGCTTCTTTGAAATCCCTCAATCCCAGAGTTGGCCCTAATAGCTATGGCTAATGGCTCTATGGCCAATGCAAAGAGCAGAGGGGACAGGGGACAACCTTGCCTCGTCCCCCTGCTCATTTCAATTTTTTCTGAGTACCTACCATTGGCCCTTACCCTGGCGCTAGGGGCATTATACATCTTTTTAATCCAGCCTATAAAGGTGGGGCCCATTCCTACTTTCTCCAACACCCGCCATAGGAAGTCCCATTCTAAACCGTCGAAAGCTTTTGAAACATCCAGGGACATTATGGCCCTCGCCCCTACATTGTCTACTGGGATCTGCATATTTAGGAAGGTTCTTCTGATGTTCATACTTGTAGATCTTCCCATAATAAACCCAGTTTGATCTGGGTGCACTAGCTTTGACATGAACTGATTCAGCCTATTTGAAAGTACTTTAGCTAAGATTTTTTCATCCGCATTCAGTAATGATATTGGCATATATGAGGCCACTTCCAACGGGTCCTTATCCGTTTTGGGGATGACTATGATCGTTGCCTCTGTCATTGAAGCCGGAAGGTGTCTCCCTTCCGCTGAGTCTGTTAAAGTTTTATGCAACTCGGGAAGTAGCAGTTCTCCATAATATTTGTAAATTTCTACAGGGAGCCCATCCGGGCCGGGAGCCTTATTGTTTGGCATCCCAGCCAATGCCTGTTGTAGCTCATTAACGGTTATCGGGGCATCTAAGATTTCCCGTTCCTCCTGAGTGAGGGTCACCATTTCTAAATTTTCCAGGAAACTATCCATTTCCCCCTGCTCCCCTGAGCCTCGTGACTGATACAACTCTCTGTAGTAATTTCCAAAAATTTCTACTATCTCCTCGCTCTTGCATGTTATCACCCCATTTAAATTTCTAATACTAGAAATAAGTGAGGGGGAGGAGTTTGTCTTAACCAGCTGTGCAAGCAATCTTCCCACCCCCTCCCCTTCTCCAAAGTAGCGCTGTTTCACAAATATTCGTTTACTCTCTTCTTTTTTTACAATTGCTATTTTATAATCTTGTTGTTTATTTAGCCAGATTTTTTGGTTTTCTGGGGTTGGGTCCAAGACATAGGCATTCTCAGCTTCTAAAAGTTCCTTCCTAATATTCTCCTCCCATAATCTAGATTTTCTCTTCATTCTAGCTACCTGTTGGATCAAAACGCCCCTAATAAACGCTTTTAGGGTATCCCAGATCACGCTCATTGGGGCCGAGCCGGCGTTAAGACCTATAAACTCTTTTAAGCTTAGTTTAACTTCCACTTCGTCCTTCATAAGTTCGAGCCAAAACGGGCTGATCTTCCAACACCCTTGAATTTTTTTTTTTAATCCCCGTATTAAGCACGACCCTTAACAAGGAGTGGTCTGAGATACCCCTGGGCATATATTCTATCTTAGTTATGTTTTGTGCCATTTCCACATTTCCTATAGCCATATCTATCCTAGAAAGAGTACCGTAAGTACCTGAAAAACAAGAGTATTGTTTAATTCTCGGGTGCCTCTCTCTCCAGAGGTCCTTCAAGCCTATTTCATTCAGAAAGCAGCTCAGCCTAGTTTCACCTAGGTCCATGGATCGCACCTTAGGGGGAAACCTATCGCAATTTACATCGAGGACTTCATTGAAATCTCCCATCGCAATAACTGGAATATCCTCTTTATCCCCAATGAATTCCAACAGTCTGTACATAACTACCATTTTAAACGGCGGGGGTATATATATATATTTGCCAGGATACAGCTACTGCCCTCAAGTTTACCGTACAAAAAAATATATCGGCCCTGCTCGTCTATGCTGACCTGGTTGCAGGAGAAACTCACCCCTTCCTTTATTATCACACTTACCCCCCTTGAGTAGGAGGAGTATACTGAGTGGTATTGTTGTCGATATTTCCTGTTAATTAACAGTGATTTGGATATATTGGTAAGGTGGGTCTCCTGCAAACAGGCCAGTCCAATATCAAATCTCTCCAGCATAGCAAAAACTATCGCTTTTTTTACCGGGGTACCCAGGCCCCTCACGTTCCAGGACCCGATGTTTATAGATTTACCCTGCATCGAATTTACCATCGGATCTAAAAGAAAACAAACCTGCAGGCAAAGAACGCCACACAGTTACACAGAGAGCAACTACATGATATTTATAGAATATAAAGTCTACTAGAATACCTATCTCTATTAAGTACACCCACCCTAGTGTCATATACAGTTTATGTTTCTCTACTTTATACATTAATAGCTCAGGGTTAAATTTAACCCCAGATATTATCTTATCATAGTGCTTTATGTTTATATACTTTCTCTCTTGTGCAATTATCCTGCGTCTATCATATTTTCCCTCCAGGGTACCAAAAGATACTGAATGGTACTGCTGTTGGTATTTCCTATTATTTAGCTGTGGTTTAGACACATTGGTTAGGTGAGCCTCCTGCGGACAGGCCAGTCCTACGTCAAATCTCTCCAGCACAACAAAAACCACCATTTTTTTTTTTTCCTCTTTTTTCCCCTTTTTTTTTACCAGGGTGCCCAAGCCCCTTACATTCCAGGACCCAATATTGAGGTTTTTAGCCTGTAGCATCTGTACCATCAAACAGAAAAAAAGGACAAACTAACAAGCGGAAAGTGCCACGCAACCAAACATTGTACATAAACATAGTGCTTATGATATATAGACCCTACCGGAGTACCGATATACAAAAAGTGCTCCCACCTCCATTTCATCTTCCTTTAACTTTTCCATACTTTATATATTTGCAACTTACAATTAAATTTAACCCTAGTTTGTGGTATCTTGTAGTTGTGTTTAGTGTTACTTTTCATACTCACTTGTGTATTTATCGTGCTATATTCGAATTTTCCCTTCACGTGTTTACTTTTTTTTAACAATTTTCCCCTCCCATCCAACCCAACCCCCCCTCTTCCCCCCAAACGTCCTACCCTCCCTTTTAATACCACCCCCTCCCCCCCTTCCCTCCACCTAACAAGGTGCTCCCTTTGGGAGTTTAACGTGACCGAAATCCATAACCCACCTAGTACCCAAACTCACAGACGCCACCCCGTTGACCCCCCCCCCATCCTGCCTAAACTTAACCTCCACTTCCAACTGAAAATTTATCAATCGACATATAACCACCCCCCTCCCTTGCTATCTTCCCTCCCTTTCCCCCTGGCTACTCCGTAGGGACTCCTTATTAGTTTCCAGCCAGTTTAATGCCGCATTTGCAGAGTCAAAAATCTGTACCCCATCCGGGGTCGTCACACGCAGTCTTGCTGGATATAAAAGTGCATATGATACTTTATATGACTGCAAAGTAGCTTTAATTGTCCGGAATTCCGCTCTGCGTCTCTGCAAGTCGGGAGAGTAATCTGGGTAAAGTGAAATCCTAGAACCATTAAAGGAGATATCCCCCATCTCCCTCGACTTGCGCATTAATGTCACCTTGTCCTTATAATTAAAAAGCTTCAGCAGCACGGGTCTGGGACGCCCTCCGGGTGGCGGTGCTCTAAAAGGAAACCGATGGGCTCGTTCTATCGAAAAAAAGGGTGAGAGACCTTCCTTTCCGAACTTGTCTACCAACCAGGACTCCAAAAATTTTATAATATCGGGGCCTTCACTTTTCTCGGGTAGGCCCAACAACCTAATGTTGTCCCTGCGAGATCTATTCTCTAAATCGTCCATTTTAGTAGCGTGACTGTCCAAGTGCTTTTGCATATTCTTAACCACCAACTGGATTGGGCATAAGTCATCTTCCAGTTGACTAATTCTCGATTCCAGGGCGGTTGTTCTTTCAACTGCTTTTTGAATGTCTTGTCGAACTAACAATATATCCTCCTTCATTCCTGTTAGCTGGGCTGCCAAGTCTCCCAAGGAATGTTTACATGCGTTTACCGCCTGTAATACATCTTTCAGTGTTGGGGCCTCCTCCTCCTCATGTGGCTTGTTAGACACGTCTGACTCCAGATCTACTTGGGTACCCCCCTGGCTCTTTTTACTCTTACCCTCAGGTACTAGCGTGGTCTGAGCGGCCGGTTGGCCTTGGCTTTTTCTGTCGGCCGGACCCCCGTGGTGAGATTTAGTTTGTGTCGTCTGTCCTCCTTTTGTTGGTGTTTGGGCCGGGGTATGCGTAAACCGTTCTAATTTTGCTGCAGCTGACGTTGCTGCCTGATTACTTTTTTCCTTTTCTTTGGAGGAGCGGAGATGTTGTACCCCCGCACCCTCCTGCTGCGGCTGTTCTTCCCCTCTTCGCCTTGACATATTGACTTAAAAATTTTTTTTTTTAAAGAGGGGGCCAATAACACTTATGACACTAATGCTATATGCAGCCGTTACCCCAAATAGAGCAAAAGAAAAGAGAGACTTAGTATTAAGGCCTTTCGGACATTGCTGTAAATCCGTGCTGCATAAGGAAAGCGAAGAAGAAGGGGAAAGAAAATACAAAAAAGATGTTCCTGTGTTTTCTTTTTCTTTAAAAAAAACGTTCCTAGCTGTATCGTCCGTAGCTGCGTTTACGAGACATTTAAATAAGTGTGGGTATTCAGTTGTACAGTTGCACTTAGGGAGGCAAAGCTTAATAATTTTTTTTTTTTAAATATCACTGAAATGTCATTCAAACAATTTACCAGAGAGATCTTATCATCCTGAGAGATACCGAATCTAGTAGCAAACCAATAGATAGCAGTATAGGCATGTGTACTCTTTCAGTTCCATCAGCAAAAAAAAAAGCATAGAGAGGCATAAGGTTACATCCTACTGCCTAAACTCCTGCATACCAGAGAAATGAACAAATGAAGCTGCTACTACAGTTCGTTATCCGGAGAAATCCAGTGTACTAATCATTTTTTCTCACCTCCAGAGGGGCTATTCCCAGACTATTTTCCCCAACAGGGGGTACTCACGGATACCAAAATTAGCAGCTGGCAGATACCGGTGTCTTCGCTCGTACAGCGCCCGGGAAGTCCTCATCGGCCGGCATGTATGTCGGTGCCTCCACTCCTGCGCTCGGATGGTCCGCGGCCAGCGTCTGCTTACATCAGGATATCTTCGGCCGCTGTCGGCCGGCTTCGGCATATACCGGCGCTTACACTCTCCTGGAGACCTCCGGCGAACCTCATCTATTCCTACGCAGCCTGTCACTCAGACAGAACGAGGGAGAGACAGCGTGGCGGCGTCTCGCTGACCTCAACCCAGCCACATCCTCACTCCTCACACCACGCCATGCCCCACATACATCCGGTCACCTCCCCTCAGCTTTAATTTACGATTTGGGATATTTTCAACAAAGAAATGTAGCAGAATAAATTTTTGGCTAAATTTATGAAGAATAATTATTTATTTGCTACAAAATTATAAAAATGTTGTTTGGGTACAGTGTTGCATGACCATGCAAATGTCATTCAACGTGTGACAGTGTGCTGAAAGCTGAAAATTGTCTTGGGCAGGAATGGAGTAAAAGTGGTTAAAGAAACTTAGGAACCCCCCCCCCCCCACACACACACACACATAAACACAACCCCCACCCCTTCCCTTCCCAAATCTAAAAATGCTTTTTAGGAGACAACAAGGTGTAATACTTACCTTATTTCTTGCTCCAGAAGGGTCCCTCCAATGGTGCCATAAATCCTCTCCTATTAGCCCTTGTACACACGGTCGGACATTCCGACAACAAAATCCGTCGGATTTTGTCCGACGGATTTTGTCCGAAACTTGTGTTGCATACACACAGTCGGACAAAGTTGTCAGAAAATCCGATCGTACGTAACGTGACGACGACGGAAACAGTCCAATGGAGCCCACACACAGTCGGATTATCCGACAACATGGGCCTGATCGGACATTTTCCATCGGAATGTCTGACCGTGTGTACAAGGGCTAAGATGTTTCAGGCCACAGTTGCACAATTATGTCATCGGGTACAATTAAATGCCATTAGCCCTGGATTGTCTATGAGGATTGTAAGGGATTGCTGAAAACCAAGAGTGGAGGGCCTTCCAGAGTGAGGAGTATGGTAAGTATTACATCTTATTCCTCATTCCCTGTAGTTAATAATCATTTAACGCCAGCAGTGAGGGGTGGTCCAGCTGCAAGAGTAGTTCTCTGTAATCCTGGGAGTTGGGTTTTAAGATCTTTTCTTGAATGGTTCATAACATCTTATATTTAATCCATGAACTGCCCAGCTATTGTCATAAAAAACATCTGGTACCAGGCTCAGACTAGAAATCTGGTATCTTTAGCATTTATAAAAAGGCTAGATTTGCCTCTGTAGGCCTTTGCACTGTTGTCCTTCACAGTGGGTCGCTTGGTGCAATAATCAGACAGGTGATTAGTAATCAAACAACTGCACTGTAATGCCGCCTTCTAAAAAGTACTATTGATATAGAAGAAAATGATGGGCTTTAGTTCAATTTAAATGATTGCTTCATTTTGTCTGTGAGCGGAATTTTTGAAATACAGAAGAAGAAATTGCAGTAATATAAAGAAAATAATGATCAATATTTCAAGAATACCTAATGACAGTGGTTTCAATGTACTTATTTATTAGTGTGGTGCAATCAGCGGAGCTATTCTGTGAAGCTGGATGGGACCCAAGCTACAAAACACCCAGTACACTGGAGGACAAATAGGCAGTCTATGCAAATGACTTCTTTGGAAGGATTCTGATAACTCCTGATTTGGTTAAAACAACAGAATAAAATCTAGACTAACATATGTTAGAAAAGCTGGTCTTTAGCCTATAGCCTATGCACGTTCTACTTAAGCATCATGATACTGCAGGCAGGTAACATAATTTCTCTGTTAGGTTTGACCAAGTTTGATCAGGTAGCATTGCCTTATTGTGACCACTTACATATTGAAATGATTCTTCGCATTATCATTGATCAAACAAATGACTCTCCCTTTGATCAATTTAATTCCTTGTCGATTTTGGCTCTGCCAAATTTTTCCATAACAAAATGTTGATTTTGTAACCACTTCTGGACCACCTTCCACACATTTACTGAGGCGTGAAACAAAGTACCTGCCACCTGTGATTGCTCTCCAGAGCGGCAGAAAGGCGTTCTGCCTTTGTAAACATAGAGATCTCTGTATTCCCCCAGTCAGGGCAATCCTCACACTGTAAGAACCCCCTAAGGACACACTTAACCCTTTGATCGTCCCTGATGTTAACACTTTCCCTATCAGTATAATTAGTACAGTGACAGCGCATATTTTTAGCACTGATCACTGTATTAGTGTCACTGGTCCTCAAAAAAGTGTCAAAAGTGTCAGTTAGGTGTCCGATTTGTCTGCTGCAATGTTGCAGTCCCACTAAAAATCTCTGATCTTCGCCATTACTAGTAAAGAAGAAAAAAATCCATAAGACTATCCTATCATTTGTAGATGCAATAACTTTTGCGCAAACCAATCAATATACACTTATTGGGATTTTTTTTACCTAAAATATGTAGCAGAATACATATTGAGATTAGATTAATGACATTTTTTTTTTTTTCAGTTTTTTTATTGGATATGTATTTTAGCAGAAAGTAAAAAATATTGTTTTTTTTGTTTTTTGTTTTTTTCAAAATTGTCGCTCATTTTTTGTTTACAGCGCAAAAAATAAAAATGGCAGAGGTGATCAAATACCATCAAAAGAAATCTCTATTTGGGGGAAAAAAAGGACATCAATTTTATTTGGGTAAAGTGTTGCTTGACTGTGCCATTGTCAGTTAAAGTAATGCAGTGCCATATCGCCTGGTCATGAAGGGGGTAAAACCCTGCGGGGCTGAAGTAGTTAAAGAAAAAACTGCATGTGTGTAATACAGTTCTATTGGGCTATTATCTTAATAGATTGTTCACATTTATGACTGACAGAGTGTATTGTTAATTAATATTTTAATTTGATTGAAAAGTAAAATGCAGAACATTACCTTGTGTGTTGCATCATTCAGTAATTAATGATAAATTGCTTATTTGCCATTGTTCATATCCAGATCAATCACAAATTGCTATGTGTATGGCCACCATTAGATTTCAAAAGACCATGATTCCCACATCAGTTTAGCCTACAGTATATTTTGTTTATAGACAATAATGAGTTAAAATGTATCTGTAGGCACATTTTATTTATTTTTATATATATATATAGTTTTGGATAGAATGGGTAAGGGTTAGACTCTCTGTCAAGATTTTGTTCATGTCTTTGTTCCATTGTCAATAAAAAAGAAAATAGAGGAAAAATTCTATTTAAAAATGTTATGGTCTAAATTTAAAATGTTAGCATTGTCCCCAGAATTAGATATAAGATCAGTTTTGTAAAAAAATAAACTAATAGTTTTGCTCTGAAGGGACGTCACTGGCTGCATGCAGTGTGACTATCTCCTAAACAGTGTAAGTTTAGGATATATCACATTAAAAAAAAAGGATTCACTAACATCAACAGCAACATCCACACACATAGGGCACCCAATGTTAATCTTGATATAGTCTTCCAAAGCAAATACAGTGATTCCTCTTTTAATAAACTTAATTTGTGAAACAACTGTGGTCGCAAACCAAATTGGTTGTGAACCAAAGCAAATTTTCCCATAGGGTTCAATGTAAATCAGGTTAATCCATCCTGAACTTTTTTTGTTTATATATAAAATTATGAAATTTATGTACAAAAAAAGGATTTATAACATGTTAAATGTGGTCTTTTATATTAAGCTAATTCCTTTCATGTGTACATCTAAAAATAAAAAATGAAAAACTATAGTTCCTCTTTAATCCTTGTTTGAAACAATCCTAAAGCCCAATTTAAATGACTAATCTAGGGGCCGGAAAACCGCACTGTGCATCCAGGAAAAGATCATCTGAGGGCATGATAAAGTTGTAGAATTCATATGAACTGTTTTTCCATGATTCCCAATTAAGTGAGCCCACCCTGATGGTAGTGGTGCAGAAACCCCTATCTGAGTGAACAGGTTCTTCTAAGCCCTTGTACACTCGGTCGGAGAATCCGTCGTAATGTGTCCTATCGGACCGTGTTGTCGGATTGTATCGGACTGATTCCGCCGGAATATCCGTCGGACCCAATTTTCCAACTTGTTGGAAATATTTTCCGACAAGCTGGTCCGATCGGACATACTCCGATCATGTGTAGAGAATTCCGATCGGACAAGTGCCACGCATGCTCAGATCAAATTCCTACACCAAAGCTATTGGCTACTATCCTGAACGTAGTCCCATCGTAACGAAATAACGTCATCACGTTCTGAATGATCGGATTTTCTGACAACTTGGTCCGACCTTGTGTATGCAACAGTTTCGGACACAATCCGTCGGACAAAATCCGTCGGACAAAATCCAACGGATTTGGTTGGCAGAATGTCTGACCGTGTGTACAGGGGCTAAGACTCTCATCTTGCACTGTTCCACTCAATATGAACGTGTCAGAGCAGGGAAGAGGAGTTCACGTACCAAAAAATGTTTGCAAACTCGAGTTGTTCCTGAAGAGAAGCGTTCGTGACCCGAGTTATCACTGTACACCTTTGCACACTAGTACTGACTATTATTCCAATGTTTCTCTTCTCCCTCAGTTCCTCTCCCTCACTCCGCTAATGTGCCGATGGAGAGGGGCAGGGAAGGTGCAAACAAGGATGTACAGGAGCCTGGCGTCCACCTTATGAACTGATTGCTCGTTCGAAGGTTCTAATGGTGCAAAATAAAAACCTGTGGCTTTTTGTAACTAAAAAGCAGGCTTGATCTGCTGACTTTTATACAGTACAAATTTTGGGTAATTTATATGCATTTAGAAAGGCACCCCCGAGGAAACCTGAAGGCACAATAGGATGAAAAAGGCATGAATGTGACAAATTTTGGCTTAGTTGGGTGGAGTAATAGGATACAATGCAAGTGATGTAGGAGGAGGTAATACTTTTTATAGTTTGGAACCTTGAGACTTTCTGTGTAACAATTATTGAAGAAGAAAAATTTCAGCATAGACAATATAAACAGGCAGAATACAAGCAGAAAATTATAATTTATGGTCTTGTTTATTGCTACTGTAGCATACTTCCCAACTTTTTAAAATGGGAACGAGGGACACCTATTAGCAAAAGTATGTAGCCATAGGCCCCACCCCTGGCCACACCCTCATAAAGGAGAATTATGGGGGAAAAATGATTAGTTAAACCCACAAATGCTTTTTTTTTACCACTATTATTCCTTTATATTGGGTTTCGAAATTTACAAATGCAGCAATTAAGAAATTGGATGAAAGGTTTAGTGATGGGAAACGCTCATTAAAAGATAAATAGTGTATTTTATATAAAACTATATAGATCAGACCAAAATGAGGGACAAATGAGGAGGAAAGAGGGACAGAGGGTTCAAAATCAGGGACAGTCCCTCGAAATCAGGACAGTTAGGAGCTATGGTGTAGTCTGTGGTGTTAACTTCATTATTTCTTAAACTTTTTTATTTATAAATTTCTTTAATAACAAGAGCATCCGCTCATGACAGTCATTAATACATCACATAGTTCCTTATTAGTATATGTTAGAAGAATATGTATATCCTAAGGTACTTTACAAAGTTATAAAGGTAACCAATTATATCAAATTCAAGTTAGCAGGTCTCTCTTACCCCAGTTGGGTTCAAGCTGTAGGCTTAGACCTGTTAAGTCGCTGTTATATTCATTATGGAAGATGCCGTTTCTTCTTAAACTATAATTTGAGGTAAGTGACTATAAAATTAGAAGTTACAGTTTTTTAGGCAGTCAGAAGCTCTAGGGTGGTCATTAACTTCATTATTTTTTTCTGAGCTCATAGTTACATTTAAGTAAAAACTACTGCTGTGTATGCTTATCTATCAGAAATACTATTCAATGTAAAATGAATGAGGATTAAGCAGATAAAGCTATGTCCTTTGTACAATACATGCACTAAATGTTCCTATGTTACTATAAGATGACCAACCTTATATTCTGTTCTGACTTATATGTATGAATATATCTCACAAAAATACAACTTTATAAAAAATAAAAAATAAAGTGAGTTTTCCTAAGTTAGATAAAAGTTAGGCAGCTCTGTGATCTTTGTAAGAGGTCATAAATATCTGTATGTATTACACTTACACGTTACCTAGCATGCATGCACTTAACATGGAAACGCATATATGAAGCGCACAGATTGGATTGGTCTGGCAAAATGCACGTTTTTTTGCCGATAAAGAAATGTGTATTTATTATATTTTTTATTGAGAGTTAAACAAGTCCACACAACACAAGTCCATCCAGTTCAACCATAAAAAAATAAATAAATAAAATAAAAAATATTGTACAATCCAATATACCCAATTCTATAGCCACAGTTGATCCAGAGGAAGGCAAAAAACCCCAGCAGAGCATGATCCAATTTGCTACAGCAGGGGAAAAATTCCTTCCTGATCCCCCAAGAGGCAATCAGATTTTCCCTGGATCAGCTTTACCTATAAATGTTAGTACCCAGTTATATTATGTACATTTAGGAAATAATCCAGGTCTTTCTTAAAAAAAACCTACTGAGCTGGCCAGAACAACCTCTGGAGGGAGTCTATTCCACATTTTCACAGCTCTTACTCTGAAGAAACCTTTCCATGTTTGGAGATGAAATCTCTTTTCCTCTAGACGTAAAGAGTGCCCCCATGTCCTCTGTGTTGACTGTAAAGAGAATAACTCAACACCAAGTTCACTATATGGACCCCTTATATATTTGAATATGTTGATCATATCCCCCCTTATTCTCCGCTTCTCAAGAGTGTATAAATTCAGTTTCTCTAATCTTTTCTCATAGCTGAGCTCCTCCATGCCTCTTATCAGTTTGGTTGCCCTTCTCTGCACTTTCTCCAGTTCCCCGATATCCTTTTTGAGATCTGGTGCCCAAAACTGAACTGCATATTCCAGATGAGGTCTTACTAATGATTTGAACAGGGGCAAAATGATATTTCTCTCTCTGGAGTCAATACCTCTCCTAATACAAGAAAGGACTTTGCTCACTTTGAAACTGCAGCTTGGCATTGCATGTTACTATTGAGCTTATGATCTACCAAAACCCCCAGATCCCCCACAAAGCAGGATCAGCAGATCGTGAGTGCAATGCAGGGCTCTTGCGTGTGTAAGCTGTCTGGCCAAACATCATATGGCCAGGCAGGTACACACTAACAGGAAGCATCGATGAACTAGAAGCTCTACAGTGCCATGGTAGTTCAATGAGAACTACAAACCCACAGCCGCATAGGCTGTCGAGCCTTGTCATTTTCTACTCACAGATTGCTGTGAATGCATGATGCGGCAGGGCAGGCGGAGCCCTGCATGGCCACATTATTTTCAGATTGTGACAGAGAGCACGGGGAGAAGATCCCCAGCTCCCTGTCATGGAGAGTTGGGGGGTGTGGGTGCCGGTGGATTTGTAACATGTTATATGTTACACCCTGAATATGGGTGTAACATATAACATGTTACAAAGGGTGAACTTACCCTCTAATGGAGCAAGCAGCCAGACACAGGGTATTTTCAGTCAGATGCATAAAATCTCACTCAGTTCTCAGACAGCAATCAGGCATATGGTGTTTTTTTTGTTGTTTTTATTTGTTTTGCAAAACTGGGATATGGATAGAGAAAAGCTTTGCGATGCCCATAACTGAATAATTTGAGTGAGAACACTATCTAACAGTTAAATGAAGTACAGCAGAATTTTTTGTACAAAAGGTAGCAACAGCTTTTAGCACAGGAGGGCTTTCCTTAGGCACAGCCCTGGCAGCAGGTCTGGAATGGTCCCTCTAAAGCCCCATACACACTATCAGATTTTCTGCTGAGTTTTTCCTTCAGATTTACCAAAACCATATAATATGAGGACAAACCTTAGGAGTTTCAATGTGTATGCAATCAGGCAGGCCCTTCTACTACATGGTTTTGGTAAATCTGAAGGAAAAACTCAGCAGATAATCTGATAGTGTGTATGGGGCTTAACAGGAAGGGGTGTACAGGCAACAGTCTCTCTCTTTCAGGATTTCTCTGTGGCCTACTCATTGCGATCCAGGCAGTCTGAAGGCTTTCTTTCAGCTTCAGTTGATGCTAGCATAAAGCATCCCAAGAAGATCCCCCCTGGGTGTTGCTTTGGGTGTTCCTGTGACTTTCAGAGTTATCCTTCAGCTCCATGATGAGCTAGAATCATCCATAACTTCTTAAGGCTTCTTCTAAGCCTTGGACGTTTTAACAGTACTTCCAGGCTGGCTCACTCTCCTACAGGCAAAGGACCCTGCTACTCTCTGCTCTCACCCTTATATAACACTCACAGTCCCCTGCTGGTCACTCTTCTCGACCAGGGATTGGCTGAGGCTGTATCCAGGGCCAACTAAGACTCTGCCCTATCTTGCTCACTATGTTTCCAGAAAGTTCTGGAAAGACAGGGGGAGACAGGCAACCCTGCAGCTGCAGAACTCAGATTAGGCAAAACACAATTATATATTGAATTCTAACAGCAGGGCCTAAAACTAAACTTGCCTCACTTCTAGCACCTAAACTAGGAGGGTGCTACATACACTATATTATCAAAAGTATTGAGACACCTGCCTTTACACACACATGAACTTTAATGGCATCCCAGTCTTACTCCTATGGGTTCAATATTGAGTTGGCCCACCCTTTGAAACTATAACAGCTTCAACTTTTCTGGGAAGGCTGTCTAAAAGGTTTAGGAGTGTGTCTATGGGAATGTTTGACCATTCTTCCAGAAGAGCATTTGTGTGGTCAGGCACTGATGTTGGATGAGAAGGCCTGGCTCACAGGCTCCACTCTAATTTAGGCCAAATGTATTCTATTGGGTTGAGACCAGGGCTCTGTGCAGACCAGTCAAGTTCCTCCACCCCACACTCACTCATCAATGTCTTTATGGACCTTGCTGATTTGCAGTCATGTTGGAAAAGGAAAAGGCCATCCCCAAACTGTTCCCCTGAATTTAGGAGCATAAAATTGTCCAAAATGTCTTGGTATGCTGACACTGAAAAGTGGAACTTCCACTTATATGCTTCCTCCCCCCTCCGGTGTCACATCTGGCACCTTTCAGGGGGGAAGGGAGAACGGAGACCACTTCTGGGAGATGGGCCACGGCCTGATCTCCCTGAAGTTCTCCCCCCCCCTCCTTCCCCACGCCGCCTGGCCAATTAGAAAGCGCAGGCATCGTGGGCTCCCTGGACAGGTAAGTGCCTTGAATAATAAAAGTCAGAGGCTACAGTATTTGTAGATGCTGACTTTTAAATTATTTTTTTTTGGCTGGACCTCCTCTTTAAGAGTTCCCTTCACTGGAACTAAGGGGCCAAGCCTGACCCCTGAAAAACAACCCCACACCATAATCCCCCCTCCACAAAATGATTTGGACCAGTGCACAAAGCAAGGTCCATAAAGACATAGATGAGCGAGTTTGGGGTGGGTGAGTCTTGACCTCAACCCGTAAGAACACCTTTAGGATGAATTAGAGAGGAGACTGTGAGCCAGACATTCACATCAAGCATCAGTACCTGACCTTACAAATGCGCTTCTGGAAGAATCATCAAACATTCCCATAGACACACTCCCAAACCTCGTGCCTCGTGGACAGCCTTCCCAGAACAGTTGAAGCTCTTGTAGCTGCAAAGGGTGGGCCAACTTAATATTGAACCCTACGGACTAAGACTGGAATGCCATAAAAGTTAATGTACGTGTAAAGGCAGACATCCCAATACCTTTGTGAATATAGTGTATATCTGATACTAGGTTCACTTTAATCAGTGTAAAGTTTTATCACATAAAATAAAATCAGCAATAGATTCAGTATCATAACAAGAATGATCGAATGGAGAAAGCCTGTTGGCAAGCTCCTCGTAGATAATTGGAAAATCATTCTCCAGGACTGTATATCTCTTTGATAATAATCCTTTATGTGTTAAGTCATAAGAAAAGGCAATGAACTCCCCCAACTTGTCCATTACAGACCCAGAAACAAGCATGCTTTGGCTTCAACCACTGTCATCCCACCTGCAGCTTATGCACAGATGTACTCTGTCGGTATTGTGCTCGTTTTCAGTCTTTAAGGTGAGCAGTTACACAGTCTAAGCTTTTCAAAAGATTGAATTCCATGTTGCCTTGTTCTCTCACTGTGATATATTTTATCTAAGCTACAGATTTGTAATGTTCGCTAAACCAATAGAGCATGTAGTTTGTCCTGCTGTGATCATCTGAACATGTCTATTGGAATGAATCATTGTGATGCGGTTAATGGAACGCAATGCAAAGAAGTAGAAAAAATATATATCAGTGTTTGAATATTTCCAGCTCTCAGAAAATCTGGAACATGAACAAATCCTGCCAACAAATCTGTTTTCTGTGGAGCATGCCTTCATTCCACATTAACACTTGTTACAAGCCCCACTATTTCTGTCTCTTAACATTATGATATATTCAAAGGTATAGAACTGACTGGGTAAGCAGGCATGAAAGATATGACAAAATGCTTTCTGTTGTATTGGCAAAGGCTTTGCCATATTATAATTGTTTATTTTGCCCTTTGTATGGCAGTGTACATCTACTGTCCTCAGCAATACTGCAGTGAGGGCCGGAACGGAAAAGACATAAAAGAAAAAGTAGTGCAGGGCCGGGCATGACAGTGTGTTTAGGGGAGGCAATGCATGGGTTAATATGAAGAGCTAAGAGGGGAGGGGACAGTGAGTAAAGTCCAAGTGGGAGTGGTAATATATAAGGAGGAGGCGGGGCTGGGCTGGGGAACAGAAAATTGTGGAGAAAGAAAGGAGGAGGCAGTTTTTTCCACCCACCCTTCCTATACGTCGTCTGTGTTTGTTGGTTTATGTGTTTTCTTTCTTTCAGGAGCATGGCAGATGGTCGTCATGGCAGATGGTCGTCTTGGCAGTGTTTTGTTGGACTTTGATGGTGGCAGTAAACATATGTGATGGAAAGGGGTGGGGAGTTATTGGTAGTATGTGCCCCTCCAGTGTATTCCAGCTCGCATACTGTGACATATACCATGTGACACCGCCCCATTGTCACTATATAAGTGACCGCACAGCGCGGCTCTGGCATTCCGGCCGGAGAGCTCGTCGAGTCAACATCTCCAGGAGAAGAAGAAGAAGAACAAGAAGAAGAACAAGAACGGAAGGCGGCGGCGGCGGCGACGACAGCGGCGACAGAAGACCGGGCCACCGCCTGTAAAAGAGCTACAAGAAGGCGCGGTGGCCCGGCAGAAGAACCGAAGGCGGCGACAGAAGAACGGAAGGCAGCGGCGACAGAAGACCGGGCCACCGCCTGCAAAAGAGCTACAAGAAGGCGCGGTGGCCCGGCAGAAGAACCGAAGAGGGGGACAAGACCCCCGAAGTCGGGAGAAGAGGCCGGCGGCGGGGAGGAAGAAAGCCGGACTCCTCCGCTAGTAAAAGAGCTACACACACATAGCGGAGGAGTCCGGCGAGAAGACCCCCAAAGACGGAAGACCCCCGGAGCTGTGCAATAAAATATTTTTTCCCTGTGTTGTGTTTTTTTTTGTACTTTATTTCACAGGTGAATGGGTAGGGGTACATTGTACCCCATACTCATTCACATAGGGTGGGGGGCCGGTATCCGGGGGCCCCCTTCTTAAAGGGGGCTCCCGGATTCCGATAAGCCCCCCGCCCGCAGACCCTGACAACCAACGGCCAGGGTTGTCGGGAAGAGGCCCTTGTCCTCATCAACATGGGGACAAGGTGCTTTGGGGTGGGGGGGCCGCGCGGCCCCCCCTTCCCCAAGGCACCCCCCCATGTTGAGGGCACGCGGCCTGGTACGGCTCAGGAGGGGGGGCGCGCTCGCTCGCCCCCCTTTCCTGGCCGGCCGGGTAGCGTGCTCGGACAAGGGTCTGGTGTGGACTTTGGGGGAACCCCCACGCCGATTTTTTTCGGCGTTGGGGTTCCCCTTTAAGCCCATTCTAGGCGGCGGAGCCCGCAACGTCTCCTTCGCGGGCCCCGCCTACCTGTACACGCGCTCCAAATGGGCGGATTTGCCTCCGCCTTACGTGGGCGAGTCCGTTCATTTCAAAAGTTGAGCGGACTGTTTGGCAAACAGTTCGTTGAAACAGTCCGCTCGTGTGTGGGCAAGTCCGCTCATGCAAATTTTGAGCGGACTGTTTGCCGAAACTGTTTGACGAACAAGGTTGGGCAAACAGTCCGCGCGTGTGTACGCGGCCTAAGAGGCAAGTTGGGTACCTCTGAACTACACTGGTCATGTGATAAGTACACAGTGTTGTTCCATAACCAAGGCTTCCCAGGGAATTAAACTTACCAATACCATAATCTATACCTTCATGTGGTCAGCTTTTCATAATGCACAAATTCCTTTTATTTGTTTCCAAAATACCATGGCTTAAAGCGGTGTTCCGCTTAAAAAATTTTTTTATTGAAAGTCAGCAGCTACAAATACTGCAGCTGCTGACTTTTAATAATTGGACACTTACCTGTCCTAGAGTCCAGTGATGCGGAGGATCGAAGCCCCGCCTGTCCGCTTTTTTTAAGCACATTAATACATTTTTTTTTGGGGTGAAACTCCACTTTAATGTGTTACTAAACCCAGGACCCTGCATTCACTACAGCTGGTCTGCCACAGTACACAGAACATGGAAATGCAATTATTTTTGTAAATATAAACAGCTAAATACCTTTTCTCATCAGCAATATATAGCAGTCTTGTTGTGTAACACTATGTGATTTATTATCATTTCTTTGTGTGCATAACTTGGTTATCATTGCTTTGTGTCTTTAACTACTTCAGCCCCGGAAGATATGGCTGCTCAATGACCATGCCATTTTTTGCAATATGACACTATGTCGCTTTAACTGACAATTGTGCGGTCATGCGACACTGTACCCTAACAAAATTAATGTCCTTTTTTTCCCACAAATAGAGATTTTTTTTGGTGGTATTTGATCACCTCTGCAGTTTTTATTTTTGACCTATAAACAAAAGAAGAGCAACAATTTTGAAAAAAAAAAAAACACAATATCTTTTACTTTTTGCTATAATAAATATCCCAGATTAAAAAAAAAATGTTTCCTCAGTTTAGGGCGATATGTATTCTTCTACATATTTTTGGTAAAAAAAATCACAATAAGCATACATTGATTGGTTTGTGCAAAAGTTATAGCGTCTACAAAATAGGGGATAGATTTAAAGCATTTTTATTATTATTATTTTTTTTACTAGTAATGGAGGCGATCAGCAGTTTTTATCAGGGCTACAATATTACGACAGACAAATCGGACACTTTTGACACATTTTTGGGACCAGTAACAGTTATACAGAGATCAGTGCTATAAAAATGCACTGTATACTGTATAAATGACACTGGCAGGGAAGGGGTTACCACTAGGGGGCAATCAAGGGGTTAATTGTGTTCCCTAGGTGTGTGTTCTGACTGTAGGGGGATGGGACTGACTAGGGGAAAAGAGAGATCGGTGTTCATACTTTGTATGACCAGATGATCTGTCTCCTCTCCCCTGAGAGAACCAGGATGTGTGTGTTTACACATGAGCAATCACGGGTGCCTGATGGTCATCATGCCCCCCCGGCCATTCGCATCGGCTCTGGGGAGATGCCGGAGGCATCTTAAATAGCCGATGTACCGCTACGACAGCTAACACAGGGGAGCCAACCTGCCACAGTATAACTGCGGTGGCTGGTCCGGAAGCTGTTAAGGTGCTTTCTACTGTCTAAGCTGAGCTCTTTTTCTCACGGTACCTCTGTTTACTCCTCAGTTTCCATACAAACACTGGTCAAAGCTTGTAAGAGGAGCTTTCTGACCGACCCATGAGAATGTAAGACCCCTGACCCTCTGTCTAAACCTCTCTAGCAATACACACCAAACTGAGCATGTGCAGCCTGACTCCATAGACTCTGTGTGTGCTATTAGGAAATTATAAGGAGTCAGTGAAAGGAGGGGAGGATCCAAGAAGCCAGGATCAAACAGCCTTTTTACACAATGCGGAAGATTAACCCCTTAGGTTCCACAGTGAGTATAACAAGCACGCTTTACCTCATGTAGCGCCCATAACCCTTTGCAGGGCGGCCTTGACTTAATGGGCTTACCGGTTGCCTTCTCTTGGCCTGCTCTTCCACTTCTAGGGGTTCCCAGGGTTGATACCCAACGACTTGTACACTGACACAGATAAAGTCCTTTCAAAAAGGTTTTATTTTGCAGTAGAACTTTCAATTAACACAGTCTCTTAGGGAACAGAGGGCACAGGTGAAGAACTCAGGCACCTTGAAATGCAGGTCTAGCAAAGTCTCTATTTCCACCCAGAGAGTAGCCACTCGCAGCTGGGTACTTCAAGGCTGAATAGATCTCTAGCCAGAGATCATGGCAGTCAGCACATTGACTCAAACTTGAACAAACAACCAAGAGTAAATAGAAACCTTTTTCCTCCGTACCTGGGACGTTTCCCGTCTCCTTTATAGTACTGGAAAAGTGTGAATTCGTCAATGTCCTTCTCAACTCAGTAACCAGGCACTTCTCAGGATGCCACTTGCCAGCCCTCCACCAAAGAGACCTCCCCTGGTCACTTCCACGAGCTGCGGTGTCCCTCCAAGCCGAGAGCACACCCGGACACTTTGAATCCTCCTTCAGTTACTGCGCCTCGGACCAGCAGGTTCCGAGACTCGGGAACGGACAGATCCCTACCCCAGACCAAGCCGGTCTATCAGGGGCCACTGACAGGAACATGTTGCGGGGTGTCAAACACCCCATGGCCGGGACCCCTCACGGGGCTACCCCGGTCCTGGAACCGTACTAGACCACACGGGTCTCTCGAACAACTCCGGAACCCCCGAACACGTGACCCACACCACTTTAAGTATCCCTTCCCAGACTCCTGAGCGGGCCAGCTGATTGGCTCCAAGAAGGCCAATACCTGAACATCCAACCAGACTGGTTCTAGCATGTCATGTGCACCTCACCGTTCACATGACCAGGCAGAACAGCCTGGCCAGACTGGTGTTAAGGCCCACCTACACAATTAACCCTCAGAATCTTTACTGTTGTGAGGCCAAAAACTAAATTCACAAGCGTGTGACATTTGATCTCAAATGTCATTCGCTACACTTCATATACAAACTGATTTTACTATTGTGGGTTTAGTAACACTTTAAGGGCATTGTACACTTTCAAATGTTTTTGTTGTTTTAATAAAATATTAGTGTAGTTATATTCCCTGTGCTGTTTGTTCGGCTTTCCTTGTAATGATGGGCTTACATGTTGTGACTGCAGTTTTTAGTGTAATGGCTGACCAATTACCCCTATGATCATGTATTCATTCACCTAGCTTACCCCTATTCACCAAAGAGAAAAGACAGCTTCCTGTTACAGGTCACATTGTGGTTCATTTACTAAGACTGGAGAGTGCAAAATCTGGTGCAGCTCTGCATAAAAAAAAATCATCTTCCAGGTATTATTGTCAAAGCTTAATTGAACAAGCTGAAGTTAGAAACGGATTGGCTACATTGAAACAGCTGCACCAGATTCTGAGTGCACCAATTTTAGTGCATCAAAAATTTTGAATTGCTAATGTAGCAAAAAAAAAACATCCTCTAGTGGAGATATTTACTTTAAATGCAGCCAGTGACATCTCCGGCGCATGCGCTCTGAAGGAACTGTATACCCATGCCGTTTTTTCAGAGCCATGCTGTAAACAGTGACTCCCTTGCACATCATTTCACAATAAACCTGCCATGACCATGTGCTCCTCACAAGATTCTGACAGAGGAGTGAAAAGAACACTTACCATGACTCCATTGCTGAAGAAAAAGCATGTTGAAGCTCATTTTAAGTTTGCTGCACAACATTTAGACAAGCTTGTGAAATACTGGCTGAATATAGTCTGGTCAAATGAGACCAAAATTTAACTCTTTAGATGCCATAATGCATACCGTGTTTGGAAGTTATAATGGCATTGCACATCACCCCAAAACACCAGACCAACAGTGACGTTTGGAGATGGGCACATCATGGTGTGGGGCTGTTTTTCAGTATATGGTACTGGCAAACTTCATATTATTGAAAGAAGGATGAATAGAAAATTTTACTAAGACATTCTTGATAAAAATCTGCTGCCATCTACCAGGATGATGAAGATGACACAAGGTGAACATTTTAGCAAGACAATGATCCCAAGCACAAAACCAAGGAAACTCTCAATTGATCTCAAAGAAAGAAAATAAAGCTGCTACAATGGCCCAGCCAAACACCTGATAAATCTTATAGAAAATCTATGGAAAGAACTAAAGATCAAAGTTAATAGATGAGGCCCACAGAACCTTCAAGATTTGAAGATGGTTTGTGTGGAAGAATGGGCCAAAATCACACCTGAGCAATGCATGCGACTAGTTTCTCCATATAGAAAGCATCTTGAAGCTGTCATTACCAACAAAGGATTTTGTATGAAATATTAAATACATTTAAGTTAGTGTGTTCAATACTTTTTTCCCTGTGTCATTTGATTTTATTACACAACTTAGTTTCTGAACTTATTTGATTTGGTTTCTGTATGTATGAATTGCATTTGGTTGTTACCGACATGTGGTGAAAATTTCATGTCAATAGCACCTTTAGAAATATATTTACCTAGAAAAATGGTCATTTCTAAGACTGAGAACTCAGTGATCACATGACTGCTGATTGCTCAGCTCTCAGCCTGCTCTTCCTCTCCAGCACTCACTGGGGCACCGGGCAGGAAAGGAAGTGGGCGCAGCTGGCTCTGGCTCTCCTGACAGCATTTCCAGAGCCTGGGGCAGCTTCACCAGATTATCGACAGTGGACTATAGCCAGGGGCAGGGGGCCCCCGGGTAATAGGAGATTATGGGGCCCCCGGGCAATAGGAGATTATGGGGCCCCCAGGCAATCAGACATTATGGGGCCACACAGTATACACAAACACACACACACCCGCACAGTATACAATCACACAGTATACACAGACATGTTTCTATTGGCTGAGAAGGTACTGGAGAGGTGGGGCAGCTATAATCTAAGGATTTTTAGACCAAAAGGATATCGGTAAGGGACATTTCAGAGACAGATGTAAAAAAAAAAAACCCACAGATTTTTATATACTTTCCCTGGTTTTACTGAGGCTGGCAACCCTGATGGGGCCCCCTAGTGGCCCAATGGTCAGTCCACCCCTGACTATAGCTCACTGTCTGCTGATTCTGAGTCACAGGAGAGCAAAGGTAAGTGTACTTCTGTGATCCACAAGAGAAGTATAGACAGAAAAGCTTTAGCCATACTTTCCATTCTTTTAACTCCTTCCCAAATTGAGTATTCACACATGTATGCCTTTGTTTGACATATGGTTTAGAGAGAAGCTGCAGAAATGTAGCCACTGCTTATGGGACATGGGGGTCCAGGCCACCTGACAGGTGCTGCATGAGGGGGTTCTTGTCAGGCGGGGGACTCCTTTTCCTCCATCACCACTCAATCCAGCGTTGACTACGCTTGCACCAGTAAAGCACATAACTCTCTTCGCTCCCCAGGTATTACCTGTACCTAACACTTTACTTCTTTAGGTCTTCACACACAGGATTATTGCTGCAATAAAACTTCTTTACTTGCATGAACCAGCAAAAAATAATGATGGAGTCCAAATTCTGGCATTTCATTATCCAAATTGAGGTTTCTCATGATTTCTTCAAAACTTGCATTTATATAGTTACTCATATAGTTTATCTGCTTCCATGCTGAAGCAATGTGGCACTTGAAATTTAGCACATCTTCCTTCCTAAATCTTTCCCAGGTACTGCAATTAAGATTTGCAGCCACCCCCCCCCCCCCCAGAAGGAAGAGAGGCAAAAAGAGAAAACCCCACATCTTCTCTCTGTTGGCAGGAAATGTCTCCAGTGCCTTCTCCCTGCCAGAGCCTCTCCACCAACCTGAATATAGGGCACACTACATCATTATTCCAGCAGTAGGAAGAGCAATCATTAAAGGTGCCTGCACCTGCCTACCTTCTTCTCCCAAGACCTCTTGCTCTTTAACTCCTTTATCAACTCTCCCCGTAATTGCCTCCAGGATTCTTCAGAACCTCTACCATCATCTGAAACTTCTAATTCCAATCTGTCCAATTATCTCCTACCCTGTCCACCTTTAGGTGGTCCCTGAAAACTCATTTATTTAGGGAAGCGTACCACGCCTCCACCTAAAAACTGTACTACGACCACCTCCATCACCTCATCCCCCACAGCTATTTCCTTTTGTGCCACCTCCCTCTCTCTTTTAGATTGCCCATGAGCCGGGCCCTCCTAGTTCTTGTGCATGAACTGCTTTGTAACTGTACTGTCTCTCTTTATATTGTAAAACACTGGAGCTAAATTAATCCTATATAATAATAATGTATAATAATTTCCCTGTTACACAGGATTTGATGAAAACTACAAGTGGCTGTTTCAACCCATATTATGCAGACATGGTCCATTATTGCTACCATCAGGAAACCCACAATGAAAAAATGCCATTGCTGTACTGCATGCATGTAGACAGAAAATAGTTGCATGGAGGCTGCAGGAGATCAGCAGGCAACAAATGATGGAAAAATTAAAAGAATAAGCATTTTATTAAAAAAATGTAATTTTAATTGTTTTTGTTACACAGTGAAATATCAAACTAGATGCATTTAGGAAGGATTTAAATCTTCTTTAATCGTCTAAATATTTAAAATGTATGTATAGATAAAGTAGAAATCTCTTTTAAACTGTTCTGCAAATGCTGATTGTGTTCCATCTGTAATTTTTAAGAGCATCTCAGCACTGCTAGATTTCCAGTATTCGAGGCTGACTAATTAAAACAAAGGGAACAGTGATTTGTTTCCTAATAATGTAGGATGAGCATATACACGTACAAACACTTCCATACACACTTGATTTACTTCCTAAACAGCCATGGATAAGAGAAGACATCACTATGTTCTTATTATAGCTTGACCTGTCCTTTGCTCTCAGATACATGGTTTAGCATTTTACAAGCTTCATTTCCTTCTCTGTGATAAATAGGAGGTCAGCCTAGCGGTGAAGAAGTCCATTTCAACAGATGTCTCCCGAGTTACCGAGAACCATAAGATGTCCTTTATAACGGGGCACTCACTCAGTGTATTATCGATAAATGAGCCTGGCCTGTGAATACTTCACAATTATGTTTCATACCTCAGAGAACACTTGTAATTGGAACATAAATTAGATTTCATTTGTATCCATGTGTCATATTTAACAAGAATCAGGTCTCTGTGGAGGAAGCTGACACACACCTGCCTTGCTCTCCTGAGACATTTTCCATCTTCTGGCTTGTGCCTTTACTGGATAATCCATCATATTGATATTTATTCTTTTTTTTTTTCTAATCCCACAAGGCTATAAGTTCTCCTGTGGTATGGCTTTGTAGTCCCTGCCTCCTTCACCTGTATTTACAGGCATCAGAATTGCTTCCTATATATTTTCTTTTTTATAGCTGTTTTTGACAATGTCACTGAAGTATACACGGGTGTAACAACAATAATAAACAATGCAGAGCAGCTGCAGAAAGCATGCTGGGAATGGCGATTAAAGATCTATAAGTTTATTCAATAAACAACGACACGAGGAATGCAGTCACCCAAAGCAACCAATAAGTACTTAATTTACTGAAGTTAGCTCTAGAGAAACTTGTTCACTATGGTTACTGCATCTTTCCTATCTTCATTGGATTTTGCGGTACCTTGATGGACAAGCATGTCCTACTTTATTAACCTCCTTGGCGGTATTTCCAAGTGTGGCTCAGGGTGAAATTTCAGTACCATTAGCAGTAACCCCAAGCCACACTGCATCGCAGGATCCTGGAAGAGGTCATTTACCTTGTCCCGACGATCCCGCAATGTATTCCCGCTGCGTCTGGTGGCTGGAGCTTTCACCCGATGCTGTGTGTTCTGGTTTCCCTACCCTGCGAGCATCACATTGCAGGGGATGGAACCTGCGGCAAATTCAAAATGTATAAATCACAACAAATACACAATAATCTTATTGGATTACATTACTATATCAAATCATTTGACTTCAGTTTGTCCCCAGTGCTTTGTCCAATGCCCTTGCTTGCAATTTTATTGTTCTTTCTGCCTGGAAACTGGAGAATTAAAGCGTACCTCTACACCAAAAGCGGTTTATGATTTGCTGGAAAACAGCGATAGCGACACAGAACCACTTGCAGAATTGAGTGATATCACATGATTTACACATGACATGTAAAGAAAAAGGTGAAGCTAAAAAAAAAACATAGTGAAGCCCGTAGATAAAAAATGTATAAACTTTATTGTAGTGCACTTACAGTATTGAAGTTACACACAAGTGTCTAAAATAGCAGTAAATGACATCAGAATTCCATATTCAGCATGCTGGTGTCAGGAACCATGAAACATACAAAGACAGAAGTACAATCATATCACACTGTTTATTAATAAAAATAAAAAGGTAAATAGGAAAAAGCGTAGACAAGCAAGCCAGAGTCCAATAGCCAGATCGGATAGTCAGCCAGTCCAAAGTTCATAAACCAGATCGGGTAATCAGCCAGTCCAGAAGTCAGGGATCCAGGGAGAGCAACTGCAAGCAAGATGGAAGCCAGTAGGGATATAGCAAGCCAGTCTTGAAACAACAGCAGGAGAAGGTTCCTAGTGATGTGACCAAACGTGAAGGCAATGGAGAAATGAGCTGGTAGACTTTAAATAGGCAGGCCAGACGAGCATCATCTGGAACAGCTGGTAACTGTGGAAAGAGAAGAGAGCTGGCAATTAGCCAACAGCTGAGCAGCCAGCCCAGAGGAGGAAGGGCTATGCCAGCCTTGATAGCTTGCATCAGTCAGCCTTACATGTTTCATCCAAGAGGGATATAGTCAGAGGCATCAAGAGTGTAAATGGATTGCCTGCACATAGAGGAGAGAGCAGTGTGACTGTGTCTGCTCCGCCTAAGCAGAGACGGGCCAGCCCTCCGCTTGGTCAGCGGGGATCAGTGAACAGATTCCCTGCTGAGCAAGTGGACTTCTAACGGGGTCCGTGCAGTGTGAAATGGGCCTTACAATATCCCCAATAAAAATAAAATGTTGTCTTAAGTTCTACTTTAAGTGGAAGAGATTAATGTTGCTCCAGGTGAACCATTATTCACTCCTCACTCAGCGGCAGAGGGGGCAATGGGGCAATTGCTCCCCCGACAAAATAGTGAGTGAGCGGGTTAACCCATGAGTGGGCGGGTTGTCAGGTGAGTGGGCAGCCAGACCAGTAAGTGGGCCAGCAGGTGAGCAAGTGGGCAGGCCAGTGAGCTGACCTCCGGGTGAGTGGGTGGGCAGGCCAGTGAGCAGGCGAGCAAGCAGAGAGATGATACCACCTCTCACTCACTTTCTGCCTTCACTCACACATCCACTGGTAAGTGACAATCTGCATCTTGTGGCAGGCGAAGTGGCAAGTGACAATCCGCATCTTGTGGCAGGCGATGTGGCAAGTGATGTGGCAAGAGACAATCCACATCTGGTGGCAGGTGACGTGGCAAGTGACAATCTGCATATTGTGGAAGGCGGCGTGACAAGTGACGTGGCAAGTGGCACTCTGTATCTGGTGGCAGATGACATGACAATTGACAAGCTGAATCTGGTGGCAGATGAAGTGGCAAGTGACAATCCTCACCTGAAGGCAGGTGACATGGCAAGTGACAAGCTGCATTTGAAAGCAAGTGATGTGGCAAGTGACAATCCACATTTTGTGGCAGGTGATGTGGCAAGTGACATGGCAAGAGACAATCTGCATCTTGTGGTAAGCGGCGTGACAAGTGACGTGGCAAGCTGCATCTGAAGGCAGGTGAGGTGGCAAGTGACAATCTGCATCTTGTGATAGGCGATGTGGCAAGTGACGTGGCAAGAGACAATCCCATCTGGTGGCAGGTGACGTGGCAAGTTACAATCAGTACCTTATGATAGATGACGTGGCAAGTGACAAGCTGTATCTGAAGGCAGGAAAAGTGGCAAGTGACAAGCTGCATTTGGTGGTAGGCGACGTGACAAGTGACAATCCGCATCTGTTGTCAAATGACATGGCAAGTGACAAGCTGCATCTGGTGGCAGGCGATGGGGACACACTCAGGGCTCCCACTGATTCTGCATTATGGTGAGTTGAACTATTCAATTTTATATTGCAGGTAATATGTAATAATAGCAATAATGTGCTTCAATCATCCTGACACCATATCAACCATGGTGCTGTAATGATCCATTGCCCCAAGAATTTTCCAGCGAAAAACCTTAATTCCTGGCAGTGCCCCTCCTGAGACTAGACTCTGGATCCGCCCCTGTCCTCACCGCGAGTATGTCACAAGGATGCCGCACTGCCCATTTGTGAAAGCATCCAGAGTTCTGTGCACTCCTCAATGTCTTTATTTTAGCTTCATGACTGTATCACAGGCATTAAAGGAACAATAAATGGTAATCTGTTTCACGCTAAACAGTAGACATGTGCACACTAAAATATTTTGTTTCGGAATTTCGTTTTCGTCCTAAAAATAGATGTATTTTGTTACACTCGAAATTAGTTTTTATTTATTTAGTTTTGTTAAAAAATGCATTTGTCCAAAAATCAGAAATAATTCAAGTCGAATCTCTCATTGAAGGCTTATGGTGTCTGTTGAATGTTCTAAGAAGATTCGACGGAGCAGCTAAACTGTACGACTCCGCATTCATACATTTCTGGTCGAACGTTCCTCCTGCAAGCTATTGTAGAATTCTAATGTTGCATGACACTAGTAATAATTATATTTATTAATTATTATTATTATTACTAGTCAACCAACATTAGCCTTTGGGTGGGGCATTTGACCATAAATGTCCGCTCGTGGCGACTGCTTCGTTGAATCTTCATGTTGAATCTTTTCTCTCTATGTCGAATAATCTTGGACTAATAGAGTTAGGTTAGGCACATTCAACCTTTTTTGCTATTGTCTCTATAACGTTGAATCTTTTCTTTCTATGTTGAATCTTTTCTCTCTATGTAGAATAATCTTGAACTAATAGAGCTAAGGTTAGGCACATTCGACCACAGGTTCAATGGACACAGATTGCTTTTGTCATGTTGAATCTCCTATCTATATCGAACTGTTGTCGCAACGAAAATAAAGCATTTGTTTATGCCGGTTCTTTCGTTTTTCGGATTCTGCACATTCATTATTGTTTGTTAAAATGATAACGAAAATACTCGAAATTCGGACGAAAATGCATTCGGACGAAAACGAATGCACATGTCTACTAAACAGCGCTTTTGCCTTTAGTTCTAGTGATGGACGAACTTCCGACGGGACGTTTCGCGAAAGCGAAATGCGAACGGACCCAAACGTTCGCGAAACCGAACGTTCGCCGCGGGCCCCATTGACTTCAATGGGAGGCGAACTTTGCAAACCTTCATGTCGAATTTGCGGCCACGTGGTAATTATTAGGGGGTAAAACGTAGTCCCACCATCTGGACAATGACATAATACATGTATGAGGTGAATTTGGGATCGATAACTACAAGCATTTTTATTTTATTTGGGAAATTGTTCTAACAATTCAGGACTATGGAGCTAATGAAGGCAATGGAGGAGAGGGAAGGTCAGGGACCAGGGTAGGCAAAGAAGAGGGTGCAGGAGATGATCACCAGCAGCGTGACATACCGGAATGACACATGCACCGTGATAGAGGCATCTGACAGCAGCACCGTAATACAGAGCACTGACAGCAGCACCGTGACATACAGCGCTGACAGCAGCACCGTGACATACAGCGCTGACAGCAGCACCGTGACATACAGCGCTGACAGCAGCACCGTGACATACAGCGCTGACAGCAGCACCGTGACATACAGCGCTGACAGCAGCACCGTGACATACAGCGCTGACAGCAGCACCGTGACATACAGCGCTGACAGCAGCACCGTGACATACAGCGCTGACAGCAGCACCGTGACATACAGCGCTGACAGCAGCACCGTGACATACAGCGCTGACAGCAGCACCGTGACATACAGCACTGACAGCAGCACCGTAAGCAGCCCCAGGAGGAAGTCAGCACAGCACAGGGATGGTGTGATCCCCTCATAATAAGAACCCCCAGGAGGAAGTCAGCACAGCACAGGGATAGTGTGATCCCTTCATAATAAGAACCCCCAGGAGGAAGTCAGCACAGCACAGGGATATCATAAGCAGCCCCAGTAGAAATATGACACCGCTCAACCTCTTCAAAGAGGAGGGTAGGGGCATATAGTACGGTGTGCTTTTTTGGGTCAAGGAAGTGAGCCAAATGAATTAAGAAGGTCTGTGTGCTTGATTAAAAAAATAGTTTATAGACATATACATGGTCTACTGGTCACATGTGTTGAATTCCTCCGAGATCCATGCCTCATTCATTTTTAGAAATGTGAGGTAGTTAACACTGTGGTGAGCTAGGCGAGTACGCTTATCGGTCACAATCCCCCCTGCTGCGCTGAACGTCCTTTCGGACAGGACACTGGATGAGGGGCAAGCCAACAGTTCGATTGCAAATTGGGCAAGCTCTGGCCAGAGGTCAAGCCTGCCCACCCAGTAGTCTAGGGGTTCATCACTCCTCAGAGCGTCCACATCGGCCGTTAACCCAATGTAGTCGGACACCTGACGGTCTAGGCGTTCCCTGATGCTGGATCCGGATGACACCTGTCGATGGGTCGGCTGAAAGAATGACCTCATATCCGAAGTCACCAACACATCTTCAAACCGGCCTCTTCTTGCAGGCGCTGTTGGATTGGTACCCGCAAATCCTTCTCTGGGAGTGGGAATTGCTCCTCTGCCAGCGCACGCAAAAGCAGAATGCAGCATTTCTCGAAGCAAGGCCTGGAAGTGCTGCATTCTGACAGCCCTCTGCGACGGCGGTAACATTTCCGCCATTTTGTGTTTGTACCGGGGGTCTAAGTACGTTGCCACCCAGTACTGGTCCTTGACCCTCATGCTTTTTATACGGGGGTCCCTATTAAAACACTGGAGCATGAAGGCCCCCATTTGCACTAAAGTGGAAGCGGTGTGGTGGCCTGGCTCCTGCTCATCATCCAGGATAATGTCGTCCTCTTCATTCTCCTCTCCCCATCCTCGCACAACAGGGATCCCAGAAAGGTTTAAAGCATGCTCTTCTTGCTCCTGCTCATCCGCCCCGGCACCATCCTCCTCTGACTCCTCATCAGACTCCTGTTGTTGACTTGTCTCAGATAGAGTAGCCCCCCCTGGGAATTCATCCAGCATTGCGACTTCCTCATCTTCCCGCTCCTGCTCCTCCACAGCCTGATCAATGACACGACGCAATGCACGCTCCAGAAAGAAGGCATAAGGTACCATGTCACTGATGGCGCCATGGCTGCGACTGACCAGTTTGGTGATCTCCTCAAATGGCCGCAGAAGTCTGCATGTGTCGCGCATGAGCAGCCACTGGCGCGGTGAAAAAAAACCCAGCTCCCCAGAACCGTTTCTTTCGCAGAGTTCATACAGGTAGACGTTAACTGCACGTTTCTGCTGGAGCAGCCTATCAAGCATATAGAAGGTTGAGTTCCATCGCGTCGGGCAATCGCAAATAAGACGTCTGACCGGCAGATGGTGTCGCCGCTGAATGTCAGCAAGGCGAGCCATGGCCGTGTAAGATCTTCTGAAATGGGCCGAGATTTTCCTTGCCTGCCGCAAGATGTCCTGGACCCCAGGGTATTTGACAAGGAATCGCTGCACGACCAAGTTTAAGACGTGTGCCATGCACGGCACGTGCGTGATTTTGCCCTGTTTCAATGCGCTAAGCAGATTGGCACCGTTGTCACACACCACTTTACCAACTGTCAAATTGAGCGGTGTTAGCCACTCATCTGCCTGTGAACGCAAAGCTGAAAGGAGTGCCGGGCCAGTGTGGCTCTTTGCTTCCAGGCACAACAGACGCAGCACGGCATGGCAACGTCTCACCTGGCATGTGGAATAGGTTCTGGGGAGCTTGGGCGGTGCAGTGGAAGAGACGCTAGCAGCGGAAAAGGAGGAGGCAGCTGAGGAGGAGAGGGAGGAGGATGGAGTAGGAGGAGGAGAAGAAGAGTCAGGCCTGCATGCAATCCGTGGCGGTAAAACCAAATCTACACGGGTGCCACGGGTTACATGCTTGACGGCCGTCAGAAGGTTCACCCAGTGGGCAGTAAAACTGATATACCTTCCCTGCCCGTGTTTGCTAGACCACGTGTCTGTGGTCAGATGTATCTTGGCACCGACACTGTGTGCCAGAGATACATTCACTTGCCGCTGAACATGGCCATATAGCTCTGGGATGCCCTTCTCTGAGAAATACTTCCTTCCTGGGACCTTCCATTGTGGTGTTCCAATGGCCACAAATTTGCGAAAGGCCTCCGAGTCCACCAGTTTATATGGCAGTAGTTGGCGGGCTATGAGTTCTGACAAGCCAGCCGCCAACCGTTGGGCAAGAGGGTTATCCGGCGTCATCATTTTTTTACGCTCAAACATTAGGCCCACGGAAGCCTGCCTTTTTGCAGAAAAATGTGAGCTTGGCGTGATGGAAGGTGGAGTGGAGGACAATTGTGAGGAGAGAGGAGAAGGAGAAGTAGAAGACGAGGCTGGACGGTGAGAGCCTGCAGTGTGGCTTTGTGTGTTCCGTTGCTCCCACTGGGCTCGGTGATGGCTGCTCATGTGCCTTCTTAAGGCGGTCGTCCCTAGGTGAGTATTGGGCTTACCGCGACTAACGCGTTGACTGCAAAGATTGCAGATGGCAACGCTATTGTCAGCAGCGGACACGTTAAAAAAAGCCCACACTGCGGAGCCATGTGCCGGTGTCCTGGGAGCGCCAGATGTGACCGTACATGGTCGATGACTCGCTCCTGATACATTTGCAGTCTGCTTTGTCCCTGCTGTGCAATGTAAGTCATTGCTGCTTCTCCTCCCTATCTGCTGGTCCATATCTCCCTCTGAACTCCCCTCCTCTTCCTCTCTTGTGGGCACCCACGTGACATCACTAGACACGTCATCATCAACGTCACCTTCCCCACCGCTATAAGTAGAGATCTCGGAGTAGGCAGCAACACCGGGGACCAACCTCCTCCTTGGGCTGATCTGGGTACTGGCGTCAGACTGCTGAGTAGCGCTTGTTGCTACCTCCTCTTCCTGATCCAATACCAAGAGTGGCTGCGCATCAGAAATGTCCTCTTGATATGGATCGGAAAATAATTCCAGTGACTCAAGCGGAAGGTATGTGGTGGTGGTGGTGGTGGTCGTGTTGTTGGTGGTAGTGTCTTTGGGGGTGCACATAGCAGAGAGTGAAGAAGAGGGTGCAGATCGAGAGGATGAGGAGGGTGCAGAAGAGTAAGGCTGAGCGAGCCACTCAACCAAGTCTGGTGCATCCTTTAAAGTAATTGAACGCACCTTCTGCAACTTCCCACTTTGGCTCAAGCCTGTTGCTCCTGCCCTACCCCTACCACCCCTGCGGAAGGGCCTGCCTCTTCCTCTGCCTGTCATTTTTTAAATGACCCTGTGACAAAACTCTTAGTCCCTATACCGATGAAGGACTGCTGCAGTATAGGGCAGCGGTCAGCAGTGGTGCACGTCAACCCTATCTATTGTGGACCGATAGCGGTCCTTACAGAACAGCAGACTGTACCGCACTCAAGCCTATGTACCGTAGCACCCTATACCAAGTTACCAGTCCTTATAAGAACTTTTGTGGACCAAGCAGGTTGTGTATTAGTGTTTAGCAGACTGTACGTCAGTCCCTATACCGCTGAAGGACTGCTGCAGTATAGGGCAGCGGTCAGCAGTGGTGCACGTCAACCCTATCTATTGTGGACCGATAGCGGTCCTTACAGAACAGCAGACTGTACCGCACTCAAGCCTATGTACCGTAGCACCCTATACCAAGTTACCAGTCCTTATAAGAACTTTTGTGGAACAAGCAGGTTGTGTGTTAGTGATTAGCAGACTGTACGTCAGTCCCTATACCGCTGAAGGACTGCTGCAGTATAGGTGAGCGGTCAGCAGTGGTGCACGTCAACCCTATCTATTGTGGACCTATAGCGGTCCTTACAGAACAGCAGACTGTACCGCACTCAAGCCTATGTACCGTAGCACCCTATACCAAGTTACCAGTCCTTATAAGAACTTTTGTGGACCAAGCAGGTTGTGTATTAGTGTTTAGCAGACTGTACGTCAGTCCCTATACCGCTGAAGGACTGCTGCAGTATAGGGCAGCGGTCAGCAGTGGTGCACGTCAACCCTATCTATTGTGGACCGATAGCGGTCCTTACAGAACAGCAGACTGTACCGCACTCAAGCCTATGTACCGTAGCACCCTATACCAAGTTACCAGTCCTTATAAGAACTTTTGTGGAACAAGCAGGTTGTGTGTTAGTGATTAGCAGACTGTACGTCAGTCCCTATACCGCTGAAGGACTGCTGCAGTATAGGGCAGCGGTCAGCAGTGGTGCACGTCAACCCTATCTATTGTGGACCGATAGCGGTCCTTACAGAACAGCAGACTGTACCGCACTCAAGCCTATGTACCGTAGCACCCTATACCAAGTTACCAGTCCTTATAAGAACTTTTGTGGACCAAGCAGGTTGTGTATTAGTGTTTAGCAGACTGTACGTCAGTCCCTATACCGCTGAAGGACTGCTGCAGTATAGGGCAGCGGTCAGCAGTGGTGCACGTCAACCCTATCTATTGTGGACCGATAGCGGTCCTTACAGAACAGCAGACTGTACCGCACTCAAGCCTATGTACCGTAGCACCCTATACCAAGTTACCAGTCCTTATAAGAACTTTTGTGGACCAAGCAGGTTGTGTATTAGTGTTTAGCAGACTGTACGTCAGTCCCTATACCGCTGAAGGACTGCTGCAGTATAGGGCAGCGGTCAGCAGTGGTGCACGTCAACCCTATCTATTGTGGACCGATAGCGGTCCTTACAGAACAGCAGACTGTACCGCACTCAAGCCTATGTACCGTAGCACCCTATACCAAGTTACCAGTCCTTATAAGAACTTTTGTGGACCAAGCAGGTTGTGTATTAGTGTTTAGCAGACTGTACGTCAGTCCCTATACCGCTGAAGGACTGCTGCAGTATAGGGCAGCGGTCAGCAGTGGTGCACGTCAACCCTATCTATTGTGGACCGATAGCGGTCCTTACAGAACAGCAGACTGTACCGCACTCAAGCCTATGTACCGTAGCACCCTATACCAAGTTACCAGTCCTTATAAGAACTTTTGTGGAACAAGCAGGTTGTGTGTTAGTGATTAGCAGACTGTACGTCAGTCCCTATACCGCTGAAGGACTGCTGCAGTATAGGGCAGCGGTCAGCAGTGGTGCACGTCAACCCTATCTATTGTGGACCGATAGCGGTCCTTACAGAACAGCAGACTGTACCGCACTCAAGCCTATGTACCGTAGCACCCTATACCAAGTTACCAGTCCTTATAAGAACTTTTGTGGAACAAGTGAGTTGTGAATGTTTAGCAGACTGCAGCAGAAGGGCAGCAGTCAAGTATAATATCCTTTCTATATTTGGAAGAAAGAATATTATACATGTACAAGCCTATTACTGTACCACTGATACCAGTCCTGAAAAGAACCTTTGTGGAACTAATAATAACAGCAAGTCTTTAAAATTACCCTCACTGCCTGACAACACTGCTTCCTTCCTGTCCCTATACAAATTGGCAAAAAAAGAGAACGATTAGTGGTTACTGGAACAGCTCTTTTGTGGACCTTGATAGTAACAGCTAATGATGATGATGATGATGATGATGATGATGAAAGACTAATCTGGCTGTCCCTGTAGCATACACCGTCCTTTCCCTTTCTCTAAACTAACAAAAGACACTCAGGCTGCTGCAAGAATCAGCAGCACAGCAAACCTATCAACACCTAACACCTATACCAGTCCTGAAAAGAACTTTTGTGTACCAAATAGCTAGTGGTTTATCTCTCCCTACTCCACACAGGAACCTGTCCCTATCGTAACAGAAGAAAGAATGTAAAATGGCCACCGGATCGGGTGTATTTATAGGTTAGGGGGAATGTACAAGTGTCCATGTGCTGTCATGTCTCAATTGGCTGTCCTGTATCACATGATAAACGTGTCACCAAAGGTTAAAGTTCTTGTATACATTAAACACGTAAGTCCGCCGCGGCGAACGACGGAAAAAGGCGTTCGAACGTGCGGACCGCGAATGTCGGAAATTCGCCGCGAAACGACCGCCGGGCGAAACGTTCGTCCATCACTATTTAGTTCTACTTTAAGGGGATTTGCTCCCCCACACACACACACACATGGCATTCTGGTAGATTCATTGACTCCTGCCTAAATGATCCATAGTAGGTGCATTTATGCCTGTAACATAGGGAACTTAGATTGAAAGATCCTTGATGGCTGGACTGGTGTGAATGTACAATATATGTAAAGCGCTGTGTAAATTGTCAGCGCTATATAAATACTGGAAATAAGATTAATAACAAATGGCAGAGCTGGTGTGTCACAGATGCATTCTAAATGTTTCTATCTGTATCCTCAAAGCTGGCCATGCATTGGAGATGCATTGTCTCATTGACACAATATTATAAAGCTGACATTTGTCATTGGAATCACCACATGAAATGCTTCTGACTTTCCTCCCTGACCTGGTTGTCACTTGACTTTGGTGCACTGTTGAGAGAAAAAAAAAGATTGTTCATCATTTGAAGAGGTTAATCTCTGCACGTTAAAACAAGCACTTCTGAATCTCTGAAGGGTTCATTACTGCTTGCAAGGGCAACCACACACTATCAGGATTCTATTAAGCACATAGCAGACAGAACAGAGTAGCTGTAATAGGCTTGGTGCAGTAACCAATTACGGCCAACCAGAAATCTTTTCAGCAAACTGGAGTCTGTTTGTTATTGTTTCCATATGACAACTGCTCTTTGTACTGCATTACTAAACGTGTCTAATGTCCTGTACACACGGTCGGACATTCCAACGAAAAAATCCGCCAGATTTTTTCCGACAGATTTTGGCCCAAACTTGTCTTGCATACACACGGTCGCACAAAGTTGTCAGAAAATCTGATCGTTCAGAATGAGATGAAGTAAACAGACAGGACTAGAAAGAGGCCAGTAGCCAATAGCTTTCGTCTCGTAATTTATTACGAGCATGTGTGGCACTTTGTGCGTCGGAATTGTATACACACAATCGGAATTTAAAAGATTGGAATTTCTTGTTGGAAAATTTTAGATCCAGATGTCAAACTTTGTGTGTCAGAAATTCCGACGGAGCCCACACAGCATCTGAGGACCAAGGGAAGGTCAGGTGCCAACATCGTGGGCGCCCTAGACAGGTAAGTGTCCTTATTTTAAAAGTCAACAGCTGCAGTATTTGTAGCTGCTGACTTAAAAAAAAAAAAAAAAATGGGCGGATATCTGCTTTAACCCTTTCTTCGGCCACTTGCGGCCGAAATACGATGCTATAACAGCGCTAACACTGGCACCGCCCCAGTTTGAAAGTACCCTTACTGACTGTATATCACTAGATGAAAATAAAAGAAAGAAAGCCTAAAAAAAAAAGAAAACAAATGCAGCCATCACATCTAAAAATTTGTAAGCTGAAATAAAATAAATGTTTGCTTTTGGGTTTATTACCATTTTAAGTCACATAGAGGAGTTCAGATAGGAAATCTCATTTACATTACAAATTGTTTTGTGTAAAAAGATAATTTTATTGTAATAATGGTTTAATATGTAAAATATTTAGATGTGTTCACGCTGAGAGAGAAGTTGTAAAGCATGCTGAGATAATTTTCTACATACTTCAGACATTCTCAGCATGCTCAGCAATTCCAGACATCTCAACCTGCAGAAACTCATTTCATGGAGTTGGCGATTCGTGCTGGCAGATGCCCCACCCCTCGTGGCAAAATATTTTTTAAATCACTCTTTCAAAAAAATGTTGCAGTGCTTCTGGGGAAGGGGGGGTTGGTATGTGGTCAGTATTTTTATTTTTATTTTTAGGCATTGATTTTTTTACAGTTTAATTTGTTTTAAAAAAAAAATCACAATCCTTTTTGGGGGGAGGGGATTGGGGCAGTTGACAGTGTTGGTAGGGCAGGGGAGAGTGGTGTTAGTAGTTTTTATTTTATTTTATTTTTTACACTTTTTCATTTTTTTTTGTTTTTTACAAATAATTTTTTATATTTTTTGGGGTGCTTTGGTGTGATGTCAGGGGTCTAAACAGACCCCTGACATCTCCCATTTGAGACAGAAGGGACTGAGGACACACAAGGAAGTGTAGTTCTACTTTATGGTTTAGTTTAAAGGGTAGAACACATGGGTATGGTGAAGCATATTATATTCTGTGGAAATATTTACATTTTCTATCATTTGTTATTTAATATCAGGTAAAATTATACAAATGTACATTTTGTAATGTTATAAGGTATGGTTCCTTTTTTTTTTTATAATATTTATTTTAGTCAGAATTGTGAGAGAACAAATCAAAAGCAAAGGACCAGAAAATAATCAAAACAAGGAAAACAAACAAGACAAAATAAGTATACAGTGTACCGAAGTACCAGGAGTCGTCACTCACAATATAGGTAACAGACACCATAAAGAGGCCGAGCACTACCTCGACACTATTAAGCACAAGGGAACTCTCCTGTGTCATGGACTTTCGGTCCCAGTTGACATATCTCTTCTCTCAACTGAAAGAGGAGCGGAGAGAACCACTCTCAGGAAAATAAATGAAAATGTGTCTAAAGCTCACATAAAAGGATTCTCCATTATCCTGAGTTATCATGTAACTGAATTCCTGTACACACTCCAAGAATATGGTCGTGGCCTTCAATCAAGTTCAAAGCTACTGAGATGCGGTGCTTGGTAGATAGTGGAAGGGAATGATCAGCTAAGGCGAACTTTGTAAATGTGGGGTCTGCCAATGTCAATAAGGCTATATCTAAGCTGGACAAGATTGAAACTGGTTGGGCAATATGTTCCTTCAAGTTTGCCCAAATGAACTCGAATCTCTTGCGTCTGTCTTTACATTTGGCAAGCCACTGCTCCACTTCCATGATCTCCATCGCCCTCTGCATCCACTCCATTTCACTCGGGATTCAAGAGTTTTTTCAGTGAACTGGTATGAGGAGCTTAGCAGCACTGAGGAGGTGGGGGAGAGCACTACATGTATAGTTAGAGAGAGGCACATGGGGAACTGGAAGGAGAAAGCATTTCAGAGAATTAGGTAGGTCTATCCCGAGTCCCTCCAGCACATGTTTACATATCATTTCCCAGAAAGGTAAGACAAGAGGGCACTCCCACCATATATGGAGAAAAGTACTTCTCTGTAGCCTCTCCAGCACAAATCAGAATGTGAAGGGTGCATTTTTGCTAGAGTTGTGGGAACACGATACAACCTGGTCAACAGTTTGTAATGATTTTCCGGTGCTTTGGACTCTACTGAGCTCGATTGGGTTAAGTAATACAACTCCTGCATTTGTTCTTTAGGCATGGTTCCTTTTGAGCAGTGCTAGCGGCTAAGTGAAATTAGAGGAAAGATTTGTGCTATCAGTGCTATTAAGAGTTTATTTCCAGATACCAGTGGGCAATAAGTGCTTTAAGAGTAGAATCCATGTAGACAATGCGGTTGCTTATTTAATTTATGGTTGCTGTAGGTATACCCCTAGCTGCATCACATGACCAAACCTTTTAGCTAGTGACCTACAGTAAAAAGAGTCACTCAGGGGCCAGACGTGCATGGATGCTCCCTCATGCATGGTTGGAAGGTTTTAAACTCTTTCCCCTCCATCCTCCTGATATGAAACCATGATAACCCCTCTGCATGTCTGGAGCACACTCCCAGGCAGGGCTCTACATTCTACACCTGGTTAAAGGTTAAGGCTCCATAGGTCCAATTAAACACTTAGGACTGATGGAGACTGAGAAAGGAAGCAGGTCCTAGACTGTGAAATGCATTTCCTGATAGCCCTTGTGATTACACATGTCCTGGCAGTGTGGACACATCATCCAGTAGTGTCTTCTGTGTCCCACAGTGGCGGGTTCTCCCTCTCTATAGTGCCTGGCTGCAGCGGTTCTGATCTTCCATCTCCACAGATGTCTGGACTGCACACTGATTTAAGAGACACACTTTTATCTACTTTTGTTTGTGAGTGTAATTTTTACCTTTTTTGATCTCTACAATAAATACTCCCCTTCTTTTCTGTACACCTGGTTAAAGTTTAAGGCTCCATAGGTCCAACTGAACACCTGGGCTGATGAGGAAGCTCAGGTCAACTGGCATGTGGTCCATTGAGGGGGTTCTTCTTTCACCTCCAGGAGGGCGACACCTTTTTTACAACACCACCAGTTTCTAGGTCAGTTAGGCCCATACTCAACTCATAAAGACAGGTATTGGCTGTACATGGTAAATTACATATTCTGCTCTTCACATTACTCATTACTCGTCACCATTAACTCAACCGTGCATCTCGCCTCCTAAAGGCACTCCTCAGCATCACAAGTACTCTGTTGCACAATTACAAGGCATTTCTTTAAAACTCTCTTTACTGAGTAAAGAATTTGAACTAACAATATGCATTATTAGGCAAAGTTCCATATATTGGCAATAACAGTCTTGCATATTTGGCAGAACACTTCCAAATAATGGGTGGTAACAGCTCCACTCTATGGCATATTCCAGTACATGGAACCAACCTATTGATACAGTTGACATGCAACTGAGGGTTTGCTGTTGCTTGCTTCCTGCTATTCACTTGCCTAGACTCTCGGGCTAACTACTCCTCCCCAGAGAGGAAGGCAACTTGCTAACAGCTCTTGATGCTCACTTCTGGGGAGCAAGGCTGCTCCTTGGACAGGGCAGCCATGCGGTGCAAGTGCTCAGATTCTTAGTGGTTGATGCCGTTTCCTTCTCCCATGTAAGACGTTTAAAATGGTGGGCACATAAATGTATACTGGCAACTACAAATTGGCTGTTCAAATCTTACAGTTTCAGTGCCAATCACAGGCATGGACTTTCTCAAGATAGCTTCCTGGAGCGCATAACATGGGACAACCTAGTCCCCAATAAGTTCCAGTCAGCTTGAAGTAGCAACACAGCTGCACCTTCAGGTTGATGACTCACTGGGACATTAAAACTGCCTGCATACAGTAGGTAAATGACAAAACCAGCCATACAGCATATATGGCATTGTTGGAGCCATAGGGGCTTACATATTGAGGATGGATGTTTGGTAGTTGGCACTGTGCAATTTTCACTAGGGAGAGTCACTCTCAGTTCCTGTCACAGTTAGAATTGCTCTCTGGAGCTGCTGCCCTGTGATACTGAACCGGTTAACAGCTATATCAGCAAGAGGAGGGAGCTACCGAGCAGGAAGTTTATTAGATGGAGTCAGGCAGCATTGCACTGTGGGAACTGTAGTCCAGAGGAGAGATACTCTAGTGTAATCAAAAGCTTTTGAACTGCATTTCCCAGAAGAATATTGCCAGGAGGAAGGGAAAGAACTGCATTTTCTCAGGTTGTAGAGGATACAGCTTTCTCTTGCTGTGAGGGAGCCCAAAGAGTGCACATTGCTGTCCAATGTGCACTATCACTGCTGCATAATGGTGACCTGAGCAGGATCCGGAGTGCTGAGTTCAGGTGTGCTTACAGTCAGAATCGCCTGGGTGCAGAGCAAAGAGTGTACCGATTGCTGTGGGTGACTGGATGGTGAGCTACAATATCTCTGGAACTAGTGAGCTGTTGCTGTGGGGATTTACTATCTACTGCTAGAAAGAGAGAGACTGAGTCCTTTAGGAGCTGACCATACAGCCATAAAGTAGCCTTATTGTAGCCTTCGGGCTTAATTGGGACTTTTCTCATGTGCACCAGTGGTACAATTAAGCCCCAACACTAGCCGGGTGAAGAGTTAGGACTAAAGACTGCCCCTTTACAACTGCAACACAGAGACCTTTACTTATTGCCTATGTTAAGAGGTACCTCTCAGAGGAAATTGCACTATATCCAAGCTATCTTTCTAGAGTGCACTGTAGACTAGTTATAGTATTAGTTTTCATATGCATTTAATGCTTATATGCACTGTTTATTGCAGACTTATTTCCAGTATGGTTGTACAGAACTCTATTCTAAGTTACTTTGGAATACCGATTATACTCTCTAGCAGCCTGGTTCTGAATCTACCTTCTGAATGCTTATTTATACTCAAACCACCACTTACTCTAACCCAATGTTTCTCAACTCCAGTCCTCAAGTACCCCCAACAGGTCATGTTTTCAGGATTTCCCTCAGATGAAATGGGTGTGGTAATTTTTAAAGCAGTGAAACTGGTTAAATTACCTGTGGAAAATAATGGGAAGCCTGAAAACATGACCTGTTGGGGGTACTTGGAGACTGGAGTTGAGACACATTGCTCTAACTGATGCAAATACATTGAATTCATTTACCACTAAATGGCCTCAATTTCTTGATACTAATTCACAGTCAAGTTAAAGGTAGCCACACCTGGGTTCCCATAAGTATGTGCTGTAACTTTCACTGAACTAGGTGCGCCAAATAGGCTCAGGTTGTTCTTGGAGTCAAGGCACAGAACAGAGAACCCAAAATACCATATGGCTCCTTCAGTGGTAGTGCTACACAATAAATCTGGTAATGGTTATAATCTCTTCCCAAATAAACAATCTTTAATATTTAAATGCCTTTTTAACATTTGCTATGTGGTTGTTATAAGGCTTTTTAGTATGGTAACTTTCTATTAATATATATATATATATATATATATATATATATATATTATTTAATTTGATTGGCTGTGGAAAACAATATTTACTGTGACATTTATTAAGTAATTTCTGGGCTATATACACTTTTAGCAGTGTCATTACATTTTTTAAACATGTGTTTAGTGACTGTGATCTTTTCTGTAATAAAAAATAATCCTTTTGAATGTTTGATTTCAGAGTCCCTTATGGTTTGAAATGGATGAAAAAATATAGTAGTTTTAAGTACTTTTTTTGTAATATATAATATTGTAGCATTAGATTTCCTTTGGGCCACTTGTGAAGCTTGCAGCCTCCATTCCATTCACTCACTAAATAATTTAGATTATTTTCCCTTAGTATCCATGTTGTATTTAAGATAAGTATATCCTTCTAAAACACACACTGAAAACACATGACACTGTATTGCTCTGAAAGTGGTAGTAAACTCGAAAATTAAAGAAAAAAAAACTATTCCCCTGCAAGGTAATGTTAGAATGTGCATTGCTTACAATCAAATTATGTGAAACTTACCTTAAAACAAAGCCCACCAGCAGTGTGCTGTTACAGCTGACAGGGCTTCCATCTTCATCCAGTCTTCCTTACGAGTATACGGGTTCTGGTCCTTTGAATGGCCAAGCCATGGTGACGTCACTCCCGCGCATGCTCGCAGGAGTCACAGTTTACAGCACAGGGCTCTGAAAGAACAGCAAGGGGATGCACATTTAGGAGATATTTACAGTGCCTACAGGTAAACCTTTTTATAGGTTCATAACCACCCTTTATTTTCCTTTAACTTTACATTCCTATGTAGTCGATTCTTCACATATGAAAATGATTGCTAATTCAGGTAACATGTAGACCCAGGATTGTTCTCAATGTGTTTCATGAACAGTGTTCACTTCTTCAGGAGAAGATTGACAATGGATATAAATCTGGAATAGTAGACAACCAAATATAATCAAAGTGGCAAAAAACTGTGTGAAGTCTGAACAATTCTGGTGTTGGATAAAGGAGACAAGGGAAACCTGCAGAAGAAATCGGAATGTATTATACACCTGTGTGTGTACACATATGTACTGTATAAAGTGTCACGCTATTAATCGCAAACTCCTAGCGAAACACTTTATACATATGTGTACACACACACAGGTGTATAATACATTCAGGTTTCATTTATTCACACTGAGGGGAGGTGTGGGAAGTGTCAGCAGATGAGATACATTTTAGCTTATGGTTTCAACACTAGCAGCGCACAAAGTGCCACCCATTCCGCAGAAGATATCCTTTCAGAAACAAACTGGTACCGCAAAGGGGGATCCTGATGTTTGCCATTTCTTACGCTCAGAGTTATTAGGTCAGTCATTAGGTCCACCAAGAACTCCCCCTATTTTCCATGTTATTATGGTTGAATCAAACAGAACCTTCCAAGTAGCTTCTGACACCAATATCCTGACTGTCCAAATATTACCCAAAATAGGCAAATAAGGGAGGAAAAACAGAAAAATCCATCCATTGCTCACTGTGTCTCCAATACACCTCCTCTCATGCTAACCATGTATACACACTGTCCAAACCACTGGAAATTGAACTTACACAGCCTTTGGACTTATAGCTCCAGTAGATGAATAGAGTGGTGAAGAAACACAGGAACAGTGATTAGCAGTGGATGGTGTAGCCAATGCTCCGCAGTGAAATTTATTGACAGGACACCCACAAGTTAGAAACAGCACCAATTTGTACTGACACAAATCATGAAATTTACTGACAGAGCCACTTTTTTCATGACACTTAAAAAAAGTACATAAAATGGTAGTTTTAAGTGCAAAACAGTGAAAATATCAATGTTTAAGCTATAAACATATAGCTAGTGCTATTAGCAACATGTTTAAGTTATAAGAAAGGCGATAAAGCATATTTCTCCATTTACATGAATGCCAGGTTAATATAACCCAGCAAAGAGTTCCCCGTTACATCAGAATCCAAAGTGTTTCCCTTTACATCAGAGATTCCACTTATATCAGGGTCCACAGAGTTCCCCCTTGCAGACTCTGATGTAAAGGGGAACTCCGTGGACACTGATTTAAGGGGGATTGCTGGGAACGCTGATGTGGAGGGGACTCTGGTGACCACAGACCACCTTCCCCAGAGTGTATAGAAAAATGTAAGGGGGGGTTACTGATATAATGGAAACCTTTATATTAGTGCAGTCCCTTACCTTACTGTATTCCCTTCCCCCTTACATTAGTGACCCCCCCCGACTGGCCTGGCAGTGCTTTCACTGACCCCCTTTCAGATGCACGGTGCACAGTCAGATGGGCCTCTCCGGCTCCAGCTTGGTGGCTCTGCTTTCATCCCGTGTTCTCCTCTCCACAGTCCACACACCTCTGACTCATCCTGTGACTTCAGTCCCTGCAGCGCTCCCGCTCTTGACTCTTCTTTAGGTTCGCCCACAGAGACTACGACATGATACAAGACAAGAGATGGTTAGATACTTTTTATATAGGCCCCTTTCTTGATCTAACTAGAGCTTGTGGTCCACTGACATTCAGGGTAGTTTTTAATTAATAAATTTAAATATATAAGGTATTTTTTCTTACCCATTTCATCTGCTGCTAACATCAGATCGTAATATAAATAATATTTTGTTTATATTTTTATTGTGATTTTATTTAGCTCATTTTTCCTATTGGTTGCAGTCTGCTAGTTTGGGTTGGTAGACTACATAAGAACCGCCCTGCAAACACTGAGCATATTCCTGATATGCATTATTTCTACCTATTACATAGCTGTATGTAAGACAGGCCGTGTAGTGCAAGCCTCGTTTTCATACTGAGGCTTGGTATTAAGTCCGGCCGTCTATTTTACACAAAGCGGAAGCCGAATGGCCTGTGGAACGCATACCACGCCTCGACATAGAGGTGTGGAACGCACGCCGGTCGGCCATTTTGGCTTAACCTGGAAGTAACATTTACACTCACACGGTGACGCTACGAACTGGATTCTCGTCAGAGGGGTCATATTTTCTATAAATGAAAGTAAGCCACCCTTTGTTTTATACAAGCTCTTGAAACACTTTTTTAAAGTGTACTACCTTTTAATACATTTTTTTTGTCATATGGAATTACACTATATGGTCTTCTCTATACTTTCCTACATATCGGTTGTATCCTGACATTTTACGTACCTGAGCGGAGACGGACCTTTCTCCAAAAGTGTTGGGACACTTCTCCAAAAGTTTTGGGATGCATCTGCAGGGATCGTTTTTTGGCTGTCTGCTGACATTCTAAGCTTTATTGACTCATAGAACGTATGTTCTGTTGGATCTGAGCTATCTGGTAAGCTCACATCTTCACTGGTGGTGGTCTTGTCACATTGATGATTGCAAGATACTTTGTTTTCTTGGTCGTCTGAAGAGTGTACAAACTTCTGACCAATCACTTGGGACTTTTGGCACGATCTTTAAATGGACTTTTTCACTTAAATAGGCTTTTTTGCTATATAACTTTTTGTAGTTCATTGCTTCAATGTTGAAATCTGTTTTTGGACAGCTTACCTTATGTTTATTTTAATTTATGTTCATATATGTAAGATCCTAGTGTCATTACACCAGTAGGGTGCCCACGTGTCCCGGATTGCCCGGGATTGTCCCTTAATTAATATATGTGTCCCTGGCACCTTGATTCCGGGACAATACAGTGTCCCGGAATGAAGTAAAGACACACAGCCGCGGCAATAAACATTGCCTAACTGGTTGCTAGGGCCGCCTCGCCTCGCGTCTAGCAACAGCGCTCTGAATCCACCCACCTCCGCCTCCAGCCGCAGCAGCACGGAGAGAGAGAGCAGCCAGAGAGCATCTTCTGTATCTCCTCCTCCTGAGGGCGGCTTCTTACTGTTGCTGGCCCGCCCACCACCTGTAGCACAGAGCCTTGGAGAACTTTCTTTGGCTACTGTGATAGGTCACGGTCACGCTGGTGGTGGGCGGGGACAGAAGTCCTCCTACAGCCGCTGCCGTTCCATCCTCCGAGGGGAGATCTGCACACTGCTCCATCCAGCATGCCTGCCTGGGCAAGCTTGTGACACTCACCGGGAAGCTGCTGACTGTGAGCCCCCCTGGACCATCCAAGTGAGTGAGCTGAGCACTGTCGCTAACCAGACCCTGACCCCCCTCTCTGCCCCCCTCCCTCTCTCTCCCTGTCCCCCCTCCCTCTCCCTGCCCCCTCTGTCTCCCTGTCCCCCCTCCCTGTCCCCTCTCTCTCCCTGTCCCCCCTCTCCCTGCCCCCTCTCTCTCTCACTGCCCCCTCTCTCTCCCTGCCCCCTCTCTCTCTCACTGCCCCCCTCTCTCTCCCTGCCCACTCTCTCTCCCTGCCCACTCTCTCTCCCTGTCCCCCCCTCCCTCTCCCTGCCCCTTCTCTCTCTCCCTGCCCCCTCTCTCTATCCCTGTCCCCCTCTCTCTCTCTCCCTGTCCCCCTCTCTCTCTCCCTGTCCCCCTCTCTCTCCCTGTCCCCCCTCTCTCTCCCTGTCCCCCCTCCATCTTCCTGTCCCCCCTCCGTCTCCCCCTTCCCTCTCCCTGTCCCCTCTCCCCTCTCTCTCCCTGTCCCCTCTCCCCACTCTCTCTCTGTCCCCCCTCCCTTTCCCCTCTCCCCTCCCTCTCCCCCTCCCTGTCCCCCTCTCTCTCCCTGTCCCTCCTCTCTCTCCCTGCCCCCTCCCTCTCCCCTCCCTCTCCCTGTCCCCCCTCCCTGTCCCGCGTCTCCCTGTCCCCCCTCTCTCTCCCCTCTTTCTCCCTGCCCCCCCCTCTCCCCACTGTCTCCCTGTCCCCCCTCCCTCTCCCCCCTGCCCCCCTCTCTCTCCCTGCCCTCTCTCTGGCAGCAGGTGACAAGTGACACGCGTCATCTGGTTGCAGGAGACAGTGGCAAGTGACATCTGGTGGCAGGAGACAGTGGCAAGTGACATCTGGTGGCTGGAGGCAGTGGCAAGTGACAAGTGGCATCTGGTGGCAGGAGACAGTGGCAAGTGACATCTGGTGGCAGGAGACAGTGGCAAGTGACATCTGGTGGCTGGAGGCAGTGGCAAGTGACAAACAGCATCTGGCGGCTGGAGGCAGTGGCAAGTGACAAGTGGCATCTGGTGGCAGGAGACAGTGGCAAGTGACAAGCAGCATCTGGTGGCAAATGACAAGCTCAGGGTTCCCTCTGCGTTATGGTGAGTTGAACTATTTCATTTTATATTACAATGTAGTAATAGAAAAGAAATAATGTGATTTGATCATCCTGACACCATACTAAGCATGATGTCAGAATGATTTCAGTGCTAGCACCAGCCATTCATCCAACAAATCCCCCCCACTTCTGAATCCGCCATCAACCTTGAGACTACATTCGCCCCTCCCCCCCTCCCGTCCTTAGCAAAATTGTCCCTGAATGCCAGTTTGGAAATGTGGTCACCCTATACACCAGTCACTCTTTTATTGTTTATTATTTTTCTCTGACACCTCTTTATTATAAGATTGCTTGTCACTACCTGTCACTACTTAGTGTGTCATAAGATTGGTTGCTAGTAATTGTCACTATTTAGTGTGTCATAAGATTGTCTATCAGCACCTGTCACTATTTATTGTGTCCTTTTCACACATGATAGCACTAACATTTGTTTAGCTATGTTATTGTTTCAGCCATTTTAAGCGCTACACTTTATATATCCATTTACTTTTGAAACAAACTTATCCAGTTGTTGTGTTAGCTGCTATGGACAGTTTAGTTTGATCGGATTGTTTTTCGGGTTAAAGCTGATGGAAAGCTCCAAAACTCAACACAACCGCATGTCCAGCATTAGTCTTAGGCAACAGAAACTGATAGCATACTGCACATCGCACAGTAATGTTTCTCGTTTTCAGTTCTACACAAGTCAAACATCTATCAAGCCAGCAATGAGAAGTACATTTTGGCCACTCAAGACAATTTTCAAAAAACACAAAATATAACATATATACAAGATGTTTTATTGTGTAGAAACTATTCATATGAAAAAATAATATCCATTTTCCCACATGGAGTTCCTAAAAAACTCACACATAGATATATTTTGTATTCTAGTTTGGTGATGTCTCAATCATTTTTCCTTATCTCTAGCTACTGTGCTCTTCTACAATATTGATCATTTTTACCTGTGCCCATTTCTGTCTGAAAAAAATATATATTTTATTTGTTTGTACCCATCTCAGAGCTATTGCTATGCTACTTATTGTGTACATGTTTTGCATAATTGTTTCACTTTGCAAAACAGAGATTTTGTTATGTTTCAGCAATTGTTTATCATTTTACACAGAGTGTTTTCTGCCACTAGAGGAACGATCTTTCCCAGACAGTTTGCTAGGGATTCATTTCAAAACATCCCAAAATGGCCTCTACAACCTACAGAAAAAAAAGACACAATAGCTTACATTATAGTGGCATCATAGGGTGGAAGAAGGTCAGTGAAATAATGTATTCTAATACGTTAGCTGATAGGCTAGAAAAATATCTTGGATTCTCCAGGCCAGATACCTGTTGTTCTGTGCCTAGTGGACAGAGCAGAGAAGGTCCATCTGTTTTTTTTATCTGTCTGCCTAAGCCCTTGTACACATGGTCGGACATTCCGACAACAAAATCCGTCGGATTTCCTCAGCTTTGGGAGTAGCTGTTGCAACTTGTGTTGCATACACAAGGTCGGACAAAGTTGGCGAAAAATTTGATCGTACGTAACGTGATGACGTTATTTCGTTACGACGGGACTACGTTCAGGCTAGTAGCCAATAGCTTTGGTCTAGGAATTTGATCTGAGCATACGTGGCACTTTGTCCGATCGGAATTCTCTACACACAATCGGACAAAGTCCGATCGGATCATGTTGTTGGAAAGTTTTATAGCCCAGCTCTAAAACTTTGTCCGTCGGATATTCCGACAGAAACAGTCCGGTGGAGCCCACACACAGTCGGATTATCCGACAACACGGTCCGATCGGACATGTTCCATCGGAATGTCTGACCGTGTGTACAAGGGCTAAGAAGACTGAGGAGAGCTGACTGCAACATTGTAAGTAAGGCTGATCATACGTGATTCATTTTTCTTTCGTTGGACCAGCAGGTTGAATACAAAAAATTAGCCAATGCTCCCATCCACACATTAGATGGGGATGTGGCAATCCTTCCTGTTGTGCTATTATATTCTGCCAGCGGGGAGCTTTCCTCGCTGTCAGAATACAATAATCAGTGTTTTGCAAGCTAATGTCACCACATCTAAGGCCTGGTCATTTGTCATACGTTAAAGTTTATTTTTAGTTTTGAATAGAATAGAGAATGATTAAGGATGTTTTTTTCTTATGTCTTGTGTCCCTTATAGGAAGATATCACTTCAATTCCTGTTCCTGAGACACAGTGTTAGAAGATACGTCTTCAAAGAAAGGAGGTATACCCTCATCAGAACAAGTTTCCCCACTGAAAACTTCTTACTGTGACAACTGAAAAAAAAATTGGATTTCCCTTCACTTTTTGCACTGGACACAATGATCATCAGGTCACCTAGTGAGGGTTACATGGCAATAAAAACCTGGAAATTTCTAACCTACATAAATTAGGTTTAGACAAACATTAAGGCTGCTCATAAACAGCCTGATAAAAGCAAGCACGCAAATGTTCCCTATTTCTAGCACTGCTTGAATTGTTGGATTGTTTCTGATGTACTAAAAGGTAATAGTGAGTGCCTCAGGCAGCCAGAGATGCTTATGCCCAGACAAGGAGATTTTCATCCCCTGGGAGCTAGCTACACCTATGGCCAGCCTAAGTAACTAATGTACAACCAAATCAGATGGCTCATTAATCTAAAGTGTTGAATAAATAGAATAATTAATATCATTTAATTTATTTGGTGATAGCACTCATTGCAATGCATAGTATAAACAAGGATTTCAATTACTTCTAATACCCCCCTTTTTAAAGAGTATTGTAAAACAAACAATCTGTCATGATTAAGGTCTGCATGCCAATGACAGATCTTTACAGCTACATTTGCTTTAATTGCTTAAATAAACGCACACAAAAAAATACCTTTACATTTGCATTATGTTGGCAAGTAGCTTTTTTCTAATAAAATGGAGAGATAATATGCATGACCGAAGCTTAGGCTAGACAAGCAATCAGTCACGGTCCCTGATCTTTGAATCTAGGTTCCCCGTAGTTTGCAAGATTCTGCCCATTCCCCGTAGTTTGCAAGATTTTTTACTTTTGTCTGGTCTCTCTTGGAACATGGTGTTCTGAGCTTCCTGAGTTTCACTTTACCTTCCAGCCACTCTTTAAGGGAAGCTGAGTCAGGGGTATCGGAATTCTTGTTGGTCCTGCCAACTAGCCAACCCCTGGTGAGTTTGTGACTAGTAGTTTGGACCAGGTTTTGGCCATACAGTCCTGTTCTAGAAGGGCCCTTCAGCCTTCTCCATTGTTGGGAGAAAGCCAATAAAAAAATCATCGGGGACAAAAAACGTTGCAGAGTCCTCCCCAATGCATACCAGTCCGTTCGGGTCTTATATGGATTTGGAAGGGAACCCCCACGCCAAAATGTGAAAAAAAAGGATGTGCCCCCCAAATCCATACCAGACCCTTATCCAAGTATGCAGCCGGCAGGTCCAGAAAGGGAGGAGACGAGCAAGCGCTCCCCCTCCAGAACCATATTAGGCCACATGCCTTCAATGTGGGGGGAGGGGAACCTCTACCCCCCCAAAGCACCTTGTCCCCGTGTTGATGAAGACAAGGGCCTCTTCCCCACCACCCTGGCCAGTGGTTGTAGGGGTCTGCAGGTGGGGGGGCTTATTGGAATCTGGAAGCCCCTTTTAACAAGTGTGCCCCCCTATGTGAATGAGTAGAGGTACATAGTACCCCTACTCATTCACCAAAAAAATGGTAGTGTAAAAAAATACATTAGACAATTTTTGACAAGTCCTTTATTAAAAAAATTTAAATAAAAAAAAAAATGTCCTGCAGTGTAGCTCCATCATCAGTTATGAAGCCAGCTGCCACTGTCCACCTGAAAAAAGAAAAAAAAAAGAAAAAAGGCCCGCTTGTGATGAGGGCTCCCCCCATCTGACAGCTCCACCATCTGACAGTTCTTAAATAACGAAGGGTCAGGCCACCCCGTGACGTCAGCGGGTGGCCCCACCCTCTTGTCACATCATTGGCCAGGGGCATGCTGGGTCGATGACAAGGGAGCGGGGTTACCTGGTGATGTCATTGGGTGGCCCTGCACCTTAGTTATTTAATAACTGTAAGACGGTGGAGCTGTCAGACGACGGGAGCCTTTGGCGTAAGCAGACCTTTTTTTCTTTTTGTGGTATTTTATCACATTTTTTAAAGGGAAACATACTGCTTTGTGAATGGAGCCCCATGTGCTTGGTTTTAGGCCCCAGGGCTGCTGCTGGGGTCTGGGGGGTGTTTCCTCTCTTCATGCAGACAGTGTACCTGGAAGCCATACTGGCCAAACTTTGTCCTATGCTAGAGTGATCACTGAGACAGAGAAACACTAGAATCTGCAGTTCCTTGGGGCTAAACTGCTTAACTGGGTCCCGACCGGCACACGCCAATTTAAGTCGGAAGAATGGCACGGCTGGGCAAATGGGTACCTGTGTACCTGTACGTCGCTTTAAATTTGCTGCCATGCCATCACGTGCGCACCAGGCAGAACCTCTGTCAGTCGGGTCATGGGTCCTGTGGACTCGATCGCCGTGGGATACCCGTGATCGCCTCACGGAGAGGAAGAACAGGGAGATGCTAATGTGAACAAGCATCTCCCCATTCTGCCTAGTGACAGTGTCATTGATCTCTGCTCCCTGTGATTGGGAGCAGAAGTCAGTGACTTGTCACACGTAGCCATGCCCCCCCACAGTTAGAATCCCTCCCCAGGACATGCTTAACCCTTGCACTGCCCCCTAGTGGTTAACCCCTTCACTGCCAGTGTAATTTACTCAGGAATCAGTGCATTTGTACAGCACTGATTGCTGTATAAATGACAATGGTCCCAAAAATGTGTCAAAAATGTCCGATGTGTCCACCATAATGTCGCAGTCAGAATAAAAATTACTGATCGCCATTACTAGTAAAATGTAATTATTAATAAAAATGCCATAAAACTATCCCCTATTTTGTAAACGCTATAACATTTGCGAAAACCAATCAATAAATGCTTATTGCGATTTTTTTACCAAAAATATGTAGAAGAATACGTATCTGCCTAAACTGAGGATTTTTTTTTTTATATATATATTTATGGGGGATATTTATTAAAGCAAAATGTAAGAAATAATGTGCTTTTTTCAAAATTGACGCTCTTTTTTTGTTTATAGTGCAAAAAAATAAAAACTGCAGGGGTGATCATATACCACCAAAAGAAAGCTCTATTTGTGGGAAAAAAAGGACGTAAATTTTGTTTGGGAGACACGTCGCATGACTGCGCAATTGCCAGTTAAAGCGACACAGTGCAAAAAGTGCTCTGGTCTTTGGCCAGCAAAATGGTCTGGGACTTAAGTGGTTAAAGAGAAGTTCTGTGTGATGGTCTTGGATGATGAGACCCATCCAGTAACATCTAGTCTGAGAAGCTGTCAGAGCCTGACCATTAAGTTTCAGGATATTTCATCTTCTTTTGCCGTGCCTCCTATCAAGTCTATGATTAAACAATTAAACTGCATTTAGATATTAACCTGCACTTTTTCATCTACAGAAAGTGTAAATGTGTTTCTAGGAAGGAGTCCCCCTTATCTTCATATGGCCCTTCTAGGTAGAGGCACTAAAGGTTTAGACACTGCCCTACAATCCCACTCAGTGGCCATTCAGTACCCATATTTGCTCGGCTGTTTCAGTGGCATCTCAGTACCCATATTTCCTCAGCTTTGGGTGTAGCTGTTGCAAGTAGAGAGACATCTCACATGTGAATTTTTTTATACTATAAAAAATCCACAAAGTATTAAAGTGGTCCTAAAATATTGCCCGGGAGCCTTGAGATATAAGTGCAAAGTGTATTTCCGCAATGTAAGCCCAACTGCAATGAACTACTGAGAGCTCCTTCTAATAGCTAATCTACAAATTCCTATATTATAATAACAAAAATACGGAAGAGCAAGTTTGTAAAAAGTTGAAAGCAGTTTAAAAAACTGTTTCACCCAAGTACTCACATATCCAAATCTCACAATGTAGATTACAGGTTTTTATTAACAAGTTAAATACTGAAACAGCCTAAAGCTTGCCACAGACATTACAATCTAATTTTACAATTGCTGATGAATCACATTTAGATTTATTAAGACCTAAATCTATAAATGTAAGGGACTGCCTAAACAATAGGTATATGGGATTTTTATATGAACTTTATGCTACATGAATTTTGTTCTATATGGACTTTTTTATCATTATTTATCGCACCACAATTTTTGTATGAGTATGGATTATTAGTATGCATTTACAGTATATAGATGGTTGGGCTATGTTGATTTAGTATTACTGATTGATATGGTAGCGCTGCACTACTTAGGAGTTATTTATAGTCATTAATGCATTTTAGCACAGGTCAGTGTATGCAATTTCTGTTGACAGCTGCTTCCTTTATTATTTTATTGTGTATTGATCATTATATATCTTTGTACACTATTTTATTGTGAATAGTATTTTTGCTTTAGTACCTATTATAGAAAACTTTTTGATAAGCAGAATTTTTTTTATTTTCAATATGTATTTTTAGTGTAAGGTTAGTGATGTGGATTTAAAGCACGATAAACTGCATCCAATTTATTTCCTTTATGTTGTCAGTACACAGGGAATTTGAACTGATCCTTAACAATTATTCTGCCCTTCACAAGACCCTGTCTATATCTGATACACACATCCAAACTTTATTGTCCATCACTGGAAAATATGATGCTTTGCTTCACAAAGTCCTATAGGTCTTCTTTTTCCTATAAGACCTTGAAATGCTGTATGGGTACTCACAGACATAAAACGTAGTTGGATTGTGCCTGCTTGGCTAACTCTCTTTAGCCCCTGTGGGGCATGAATGCTCCATAGGCAGTGAATTTCTACCTGGCTACACATTCATGGTCATCATGTCAATAGAGAAGGTGTGGGGGGGGGGTGTAGGAGATTAGAGGTGCAGACAACCTCTGTGTGTTATGCAGCAGCTGGCTCTCACCCCTCACTTCCCTGTTGTGTGAGCTCCTGACGCCCCCCCCCCCCCCCACCCCCTGACAGCAGAGGCTCTGAGCCCATCAGCAGTGTGAGAACTTGCAATGCGGCATCCACCATGGATTCTGGGAAATGTTATCCTTAAAGTAGCACAGTGCAATGCAAGTGAAGAAAGAGGAGGAGAGATAGAAAAATCCATACCAGGCCCTTCAAATCTGGCATGGATTTTAAGAGGAACCCTGCGCCAAAAATAAAATGGTGTGGGGGACCCCTTCAAAATGCATATCAGACCCTGGTCAAGAAGAAGAGGATCGGAGGAAGAAGAAAATGGAGGAAGAAGAAGATGGAGAAGAAACCAAAGGATGAAGAAAGGAAGAAGACCAGAAGAAAGAAGATGAAAGAAGACTTTAATAAAATAATTGTCAAAAACTGTCTCTTGTCATTTTTAACACTTTTGTCACTTTTTTGGTGAAATGGTAGGGGTACTTTTGTACCCCCTTACCATTTCACACAGGGGGGAGACCAGAATCTGGGGGTCCCCTTGTTAAAGGGGGCTTCCAGATTCCGATAAGCCCCCCGCCCGCAGACCCCCACAACCACTGGCCAGGGTTGTGGGGATGAGGCCCTTGTCCTCATCAACATGGGGACATGGTGCTTTGGGTGGACCCCAAAGCATCCTCCCAATGTTGAGGGCATGTGGCCTGGTACGGTTCAGGAGGGGGGCCGCTCCCTCGTCCCCCCTCTTTTCCTGCGGCCTGCCAGGTTGCATGCTCGGATAAGGGTCTGGTATGGATTTTGAGGGGGACCCCAGGCCATTTTTTTTCTTCATTTTTTTTTCTTAATGCTAACATGACCTGTGTGTAAATAGCCTTAAAAAAACCCCATAAAAGTGAACCAGCGCAAAAAAGTCAAGTTGAGAGGTGCGCCTTTTCAATTTACGAATCTATGTGGCTTGACAATTACTAAGATTTTGCCGATGCAGTGAACTAGAGCATTTGAACAGGTGCAAATGCCGCTTGCGCATGCACAGTACATAAATTGACCTAGCGCAGTTTCAAGTGTATTTGTAGGCGCAGCAAGCTTGCTCAGAGAAAGTTACCTTTCTGTTCTATTTTGGCCATATTTGTTACTTGGACAGTTGTATCTATACTTCCTCACATCACCCCACATAACCCCCATAATATTGGCACTTCCAGCTTCTTTTAATTCTGAGTTGAAGATGCCGTGCGTCAGGTCTATAGCGGGGCACAGATCGCGGCCACCCGTCCGCCAGCAACATGATAGTAAATGGGGAATTGCGCTGTGTTACAGGTGCAAATGCTTTGTGAATACGAAAATGGCCGCTGCGCGTCGGCGTGCGCCGCAACTCATGTTGCAAATGCTTTGTAAATCAGCCCCCTAGTCTTTGTCAAGGATGTGTCAATGAACAGTTGAAGGAGTCCTCAGACACAGGGAATGCAACAGCAACCACACAGGGTCAGTACTGTGGCTGCCATCACTATTGAAATTAACATATTTCTCGCCAGTTCATCCCATACCATATCTCAAAGAGTCCAGCTAGAGGATCTGCCACACCAGAGTTTTCCTCCAATTCTTCGGACAGCATCTGTAATCCTTGCAAGGCCTTTGCTATGCTACTATCGGGGGCTGTATTGTTGGGTATGAAAGTGCAACAAAGGGTTCATCTTGCACACCCCTCCCTTCTCTGCCAACAGCATATCAAGAGCAATATGATTCTGCCAGGCTGTCAATGAGTTTGCATCCAGTTGGCTGGCTACTCCGTTAAGGACATCTCTGGTATAGTTCACAAACATTTGCTGGTTATAGTAGATGTAGTTTATCCAATTGACATTCTTGTTAGGTTGACAAGAAGATGGAGGTAAATCCAGCGGATATCTGGTCTTGTGCTTTGAATTAATTAGGGACTCCTTGCAGTACTCCGATGGAATCAATGTAGACTCAATTGTCAAACGATCCTTGCGGTGCGTTCCTTTTCATTCAGAAATGTTGTTTCTTCAACTGTGGAAACTTTATCTCATAACCTACAGGTATCATATAAAAGGGGAAAGCAAATGGGTTAAAGCACAGCTCCCTTTTCATTTAGGAGGGAGTTTGGTCCTAAGTTTTATATCCCCGCACATCCACCACACATCAGCTAATTGTTTCTTTTGGTTTAAAACCAATCCTGCTGGTATGGTGGGTCACTAGTTGATATATTTTGAATGCAGTACATCAGGGGTAAGTCTCCTACCTGCTGTCCACTATCCTCGGTGCTGACAAAGCAGATGAAATTCCCTGGGACTGCTCTAACAGAGGGGGCTATACTTTGCATCTTAGTGGTTGAATATAATTTGTGCTCTTTTGTACATTCAGTATTTGTGACATTTTCCTTGAACATTCTTATTATACATGTCAGGTTTGTTTCGTCAGTTAGGAAAGGAACAGTCGCTATCTGGGGTCGTGAGTTGGCACATGAGATACAATTCCCCAGCCCCTTGATCTTGGTTGTCCATCTTACCCATTCTATCTCATTTTTATCTCCAAACCCTTTCTATACTTAACTGCTATTTATAGGTGAAGTCAGCTTTGAACAGGTCTGGACGTGGCTTTTTTTAGTGGCATGCTGGTAAATGAGGGCATAACTTGTCCTTTCCTGAGTACTTGAATCCGTATGATCTCCACTGCATCTTTTCCCAGGGGTTTATGTTCTCTCTTATGTACTGGTTTGTCCTGTTTTGTGTGTAGATCCAAGAATATTAGTACCAATGCTACAATGCTTCCTACTGTCATTATCCATATTAGAAATCTACCTGTATACCATCAATACCATGTTTTGGTAAAGCACCATAGTTCTAACAGCTGTATTTCCCTGAACTGTTTTACCACCCCTATGAGTTTGTATAGTACCATTTATTCTTCACCGGGTTTGAGATGAAAGTATTCTGAGATTTTCTGCTCAGCTCATCAAGTTTCTGTCTAAAATCACCAGACATAACTCCCTAAACATGTCCCTTTCATCTCAGTACAGAGTACCTGATTTAATGTTTTTGCACATATGTGCAGACAGCTATTTCTAAAATGTTGGCTATACGCTCGTCTCTTCTACACTTATACTGAAAGACATACATTAACTTGTCTAACATGTAAAACCTACAACTGTAAAAAAATCTTTTTAAGCAAGACATTAATTACATTAGCAGCACTGAATCTATCTAGAGATTCAAGCTATGCTGGGACTTGTGGTTCCACAACAACAATGAGATATATACTAGACATGCGCACACTGAATTGTTTTGTTTCGGAATTTAGTTTTCTTCTGAAAAATACATTTATATAGTTACTCCCGAAATTAATTTGTATTTATTTTGTTTTGTTAAAAAATGCATTCGTCCCAAAATCCGAAATAATTAAGGTCGAATCTGTCATTGAAGGCTTATGGGGTCTGTTGAATGTTCTAAGAAGATTTGACGGAGCAGCTAAATTGTACAACGCCGCAATCGTACATTTCCGGTCGAATGTTCCGCCTACAAGCTATAGTAGAATTCTAATGTTGTATGACACTAGTAATAATTATATTTGTTAATTATTATTACTAGTCAACCAACATTAGAATTCTTCTATAGCCTATAGGCTTCTATAAATGTCCGCTCTCAGCGACTGCTTCGTCGAATCTTCATGTTGAATCTTTTTTCTCTATGTCGAATAATCTTGGACTAATAGAGTTAGGTTAGGCACATTCGAACTTTTTTGCTATTGTCTCTATAATGTTGAATCTTTTCTCTCTATGTCGAATATTTTCTCTCTATGTAGAATAATCTTGGACTAATAGAGCTAAGGTTAGACACATTCGACCACAGGTTGGGTGGACACAGATCGCTATTGTCAGCGTCATGTCGAATCTCCTATCTATATCGAACTGTTGTCACTGTGAAAATGAAATTAAAACATTTGTTTATGTCGGATCTAAGCATCCAATCAAGGGAGAGATCATTACACTCATCTGCACCATCTGCCTATTGCAGTAATTCAGCAAGAAAGGGGGGCTAAAGACTATAAAACAAAACAAACCCTCTTTTCAGTTTAAGATCCTATGATTACCTACCTACATTTTCCTAAAAGAAGCAGTATGCTAGATTCAAACAATGTCGTAAATTTCCTAAAAAAACAAAAAAAAGAACTTTATTTTTTCTGTAGTTTCAATAACTTCTAACTCCTCAGCCTATTCATAGAGCTATCTAGCTGAAGTGATTCTTTCTCTGTGTAACTTGAATACGTCATCGGGGAGGAGGCAGGTGGCCATGCGGTCTCCCGCCCGATCCCAAAACAGGGTTTCCAAGGTAATTCTGACCCCTTAATACTTAGTTTCTTTTCATAATTTATATTAGGTCCTGAAGAATGTTTAAAATACATGGTACATTGAGAATGATGCTGGACCTTGTAGTTCCTCACTTTAACTTTTTTTTTCACCTTGTTCAAGGGGGATTGTTGCATGCACCCAGGACCTGCAGTGCATAAAATCAGGCTATACCAATGATAAGGCTCGTTGTTAGCTTTCACTACATGTGTTTTGTAAGAATGGTGGGCTCTCAAGCCCACCTTAGCTGGTATAACCGAGTTATTAAATGCATGCAACAAATCCCTGCCCAGCAGGTTAACTGGACATCGTTTAGATATCACATTTTTACATTCAGCTTTTTTTCCCGTTAGTGGGTCCTCTATAGGAAGATTTTCTGAAACATCCTCCTCACACATTAACCCGTTTGCTGATTTTACAGAGAAAATTGAGTACTGTCCGTGATACTTTTTTTATTTGCACTGATTTTACAAAAATTTTACCTTTTTTTCTTAACTTCTCCAGGCATATCCTGGGTATGAATCAGGGTCCCGCACGCCCCTGTGTCACACAGAAGGGTGACTTTTTTCCCTTTTACAACAAGTGTTATTTCAGGTTTAATCTCACTCAGTAAATACATTTCCACATTACATATGTCCAATACTTCAGACCCTTCTGAATTTGTTTCATCGTACATACATTCTGTTTCATACATTTTTTCTCCCTCTAGTCATGCCTCCTCATCCTTTTTCAACTTGCAATCCCTGGCCAAATGGCCTTTCCTGCCACACAAAAAACATTCACCCCTTTCTTTCCTACCCTCGTAATCCTTAATGCGAGATCTATGTTGGGGGTTTCTTAACCTTTCTGTACCACTTTCAGCAGCATACACATTGGTTCCATCTTCTACAGCAAACACCTTTCCTTTTTTTGCTTTCTTTTTAGATTGGAAATATCTTTAATAGCGATCTGTGTCCATCGAACCTGTGGTTGAATGTGCCTAACCTTAGCTCTATTAGTCTAAAATTATTCTACATAGAGAGAAAAGATTTGACATAGAGAGAAAAGATTCGACATTATAGAGACAATAGCAAAAAAGGTCAAATGTGCCTAACCTAACTCTATTAATCCAAGATTATTCGACATAGGTTCCACTCATAGGCTATAGAAAAATTCTAATGTTGGTTGACTAGTAATAATAATTAATAAATGTAATTATTACTAGTGTCAACAACATTAGAATTCTACTATAGCTTGTAAGTGGAACATTCGACCGGAAATGTGCGATTGCAGCATCGTACAGTTTAGCTGCTCCGTCGAATCTTCTTAGAACATTCGATAATCCTTCAATGACAGATTCGACCTTAATTATTTCGGATTTTCAAATGAATGCATTTTTTAACGAAACAAAATAAATAAAAACAAAATTCGGGAGTAACTAAATAAATGTATTTTTCGGACGAAAGCGAAATTCCGAAACAAAATATTTCAGTGGGCACATGTCTAATGTTTAGTGGCAAAACTAGAAACTGGGGCTAGGAATCCCTTTAGGATGGCATTTTTTAGCTGCTGTTAATATGGAGTGTCATTAACTCGATTTGCTGGAACTTTAATCCCAGAGTGGTTATTAAACACTTCCCTCATCCTTATGATGTAATTATCAACTGACTCATCTTCCCCTTGTATGCATTGGTTAATGGCTGCCCAGTCAGCCCTTTGTTTCACACTTTTCTGGCCCATTTTAACGTACGTACGGAGTAATTTAAGTTCTTCTCACACCGACACTTATACACAATGTTTTTGTCAACTCGCAGATTGACACAGAATTTATTTCCTAATCTTGTGCTGTACCAAAAAAAACATTGGTATTCTTGTATCTTTATACACAATGTTTTTGTCAACTCACAGGTCGACACAGAATTTCTTTCCTAATCCTGTGCTCTACTAAAAAACATTGGTATTCTTATCTTCTAACCAAATTGAAACAAATTGTGAATTGTTCTTACCTTGAACCAGAATGGGTCTTTTCTGCCAATTCTTGGGATCCCGTCACCTGATATGGACCAGTTGGTCGACCAGCCTCTGTTAACGTCAATTCAGATGGAGGTCTTTGGAATAAGGAATCTCTTGTTTTCTGAGATTCCCCCACACAGTAATGGTCACCGATGATCTGGTTCCTTCACAGGATATTGAGCTCCGGCTTGAAGGACCAATTTGTGAACGAAATTCATCTGAGACCACACTCTGGATCAAGTTAAGAAGTTTTCTTTATTTGACTCGTATGAGGAGACAAGTTACAACAAAAGGACAGATATATTGCTTCTGACTGCCTGTCACCTGTGCAATAGCACTACATAGACAGACAGTCAGCCTGATAGACGCCTATCCGAACAGATGATTGCCCACTGATTCTGACCTCTATGACCTGTGTAATAGGGCAGCATACACAGAGTTCAGCCTTATGAGCGCGTATGTGACTTGTCTGTCTAACAATTCTAGAACTTGCATTTATATACCCTTTTACAAGCCTTATCTAGCCATCTCTCCTAGATATGATTGGTTGCTAAAATTGATGTCAATGTAACTATCGATAAAACTGACACATGTTCTACAACCAAACTTATTCATTCCCAGAATTCCTATATGTTCATTAAAGTAACTGGTTTTGTCCAATTAAAACCACCTGTGTAGTGACAGTATGGCACCCAGCTGTATTAAATCAAACCTTCCTCATCTTGATAAGATTTAACTAACTTCAAGGATTACAGTTTTGCGACTTTGAGAGAATGAACTTTTAATAACCGCACCAGACGTGTTATATATGTCTTACTATATAATCCTATATGTATGTATCTATATATATTGGTTCCACAAAACTATATATATATATATATATATATATATATATATATACATACACATACACACAAAGCCAACTACTTTATTGTCTAATTATTAATACATACATTGAAAACTGTATTTTAACAGTTTTAATGAGGGCACAGGCAGACCTTTCTTTGACCCTGTCAAACTTAATTAATGTACTGTACATAACTTTCCCATATTCCACATAATTATTTTAAGCCACCTGTTATAAGAAGTTATAAGAAGTTTTATCACTTATCCTTGAAGACTATCTTATCTGATCAGGATATAATTTACCGGTTGTCAAAATGTTTCTTCTCTAATTAGTGAACTTAAAATTAACTATCCCAATACACTTTTAAGAACACCTGTGTAAACTTGTGATTGACTTATAAAAAAAATACCAGCATGAAGCAGAGAGGTCATCTAAAGTTCAGCACTTAAAAATGAAGACGTTCTCTATATCTATGGAATCATATATATTGGTTAATATGAAATTCTACTACTTCTAAATGATCTAATGCAAGCATTAATTAAATGATTATAAAGTAAGAATCTAATTTCTCTAACAGGATTCTATCTTGTTCAAATAATATTTTGGGTTCTAGGTTTACTTGGCCCTGCAACAATGAACTTTTAATACGGGTATTAAATAACTGTAAACTGGTACAAACCCCTCCAATAAATAAATGGAGCAGATATTTTGGGGCTTCAGGAACTTTTGCAAACACTATGGATTTAAAGTGATTAAATATGTTTAACGTATAAAGGCAATTTTTTGGATAGAGTGGGGAAAGAGTCCTTCTACCAAGTTTTATTGTTGTCTGGGTATGCTCTAAGGATATTAGTCCCCTGGACCATTGTCACTGAGACAGAAAGTAAAGAGAAATCCTAAATTTTAGAAGTTTTATAAGAGAAGAAGTATGGGAAAATCTTCTAATAGAGACAAATGTTCTGGTGATAAATTGTGTAAGATGGTATTTCCTCATACTTATGAAGGATTACTCTACAAGACAGCTTTCTCACTTCCCTGTTCCTTTAACTGCTGCTGGGGAGGATGGCTTCCTCTGCTTCTGGACTGTGGATCTGTCGCTAGGGAGGGAGAACAACAATTTTCTCTCCCTGGTCCTTGGCCTGCCACTGGGAAGGGGGCATGGCTTCCTCCCATCCCTGCATCTCTTATTTCCAGTGGGGAAAAAAAAACTGTCACCTTCTCAACCTGGCATTATGGGACAAAGGGCTGTAACACTGCACTGTTCCCAGATCTTCCACTGGAGAAGTATTTTGTAACTACACAGATGCTGCTAGCATGAAATCCCATGTCCCTGTCAGGGGTGTGGGAGAAAGGCTGGCTGTCTCTTCTCTCAGTTAGGCTAAAACTGGTGTTAGGGCTGCGCAGAGCTCAGTGATGTTCTGCCCTGAAGCCAGCTTTTCTGCTGGGAAGCAAAATGAAAAGTCGGTGGCCTCGCACAAATCCTCCAGGGCCACTGATTGTTGCAGGCAGAGGTCAGAACAGATCCTTGCTGGAGAGGGAAGACAGTTTCCTCCTTTCTGGGTGACTGTTGGGGAGGGAGGATGGCTTCCTCCACTTCTGGACTATGGATGTGACGTTGGGCGAGAGGAAAACCATATCCTCTACCTGCTCCTTGGCCTACCACTGGGAAGGAAGCATGGCTTCTTCCCCTCCCTGAACCTCTGATTTCGGCAGGGGAAGAAGAACTGTCACCTTCTCAAACTGGGCCTCTGGAACTGTTGCCAGTATGGTACAGAGGTCTGTAGCACTGCCCTGATGCCACCTCTTTCACTGGAGAAGTCCTTTGTAACTCCACAGATGCTGCTGGCATGAAATCCCATGTCTTTGTCAGTGGTGAGGGAGAAAGGCCAGCTACCTCTTCTCCCAGGAAGGATGAAACTGATGTTGGTGCCGGGCAGAGCTCAGTGATGTTCTGCCCTTATTACAGCTCTTCCGCTGGGAAGCAAAATTAAAAGTCGGTGGCCTTACACAAATCCTCCAGGGCCACCGATTGTTGCAGGCAAAGGACAGCAGTGCTCTGCCTTGATGTCAGCTCACTGGGTTGTTCCTCCTCATCAGAAAATTCTAATAAATCCCCAGTCTCTGAAGCTGGTGGCGGGCAATACCATCACCATCTCCATGGATCCCCAAAGCCACTGAAGGTGCTGGGCAGAGGTTGGCAAAGTTCTGATCAGATGCCAGCACTTCAGTTGAAAGTTCAGTAAAGGTTACCATCTGTTATCTTCCAACAAAATAGTAACAGTAATTTAAATCCATTCTTTCTGGGATCTGTGGCTGGGGAGTTAGAATGGTTTCCTCTCCTCCCTAGTCCTTGAACTGCCACTGGGGAGATGAGCCGGTTGCTCCATCTTCTGTACCCTTATTAAGTTGCTGAAGTGTCGCATTCCTCCATCTAAGCTCATTCTGTGCGGAGCAGGTTCGTCAAGGTGAGTCAGCAACTGCTGCATCCGCCATAAGAGCTCTGCTTCAATAGCTTGAGGTGGTCAAAGCCCACTGTTACAATGCTCCATTTCCGGCACTTCACACAGGATTTCAGAGCTGTTGGCTGGTACTTCCGAATAGTCCCAGGCAAAGGGAGCCCAGCCCTGCTGCTGAGCAGAGTCTTTGGGTGATTTCCAGATCCCATTCCTGAACTGCTAGAAACTTAAAATCCTCCTGTGCCCAGAGCACTTCATAGACATTTAGCATCCTGTCTCTGTACTCCAAACGTAGCCCCAGATCACTCCCAGAGTCAAAGTCCTTAGACAGCCTCCTGTACAACAGCCCCAGACCACCATAGCCAAAGCCTTTCATCAGGCTGTCGTCCGCTGTCCACGGGCACACTGTAGCACTGTAGCTCTCGTTCAACTGCATCTCCGCCCAGACCAGCCTGCTTAACTTAGCTGTCCACTACTTCTGCGGTTGTTCCCCTGCACTTCATACTACATCCAGTACCTTTTCTGTATGCAAGGGAGAATTTTTCCCTGGTGGCACTGCTCATGGGCTAGCGCTTCCTTCCAGAGTAGCTTGCACCAAACAATGCTTCCTGCCCTCCAAACCGTTCCAGCTGACTAAGAGCTTATACCAGCCCTTTTACCCCAAGAATCGTACACAGACAAGATGTTGAGGTAAAACTAAAGGAATGGATGTTTATTGAACAGAAATAGAGGTTTTTATACACTTCAAGGGTAGGTCAGTCACCACATGAACAATAAAAAAACTGATATTTACTCGAAACATCACACAATGGTTAGATAATGAGCTAAAGTTGATACAAGGCTAATCCCATAGTAAGAACCTCCAAGAGTTAGCTAAATTGGCCAACAGACAGAAACAATAAGTGGTGCAATTAACTCAATTAGCAATCGGAATTCACACCTAGAATGAACACAATGGGAGAGACACAAACTAGTGTATTCTGTCCACTAGACAAGATAACCAGGAGACAATGTTCCAGCAGTCTGATAAAGTGAGATTAATCTATATTCATAGATCTCCTGAGGGGTACTCTTGAGAAACATCTCTGTCCCATTCAAATAAGCCTCTCACACCCAGTCCGCAGGAGGGCCAGCAGTCCCCTCCAAAAGTACCCCGTCCCAGTTTGGTCCGTCACATACACTTGCTGCTCCTAAACTAATGTTTAGGAGCTTTTGCAGGTGTTTTGCCAAAACCTCCAAATGCAACTCAATAAAAGCTTATGTGTCCATGTACACATAGGCTTTTAGCAGAGTCTAGGAGCAGCCGCTTTTAGGGGAGGTTAGAAGAGGAACATTTTGGACAAAGACCACCGAACACTGCAAAAACTTGTGTAAACTGTGGTAAACCATGTCATTTATATATTCCTCACACCTTTTCCATTTTCCTGATTCTTTGTGTTTGAAAGCAGAGTCATCCTTTAATCATTTATATTCTCAACATACCTATCATGAGCCACCTCGCTGTAATCTAAGCAATTAATTTTTTCAAACATTACCGGTAACACAATATAACCTCATAGGTTTTATAGTGGATGACAGGTCCAATTTAACCATCCATTGTTCCATCAGTTTAGTTGTTTCAAGTCTCAGAATATTCTTTTGTCTCTTCTTTAGTTGCAATGCTTTATGAATGGTTCTGCGTCTTTGTTCTCAATCCACCAACTGATCTTCCAACAATAGGAAGCATTGCAGAACTGCTAATTAAACATTCAATCTTGTAACAAGTAGTTTTTAGGATTCCGCATAATTTTTTTGTTAGCTCAGGGCTCTAGTTTTCAATTAAAGCAAACCTGTCATAACAACAAATGAAATGCCGACCTAATCTAATAGCAACTGACTAATGTAATCCGGTTAGATATGTACAGTAGATGTAGTCTTGCCTTTAGTCTTTTCTGGCAGAAAGTCTGGTAGTTAGATTTTAGTGTGTGCATGGAAGGACCAAAGCTGAACTTGCAAAGAGAAGCATAGGTGGAAAATGATACACCAGTACATCCACATCAGAAAGAGCTATATTTGCAAGTCAGAAGTTTACCGTATATGCATAGAAAATCTGACACTTTAAATTTCATCTGTCAACATATGTACATCCTAAGCCACAACCTGTTGTGTTATAGACAAGCTTATGCTGTGAAAAAACACAGAAAATCATGTATACATTTAAAACGGTAGGCTAAATACCCGATGTAAAGAGGAACTGCAGTTTGCTCACATAATTTGTAATAAAAAACACATTTGCCATTCTGAAGCTTCCCTCCAACTACTTTGCATATTATTTTATATATACTGTGATTCTGTACTTGCCAAATGTGCTTCCAAAATCTCCCTCCACGAAGTTTGGCTGCATTCATTTTAACTGTGGGCAGCTGAAGCTGCTGCCTGTTTACTTTCTGGATTTACATAGACACACAAAGGCACACCTCCAGCTCTGCAGCCCTGCAGCTCTCATATTCCCTCTTATGACTCACCCCCCCTCCAGGCAATCTCTCACAAGAGTTAGAGAGAAAGATGTGCATGATGTCTTAAACCAAGGCTAATTACCAGACAAGAAACATGAAGTGGGCTGCATAAGATATTTACTGGCAGAAAAAAACATATTTTACTATGCAAAGTTAAAAGAACAAGAGCAGAAGATTTAATAGATGGAAAGATGAAAAATTGACTGAAGGTCTGCTTTAAGTAGCAGCAAGCAAGACTTTTCCACCCATGAAGTGATTGTGTGGTTCACATCTATTGCCAGTGGCCAGCCCAAGTGAGTTCCACCAACACTACATGTGCATGAGAGAAGGCAGACCCCATTGCTTGCTTTATTATTCATGGTGGCTGTGATAACCATATTGGAAAAATATCCTAGGGCCAATTGTAGCATATTTTCTTCAACAATATAGGTTGCACAACATCATATTTACCAATTGTCCTGTTTTCTATAGAGCTGCTCCTGGAAGGTGTCCAAGAGTTTGACTGTCATAACTCTTCCCTTTTTTCAGTGTGCCCATAATTTATTCAAATGAAAATTGGCACATAATTCTATACTTTATGTTATACATTATACTTCTGACCCCTGCACTGCATTCACTATGTTGTACATTATAGTCCTCCTGACCTCTAAACAATATATAATGTGTTGTATATTATACTTCCTACATTACATACTATGTTTTGATTCTGGTATGGATATTAAAGGGAATCCCTCACCCAAATAAAAAAAAAAAAGGCTTGGGGGCCCCCAGGTTCTATATACTCTGAACAGCAGTATACAGGCAGTCCCCGGGTTACAAGCAAGATAGGGACGTAGGTTTGTTATTAAGTTGAATCTGTTTGTAATTTGGAACAGGTACATTTTTTAAGTGTAGCTCCAGCCCCAAAATCTATGTTTAAGCTTTTTGGATAATATAGGACAGGGTTATCACCCTTGTAACTTTTTATGCTGTCTGTGCCCTTGTTCAGAAGATTTCACCTCACTTTCTGTCCCAATGCCATTTGAATTTTGAAAATTTGGGGTTATTGGGGAAAGAAGGATTGGTGATAAAGCATCAGTGGAGACACCTTTTTTCCCATGTTAACTCTTATAGGAGAGAATTTCCCTTTCTAGAGGTAGATTTCCTCTACCTTCCTGTTGTTTGTAAGTTGGATGTTTGAAAATAGAGTCCCGCCTGTATATACTATATAGCCTGCCCTATACACTCTGCATAAAATTGGGCCTTAGGTGTTGGTGGTACCAGAACACTGTAAGCCCTCACAGATACTCTTGTTGGGTGCAGGAACGGGCCCTGCTGTGAATTAGATCAAAAATTGTAATTACAATACAGTGCAGCCATAGTGCAGTTGCTACTACTTTTCTGGTGGTGTACACAGTACAGAATATGGTGTAGTGCGCTGTTGCAAAGCAAAATATACATCATGTCCAGAAGGCCACCAAGGAGAGGCAGGCCACTAAAGAGGACAAGCAGGCTCTGTGTCTACAGCCAGCAGTGCTGGTCATGGACATGGTGCATCTTCTGCCGGTGGCCGTGGGGCACACTTGTCCTTTTTATCTGCTGCTGTTATTGAGCCAGAACATGCAGAACAGTTGGTGGAGTGGATAACAAAGCCATGCTCATCCCCCTCATCCTCTGTCACCCAGGCTCAGAGTAGTTTTCCTTCCTATGCAGCTGCCAAAGTGGCCTATTCCACCGGCTCCTTGTCCACAGTCACTCCTTCCGTAGCCCAACCATCATGCACGGAGGAGTCCCCTGAACTATTCGACCACAGTGTCGGGTACATGCTGCTGGAGGATGTGCAGAGATTTGAAGGCTCCAATTTTGGTTCCCAGGTTGAGGAAGGGAGTAACGTGAGCCTAGAAGGGTGCCCAAGAAGGCCAAGAAACTGGCAGTCATGTTCCCCCAGCTGCAGCATAGTGCCAAGTTTGCTCCAGTGACGAGAAGGGAGGGGATGATGAGATCACTGACTCTACTTGAGTGCCTGATAGAATAGAGAAGGAGGAGGAGGCACAACTCCAACGAGGCAGAATGTCCTCTAGGGGGCAGCTTAAGGGCAGCCACCCTACTGCATCACACCGCAGAGCTCCACAGGTGCAGGATGCTGCTGACTCCCCGCTGATTTTGAAAAGTTCCTTGGTGTGAGCCTTTTTGGACACGTGTGCAGCAGATTGCACCATTGCTGTTTGCAACCTGTGTCTGAAGCGGATCAAGTGTGGCCACAACAGCAGCCTCTTGGGCACCACATGGGACGACCTCCAATGCAGTCTTTTTCCCGTATACTATATTTGAGATTTAATATCTCTCAGATATGATTTGGGTTAAATGAGAGTTCTTTGACCACGAGTGAAAGCTTTAACACAATAACAACATTTATTGGTGAGTAGTTGAAAGTCTAATACACAACCATCTATCTATAGTCTAGAGCAAAGAAGAAAATATTAGGTTAAAATAAGAGAATTACATGAAGTAATACAGAGTATATTCCTGAAAACATTAATCTGCAAACATATTTAGTTATTTAGAAGTAAAATGCAGACCTTTCCCATAATTACCCTTTGCACCAAGGTTCCATCCATTCTGATGGTTGCTCCCCCATAAAAGTGTGTGTTTCCCTCCCATCTAGTATGTGTATATCATTACTTGCTGTTGCCTCATTGGTTGGCATAGCGTGGCTCAGATTGGTGAGCTTCCTTATTTCTGGTTAAGGACTGGCTACATCTCCAATCCCTATACTTTGCATAAGTCAGCCCCCTTTAATGCAAATCCTTGTGACTAGTCTGAGCAGGAGCTTAACTTGAATTTTCCTGGGAAATTAAGTATTGATTATGAGTTGGTCTCCTTTCATTGCATATCCCAGCATGGGATCCTTTGAAGTATGTGTAAAACAATGAGGTTTGGGTCCCATTGTTTGTATATACAAGCCTAGGCATCGACTTGTCTGGTCTACCAGAGATTTCGGTATAGATAATATGTTCCGCCCTACATAGCTACAAGCTCAATTAAATATATTAATTATAAATAAATTATATATAAATTAAATATATTAGTTAAATATAAATAAATTAAATATAAATTAAATATATTCATAATTACAATATCCTACGGCAACAGCACTTCAAAAGACACACATGAAAGAAAAATGGAGACTTTGCTCCTCATCTGGGATCTCCAACCCTACTCCAGTCCTCTGGAAAACCTGCACTGAGAGGAATGAAGGTCTAGCAATAGATGTCCCAAGTACTTGCAGCCAATCTACTAGCAGTACACCACCATCTGATTTTAGCAGGAAAATTTCCCTACCCCAGTTGCTAAACATTAAAAAGAAATTCAGTCGCAGCCATCCGCATGTTCACAGTCTGCATGCTAGCTTGAATGCCAGCTTGGCCAAATTGCTAGAACTGCAAATACTGCCTTTTTAGCTGGTAGACTCTTCCCCCTTTTCGTGAATTTGTGGAATGTGCTGAACCTCAATTGCAGGTACCAAAACGCACTCTCTTTTCATAGAAGGCCATTCCAGCTCTCATGCGCACACGATTGTATGCCCCTCTCAGGTCAAGCTTTGTGAAAACCGTTGCTCCCTTGAGACGGTCAAATAACTCAGTAATCAATGGAATCGGGTAGGCATTCTTAATCGTGACACGATTGAGACTCCTATAATCTATACAAGGTCTCAGTTCACCGCTCTTCTTTTTTCACAAAGAAGAAACCAGCACCAGCAGGAGATGAGGATTTGCGGATGAAACCTTGAGAAAATGCATCAGCAACATACTCCTCCATGGCCTTATCCTCCAAGACCGACAAAGGGTAAACCCGGCCACGAGGAGGTATGGCACATGGTTGAAGGTCAATTGCGCAATCATAAGGCCGGTGTGGAGGCAAACTACCAGCTTGACCTTTATCAAAGACATCGCCAAAATCATGGTACTCCTCCGGCAGGGAGGGGAGTGAAGCGGTGCACAGGACCTTGGATACCTTCAGGAAGCATGTCTCACTGCATTGTGGTGACCAGGAGAGAACCTCAGGACGGAGCCAATCAAAAGAGGGGTTGTGCCTCTGTAACCAAGGATAACCAATAACCAGCGGAAATCTGGGTGAGGAAATAACTTGGAATTGGATTATCTCATGGTGAAGAGCCCCTACGGCCATGGACAATAGAACCGTTTCATGAGTCACATGGGCAGGCTGTAAAGGTCTCCCATCAAGAGCCTCAATGGCAAGTGGAATGTCATGCAGCTGCAGCAGAATCGAGGGCTGCGAAACAAATGCAGCATCAATGAACAGGCCTGCAGTCCCAGAGTCGATTAGAGCCTGTATCTTGATGGATGACTCAGCCCAAGAAAGGATGACCGGAACCAGGATCTTATCCTTCTGGATAACTGGGTACGAAACAACGCCACCAAAGGTCTGTCCATGACAGTACCTCAAGGTTTGAGCGTTCCTTGGACGGGTAGGACAAGATTTCCAAAAAGTGACCTGCCTGGCCACAATCTCTCCCTCCTTCTAATCCACAGACAGACACGTGAAGCCCAGGTGCATGGGTTCATCTTCGCTGACCAACTCGGTACCAGGAGGCATGGGGTGAGGGATGCATGGGTGGGACTACAAAGCTTGGAGGCAAATGTACAGGAGGCTTCTGCAAGCGCTCCTTAAGAGAAAGTCTTTCTCTGAGTCTGGAGTCAATGAGGATGGCAAACGAGATCAAGCTCTCCAGCTCAGTGGGTATATCTCGGGCTGTTATCTCATCCTCGATGGAATCCGAGAGACCACGAGAAAAAGCAGCCATGAGGGCCTCATTGTTCCAAGCAACCTCTGCTGCCAGAGTACGGAATTCAATGGTGTAGCCGGCAACAGTTCTCGTACTCTGTTTGATGGACATGAGGCACTTGGCAGCAGAAGCGGAGCGTGCGGGAATGTCAAAAACCCTTTTAAAGGAGGCCACAAACTGAGGGTAACTCAAGACAACAGGTTTTTGCATCTCCCATAGAGGGTTAGCCCAGGCCAAGGCTCTCTCAGAAAGCAAAGCTATCACGAAACCTACTTTGCTTCTGTCCGTGGGAAACGGCTGGGGCAGCATTTCGAAGTATAGCTCAACCTGATTGAGAAACCCTCTGCATTGAATTGGATCACCGCCAAATCGTTGGGGAAGTGGAGCAGAACCAGACATACCTCTTATAGAGGTAATACTCAAGGCGGGTGCCTGCACAGAGACTGGCACAGGAGCAGGGAGGGCCTGCGACTCAGGTTGTACCAGAGCAGCCACCGTGGGGGATTCCAGGTGAGCCGTGCGATTCAGGAGCGTTTGTAATGCCAAGGCAAACTGATCCATGCGGTGATCTTGCTTATCCAATCTGGAAAAAATATTACCAACAAGTGGATTGACTGTATCTTCTGAATTCATGGCCTTCACGTACTGTCAGGAACCATGAAACAGACAGAGACAGAAGTACAATTAAATCACACTTGTTTATTAATAATAAAAATAAAAAGGTAAATAGAAAAAAGCGTAGTGAAGCATAGCCAGAGTCCAGTAGCCAGATCGGGTAGTCAGCCAGTCCAAAGTTCATAAACCAGATCGGGTAATCAGCCAGTCCAGAAGTCAGGGATCCAAGGAGAGCAACTGCAAGCAGGATAAGAAGCCAGGAGGGATGTCAGCAAGCCAGTCTTGAAACAAACAGCAGGAGATGGTTCCTTGTGATGTGACCAACGTGAAGGCAATGGATAAATGAGCTGGAAGGCTTTAAATAGGCAGGTCAGACGAGCATCATCAGGAACAGCTGGTAACTGTGGAGATAGAAGAGAGCTGGCAATTAGCCAACAGCTGAGCGGCCAGCCCAGAGGAGGAAGGGCTCAGCCAGCCCTGACATAAATACAGGCCGCCAAGCCCATAGTGCCCTTCCTGCTTCATTTACCAATCTGAATTGGGAGCCCCCCACTTCTGCAGCACCCGTACTTCACTGATTCACTGGCCAACCCACAATCCAGGTGGAAACAGTTGATTTTACGTCACTTGATTCTTATTCACTGTTTTTCACTGAAGATCTCTATAGATCTATTGTGGACCAATTCAATTTGTATGCTGGTCAATTCATCACCGCTAATCCCTAGTTGGCCCTTGCCAGAGATTGGAGACCTATCACAGTCTCCGAATTTAACACCTTTCTGGGCCTATCCCTCCTCATTGGGCATTACTAAAAAGGTTGAGTTGTGGTCATATCTACCAAATGACCAATTCATCGGGTTCTCTGCCTCCTAGACCAGAACACGATACAAGCAGATCTTGTGGTTCATTCATTTCAATGACAATGAACTCTGTCGTCCTCTGGGTAACCCTGGGTACGATCGGCTCCACAAAATGCGGCCCCTTGTAAACCACTTCAACAGTTTGCAGCCTTGTTTACTCCCAATCTAGTTGTCCATGTTGATGAGTCCCTAACAGGCATGTACTGGCCATTGGGACTACAGGGAGTTTCCCGGTGGGCCGATGGCTCAGTGGGCCACTCTGATGCAAGGGGGCTGGTGATGGGACACTCTGATGTAAGGGGGCTGCTAATGAGACACTCTGATGTAAGGGGGTGCTGATGGGATACTCTGATGTAAGGGGGCGCTGATGGGACACTCTTATGTAAGGGGGCGCTGATGGGACACTCTGATGTAAGGGCGCTGATGGGACACTCTGATGTAAGGGTGCTGATGGGACACTCTGATGTAAGGGCGCTGATGGGACACTCTGGTGTAAGGGGGCGCTGATGAGACACTCTGATGTAAGGGGGTGCTGATGAGACACTCTGATGTAAGGGGTGCTGATGGGACACTCTGATGTAAGGGGGTGCCGATGAGACACTCTGATGTAAGGGGCGCTGATGAGACACTCTGATGTAAGGGGGTGCCGATGGGACACTCTGATGTAAGGGCGCTGATGGGACACTCTGATGTAAGGGCGCTGATGGGACACTCTGATGTAAGGGCACTGATGGGACACTCTGATGTAAGGGCGCTGATGGGACACTCTGATGTAAGGGGGCGCTGATGAGACACTCTGATGTAAGGGGGCACTGATGAGACACTCTGATGTAAGGGGTGCTGATGGGACACTCTGATGTAAGGGGGCTGCTCAGGGGACACTCTGATGTAAGGGGGTGCCGATGAGACACTCTGATGTAAGGGGCGCTGATGAGACACTCTGATGTAAGGGGGTGCTGCTGAGACACTCTGATGTAAGGGGCTGCTGATGGGACACTCAAAATGTAAGTGGGCTGGTCTGGATGAAGTCCAGGGCCAAATTTCTTTCCCAGTCCAGCCCTGGTCCCTAATTAAGTTTTCTGGCCGCTTGTCTATCAAACAGTATCTTCCCAGCAAGCGTGCCAGATATGGGGTCAAGATGTATAAGCTCTGTGACAGGGCAACAGGCTATACATATCGTTTTATGGTTTACGAGGTAAAAGATAGTCATGTGGAGCCAGAGAACTGCCCAGACTACATAGGGAGCACTGGTAACATTGTGCGGGACTTGGTGTTACCCTTATTCTGAAAGGGGTACCACTTGTACGTGGACAATTATTACACAAGCGTGCCACTGTTTAGTCAAATTTTTGATTGTGGAATTGGCGCATTTGCCATCATGCGATCTAATTCCGGGGCTTCCCCCAACGGCTTGTAGAATCCGGACTTAGGCGGGGGGAGAGAGCCTGCTTGAAATGTAGTAATTTGTTAGCAGTGAAGTGGAGAGGTACATGGAATGTTTTCACTCTGTCCTCCCATCACTCAGATACGACTTTCCAAATTCCTACCACGACTGGAGCAACGGAGCAACCCCTCTCTGTCCACAAATACAACCTTAACATGGAAGCGGTGAACCTAAATGACCAGTTGTTGGTGCCATACCTAATTGCCTGTAAGGCCAGGCGCTGGTACAAAAATGTGTTTGTACATTTATTCCAATTGACTCTGCTGAATGCTTATGTGCTATACAAAGCTTCAGGATGAACTCGATACTTCCTTAAATTCCAGGAAGAGATCATCACAGCCCTTCTGTTTCCAGACAGTGCTGTGGCCCAACTTCCCAATCCAAATCCAGTGAGCCGGCTGCATGAGAGGCATTTTCCATATGTCCTCCGTTGTACCTTACCCAAAGAAATCCCCAATGAAGATGTATCAGCATACGCTTTTATTGTCCCTCCTGTCCTGACCAACCTGGTCTCTGCATGGTGACTGTTTCAAATGCTACCACAAACCAGTGGAGTATTAGCGTAGGGTACAGCATTGCACAGTCCTAGGGCACACTTACACAGGATCTGGAAAGATGAAATGGCCATCACATTTTGAGAGGCCCTAATCTGGATCGTTTACAGTTTATATAAATAGTTGTGGTTTTATTTTTCTTCTCTCTCTTAGGTTCACTCTCTATTGTCCGCTCTTGATTGTTCTATATCTATTGTTCTCTCTCTATTGTTACTGTATTTTAGAACTGTAATGTTTTATTTTTACTATGTTTTATTGTATTTGCTTTGCAGGTATGGTATGTCTTATTGTTATACTGTAATGTTATGGATCGTCCTCGGAGGGAATTCCCTCTGAGGAAGATACGTCATCCCTGTATCTGCCTGTCTATCTGCCTGGGACGAGATACACACCATACCCATACCAATCTGGTGTTTTGTACGCCTTGCATAGAGTGGTGCACTAACGCACCTTGCACATGTGGGTACCCCATTTTGGGAGTGTATTTTACTTTGCTTTAGTAAATATTTTAAACAATATCACACTATCAAGTCTTTCTCTCATATACCCTCGAGATACTGTATTGGAAGCCCAGGTTCTCCTGACCAGCATAGAGCATAAAACCCAGGGGTGGTTGGGTGGTTCAAAGGAGGAGCTAGAGGACCGAGAGTCTTTTTCCATATTTTTAACAAGGTGCATGTCACATGTTGGCAATGTAACATGATGCTAACATGACCTGTGTGCAAATCTCCCTAAAAAATACATAAAGGTGAACCAGCATAAAAAAAAATTGACAAGTTTAGAGGTGCGCCCGTTCAACCCTTGCAATTGCTTGTACGTTGCTTAACATTAACTTATATTTTGGCCAGGCAGTAAACAAATTCATGTGAACGAGCGCAAGAGCCGATTGCTCATGTGCATTGTTTACATAGATCTCATGCAGTTCTAAACGTACTTGTGGGCTTGCAGATTGCATTCTCCTGTGTGCCGAGATAGTAAATGGAGGATTCACGCTCTGTCCCCAGCGCACCATTTCGTAAATATGGAAATGTGCATTGTTCTCACCTCAAGCCTTTACTGATGGTGCACAGCTTTTGTAAATCACCCCCACTGTGTCCAGTTTTGGAGCCCTCACTTAAATAATAACAAAAATATATTGATAAGATAGAACGAGTCAAGAGATGGGTATCAAAAATAGTGAGAGGTTTGGGGGATAAAACATATCAAGAATGACTTCAGGAACTTAATATGTATAGTCTGGAGGAAAGAAGGGAAAGGGGAAACATGATTTAAACCTTTAAATACATCAAGGGGGTAAATATGGTACAGGGGGCAGTTTTTTCAATGTTAAACCAAAATCAAGAACACGGGACATGACCTCAAACTAACTAGAAGAAAGTTCAAAACTAATCATAGAAAGTATTATTTTACTGAAAGGCTAGTTGATGCTTGGAATAAACTTCCCAAAGAGGTAGTGAGCCAGTCAAGAGGAAATGCCTTCAAACATGCTTGTTACCAAAAAATGCAAAACATGGATATATAAAAAACATTAGGCAAACTTAATGGACTATTTGGTCTTTTTTCTGCCGTTACTTTTCTGTGCTTCCGTATTTCTTACCAACTTTCTCAGTCCAGTGTTTTTTTCACCTAAGCCTGCTGGTTTAATCAATATATTTTACACTAAACACTAAAAGTTTCTAATGTGGTCCTTTGGGGACATGAATTGCCCATTCGTGTACTAGCAGATTTAAGTACACTAACAAAACAACAGACCTACTGGCTGAATCAACAGGTGAAAATAATTGAGAGAAAGCCCAAAAAAAAAAGAAAATGAATGCAACCATCAAGTGTAATAATTGGTAAGCTGCAATATAATAAATTATTTGGGTTAAATATCACTTCCAGGTAAATACTTACTATTTTTGTTTGATCTTTTCAACCTTCAAAAACCTTTAAGTTCACCGGTAACATGTTACATTTTCCTCCTATGTAGTGTAGAACTTACACCACGTTCCCGCTCCTGCAGGCTCTGCCTCTGTGTGACAGCAGTACAGGGAGATGTTCCCTATACTAGCTGTCAGTTTTTAAGAAGAGTGTGGCTGTACAGGGCTCCACTCCTCTGGGAATGAATGAACTACAAGTACCGTCATCCTTTTCTGCTGTCAGCTTGTAGTTATCAAATTTGAGATATATAAGGACCTCCAATTGTTCATTCGCAAATTAATTCTTAGAAAATTGTATTATAAACAACAAGGTAGTGTAGATCGTACACCGCAAGAAAACAAAGCTTTGGATCAACTTGTTGCTCTCTTGGAGGAGAGCGACACAGCTGACCTTAGATATTCAATTGATCTACCTAGAATTTTACAATCCATTGAAAATCAAGATCAGTACACAATAACCAATCCATGAAAGTCTTTACTCAAAAAGAAATCTAACCTACTGTATGTTCTCCCCCAAGCACCTGCCCCAAAGCAGCAGCCTTCATTAAATTAGTGAATGGCGAATTGGAAAAATTGAAAACGAAAAGGAAAAGATCTGAAAATCTCAATAGGAGGGAACGTGATGCACTCAACTCGCTTGCTGAAAATAAGCAAATCACTATAAAACCTTCAGATAATAGGGACTACATTGCCACATGTCAAAAAATTCTCAATAATCGCGAGTGGTATCACCGAATTCTGGCGGACATTATTGAGAAATTCAATAGAGAATTCTATACATTAGTAGACACTGCCTATTTGAATAATGTTATTACCAAACAAACATGGAACTTCATTAGAAATAACTTTCCTAAAGTACCGACTTTTTACATATTACCTAAAATTCATAAGGACCCAAAAAATCCCCCCGGGAGGCCCATTATTTCGGGAATTGGTTCAATCAGCGACAACTCAAGCAAGTTGATAGACGAATATCTGAGACCATTTGTAATAGCGTTACCATCATATGTAAGAGATACTGTTCACCTGCTCCAGATAATTGAGGAAATTCACATCCATGAACAGGCCCTATTAGTGACGATAGATGTGGAGACACTATATAGCTGTATTCCCCACGATAAAGGCTTAGCAGCCATAAATCATTTTATGAAAAATTACCCTGTTGCAAATCCAATTTATAATGAATTCATCCTCTCACTGCTGGAGTATGTCCTTGGACATAATGTATTTACTTTTAATGGCTCCCACTACCTCCAGGTGCAGGGGGTTGCAATGGGGACTTGTTGTGCCCCGTCATATGCCATCCTGTACCTAGGGGAGTGGGAGAAAATGTTCTTGGCCGATGAGACTCTGGCCATCTACATCGACTACATCCTAGGATGGTTTTGCTATATTGACGACATCCTGGTAATTTGGGATGGGCCACAGGGCATGCTACAGCAGTGCTTATTGAGGATGAAAAAAAACAACTTTTTTAACAAAAAAGGGTTGGTCTTTATTAAGATAGAACAAAGAATTGACAAGTAGTACATAGTAACAGTACATAGCACAAATGCAGATATATTCACATATCAGAATAAAAAAATAAAAAATAAAAAGGCCAGAGAATCATCCGTCTTACTAACACCAGTGTCGTCCACCCCAGAAGGAGGATATGAGAAGAGGAGAAAAAAAAAAGGGGGGGGAGAGGCGAGCTAGGAAAACAGGTATCCCGCGCACCTCACCCCTCTAGGAGTTAGGAGAATAAGAAACAACCTCAATTACTCCATTGAGCCCACCCACGGTTGCCACACCCGTGCAAATTTCTGCGAGCAGCCCCTACTAGCATAAGTCAGTTTATACATTGGTAGTACAGCATCCACAGCCTTTTCCCAGGCTCTCCTAGTAGGCGGAAGAGGCGAGATCCATTTAATAAGAATTAGCTTTTTGGCATAAAAGAGCAACAGCGAAATCAAGGTTTTGGTGTGTCTGGGCCTCTGTGCATCATCATGTATGGCCAAGAGTGCCAGCTCAGCTGTCAACGGGACACTCAGCTGAAGCCGTGCATTAATACAGTCCATCACCGCAGACCAGTATTGCGATATGCGCGGACACGTCCAGAACATGTGCAAGAAGGAGCCCACAGAGGAGTGACACCTGGGGCAGAGAGGTGACCTATCTGGAAATACTCTGTGTAGCCTCTGAGGCGTGAAATGTATCCTGTGTAAGATCTTCGTTTGTATCAACCTATCTTTAGAAGATATTAACAGCCTAATACTTCCCGCTAGCGAGTCCTCCCAGTCTTCTCTATCTAAAGTTGGTATGTCCCCACTCCATTTGTCCCATAGAGTTTCCAATCTAGGGGATGAGTTATTAATTAACACTAAGTATAGTGCAGAAAGGGGTTTCCTAAGTGATTCCTGAGCTAAGAGGTCCTCAAGTACATCGAGTTCAAGAGATGGCGGGTCTCGAAACTGTGCCCTAAAGGCACGCTGCAACTGCCAATACCGAAAAAGCATACTACCAGGTATAGCATGTCTCCTAACCAGCTCCCAGAAAGGGACCAGATTCCCATTAGAAATGACATCCCCCAGGGTCCTAACGCCATACCTGATCCACAGCTGCGGGTCCGGGATGGTTTTGAAATGGGTTAGTAGTGGGTTACCCCACAAGGGACAGCGGGGGGACCACCTATTAGGACTAGTGAAACACTTCACCGCGGCCCTCCAGATCCGTACCACGGACCTGGTGGGACCCGCAAGCGCAGGGCGATGTGCGGCACCCGAGTGTATCACCCCACTCAGCTCCAGTATGGGTCCTACCATAGCTGCCTCCAGACAAACTGCAGCATTCCCTCTGTTCCCATCAAGCCACCATTGCACCGTGACTAGCACGGCCGTCCAGTAATACAGCAACAGGTTAGGCATTGCCAGCCCCCCTCCGCTAACCGGCAGCTGTAACGTAGCCTTGGCCAATCTAGGGGGGGAGCCCTGCCATAGAAAACCTCCCAAGTATCCCTCAAGTTCTCTAAAAAGAGATCGGGGCAACCCCACTGGGCAATTTCGAAAGAAATAAAGAAATTTAGGCAGATAAATCATTTTAATAATGCTAATACGTCCCAATAAATTCAAGGGGAGAGAGGTCCATTTGACACAATGATCCCTCAGTTGCTGCATCAGGGGGCGGACATTCAGATGGTGGTACGATCGGAGGTCCCTCCTCACTGTAATGCCCAGGTAAGTAAACTCCTCAACCCACCCCAGACCCGTCGCCTGTGCGTCTAGTGGGAATAACACCGACTTCAACCAATTAATTCGTATTCCCGAAAACCTCCCAAACTCATCAAACAGCTCAAGGGCAGCCTGTAAAGATGCTTCAGCATCCTGCAAATACAATAGGGCATCATCTGCGTAGAGGGAAATTTTCTCCTCCAGAGGGCCCACCTTAAATCTGACTATCCGGTCGGACTGCCTGACCAGAGCCGCCAGCGGTTCCAGAGCCAAGGCAAAGAGGCTAGGAGACAGCGGGCATCCCTGCCGAGTGCCCCTCTGGAGGAGAAAAGAACCCGTGAGACAGTCATTCACCCTAATTCTCGCCCTTGGAGCTCTGTACAGCAGCTGTAGCCACTGAAGGAACTTAGGACCCAGCCCAAACTTGCGCAAAACCTGCCAGAGGAACCTCCACTCTACTGAGTCAAAAGCCTTCTCTGTGTCCAGAGAGGCTATGACTCTTTTACCCCGCTTCGTGTGCCGGGCAGACAGATTAAAAAAAAGCCGGCGGATGTTAACATCGGTGCCCTTACCCGGCATAAACCCGGTTTGGTCGGTATGTATCAGATCTTCAATGACCCCTCTCAAGCGAAGGGCCAGTATTTTGGCCAGCAGCTTAGCGTCTGCGTTTATCAAGGAGATAGGCCGATACGACGCACACTCCTCCGGGTCCTTACCAGGTTTAGGCACCAACACCACCAGCGCTTCAGCTAATAAATCTGGGAGCGCATCTACCTCTAAGCTCTTGTGAACTAGAGATGTAAATCTAGGGGCTAGGAACTTCTGATACACAGAATACAATTCAACGGGTATGCCATCAGGTCCGGGGGCCTTCCCCGAATGCATAGTACCCAAAGCTGCATGTACCTCTTCCAGGGTGATATCCCTGTCGAGATCAGCACGTTGGTCCGGATCCAAGACAGGGAGTTGAATCTGCTCCAAATATTGAGCGAGTTGCGAGTCATCGTAGGACACCCTAGAGGAGTACAGTGTCTGGTAGAACTCAAGAAATCTCTCCGCAATTGCAGGAGGCGAAGTCAGGAGTCCACCCGACCGATCCTTTACCCGGGCAATGTGGGTGACACCGCGCTGGCCCTTGGCCAACCACGCAAGCAGTCGCCCATTTTTGTCCCCAAACTCAAACACCCTCTGAGCACTCTCAACCATAGATTTATGGGTGAGATCAACTCTAAGCAATGAGAGGTGTCGTAAGGCGTCCTGCCAGGCCACATATTGAGCCTCGTCAGGGCGACGCACAAATTCCGCCTCCTTCAGTCTGGCCCGCTCCTCTAGCGCTTCCAGAGACCTCCCAGCCAGCCTCCTCCTTGCAGATATAAGGGACATATATTCCCCTCGCAGCCAAGCTTTAAAAGCATCCCAGACCACCAAATGATTACCTGATTCGCCATTAGCCAGCCAAAAAGCACACATAGCCTCAGGAATAGCCATGTGGATCTCCGGGTCCATGACCCAGAACCTGGATAAACGCCAAGTCCGCTCACCGCCACCCCCCGAGAGCCGTATCACCACCGACACCGGAGCATGGTCCGAAATTCCCCCGCGAGAGGACCTCAGCCGAGGTCACCCTGCGGAGCAAGCTAGAAGAGGCAAAGGCCAGATCTATTCGGGACATAGTCCGGTGCGTGGCAGACAGGCACGTAAATTCTCTATCAGGGGGATGAAAATGTCTCCAAATGTCTCAGAGGCCAAAGACCGCAGCCCAGCGGGCGAGATCATCCCGCCGTGAGGCCGAGGCCTGCATCCTGTCCATATCCTCATTCATCACCATATTAAAATCCCCAGCAATTAACACATTGTCAACATTATACAAAATTATTGTCTGCATTAGGTCATGTAACAACTGCACATCAGCCGGAAGAGGCAAATAGATACCCACCATCACCACGGGAATCTCCGAGAGGAGGGCGTGAAGAAGAACATACCTGCCACCCGGGTCAGTTTTAACATCTAACAATTAAAACGGTAATGACCGATGAATTAGTACACTGACCCCTCTTGCGTAATTGGAATATGTGGCATGATAGTGCTTCCCAATCCACGCCCTCCTAACCCCCAACACCCGAGAGCCCACCAAGTGGGTCTCCTGCAGAAAACATACCTGCGGGCGCAACCTACGGAGGTAGTTAAGTACCAGCGATCTTTTAACCGCCGAGTTGAGCCCCCACACATTCCACGACACCACTACACACTGTGCCATATTACCAGTTTCATAACAATGTGCGAGGGGTCTCCCCGGCTACCGTCCCGTGGGTGTCGGCCCACTGCGCCGCCACCCATGGGAACCGCCGGACGGTCCTCCCTGTCCACCCTCCTAGGACCTAATACCCAATAGTACCATATACCATCTGTGCATATAGAACAACCCTTGTAGAACCAAAAACAAACAAACCCTCCAAAAGAATTCCCACAACCAACCACCTGTAGCCGCAATGGGCCCCCCCACCCCCCTCCCCGTGCACCCTCCAATAAACCAAGGAGCACATAATTCCCAAAAAACCCCAACATTAACAAGTAGTAACCTAGGTTAGGGGTGCGGACCATGGATGAGTCAACATGACCTAGTAGCTCGCCCACCGTAGTTAGGCAAGTCAAGGATCAATAGAAAAATAACAAAAAACAAAAAAAGGGGGGGGGAAAGCAAAACAGCAGAGCAAAGAAAAAATTAGAGCACCAATTCAGTCCGGAGTCTGTGGAGTATATTAACTGCCATGCGGCAAAAACAAGGATAGTCATCGCATAGGGCATATTACGAAGGCCCCGGTCCCAGTCTCAGCAACCCATCATCCGGCGATCAGCTATAGTTACAGGGGGCGGATGTCCCCCTCTCAGGCAGTCCCGACAGTGCCCGGGAGGACGATCAGACAAAGCCACCAGGACCACAGCTCAAACAGGGTCAACGAGGCCGGTACAGTTAGAAAAGGCAAAGGCAAAGTGGTTCAGAAGCACTGCGGTCACAACATCCCAAAAGGGTACACTGCATCATACCTAGCACGATCCGTATAGGGCTGCCTGTCCGGTACATCACCAGGGGGTCAATGACCGACCGTCACGGAAGAGTCTCCAGCCATGTTGAGGCATCCCTGGGGTTGGTAAAAAAGCGGACCGTCTCCCCATCCACCACGCGAAGCTTAGCCGGGAACAGGACGCTGTACTTAAGACCCTTCCTACGCAAGGCCGCCTTGACACCATCGAATGAGCGGCGCTGTCATTGCATCTCCACCGTATAATCCGGAAACATCATAAGGCGACTATTTTCATAGGGAAGGTCTTTCGCCGCCCGAGCCACCCTAAGCAGTTCATCCCTGTCCCGAAAGTTGAGTAGACGGAGTATGAAGGTTCTGGGGGGGGCCCCCTCCGGTCTAGGTCTGAGCGGTACACGGTGGGCCCTCTCCACTGCAAAGTACGGGGAGAGGGAGGCCCCCGGCAACAGGGATCGAAGCATATCCTCAGCGAAAAGGGCCCGGAGAGCGGCCCTCAACCCCCTCGGGCAGACCCACGATGCGGAGGTTGTTTCTCCTACTGCGGTTCTCAGCATCTTCGGCCCTGTACTCCAGGGCCTTCACCTTCAATTGTAGTGTGTGGATGGAGGCCGAATGTTCAGCAACTACGTCCTCTGTTTCGCCAACCCGCCTCTCAGCCGCAGACACCCGCGAACGGATCTTATCCAGATCTTGGCGGATCAGGCCAATGTCCAGTTGCACCCCCTCAATTTTCGAGGCCAGGGTGGATTGGCAGTCCGAGACTGCTGTTCGGCAGGAGGTAATCGCCGACAGTATCTCCGACAGTCCCGGGGGTCCGACGGCTGTTCTTCCTCGTGATCCGTTTGCGACGCCATGTTACAGAAGAGTGGTGACAGGCCCTGAAAAGAGGAGGCCGCGCTAGCCACAGGCCAGTCGGACGGGGAGAATTTGTTCTTCTTACCCCGCTTCTGGGTCCCTGGGGTCCTGGAAGGCATCCAGAGACCTCCGAGCCTGCCAACGGGATGTAAGTGTCAGATACGGGTTAAATAGCGGATCTTACTCCAGGAGAGCTCCGATAGCACGTCCGTTCACTCCGCCATCTTGGCCACGCCCCCCCGAATAAAAACAACTTTAATCTACACTTTACTAGTGCTGCACCAATTCGGACAGTGCCACTGACATGTCAAGTTGCATGCCAAATCACTTCAATGTAAACCTAGGCTCATACATACACATACTAAGGCACCAATTAACCTACCAGCATGTCATAGTTACATTGTTAGTTTGGCTGAAAAAAAAAAGACACAAGTCCATCGAAGTAAACCAATAAAAGGGAAAAATAAATCACACACTCTTATATACATATTCTTATACCCAAAGTTGATCCAGAGAAAGGCAAAAAAAACAAAAAAACAGCAAAGCATGATCCATTTAGGCAGTGGAAAAAATTCCTTTCTAAACCCCAAGAGGCAATCAGATATTCCTTGGATCAACTTTACCTACAAATGTTAATATCAAAATGTCTTTGGAGTGTAGGAGGAAACCCACGCATGCACAGGAAGAACATGCAAACTCCAGGTGGGTAATATTATGGTTGGAATTCAAACGGACATCCCTAGTGCTGCTAGGTAGAAGTGGCACTTAGCCATTGTGCTAAACCTATTCCAAACCCCTACAAATTTTGCTTTTATGGAAAATATCCCTGACCCCATACAAAAAAACTGCAGTTATACAGAACAACTGGTTACACTGTTACACCTATGTTTTTCCAGTAGAGTGCAGGTACCCTTATTACATAATGGTTTAGCAATATACATAGATACCATTTATAACAAAGTAAAGCTACATACCAATTTGCTTAGCAAGCATTGATTGGTTTGAATAGATTTTATTGCAGTCCATACCCTGGTTGGGGAAATTTTGCCTTACTTCCTGTCTGTGTTTTAGCCTGTGACAGCAGATTGACAGCCTCATCTTCCTGTGTGCTCCTGTGATGGGAGGCATGTCTCTTCCCTCCAATCAGTGCTCCCTGCCCCTGGCTTTCTGGAAAATCAGACAAGCTGTAAAAATTCTGGACTTTGAATGGCTGTAGAGAAGATACAACTGCAGATAAACAGGTACAGCGTATGTAGGATTTGTTTCATCTCTGTGTATCACTGAAGAGACTATTTACTTCACTAGGTATATGTAAGGGATTACAACCAAATTAAAGTGACACTAAATGAAATCCTTACTTTTCAAAAATACTACTTAATGGCCCTGTAATCCATTTTTCATGAAATTATTTCTTACTGTGTTTTCTGTCTCCTTGTAGCATACCACATTAGCTTTAGCAGCTCTCCTTTACCCGTTCACCCTTGAAACAAGCAGTGCATGTCCATTGTGGTCATGTGCACTGCCGTATGCTATAAATGCCATCCTCTATAGTTTATAGTCCAACCCAGGAGGGAGAAAGAAGGTGTGGCTATGCTATTATGTACAGTAGGACCATGGTAAATGAATGAAGCTACACTCTAACAGGAAGTTATCAGATCACAGCAGCAAAAAAAATGTGGTTACTTTTTTGAGAGAAGGTAATTTCTTTGTGTTAAATTGATAACAAACCCTCACATAAGTCCATTAAAGTTACTAGCCTTGGGTGATACCCAGTGATGAATTCAATCACCCTACATAACCTGTACATGTTTATCTACAGCCCTCTCTCTTCTACAGCCTTCCAATGTACACAGAGCAGATGGTATGTTTCAAGTTCCAGGAGGCAGTGGGAAAGGATCAGATGTCACACACTGGGCAGCACAGAGCACATAAGGCTTACCTACATGTACTGAAAATATCTCCTAAACGTGTTCCGGAGATATTTGCCTTGTAGTGCACTGATTATGTCATCGGGACATATGCAGTGAAGAAACAGCCTTCCGTGCAATTTCTTCCCCAGCATGTGTCCTAACTGGCGACTCCCTCGTGACTTCGGAAGGAAGAGGTTCAAAGATGGATGCTTCCACCATCGGGGACATTGCGGGCTTAGTTTTTTCAGGTAAGTGCCACATAATGGGCTAGTATGCGATGTATACTAGCCCATTATGCTTTTATTTTGCAGGGGAATAAATTAAAGAGCAAGTAAAACACACCATGGTTTACTTCATCTTTAGGAATACATGCTTGAATTGAATATATAATTTTTTTGTAAACCAAAGTTTAGTGTCATTTTAAGACTACATTGCTAAAAAAGGATTACTGGAATACAGCAACAACTCTAGCTTATCCTTGAACTTTATATTGAATGGACAGCAGTGCTCCTATGGCGATTCTTTTTTCACCTGTTAGCATGCATTTCTTACTGCTGTATAAATGTCTTTTGGTTCCTGTTTTCTCTTTGCACTTGATAGTGGTATATTTAATTCTATGGCACAGTCCATGCAAAGTTCTCGCAGGATATCTCACTGAGAGATGGTGCAGGAATGTAAGCCAGACAACATCAAACAAAATGTCAGTGAATTATGCTTGATTATCTGTGAGGAGGTAAAAACTCAAGAAGGTAATGAACCCAAGAGGAAATACATGAAAGAAAAATTGGGCTCTTTGAACTTGTAAATGAAGACTTCAAATTTAGCGTAGATCTAAACCCTATTTGCATGGCCTTTAGTTTGCTAAAGCAATATGCCACAAACATTTACTGTTTATTTTATTTTTCATATATAACATGCTGGTTTAGCCTGTTTGTCATCCTTTTTTTTTTGCGCTGCAGTACTGCTGATCTTGTTCAGCTGCTTGGACTTGCCCAAGTGTTAGTTGCACTTCATTGCTCAGGTTAAGCTTCCTGACAGTGGTTATGGTGGACCCTTTTGTGTAGAATGTGTCTGCATGGCAGCCAGTAACCTCTATCTGGGGCGCACGTGACTTCCTAACAGCAGAAGAGAACAATTAGAAGACTGCTGTTACCCCATAACTGGAATTACACAAACAAAGGCTTTCAAGGCATTTTTTTTTTAGTTTAGGATAGAGTGCAACCCAAATTTTGGGTTGTCACCAAAACAGAAATAGAGGGGAAAACTTCCAATGGGGACACTACTTCTGATGACTCTAGTAACATCCAGGAAGTCCTTCACTTTGGAAGGTTAAAATCTAACTTCCTTTTGTGGCTATGGGACAGGAAGTGAAGCAAATGCCCCCCCCCCCCCCCCCAATGGGACAGGGATGGCAAAACAAATTATAGTAGTCTTAACTCTGTCCAAAATAAATAAATAACTTTTAGTTCTACTTTTATATGTTAAAACTTTATATGATTTTCAAGATTTTTCTTAGCACTACTTTGATGATGAAAGAGTGTGCATGCCTAGATGCGGTACACGCTCTGAAACGTGTTGTCCTCTCCAGTGACGTCATCCCGCTGACGCTGCGGGCCATATGTTGTCCATGCCGTTTGGAGCTCCGGCTGGCTCCCTTTTTTGACCAACAGCATGCTAGCAGACCCTTTCCTGTTCTTCATCCCAGACTCCTTACTAACAGATGAGTTTGTCTTGTTTATACATCTTGTAAGTGGTCAATTGGCTATTTTATCTTCATAATAAACAAAGAAATCTGCATTTAGAGGCACTTTTATTCTGTTATTCCTCACACAGAATCTGGTGCAGCTGTGCATAGTAACCAATCAGCTTCTAACTTCAGCTTGCTCAATTAAGCTTTGACAAGAAAACCTGGAAGCTGATTGGTTATATTCATATGGCAGCTGCGCCAGATTCTGTGTGCACCAGTTTTAGTAAATCTCCCCTAGTGTCTCTTTAAGAAGAACCTTTTTTATCTTTTCCTTACATTTTTTTTCATCTTTTATTTCAGCAACCCTCACTCTGTAAACCAGATTAGGAAATCCAGCATGTTTGCTACAGGTGATAGGAATTATCTATATGAAAATTTCAGATAATTACAAAGTTACAAAAATAATAATATTTGTAGTATTTCTCAGTAAAAGCTGCCTTAAAAAATATTTGACATATTTAATACAAGTACAAGTTATACAAGTTGAGGTGAGCTCTGCAACGAACACCAATGAGCGTCCCAGGAGATCTGCTAGCATTTCAAATACAAGAATTCCCCACTGCCCATGTGTTTAACTCTGAAGAGCGCATTAGGGAAAACCAGCTAAGCTGGACAGACCATAAATATTTTATTATAGATCTTATATCTAATATATAATTAAGCTATTCGGCTTCCCATAAAGTGTGCTATGTCTATACAACTGATCACTTTCAACATTTCCTTTCCTTTACTGTACGTGACGAACATGCACAGTCTGGTGAGATGCACTGATTCAATTTTTAATACTAATCAATAATCAAACAATACTACTACTTTTTTTTTTTTTTTATAGTTTCACACCCTATATCTATGTATATTCGCTATAATAAGGCTAGCAGGACGGTCAGGGTTAAATTTACAACCAGACTGTCCCCTACCCTATATTTATTCAATGTTCTAAAGCTGTTATGTATTGTACTCTGCACTGCTCCTAGACTGACTGAGGCTTGTAGCAGTTTGAAGTTTAGCTCCCCCAGCAGCGGACACGCACCTCTCCAGGGAATAAAAGAGCCCTGTATAAGAGCTTTGATTCATTACCACCAGGATGATGGCCGTCGGTCATCTCCCCTATATGGTCACCGTGCGTGCGCCAATCACGCACGCGCGATGAGGAGAGTCTGACCCAGTGACATCATCAGTCGGCGTCAGCTGGCTAATGAACGTCAACTGGGTTGGAGGCACAAAAGAACTCTGAATGTGGCCCCCAGCAAGGAGGCCGATCCCCTGGATCATATGGAAACAGGAGACACACGTTGTATGACCGGACATTAGAGGAAACACTGCTTTGCAAAATCTGCACTATATTACCAGGACCAGGATGGGGGGGGGGGGGGGGGCAGAAGGGGCAGCATTTTTAAGGGGGTTTCCTTTGGTCCTGTTTTTCTTTTGTACTTCGGACTTGGGAGTCCTTGGCATAATTCTCCTGATGGCAAATAGGATAGGGGAATGTTTTTCTTTTGCCCTTCGGACTTGGGAGTCCTTGGTATAATTCTCCTAATGGCAAATAGGATAGGGGAAGTTGTGCCAACGTTAAACCATGGAGTTGAAGGTGATGTTTGTATAGGGGGGGGGGCTTTCGCAAGAGATAGTTTTCCAAGAAAGGAAAGCACGTAGTTCTGTTTACTATTGGCATATCTATTCAGCTCAATAGCCACAATTTATTGATAGGTTCACTTTATAGAAGGTTTAAAGACAGTGGAAGTATAAGGGTTAACCCATTTGATAGTCTGTCTCCCTGGTGATTTGATTCTAGCTGACTTATTTTAGGATATGCAGATACATAGTTACCTTTTCATACAATTCAAAAGGCTGGTTGGCACAGACCAATACAGCAAGTGAAAACCAAATTTAATTGGCATCAGCAGAAGAAACATCAACCATCTGTCCATCCTGGCACTGTTCTGTGCATCATATGGCTCAATAATGGTGGCTAAATCAGCAGTCAATGGAAATAGACAGCACTCTTATGAATATATTCCATGTGTAAACATTTACAGTATCATAGGAAGCAAGCAAGTTAAATGAGCCCAATACTGAGTTCCATCGGGTCCACTGAAAAATAAAATAAGCAAGCTCTGGTAAAAATCGCCTTTGGACAAGAGCAAAAACAACAATGCAGTTGTATCATTTTCAAAGAGTTAAAAAGGTACTTTAAGCCAGCGGTTCGCAAATGTTTCCCACTCGAATCTTAAATCCTAAGCTCCGATGACCCCAAGCCTCACCTCTAGCAGACTTCGACCAATAGATAAAAATAATCATAAATGTGGCTATAAATTAAAGTTCCCTGCACAATCTCTTTAATTTATGTCATGTAGTTGATTTAAAATCAGAACACATACATTTTTAAGACAATAAATTGCAGATTTAAGATGCGTATCAAAAATAGGAATTTAAAAGAGAAAGTATGACCTCTGTGAATGTCCTTTATGTGACAGCTATACTCAGTCTAAATAATATTTGCTCTTTGTGTACATTGACCACCATTTATCCAATCACCATTTTAACTCCACCGGTGTCCATATGCTTGCAAGCTTCTTATTATCAGTATAATTTCCTTCTGCGCATTTTGCCTACTCAGTTATCTGCTAATGCTGTCTGCTGCATCTTCAATCCATTCTGCCTGCTCCGACATTTACCCAAGCTGCCTGTTCCATCATTTGCCCATGCTACCTGCTCCATCTTCCACCCATTTTGTCTGCTCCGCCATTTACCCAAGCTGCCCGATCCATCATTTGCGGATGTTACCTGCTCCATCTTCCATCCATTTTTTCTGCTCCAACATTTACCCAAGCTGCCTGCTCCATAATTTAGCCATGTTATCTGCTCAATCTTCCAACTATTCTGTCTGCTCCACCATTTACCCATGCTGTCTGCTCTGCTGTCTGCTCCATCACTTGCCCATGCTATTTTCTCCATCTTCAACCCGTGCTGCCTGCTCCATCATTTGCCCATACTGTCTACTACATGTTCTACCTAAAAAAAAATGCTCCAAATTCCACCCAGTCTGATTTCCCCATCTTCCACTCATTTTCTCTGTTTTCCACTACTTCCACTAATTGTATCTTCTGCATCTTTAAGCTTTATTGTCAACAGCACCTTTAACTTACACTGTCTGTTCCATCTTCTACTCATACTGTTAGCTTCTGGTTTTCAATTTCTGCTCCATCTTCCACCCATATTGCTTACTCTGTTTTCTACCCATACTGCATGCTCCATCTTTAACCTATACTATCTAATCCATCTTCCACTTCTGATGTCTACTCCATCGTCTACCTATGCTATATGTTCTTTCTACTGCGCATTTTGTCTATGCAAACTTTTGTCCACTCTGTCCACTCCATCTTCCTTTCTCCTTTGTCCAAACAAACTTATTCCCACTTTTCCTACTCTGCCTTCTGCCCACTCTTCCTCTGTGTTTTTCCTGTTTTTTTTCCAGCAGTAGGCAGCGTTCAAACACAAATTTCCTCCTAAGAGTATCTAATTTTCTCCATCCCTGATTGTGATTCCCCAAATTCTGCAATCCAGTCTGCCAATATCTGTTTATAAGACACTTGTGATACCCCATGTGTTGGAATGCATGAGTAAGCTACATTTTAGGTTCCGTTCCTATAGATCCTCATGTGACAAACAGCAAATGTCAAATATTGCTCATTAGAGTAGATTGCAAACCATATCAGGGAAGAAGTAAGCAATATATCATTTTTTCCACCCCTCAGATCACAAGAACACCTCTGCCCCCATGACCAGGGACCTTTGACAGAGCAGAGGTCCACACTGCTTGTCTCAAATAAATACACTGGTTTGACAGTTATTATAGTAATGGTTATATCAACAGGCATAGCTAATAACACCTAGCTGTTTGAGTCAATCAGTTACAGCTACAATCACTGACAGTGATTTTATTATGCTGCTGTATGTCAATATCAAAAGCTAAGTCCGTGTTTTATGTTACACCCATATGTAGAAATCCTCAAAACTCAAATTCTTACCTGAATCATGGGGTACATCTTCAATTTCAAAGAAGTAGTAACTAAATACACAATAATTATTAGATCAATGTTGCTGTATTTACTTCTTGTTTTTGCAAAAGGTAGATTGTGTTCTTAAAATAGCAGTAGTACAGGGTTTCAGGATGTATGGACTTCAATGGAATTTAATCTATTTTCTACACATTAGATATGATGCTCTGACTTGTAAGGAGGTATTAAAGGGTTTTAAATAGACTTAAGGCCCCTTTTACATGGGCGCCTCTGTGCAATGGATTCCGCTTGCTCAGTGGGGGATCGCTCCGCTGATCCCTGCTGAACAGGTGGATGACAGGTCCTGTCCCCTCCGCTGTGCTCTCCATCCTGCCCTGCTCCGGCCACTAGCATCTTCTGATCAAATGTGGAGGACTGGGCAATCTGATTGGTTAAGGAGTTGGTGGGAAGTGGAACAACTTAGCAGTCACGCCCTCCTGCTCAAAAGAGCAGCGCTATTGGCTGCCTGTCACACTGGTCTGTCCCTCTCCCTCCAGCATGTGAAAGCCAGTGGGAGGGAGAGGGGGAAAGCCACACACCTCTCTGCAATTACTACCTCCCACCTGCCGCACTGAATGCCTTGCTGTCCAGGCTCTTCTATCAGCGCCCCTGTCGGGAGCCTGGGCAGCAACAAGGAGGAGGAAGAGGTGAGGCAAGGTTCAGCTGCACGCCTAGGTGGCAGTGTGCCCTAGGCAACTGCCTAGTTCACCTAGTTGGAGTGCCAGCCCTGAGGATCACTAATAATGTTTGTAATAATTTTACATTAAAGTTTATAAAATCCACACTGGTGTCTGATGAAGGTTGTTGATTGGGTCACGGCTACAGACTCAATGAAAGACTAGTGCTGGAAATGCAGAGAAGTACAATACTGCAAAAATCATTGATATTTTTGGTCGTTTTTTTTCCCCCTCATTCTGTATTAGCAAAACCTGTCTGTTTCTGTCTGTTTGAACATGCTGATTTTATTCCTCACTTGTATTCATAGTAGTCCCAATCTTACATCCACATTCCATAAGCTGCCCATGGGTAATCCTTTTTAATATTTTGCAGCGTTAAGCACAAACTATAAAAGCAAGTTGTCTTATATTCTTCCGTGGTTCTCTCCCCTGTCACAGGCAACACTCGGCAAAGCTTCATTATAAGCTAAAGCTGGATGTTTCTTCTTCTCAGCCTACATATAAAATAGGCAGATATTTATATCTTTATTCATTAATATTTCTTTATCTATTTATTAATATAGCTATAGTTTTAAAAGCATTTTCTATCGACACAGTACTCCAGTCTAACAAAAAAAGGAGGACATTGTTAAAAATGAGGAATGAACATAAGTATAGTATTACAATTCTGCTCAACCAGTGATTTGTCTGAGCTGTACCCTTAATTTATAATATACCGCCAACAAATACATTTGTAATCTTTGAACTGACTGAAGTGGGGTTAGAACTGCTGTCCTACATTAAGAGTCCTTTCACACATTGCCACCCATTCAGCTGGGGATCAGTGAGCCGATTCCCTGGTGGATTAAAGCTGAACAATTCATCCGTGCATTATCCAACATCCATACCCATTCAGGATGTGTCTGCATTTTGACAGTGGACTGTGGCAGATGGCTTTATGGATAGACAGATCTAAACTTGTGTCTGTTTACATCAGGCTACCTCTGATCTGTCATGTTTAGGTCTGTCATGCAGTACAGAATTTTTTCCAGACTTATGCACACGATCGGATTTTCCGATGGGAAATGTTGGATGTGAGCTTGTTGGCGGTAAGTCCGACCCTGTGTATGCTCCATCGGACCTTTGTTGTCGGACTTTCCGCCAACAAATGTTGGCTAGCAGGCTCTCAAATTTTCCGCCAACAAATGTTTGTTGTCGAACTTTCTGATCGCGTATACACAAGTCCTCGCACAAAAGTCCACACATGCTCGGAATCAAGTATGAGCTGGAAGCGCTCGGTCTTCGTAATGGAGATATCACATTTGTGATGTGGCAAATTATGAAATCTCTCAATGCAGCAAATTCTGTCTTTTTTCTAGTGATCTCCAGAATAATATATATATATATATATATATATATATATTTTTTTTTTTTTTTTCTAGTGATCTCCATAATATTCTTTTGTTTTTGTGTTTTTTTTTTCTAATGATTGCGATAATATTTTTTTGTTTTTGTGTTGTGTTTTTTCTAGTGATCTCCATAATAATAATTTTTTTTGTTTTGTGTGTGAAGTTACCACACCATTATTATCTTGTATTTTTTAACCTCAAAGATACAACATTGTATTCTTTTAAATGTACCTGTCTACTCATAAACAAACTGTCCTTTTTGAAGTAAAACACATAGCCAAGTATTTTTCCCTTAATTTTTTTTTTTCATTTAATAGCACAAGATCATAACAAAATAAAGATCAAGGTAATGATGGAGAAACAGTTGGAATTGGTGAAGCCTTTTTACCCCAGGGCAGACATCAATTATTTGACTGTCAAAATTGTTAACCTGAGGAGTCCATTTAATAGGGAACACAATACGGTCCAGGATTTTGTGAGATCAGGAGCAGCAGCAGATGGCATATATGTCCCGAGGCTGTGCTCTTACAACAGCCTGTGTTTTTTTCCAGACCACACCAAACCCAGGCCATCACTCTCAACACTTCCTTCCAGAATTCCTTCCATGCTGCTGTGGTGGGTGGGGTTGCTGTGGTGTTGGTGGAGGAGCATGGTCCAACTCACAGAGGTGTGTTTAACGTGTGAGTTCACCCCTCGTCCCCTTGTTTAGGGCCTGCAGTATTATCTCCTCACATATAGTGCGTTGGGCCTCCTCCATATGTTCTAGTTTACTGGCAGTGACGCATCCAAACGCCTCGTGGCCACCAGGGGTCGTGGTAATTGCCACAGTAGCATGTCTTAGGAAAGCAGTCATGGTCTCACCCAGGTTCCTTGCCTTCCTGGTCCTTTTGATTGGAGGTCGGATGGGAGGAACCTGTGATTCGGTCAGGCTGCTTGCCACGGCCTCCTCCTGGCTGAGACTTTCCTGTGTATGAAAATTGTACATAGTTTTAGGTTTTTGGCCATTAAACACAATTTTGAGCTCATGACTGTTGCAAATTGAGTGTTAACAAATAGAAAAGACTATCATTCTGACCCCAGCATTTTTCATTCCTGTCCCAATCATTTTCGGCTACTACTGTCTATTGATATGTAAACCACTTTGTTAAATCAGAAATTTGTGATCAATAACATCTAGTTAACATTATTAAATTTTTGAAAGGAAATATCTTCAACAATGCTATACCTGGGTCAAGCTGGGCTCCTCCACATCTCCTTCCTGGGTGGAAGACCCAGGTTGGACCTCAGGAGCCTCAGCTGATGTGGAAGGAAGTGTTAATAGCTATGGCCTGGGTTCCATCTGGTTGCACAAAAAAATGCAGGCTGTTGTAGTACCACAGCCTGGGGACATATACGTCATCTGCTGCTGCTCCCTGTTAAATGTGCTCCTCAGGCTACCAATTTTGGCCTTCAAATAGGTGATGTCTGCCGTGGGATACACAGGCTTCACTAATTCCAACAGTTTCTCCAGTGCTGCCTTCCTCTTTAGCTTGTTATAATAGTCCCTGCATTGGACTTGCCAGAGACATGGCAACTCTCTGTATTTGTCGATGAAGTTTGGCAGGAAATCAGGGGCTGTACATTTATCAACCATTTTATCTGCAAGACACAACAAAAGACAAACCCTAATGTCAGGCTAAACTCTCCTGATCTTGTCCCAATATAGGCCTCAATATATAAACAGTATAGGCTACTAACCACTGATGCCCCAAGTTACAATTGTACCTTCGTGCACCATGGACCAATAGCAAGTTTTTCAAATACTTAAACTAAAGAAAAGACACACGGAATACAAAGAATGAATATTGAGTAATTCTAAATTACAGCAAACCCCGAGCTCATAATATTTTTGCCTCAAAAATGTATGTAAAACATTGAGAAGATTTCCCTGTACTACTTATCCCAAATATGAAACGGAAGTGAGAAGAAGTCACTACAAAGTGAGGGTAATTTTCCCACAGGCAGTTGTGACCAAACGCGTGTCTCCATTGGATGATTTTTTCTCATCTCCTCTGCCAGAGACAATGCAGAAATTTGGGATTTTCATCACTTTCAGTCTTGCAGTTCTGGACAAACAGAGAGAGGTAAATTTATTTTGGAAGTACACAACCTGCAATAATATTGATAAAAACGTTATTCTTTCCATCAAAAAAAAAATGCCCACAATGTGAGTTCTGGGACATGCACCTACACAGGTGTCAAATTGGGAGCAGCAGCATTTGGGACAGCTGATGATATGAATGAGATTGTCTGCGCACAGATGCATGGAACACCTGTGCATCCCATGCAGGCAAAACATGACTCTTATGCTCGTCAACCACCTCTCGGCCTGCCCCTGCAGAGCTGACAAAATATCTGCCCCAGCGTGGCTCTTGTCCCACAAACACACCAGCACAAGCACGGCATGGCATTTTTTTGCCTACGTACTTGCGTAGCCTCTTGAACGCCTACGGAGCATCGCTGGTTCCAAGGATAAAGCACAGGAAGAGGCCATGGAGGAAGAAGAAGAGGAGGGGGTGGAGGAGAGAGGTGTGTCACAACCAGTAGTAGCATTTTGGAGGCGTGGTGGCAGAACAACCTCCAACACTACTGCACCTTGTCCTGCATCCTTCCCAGCTGCCAGAAGAGTGACCCAATGTGCCGTGAAAGATAGGTAACGTCGCTATCCATGCCTGCTGGACCATGAGTCAGCGGTAATATGCACCTTACCACTGACCGCCCTGTCCAGCGAGGCGTGGACATTTCCTTCCACATGCCGGTAGAGAGCCGGAATCGCCTTCCGTGAGAAAAAGTGGCGTTTGGGAACCTGCACATTGCGCAAACTCACGGAAGGGCGCCAAGTCTACCAACTGAAAAGGCAGCAGTTGAAGTGCTAGCAATTTAGCCAGGCTAGCATTCAACTGCTGGGCATGTGGATGGCTGGGAGTGAACTTCTTTCACAGCTGGGGCAAGGAAATTTGCCTGGTACAATCAGACGTCGGTGTACTGCTAGCAGAGTGCCCCCAAGTACTTAGCTGTGACACACCTAATTCTACACCTTCATTCCTCTCAGTGCAGTTTTCAGAGAGGACTGAAGGTATAGAGGGGTTGGAGATCCCAGCTGATGAGGAGCAAGGAGAAGTCCGCTTTGTTCTTTGGTGTGGGTCTTTAAGGTACGCTTGGCAATGAGTTGCATGGCAGGTCAACATATGTCTGGTCAAGTATGTGGTGCCCAAGCGGCTGATGTTTTGGCCACGCGAGATAAGCTTGAGACATATGTTGCAAATAGCAGCGGTGCGATATGATCCACTCATCTCAAAAAAGGCCCACACCAAAGAACTTTTGGAATAATGCGCAGTGACAGTGCCCTGCACAGGCGGAGCTCTGCAGTGGGATTCAGTCAGTGTGCTGCCCCTAAGCTGGCCCCCAGAGGGCATCCTGCCTCATTGGAGATGTGCCTCCTCCTCCTCTCTCCTATATGTGGAGTCAGTGACCTCATCATCCCCTCCCTCTTCATCACTGGAGCAAACCTGGCAGTATGCTGCAGCTGGTGGAACATGACTGCCAGATTGCTGTCCTTCTTGAGCATCCCCTCTTTCTGGGCTCATGCTACTGCCTTCCTCTAGCTGGGTATAATCATCAGAGCCTTCAAAACGCTGGGCATCCTCCTGGAGCACGTACCCAACACTGTGCTCAAACAGTTCGGGGGACTCCTCAGGAGGACATGGTGGGTTTAGGGAAGGAGTGACTGATGACATTGAGATGTGGGAAGAGAACGCATTGGCAGCTGCTTTGCCAGTACCCTGAACCTGGGTGAGAGAAGATGAGGAGGATGAGGAGGGCTTGGTCATTCACTCTACCAAGTGTTCGGCATGTTGCGGCTCAACACGTCCAGCTGAAAATAAGGACAAGCGTGTCCCATGGCCACGCGCTGATGATGATGCACCGTGTCCACGACCAGCACTGTTGCCTCTAGACACAAAGCCTGCTTGCCCTTTTTTATTGAATCGTGACCGTCTGCTTCTCCTTGTTGGCCTTCCAGACATACTAATGGCCTGCGGGGAGAACACCAGTAATTGGGGGTAGCTTCAGGTGTATACTGTGCAGGTGGCACAATACACCGATTGTAACTACTCCAGATGCCTGTGGTATAGAAACGGAACAACACCAGCAATTGGGGGTAGCTTCAGGTGTATACTGTGCAGGTGGCACAATACACCGACTGTAACTGCTCTAGGTGCCTGTGGTATAGAAACAGAACAACACCAGCAATTGGGGGTAGCATCAGGTGTATACTATGCAGGGGGTATAATACACCGACTGTAACTGCTCCAGAAGCCTGTGGTATAGAAAAGGAACAACACCAGCAATTGGGGGTAGCTTCAGGTGTATACTGTGCAGGTGGCACAATACACCAACTGTAACTGCTCCAGATGCATGTGGTATAGAAACAGAACAACACCAGCAATTGGGGGTAGCTTCAGGTGTATACTGTGCAGGTTGCACAATACACCAACTGTAACTGCTCCAGATGCATGTGGTATAGAAACAGAACAACACCAGCAATTGGGGGTAGCTTCAGGTGCATTCTTTTCAGGTGGCACAATACACTGACTGTAACTGTTCCAGATGCCTGTGGTATAGAAACTGAACAACACCAGCAATTGGGGGTAGCTTCAGGTGTATACTGTGCAGGTGGCACAATACACCAACTGTAACTGCTCCAGATGCCTGTGGTATAGAAACGGAACAACACCAGCAATTGGGGGTAGCTTCAGGTGTATTCTTTGCAGGTGGCACAATACATTGACTGTAACTGTTCCAGATGCCTGTGGTATAGAAACTGAACAACACCAGCAATTGGGGGTAGCTTCAGGTGTATACTGTGCAGGTGGCACAATACACCGACTGTAACTGCTCCAGATGCCTGTGGAATAGAAACAGAACAACACCAGCAATTGGGGGTAGCTTCAGGTATATACTGTGCAGGTGGCACAATACACCGACTGTAATTTCTCCAGATGCCTGTGGTATAGAAACGGAACAACACCAGCAATTGGGGGTAGCTTCAGGTGTATACTGTGCAGGTGGCACAATACACCGACTGTAACTGCTGCAGATGCCTGTGGTATAGAAACAGAACAACACCAGCAATTGGGGGTAGCTTCAGGTGTATACTGTGCAGGAGGTCCGATACACCAACTGTAACTGCTGCAGCTGCCTGTGGTATAGAAACAGAACACCAGCAATTGGAGAGCTTCAGGTGTATACTGTGCAGGAGGCACAATACACCAATCTAACTGCGCTAAGTTCAATCACAAGAAAAGAAGACACTGTCCCTGCCTATCCTATCTCGCTAAATCCCACAACACACTACACAAGGCCACCATGCAGGCGGCCTTATATAGTGTGGGGCATGTACTAAACCCTTTCAGCCATAATTGGCCACAGGCATCCTGCCTGTGGCCAATTATGGCTCTCCTCGCTGCATGCGCTGTGATTGGCCAAGCATGCGGGTCACAGTGCATGCTTGGCCAATCATCAGCCAGCAATGCACTGCGATGGCGCGGTGCATTGTGGGCAGTGAGCGCCACATGAATATGGCGCGAACAGCCCACAAAGTTCTGGCTTCGCCGAACGGGCGAACAGCCGGTGTTCGAGTTGAATGTGCGTTCGACTCAGAACACCAGCAATTGGGGGTAGCTTCAGGTGTATACTGTGCAGGAGGCCCAATACACCGACTGTAACTGCTCCAGATGCCTGTGGTATAGAAACGGAACAACACCAGCAATTGGGGGTAGCTTCAGGTGTATACTGTGCAGGAGCCACAATACACCGACTGTAACTGCTCCAGATGCCTGTGGTATAGAAGCGGAACAATACCAGCAATTGGGGGTAGCTTCAGGTGTATACTGTGCAGGTGGCACAATACACTGACTGTAACTGCTCCAGATGCCTGTGGTATAGAAATGGAACAGCACCAACAATTGGGGGTAGCTTCAGGTATATTCTGTGCAGGTGGCACAATACACCAACTGTAACTGCTCCAGATGCCTGTGGTATAGAAACGGAACAACACCAGCAATTGGGGGTTGCTTCAGGTGTATACTGTGCAGGGGGCCCAATACACCCACTGTAACTGCTGCAGCTGCCTGTGGTATAGAAACAGAACACCAGCAATTGGGGGAGCTTCAGGTTATTATTATTATATGGCTCAATTATGGCTCTCCTTGCTACCGGCGCTTTGATTGGCCAAGCATGTGGGTCACAGTGCATGCCTGGCCAATCATCAGCCAGCAATTCACTGCAATGGCGCAGTGGGCAGTGCATTGTGGGCAGTGAGCGCCACGTGAATATGGTACAAACAGTCCACAAAGTTCTGGCTTCGCCAAAAGGGCGAAACAGCCGGTGTTCGAGTTGAACATGCGTTCGACTCGAACACCCAGCTCATCCCTACTTAGGAGCAGTTATGCATTCTAAACTTCCTATGTACAGTGCTCAGCATAAATGAGTACACTCCTTTTGAAAAGTAAGATTTTAATCAATATCTCAATGAACATAAGAACAATTTCCAAAATTTTGACAAAACTGAGTTTTATAGAACATTTGTTTAGCTCATTGCATGAAAGTAAGGTTAAAGGGGTTGTAAAGGTAAAAGTTTTTTCACCTTAATGCATTCTATGCATTAAGGTGAAAAAACATCCAACAGTGCAGCCCCCCCCCCCATCCCCCTTGTTTTACTTACCTGACGCCTGGAAAGTCCCGGGCTCGCCCCAGACGTCCTATCCACTGCTCACCTTGGCCATTGATTGGCTAGAGTGGATGGATTGAAAGCAGCGCAGCCACTTGCTCTCGCTGCTGTCACTCACATCCAATGACGCGGCGAGCCATGATACAGTGAGTGCTACGGCCACCAGCTGTATCACATTAGCGCGCCCGCAAGCCCTCCACATCATGCGAGGGAGCTCGCATGAAGTTGTGGAGTCCTTGCGGGAGGGAGCCGAGACAGCCGCCAAGGGACCCCAGAAGACCAGGTTCGGGACCACTCTGTGCAAAACGAGCTGCACAGTGGAGGTAAGTATAACATGTTTTGTTATAAAAAAAAAAAAAAAACTTTTAAAAAGAGAGGGAAATGGGACTTTGAATGAGGCATGTCACTGAATGGATACTTTAATAAGATTATTTAGTACAAATCATATCATAAAAAGTGTCAATCTGGGATACAGGACACAATTTATTATGGTACAATTATTTAAATACATTTCTTTAAATATACAGTTATTCTACAGAATATAATACAACATCATTAACAATGCAAATGCAGAGACACACTCATCCATTCATAAAATCAATAAACACAAGCATTTTGCTAAAAAATGCATTGATTACTGTGTAAATGACACTGGCAGTGAAGGGGTTAACCACTAGGAGGCAGTGAAGGGGTTAAGTGTGTCCTAGGGAGGGATTCTAACTGTTAGGGTGCTGGGCTTTAACACACAGGACAGTGATCACTGCTTTCGATGACAGAGAGCTGTGATCTCTGTCCTGCCACTAGACAGAATGAGGAAATGCTTTGCTTCCAAAAGCATCCCCCCATTCTTCCTCTCCATGACACGATCGCAGGCACCCGGTGGACATTGAGTCCTCGTGACCCGCGGTGTACGCCCTTTTGCCTACCAGTGCCATTCTGCCGATGTACATCGGCATGTGCTAGTCGGCAAGCGGTTAAGTAACACCCTTTTATAATCAACTGTCTGTTGGACACCTGTTTAATGAATAATTAGACTCACCTGTAGGTGAATTCTTGTTAATTAGCATTTTATTGTCTAAAATTTAGCTTTGTTCCTTAGGCCCCTTTCACACTGGGGCGGTTTTCAGGTGCTACAGTACTAAAAATAGCGCCTGTGTAGCGCCTGAAAAAACCAGCCCCTTTCACTCCAGTGTGAAGGCCGGAGGGCTTTCACACTGGAGCGGTGCGCTGGCAGGATGATGAAAAAAGTCCTGCTAGCCGCATCTTTGGAGCGGTGAAGGAGCAGTGTATTTACCGCTCCTAAACCGGTCCTACCCATTGAAATCAATGGAGCAGAGCGGCAAAGCGACGGGCGGTTTTAACCCCTTTTTGGCTGCTAGCTAGGGTTAAAACCGCCCCGCTAGTGGCCGGATACCTCCGCTAAAACGAAGGTAAAGCACCGCTAAAAATAACGGCGCTTTACCGCCGACGCCTGCACCGCCCCAGTGTGAAAGGGGCCTAAGACTTTCAATGGGGTGTATTCATTTTTGCAACATGGTCTTGAATGAATTTGATAGGAAAAATCTTTTTTTTGTGTGTGCAAATCTTGGTTGCAATCAACGTATTTGCGGGAGTATTTTGTAGTATAGTGTCCCATGGAAAATGTTGATTCTGAAAGGAAAATAAAGGTTTTCTGACAAATCTGTTGGGGTGCACTCATTTATGCTGAACACTGTATATACCTAAACATGCAAGATTCTTATTTAAAACATGCATTCTGTATGCTTTCAATTAATAGTTGGGTAGAGCATATGCATCAAAGAACCCACTGAAGACCTGTTTAGAAATCCTGAAGACCCCTTTCACACTGAAAAGTGCTTTTCAGGCGTTTTAGCGCTAAAAATAGCATACGTAAAGCGCATGAAAAGCTCCTCTCAAGCCTCCCCAGTGTGAAAACCCGAGTGCTTTCACACTGGGGCAGTGTGCTTGCAGGACCCAAAAAAAAAAAAAAAAGTCCTGCAAGCAGTATCTTTGGGGTGGTGCCTGATCGGTGTATACACCACTCCTAAACCGCCCGGTATTGAAATCAATGGGCAGCGCCGTCAAAGCGCCTCCAAGGAGCTTTGGCAGTGCTTCAGCAGCGGTGCTTTGCAGGTGGTTTTAACTCTTTCCTTGCAGGGTTAAAAGCTCCCCGCTAGTAGACAAAAAGCGCCGCTAAAACTAGCAGCGTTTTACCGCTAACATGGCAACGCTAGCAGTGAGCAAGGGGTCTTACTGCTGAGCGGATGCATGGAATTTTTAGCTGATTCGATTTTGTTTTCTCTTTTGATTGTAGCTGCAATTCCATGTTAAAATAAACAAATGCGCAAAACCTTTTATCACTAACTCACACAATGTTTATTTATTTTTTTAATAACAGATATGCATGCTGTCCTGCTGTTATCCATTGTGCAGTATGACTAATGCTCTAATGAATAATTAGATAACAGTGTTAGGGGCAAGCTTTTACACTGAATACAGCTTGGTAGATTAAATTGTACAGAATGCTCATGCTTTGTTGTCTTTCACTTTTCCGTCACTTAAAATTCTTAAGATGCAAACGGCCTTAACCTCCAAACAAATAATACTGATTGTATAGTCAGTCTATACACAGAGAGTAGAGGACGCTGCCCACACAAATAATGGCTTTTTTTTTTCATTTCCGCTTTTCCTTGGAAAGATTTAGTACAAAAATAGAATCTATATCTATACCAGGTACATATAAATAGGTTTTCCAGGAAAATATCCTTTTTTTTTTCTTTCTATAGAGCATTCACTTATATTGCCTATATAACCATTAAACACCAAAACGAAAATGTATATAAAATATAAAAGTAAAAAATTTTTTTTTTTTACTATCCTCTGATACCACTGTAGTGTGTGTGCAATCATTCATCTGAATTACACAGCTGAATTCCTTCCAACCTCTTTAGGACATCTTCCAAATGAAAGCAGGAAAATGCTGCGCCTGCAATCTTTTCAGTGGCTGTAACTGATGCTGGTTCTTCTCTGTACACACTGCAATCATTTAAGCTGTTGTGACTTCACCTGTCCTGCTTCTGCATATGAACTAAGTTGGAGTTGATTTACAAAAGGCAAATAGATTGTTCATTTTGGGGAAGCTGCACTTTGTAAGGGAATTTTCCCCGGAGCTTAGTGGATGTGGTTAAATTTTTCTTTTCACAGAATACCCAATCACGTGCAAAGAAAATAAAAAAAAAGGAATTTGCTTGTGCATGATTGGATGAATATAATCAGCAGAACTTTGTCTCACTCAGTAAGCTCTGGGGATGCTTTCCATGTCAAATACAACTTCCCTTGCAAAGTGAAAAGTTTTTTGCATTTTATAAATCCACCCTATTCAGTCAATTCAGTCAATGTAGGTAAAATAAGTCTTCCGCCAACCATTGACTCCACTAACATAGTAACCTAATGCAGTGGTGAAAGCCTTGTAAAGGCAGAAGGTTTTTTAGTCTAATTCATTCTATGCATTAAGATAAAAAGCCTTTGTGTGCAGCAGCCCCCCTCAGCCCCCTTAATACTCACCTGAGGTCCATCTTGATCCAGCGATGTTGTAGGAGTGTCTTGGCTGCCTGGGACTCCCCTCCTCATTGGCTGAGACAGCAGCGCGGTGCCATTGGCTACCGCTGCTGTTAATCAAAGTCAGTCAGCCAATGAGAAGAGAAAAGGGGTGAGGACAGGCTGCGACTCCGTGTCTGAATGCAAACACAGAGCTGAAGCTCAGTTTGGGTGCCACCATAGCAAGCTGCTTGCTGTGGAGGCACTCACCAGAAGGGAGGAGCCAGGAGCACTGAAGAGGGACCCTAAAAGAGGAGAATATGGCTGCTCTGTGCAAAACCACTACACAGAGCAGGTAAGTATGACATGTTTGTTATTTTTAACAAAAAGAAAAAGAGTTTAGTATCACTTTAAGCCCCGTACAAACGGGACGAATGTTGGGTGGCATTCAGCCCGTGTGTACTGTAGTTGGTCTGACAGAAGCCAGCTGTTCGACCAGTCACTTTATGCTTAACCACTTCAGATCCGCGCTATTGCCAAATGACGGCATTAGCGCGGACCTACATTTTCAGGACTACGTCTATTGACGTCGTCCTGGTTACGAGCGGCCTGCGCGCCCCCTGAGGGGCGCGCGCGGCGCGCTCTGTGATCGGCGAGTCCGTGAGACTCGCCTGATCACCGATCCGTGTAAGGGGTCGATCCCGACCCCTTATCACGTGATCAGCTGTCAGCCAATGACAGCTGATCATGTGATAGAACGGAGCCGGTAATCGGCTATTATTCCTCCTCGCGCTGACAGCGCGAGGAGAGAAAAAAAAAGCCGATCACCGGCGGCCGTGATCGGGACATCAGTCCCGATCACGGCCATCAATACATGTGCCCACCTGCCACCTGCCTGTGCCCACCTGCCTCCCGCAGTGCCATCCTGAAGTAAAATAAAAGAAAAAGTAAGTGCCCCCCGTCAGTGCCCCCTGTCAGTGCCCACAGTGCCACCCACAGTGCCACCCACAGTGCCACCCACAGTGCCACCCACAGTGCCACCCCACAGTGCCACCCACAGTGCCACCCAATCTGCCTCAAAGGTGCTGCACCCCAGTGCCGCCCATCAGTGCCCAGCAGTGCCGCCCATCAGTGCCCAGCAGTGCCGCCCATCAGTGCCCAGCAGTGCCACCTATCAGAGCCACCTATCAGTGCCACCTATCAGTGCCCATCAGTCCCATCTATCTGTGGTACCTATCAGTGCCCATCCGTGCCACCCATCCGTGCCACTTATCCGTGCCACCCATCCGTGCCATCTTATCTGTGCCCATCTTTGCCCATCAGTGCCGCCTTATCTGTGCCCATCAGTGCCGCCTTATCTGTGCCTATTAGTGCCGCCTTAACTATGCCTATCAGTGCCCACCAGTGCAGCCCATCAGTGCCCACCAATGCAGCCCATCAGTGCCCACCAATGCAGCCCATCAGTGCCCACCAATGCAGCCTATCAGTGCCGCCTAATCAGCGCACTTCAATGAAGGAGAAAAATGACCCGTTTGCAAAATTTTATAACAAACTATTAAAACATGATTTTTTTTTTTTTTTTTTTTGCATCTTTTTTTGTTTGTTTAGCAAAAAATAAAACTCCGAGCTGTAACTAAATACCACCAAAAGAAAGCTCTATTTGTGGGAAAAAAATGATAAAAATTTCATTTGGGTACAGTGTTGTATGCCCGCGCAATTGTCACTCAAAGTGCATCAGCGCTGAAAGCTGAAAATTGGTCTGGGACTGAGGGGGGTTTAAGTGCCCAGTAAGCAAGTGGTTAATCAAAGAGAAGTTTATTTCTCACAACAGGAAAAATGAGGGAGAGAGGGAATAGGACATCGGCCAAAAATAGTAACTATCAGCAAATAGGCAGATTGGCAGACACCAAAGCCCTTGTACACACGGTCGGACATTCTGACAACCAAATCCGTTGGATTATGTCCGACGGATTTTGTCCGAAACTGTTGCATACACACGGTCGGACAAAGTTGTCGGAAAATCCGATCGTTCAGAACGTGATGACGTAATTTCGTTACGATGGGACTACGTTCAGGCTAGTAGCCAATAGCTTTGGTCTAGGAATTTGATCTGAGTATGCGTGGCACTTTGTCCGATCGGAATTCTCTACACACAATCGGACAAAGTTCGATCGGATCATGTTGTCGGAAAATTTTATAGCCCAGCTGGAAAACTTGGTCCGTCAGATACTCCGACGGAAACAGTCCTATGGAGCTCACACACGGTCGGATTATCTGACAACACGGTCCTATCAGACATTGTCCATTGGAATATCCGACCGTGTGTACAAGGGCTTAGACAAAAAATGGTGAGATAAGGTAGAGAGCAGTACAGGAAAAGAGCCTTTAAAGCGGGTGTCCGCCGTTTTTTTTTTTTTAAAAGCCAGCAGCTACAAATACTGCAGCTGCTGACTTTTAAAATAAGGACACTTACCCGCCCAGCGCGCCCACGATGTCGGCACCCGAAGCCGATCTCTCGATCGTCTCTCGGGTGCTGCCGCCGCCATCTTGGGTATGGGAATCAGGAAGTGGAGCCTTTCGGCTTCATTTCCCGATTCCCTACTGGGCATGCGCGAGTTGCGCTGCGCAATAAGGATGGTCCCGCTGCCTCTGGGATCTGTGTGTTTCCCAGCAGGCAGCGGGAGACTTTCGGAAAGGGGCGTAGATCTACACCCCTTTCCGCAGATAGCTATGCCGAAAGTGGGTGCAGATACCTGTACTGTACAGGTACCTGCATCCCTCCCCCCTGAAAGGGGCCAATTGTGGTGCCGAGGGGGGGGGGGATTCCAATGAGTGGAAGGTCCACTTTAGGGTGGACCTCCGCTTTAAGCTGAGCCTTTAGGTTGAACTTTAATCTTTACTTTGTAGGATAAGCTGTCTCCTATGGTAACTGAACTTAACTCACGAAAGGTGCAGAAACTCTGTGGTTGATTCCATCTTGATGCTTTTCCAGGCTCTCCATGGATCCCTGGTTCATGTAAGAGTCACCTCTTAGATCTCCATCTTTTCTTTTTAGCATTGTTTCCGGATATCGAGGAGACTTATCTCAGCAGAATCTTGAATACCTGCATAGGCCTCGGATAGGCCTAGCAGCCAGGCAAGCCCCTGGATAGGCCTCAGGCTTCAGGCCTAGCAGCCAGGAGTTTTTTTACACACATCCACTCAGACCACAGCCCTGGATGGGAAGACTAACCCTGATCACCTGACTTCTCCCAAATAAATACCTTTTCCCAGCAAACATAGCAGCGAGTCAGATTGGCTGAGAAATGTATGTTTATTCATAACCTGAACTCTCTGTAGCTCATCACTCAAATGTCAAAAGCAACAGCACCACCTACAGACAAAAGGGAGAAACCAAAACTGAACAGGATTAGGAGGGAAGCCATTTGACCTCTAAACACTACAAATTAGCCAGGCTGGTTACTATTCAGCATAACTAAATTTACCTGTAGCCCTATTCTAGGATGCTACATTTTTCCCCTACCAAGGAGACTACATCCTCGGAGTCTGCAAAAAATATGCTCTCAAGCCTGAGAGTGGATGTCCTCGCAAAAGTGGATGAGAAAAGGGTAACAGGAAAGGATAAACTTTGAGTTACAAATACGTGTGGCATTCCACATGAAAACAGATGAAAAATGCAATAAAACAATGACATTACATAACGACATTACATCCTAACTGTCTATCTATCTAATACATTCCACAAAGTTTGCACTGTTCGGAACTGTGCTACAAGGATAGGGGTGGGGCAGCTCACACATACACTAGCTGACAGGGAGGGGAGGGGAGGAGGACACAGGAGACACAGGAGAGCAGGGCTGCGGATGACGGAGACACATGAACTGACCACGGTGTCAGGGCTCAGTAGCCATGATTAACCGTGGTCAGTTTACAGTGGAGAGGGCAGAAACTGGCAGGATCAACCAAGTATTTCAGGTAATACAGGGGGCAAAACTACACCGCACTGTGCTCCATAACATGCTTTAAGGAAATAGGATCCTTTTTTTTGGGGGTAACAAATGATTTAGGGAAAAAATGATTTTCCATTTACAATAACTTTAAAGTATGACAGTATTTTTGGAGCTTTGTTGGTGTACTGTGGCACTGTGTGTACTATTATTGCCCTTCCTAAAGAAAAAAAGAAAGCCTGGTGCACAAGGCACGGCAAATACCCCTAGGGATATTAAATTAGATAGACCAATCAGTAATTAAAAATATATATATATAATTTTTATTCATTAAGGAACAGTAGCATAACATGTGTTGAGTATATATATATATATATATATATATATATATATATATATATATATATATATATATATATATATATTTTTTTTTTTTATTACTGACTGGTCTATCTGATTTAATATCCATAGGGGTATTTGCCATGCCTTGTGCACCAGGCTTTCTTTTTTTCTTGTTGCAACATTTTGGGATTTGATAGACCAGCCTTGACTTACCATCATCCTGCATACATTTATTTTTTTGTTGCCCTTTCTAATGTGTAATTTTGGCACCTAAGTGCATAACCTTTACATTTCTTCATATTGAACCTCATCTGCCATGTAACGGCCCAAATCAATATTTTACCAAGGTGTTCGCATAATGATATTACATCCTGTACCGAAATGTATTTTCCTGCATAATAATAATAAAACACTGAAACTAAACTCTTGATTTAAACCTCTATATCATTATTAAAAAAATTGAACAGCATTGGCCCCAAGACAAAACTCTGAGCAACACCACTGACAACTTTAGATCATGCAGAGAATGAGTCATTTATCTCTACTTTCTGGATCCAATCATGTAAACTGGTTTTCTATTCATGATTAAACAATTTCATCAACTCCAAAAGACCTTATTTTATAGATTGAGGTATACTATCAAATGCCTTAGCATAAGCTAGATAAACTATGTATACTGGGCTTCCACCATCCGATTTCTTGATTGCTTCCTCATAGAATGATATCAGTTTGGTCTGACAAGTTTGGTCATTCATAAATCCATGCTGGATGATACAGTGTCAGAGCTTTATCTGTCAGAATGACCTGGCATTTGCCTGTAACAATGAGATTTTAGAGGTACAGTGCCTTGAAAGAGTATTCACACCCCTTGACATTTTCCACATTTTGTCATGTTACAACCAAAAACGTAAATATATTTTATTGGGATTTTATGTGATGTTTTGTATTTTATTGGGATTTTATGTGATAGACCAACACAAAGTGGCATATAATTTGGAAGTGGAAGGAAAATGATAAATGTTTTTCAACATTTTTTACAAATAAATATCTGAAAGTGTGGCGTGCATTTGTATTCAGCCCCCTTTACTCTGATACCCCTAACTAAAATCTAGTGGAACCAATTGCCTACAGAAGTCACCTAATTAGTAAATAGAGTCCACTTGTGTGTAATTTAATCTCAGTATAAATACAGCTGTTCTATGAAGCCCTCAGAAGTTTGTTAGAGAACCTTAGTGAACAAAAAGGCATCATGAAGATCAAGGAACTCACCAGGCAGATCAGGGATAAAGTTGTGGAGAAGTTTAAAGAGGAAGTAAACCCTGATGAGTTTACTTCCTCTTTCATTCCCTGCAAAGGCAAAGCATAATGGACTACTATGCATCGCATAGTAGCCCATTATGTGTCACTTACCTGACACAGGAGCCAGCGAAGTCGCCGCTGTGCCCTGTAGTCCGCCGCATCCATCTTGTTGATGGGGTCTCGCAGCTCCGCCGCTGTCATTCGGCGAAGCGGCGATGACGTCACTCCCATGCATGCGCACGGGAGTCGACATGCGCGGCAGCTCCATTCTTGGAAATGCCGCGCTCAGTGCGCCTGCGCGCCGCTGTCTATGGCACATGCGCCGTAGACAGCGGTGCCCGTTTTTGGGCAAATATCTCCTAAACCTTATAGGTTTAGGAGATATTGCTTGGACCTACAGGTAAGCCTTAATCTAGGCTTACCTGTAGGTCAACGTGCTTTGTAAGGGTTTACAACCACTTTAAAGCAGGGTTAGGCTATAAAAAAGTATCCCAAGCTTTGAACATCTCATGGAGCACTGTTCAATCATCATAATTTTTCAATGGAAAGATGGCACAACTGCAAACCTGCCAAGACATGGCCGTCCACCTAAACTTACAGGCTCCTGCAAGGAGAACGTTAATCAGAGAAGCAGCCAAGAGGCCCATAGTAACTCTGGAGGAGCTGCAGAGATCCACAGCTCAGGTGGGAGAATCTGTCAACAAGACAACTATTAAGCCCCATACACACTATCAGATTTTCTGCTGAGTTTTTCCTTCAGATTTACCAAAACCATATAATATGAGGACAAGCCTTAGGAGTTTCAATGTGTATGCAATCAGGCAGGCCCTTCTACTACATGGTTTTGGTAAATCTGAAGGAAAAACTCAGCAGATAATCTGATAGTGTGTATGGGGCTTAAGTCGTACACTCCACAAATCTAGTCTTTATGGAAGAGTGGCAAGAGGAAAGCCATTGTTGAAAGAAAGTCATAAGAGGTCCCGTATGCATTTTGCTAGAAGCCATGTGGAGGACACAGCAAAAATGTGGGAGAAAGTGCTCTGGGTCAGATAACACCAAAATTGAACTTTTTGGCCTAAAAGCAAAACACTATGGGGGTTATTCACTAAAGAAAAATCCACTTTGCACTGCAAGTGCACTTGGAAGTAAAGTTGCTGTAGATCCGAGGGGGACATGCAAGGAAAATAAAAAACAGCATTTTAGCTTGCACATGATTGGATGATAAAATCAGCAGAGCTTCCACTCATTTCAGATCTACCCCTTAGATTTAGAGCGACTGCACTTGCAGTGCAAAGTGAATTTGCCTTTCATAAATAACCCCCTATGTGTAGCAGAAAACAAACACAACATCACCCTGAACACACAACCCCCACCGTGAAACATGATGGTAGCAGCATCATGTTGTGGGGATGCTTTACTTCAGCAGGGACAGGAAAGCTGGTCAGAGTTGATGGGAAAATGGATGGAGCCAAATACAGGGCAATCTTAAAATAAAACCTGTTAGAGTCTGCAAAAGACTTAGGACTGGGGCGGAGGTTCACCTTCCAGCAGGAAAACAACCCTAAACATACAGCTGAAATGGTTTAGATCAAAGCATATTCATGTGTTTGAATGGCCCAGTCAAAGTCCAGACCTAAATCCAATTGAGAATCTGTGGCAAGACTTGAAAATTGCTATTCTGTGACACTCACCATTTAATCTGACAGAGCTTGAGCTATTTTGCAAAAAGGAATAGGCAAAAATGTCACTCTCTAGATGTGCAAAGCTGGTAGAGACATCCCCAAAAGACTTGCAGCTGTAATTGCAGCGAAAGGCGGTTCCACAAAGTATTGACTCAGGGGGCTGAATCCAAATGCACACCACACTTTTCACATATTTATTTATAAAAAAAAATTGAAAATCATTTATCATTTTCCTTCCAATTCAGAAATATGTGCCAATTTGTGTTGGTCTATCACATAAAATCCCAATAAAATACATTTAGGTTTTTGGTTGTAACATGACACAATGTGGAAAATTTCAAAGGGTATGAATACTTTTCAAGGCACTGTATATCCACTAGGTGCTTGCCCTTTATAACAGGTTCTCTTTTAAAATGAATCAGCTATGGTGGCTCCCATATCCGTGCTTTCACAGATCCGCTTGTCATAAATCGCCGGTGTTTTAATCATTGCACTTATTTTAAGTGGACAGTAGATGTCAGCAGTGACACAAAATACAAAAAAGCCACACAATTTTGTGATTATAAGTGCTCTAACAGTCTTAAAACAAATTGCCCTTTCAGTTTAACCCTGAATGGTTTTCCGTATTAAGATATGCAAGCACTGGGAATATGCAGCTACATACAAAAGGAGAAAGAGCGTGCAAAAAAAAATCCCTTCTACCAATAATTATAACAGTGTTATCAGAGAGATGCATTTTTTTCTCCAAATATGCAGAGATTGTAGTCCACAATGTTTACTTTTAATGGAAGCTGAGCTGAAGCGATGTACAAATATATCATCCATTCAAATATAAATGCATCCTGTATTACAATAGGATTCATTGATCTTATTCAGATCTTAAGTGCATCACTTTTCAGAGCATCCGCTTTTGTAGATGTTTTTTTTTTAAGTGGATATGAAGAAAGGGTTGAAATTTTTTAGGCACCTGTTAAATCTAATGGCTGAAATTAGTCTTTTTTTTCTTTCTCGGCATATTACCAGGTAGCTAATCACACATCAAATAAATGCACAGTAATGAAGTATCACAGGAAAGGATTTTTTATTTGCACTTTATTTGGGATTTGACTGTTAGCAGAGTATTTGGGATATTGAAGAGATCCACCAAATATATTTTAAATATGTCTTTAAAGCATATCTAAACCCCAAAAGAAAAATGTATTGTATTGCAACTTATTAGTCCTAAAATGTGGTATCTATTTTAGTGTTATTTTTATAGGCTTTTTCTTTTCTTTTCACCCGGTGAACCAGGCAGTAACACACTTTGGGGGTTATTTACTAAAGGAAAATCCACTTTGCACTGCAAGTGCACTTGGAAGCGCAGTTGCTCTAAATCTAAGGGGTAGATCTGAAATGCGTGGAAGCTCTGCTGATTTTATCATCCAGTCATGTGCAAGCTAAAATGCTGTTTTTTTATTTTCCTTGCATGTCCCCCTTGGATTTACAGCAACTTTACTTCCAAGTGCACTTGCAGTGCAAAGTGGATTCTCCTTTAGTAAATAACCCCCTTTCTGTCTTGGGGTTATTCCACGCTGTGGAGAAGTCACCCTTGGACAGCAGCATTGTCAATCTGCGGGAGGATGGTGTTAGATGCACTAGCAGATTTAGATGGACTTGGCTAATAAATTAAAGCCACATTCCATCTAGCACTTTTTAAGCAGTTACAGCAACAGCTTTTCTTTTACCTTTGAGATAAACGTTCTGCGTAAATGAATAAAAGTTGACCATTGGAAGCACTCCTGTCAATGTTAACTACTTGCCTATTTTTACTTGCACTTTTACCCCCTTCCTGCCAAGGCGATGTCACACTTTGAATGACTATTGCACACTGTACCCATATGAAATTATTTTCACACAAATAGAGCTTTCTTTTGGTGAAATTTACTCAGCACTGGGGCCTTTATTTTTTTGCTAAATAAACCAAACATTACCAGAAATTTTGAAAAAAAAAATTTTTTTTCTTCATAGTTTGTTATACAATTTTGCAAACAGATAATTTTTCTACTTCACTGATATGCACTGATCAGACTGCACTGATAGACTGCACTGGTGGGCACTGACCAGGAGGCACAGATGAGGCTGCACTGATAGGCAGTGCTGATGGGCTCTGATAGGTGGCACTGATAGGCAGCGCTGAAGGTGACACTGATGAGGAGGAAGTGATTGGCAGCACTGATGGGCACTGAGTGGTAGCCCTGATGGGAACTGATTGAAAGCACTAATGACCACTGCTCGACAAGGGCTCTCAATTTCCAAAGCCATGACATCACTCGCTGGCTCCCATTGCCCCCCACCCCCATGGTTGGTGCTATCTCCTCAGATCTCTGACAGCAGCTGCTGTAACATGAAAGTAGCTCCTATGCCCCTGTTTCAGAGAGCAGTGGCTGCAGGGGAGAGGAGGGAGCACCAGCAATGGAAGGGGATCAATGGGAGCCAACAGGAGAGGTCGAGGCTCTGGGACATTTATTTTCAAGCACTCCTTGACACAAGGGGGTCTGAGATTCTCAATCATGCAGTGTCCCTGCAGCAGATACAAGAAAAGCTATTTCCACTGCTCTCATTTATAAAGGCTATGCAGCATAAGTAGAAGAAGGCAGTAGGGAACATTTTAACAAGGCTCATAGTTAGCCTTTACTTCCACTTTACCACTTACCGACCGCTGTTAGCAAATATAGGTCGGCAGAATGGCACGGCTGGGCAAAGTAACGTACCTGTACGTTACTTTGAATTTCCCGCTGTGCATGCGCGCACCTGCCGCAAGCTCCGTGATCACAGAGCTGAAGAACGGGGAGTTGCAGATGTAAACAGCCTAGTGACAGGACACTGATTGTTTGCTCCCTGTCATTGGGAGCAGCAATCAGTGTCATGTCACGGCTAGCCCATCCCCCAAACAGTTAGAATCACTCCCCCAGGACACACTTAACCACCCACTAGTGGTTAACACCTTCACTGCCAGTGATATTTTTACAGTAATCAATTAAATTTTATAGCATTGATCGCTGTATTAATGCCAATGTTCCCAAAAATGTGTCAAAATTGTTCGATATGTCCGCAATAATGTCACAGTCATGATAAACATCGCTGATCGCCACCATTACTAGTAAAAAAAAAAAATCTATTAATAAAAATGCCATAAAACTATCCCCTATTTTGTAGACGCTATAACTTTTGCGCAAACCAATCAATAAACGTCCGATATGTCCGCAATACTGTCACAGTCACAATAAAAATCACTGATCACCGCCATTACTAGTAAAAAAAAAAAACGTATTAATAAAAATGCCATAAAACAATCCCCTATTTTGTAGACGCTTTAACTTTTGCGCAAACCAATCAATAAACGATTTTTACCAAAAATATGTAGAAGAATACGTAAAGGCCTAAACCGAGGAATAAAATGTTTTTTTTTTCTTATATATTTTTAGGGGGTATTTATTATAGCAAAAAGTAAAAAATAATGCTTTTTTTTTAAATTGTCTCTTTTTTTGTTTATAGGCTCTATTTATGGGAAAAAAAGAATGTAAGTTTTGTTTGGGAGCCATGTCACACGACCGCGCAATTGTCAGTTAAACTGACGCAGTGCCGAATCGCAAAAAGTGCTCTGGTCAGGAAGGGGGTAAATCCTTCCGGGGCTGAAGTGGTTAAACGGTTTAAATTGTTTGTCTCAATACCCTAACTGTCATTTTTTCTGAACAGCTTGGTCTGTTAAAGGAACTTGAAAAATAAAACTTACTAAAAAACAATAAAAACAAAGAGAAAAATGCAATCGCCACCTTTGAGAAGTGTAAATATTTGCTTTTGGGTTTAGATACATTTTAAAGAGGACATGTTTGTCATAGAGAATTCTTCATGACATATAACCCTTTAGCTGGCACTGGTATAAGGCTTACATTGGTGGCAGCTGAGGCTTTTACACACACACATCGAGGGCCTGCATGAGCCAGGACTGCCACCTTTCAGCTAGAAGTAATTAGGGGGCTATAAAAGTTTCTGATTGCTCGCGCAGGTACTGGAACACATCACCCACACACATTACTCCTCCACTATGTATACTAGGCTCCCCCTGCCTAGGCTGTGCTCCATTCATTTCAGACTAATCCATGAGAGACATCAGGGGTTTAATAGACCCCTGACAGCTCATTAAAGAGAACCTGACACAAGTTATATGCTTTCATATAGAGAGGTATTAGTCCCCTTTGGGATAGCAAAAAATTTGAAAAAAAATGTTTAAAAATAAAAGTGACTTAACCCCCCTGACGGTCTTCCCGAGTCTGGCTCAGGGTGGAATTTTTGTACCATTAGCGGTAACCCCGTGCCAGACTCGGGACTGCATCGCTGGATCCAGGAGGAGGTTTACTTACCTTCTCCCTCGGATCCAGCGTTGTCTCCCCGCTGTACGAGCGAGGCGTGTCTCGCTCGATCTATCACGGAGCCGAGCTCCGTTCCCTGCGAGCGTTGCGACGCACGGGGATGGAGATCGGCGCCAAATTCAAAAAGTGAAACACACAGTACACATACAGTATAATGTAATCTGTAAGATTACATTGCTGTATGTAAATATTTCACATCCCCTTTGTCCCTAGTGGTCTGCCCAGTGTCCTGCATGCAGTTTTATATTATAAAAACTGTTCTTTCTGCCTGGAAACTGGAGATTGTCCATAGCAACCAAAACTGTCCCTTTACATCAAAAATGATTTTAGACCAGCTAGAAAACAGCGATAATAGATTAGAATCACTGGCAGGGCATGCGCGGAGTCTCCGATATGGACGCTTGAGCCGGAGCTCCGCCGAGTCCAGCCCCACCGACACCGAAAGCGCACCGCAAGCGGCAAGCCCGAGGAAGATAGCGAGCGATCCGTCATCCCCTCACCCTAGGGAAGCTCTCCGTATGCCCAAAAAACAGGTCCGTAGAGACCTGGTCCCACAATTCGGCGGTTCTCCGCCGACTGGGTGTACCAAGATGGCCGCCGCGGCCTTGAAGCACGCCGCAGGGAAAGAAGCGCCTCCAGAAGCAAGGCAAGTGATTGCTCCGGCCTCCCTTAACTATACCCCATCTCACCAAAGTGGAGCATTACATCCACCCACCCCTTCTCCAGCCTCCACAGAATCACTGCTTGGCAGAAATTTTGGGGACTCACCGTACTCCCCAGCGGGCCCTATCCTAGATCTGCCTCCACGGGGATCGTCTCCATTCCCTCAGCCTGACTCCGGCCCACACACAGACGACCTGCTGCACAAAATGTCAGCTCTTCTGGAGAAAGGCTTATCATCCATGGCTGCGAAAATAACAGGAGACATTAAGACAGACTTTCAAAACCTGGGATCCAGGATGGAAGCGATAGAACAAAAGTTGGACATGACAGTGTCAGTAACCAATCAGAACTCGGAACATATCCAGACCTTACAGGACAGACTGGACACCGCCATACTTAGAATTGACGAACTGGAAAACAGATCCAGAAGATACAACTTCCGAATCAGGGGAATCCCTGAATCCATAACTGATGTGGCGCAAGCTACCCAGGAAATCATCCAATCTCTGATCTCGGACATACCGCAACATCGCCTGGAGCTGGACAGGGTCCACAGAACCCTCGGTCCTCCTCGTAAGGATGGGTCCCCCCGGGACATTATCGCCAAGCCACACTTCTACCAGGTGAAGGAAGAAATTATGAAACAGTCCAGAACATCTAAAAATCTGTCCTACCAAGGTCACCCAATCCAAATATTCGCTGATCTATCCCCTTCTACAATCCAGAGAAGAAGAGCCTTGAAACCTCTTCTACTTGTGCTCAATCAAAAAGAAATCAAATATTGGTGGACATTTCCCTTCGCTGTCAAATTCCAACATATGGGCAAGACCCATCTTTTCACCACTTTTCAAGAAGGAGAAAAGATTCTATTATCCCTGAAGTTCATCTCAACGGAAGCAGATATGGATACCTCAAACCAGTATTACAATCCGGCCAAACGCCCGCCCCCTGTTAGCCCAATCACCCCCCTGTGGAATAAGCAGCAGTCGAAAAGATCTAAGGAACATTCTCAGACCTGAGGCTGGTCTTCACCTATATTTCTCTCTTTTTCCCAACCTTAACCTCGCTCCACGGCGGAGCACTGCGAGGTTTCCTCCCCCCACCACTTGAGAGCTGCGGCTCATGGATCTTCTGGTGACTGATCCTTCAGTTACTGCGGGCCCCCTGCACTTCCCCATCTTTAATTGACTGGCTCTCTGAACAGCCTCATCACACGATTGGCCAGGAATACTGATTGGTCTTTACTAGGCCAGCGTCTCACACAGAGTTTTGTTCCCAGCGGAAGATACAGCAGACTCCTCTACGCTGGAACCTTCTCTAGAGAGTCATTTGCATCTCCTACTGTAACTGTTATTGGTTCTTTCCTGCGCCTTAGGCCTCCTGCTCCCACTTCTCACCCTTTCTCCCTTTCCCCAATATCCTCTCCCACCTTTCCCTTCCTTCCTTCCCTCCACCCCACTTCTCCATCCCCTCACTCCTCCCCCTCTTCCCCATCTCTCTTCTCTTCCTCATGTTTTCCTAGAGCAGGAAACCTTTCTTAAACCTTACCATGTTGTTATTGATTTGATTCAGGTGCTACACTAGGGTCCGCAGCGGGGCCCTACCCCGTTTATAGTTCTTCCTTTCACTTATGATTATTTTATAGCTATACTTGAAGTCTAAGAATTTTGTTATCATTCCAACATATATTGTTAGATTCTTTAATACATTTCAACGAAGTTTTTTTTGACATCGGTGCTTTGTTTATAATTATTCTATTCACTTCGAGGTGTTTGGCGCTGGATTCGTCCTTTGTGCCCTCCCCTATCCCACGGAACCCTTGCGATTTGTGGGCTAGGGTGCCTGCCTATAGATATGCAGGCGTTATCGGTTGGGGTCTCCTCTGGGGGATGCATGAGTCCCCAGGGGCAGACCTTAACTCACCAGAGGGAGTATCCTCTGGATTTTTCTTCTTCTTCTGTCCTTTACTTTCTTCCTTCCTCTTTTCCTGCTTCTTTTTCTCCTCTTTTGGCTCATTCCGCAATATTCTCAGTGGTCACTCGTTTTTTTTTCGCCCTACAGGCTCGCATAATTGCCTCTTATATTGCTATGATCGAACTCAATGGTTTTCAATTCGGGACGTACGACCCATGGGACCTCCCGCAGACTTGTGTAGATGGACTGGTAAGCATCCATTCTCTTTGTTTTCATGGCTGACCACCTAGACTCTAGACTCAAAATAGCCTCTCACAATGTTCAGGGCTTAAACTCCCCTATCAAGAGGAAAAAGATATTTGACAGTTATAAATCTCTAAAACTGGATGTAATCCTAATCCAAGAAACCCATTTTCCTGATCGGTACAGCCCTAATTTCCTGCACCAACAGTTCCCTCAATTCTTCCTAGCTAAATCGGTTAACAAAACAAAAGGAGTAGCTATATTATTTGCCAAATCTAGTAATTTTATCTGGCAGATGGATCGGAAGGATCCAAACGGGAGATATATTCTTGTTAAGGGGACAATAGACGGTCAGCTCTATTCCTTCATCTCTTATTATGCTCCTAACAAAGGTCAACACAAATTTTTCCAATCCATGATGGTCGCTCTTGCCCCCCTGATGGAGGGCTCGGTGGTAATGGGAGGAGACTCCAATATCGCTTTAGACCAAGGATTGGATAAATCAAACCCTTCTAAAAGTAGACTCACTCGCCCCTCCAACAACAGTCTTAGATTCGCTAAATTAATCCATACTCATGGCTTGGTGGACGCCTGGCGTGAAGCCAATCCGACAAATAGAGACTTTACCCATTTCTCTGTCCCTCATCAGTCTTACTCTAGGATAGACCACGTCCTACTTCCTACACGACTCCTGCCCAATCTCATCAACTCCAAAATTATAGACACTGTTCTCTCGGACCATTCTATAGTCACTATCATTTTACAGAAACCTACCTATAGGGCCAAGCCTTCTCTCTGGAGACTCAATGAGTCGATATTAACTGAGCCCTCTAGAGTGGTTGACATTAACAAAGCGCTCTTGGACTATTTTGAGCTCAACAAGACAGATGGTGTCTCAGCGGAGACCCTATGGGCTGCCCACAAGGTATCCGTTAGGGGGAGGATCATACAAATGGCTTCACAGATCAAACGGGAAAGGGAAGCAGACATTCGTAAGCTCGAAACCACATATGCTGACCTCAGGGCTAAACACAAAAGGGATCCCCTCAGGTTCCCTACCTCTCTTTTGGACTCCACTAAACTAGAACTTAACTTAGCATTAACGGCGAGGGCTGAGAAACAGTTGAGATGGTCAGGGGCCAAATTTTACTCTCACACGGACAAACTGGGACGAATGCTAGCTAATAAACTCACTCCGAAACTGAGATGTAGGACTATCCCTAAAATCAGGACTCATGATAATATAACCACTTCTGATCCCGTAAAAATTATCTCGGCCTTCCGGGAATTCTATGCCAAATTATATAAAGATGAAGGTCAGGGTCTACCTAGTCCCTCCACCAATTTTTTGGATTCTTTACCTATCCCATCCCTTTCGGACGAGCATAAAGCAATAATGGAGGAGAGAATTACTGTAGAGGAAACATTAGCGGTTATACGGAACTTGAAGAAAGGCTCTGCCCCTGGCCCAGATGGCTTATCGGTCCCCTATTATAAGTCTTTTGCAGAGACTCTGGCCCCTTACCTGACAAATTTCTTTAACGAAAAAGTCTCAGGATCCCCCTTGCACCCGGACTTGAACTCTGCTTTCTTGACAGTGATCCCAAAACCAGACAAGAACCCGGAGGTAGTAAGTAATTACAGACCAATATCATTGATCAATAATGATCTCAAAATCCTCACTAAAATACTAGCGAATAGATTAAATTCCTTTATCCGAGCATATGTGCATAAAGACCAGGTTGGATTTATTCCAGGCAGACAGGGCCCTGACCAGACTAGACGAACCATAGATGTAATCTCTATTCTCCAATCAAATTGGCCTGGCGGTCGTAAACAACAGGGGATGATTCTCTCACTAGATATACAAAAGGCCTTCGACTCAGTGTCTTGGCAATACCTCTTTGGGCTTCTGGAACGTTGGGGGTTTGGAGTTCGCTTTATGGGTTTGATAAAAGCACTTTATTCTACTCCCTCAGCAATTATTAAATCGCAGGGATATTTGTCCGCCCCTTTTAAAATTGCTAGAGGCACTAGACAGGGGTGCCCTTTATCCCCACTACTCTTCGCAATTGCGATCGAGACTCTTGCAATAGCAATTAGGGTAAACCCCGATATCAAAGGGGTGGTATGTGGTCATCAGGAACATAAATGTGGATTATTCGCTGACGACTTGATACTCTTTATCACCTCCCCCCTTATCTCTCTCCCAAATCTATGCAATATTTTATCATCTTTCGCGAAAATCTCGGGACTGGAAGTAAATTTCTCTAAATCACAGGCCCTTAATGTCTCTCTCCCCCCTCCTTTGGTGGCTTCACTTAAACTGAACTTTCAGTTTGACTGGAGTGATCAGACCATCAAATATCTAGGCATAAATCTATCTCCCAGGTTCGAAACGTTATATGATAAGAACTACCCTCCCATGTACCGCAAACTCGAACAAGATTTAAAGGTGTGGTCTTCACACAATATTTCCTGGTTGGGTAGAATTAATGCCATCAAGATGACCCTAATGCCAAGACTTCTATATCTCTTTAGAGCCCTTCCGATCCCAATACGGCTGGATCACCTCCGTGCTTTCCAAAGCAAGGTTCTGAAATTTGTTTGGGGGGGAGCAGGGTATAGACTACCCCAACAAACACTCTACTTAACACGTAAAAAAGGGGGCTTGGGCCTCCCAGATTTATATAAATACTATCAAGCAGCCAGACTAGCGCAAATCTCAGTGTTATACTTCAACGGGGAGAAGCCTGACTGGCTACAAATAGAAAGTTTAGCAGCCCCACTAAATACTTTAGACTTTCTTCTATGGTCCTCGCCCAAAAACAGACCTCCAATCATGGCTCCCACACTCTCCCACTCCTTAACACTTTGGGATAAATTAAAGCGGAACCCTCATATTATATCTAGCACGACCCCATTGTCACATATTTTCCGGAATCCCATCTTCCCTCCCGGTTTAGAAACTCAAGCTTTTCAATGGTGGCTTGATAAGGGGCTGTACCGAATAGGTCACTTCTTTTCTCACACCGGACCAATCTCACTAGCGCAATGCATCAGCAAACTAGACCTTCCAAGATCGGAGAGGTTCAGATTTAGTCAAATTAGCCATTTCCTACACAGTTTGTGGCTAGAAAAACCTAACCCCCCTTGTTTTTCAGAGTATGAGCTCTGGTGTGGTCAGTCGGGGGAACAAAGGGGGGGGATTTCCATTATCTACACATCGCTGCTACTCCCTACGGGGAAGTCCTCTTATATGTTGTCTTGGGAGAAAGATCTTCAGTTCCACTGGAGCTTGGAAACCTGGCATTCGGCCTTTTCTATGGCCTTTAAAGGAATACTAAATACTTCTCTGACGGAAGCTAGCGTAAAAATAATCTCAAGATGGTACCTCACTCCTACGAGGTTGGCCAAGATGTTTCCTTCAGCTGACCCTTTATGTTTTAGAGGTTGCCATCTGCAAGGCACACTATCTCATGTATGGTGGGAGTGCCCTAGAATTAGACAGTTTTGGAAAAAGATATTCATTATCATAAAAAAAGTTACAGGTCTCGAGATTTCCAAGCTCCCCGAAACTGCTCTACTTAATGCACATCTTCCTCTTATCTCCAAATATAAGCGGAAGCTAATCCATTTTATTCTTTTAGGGGCTAAAATAACCATAGCTAAGTCTTGGAAACAACCCAAGGTCTCCATTAAACTCGCCATTAGAAAAATCTCATGGATTATGTCCCAAGAAAAATTAGCTAGTTCTCTCTTAGATAAGAAACAAAGTTTTGAACTAACATGGGAACCCTGGGCTCAATATGTTGGGATCTCTTTAATTCCTGGGATCCCCGATGCACAAACACTAAGTTAGAGTGATCACTGGGAATATTGTATCTCCTTGCTTCTCTCTCTACTTTCCATTTCCACCTTTCCTTCTCTTTCTCTGTCTCTGCGGAGGGCTCTCCTCCTTTTCTCTCAGGGATTTTGATCAACCATAACAACAATTTTCTATAATTGGATACAGTTTTAACACGGAGGGGGCTCCCTCTTCTTAGCCTAGCTGAGAGGTTCCGAGATCTCGTGCAGTGTGATCCCATTTGGGGCACGGGATCTGGTTCCCCTCTGATACCTGTTCCAGGTTTTTTTTTTGTTTTGTTTTTTTGGGCTATAATGTAACTCCACCCTCATCTAAAGATGCCCTACCTGTTACTTCCGGTAGATCTCTCCGACACCCCCTCTACCATTAGGAGATATAGTGACATACTGAGTTTTGTTCTCCCTTCCCTGTAGTTACGTCACTAAACCTCCTTAACTGGTGTTTCAAAATAACCCTTCCTTTTTTGTTTCTTTTATTGACTGTACCGTTGTATGTTTTCTCGTACTATTGTTGTTATTACTTGAGCTTGATTTGCTCTTCTTGATGTTTCAATTTCTCTGTTCTTGTACATTTTCGAACAAAATAAAATATTTTGAAAGAAAGAATCACTGGCAGAATTGAGCGACAGCGATTTGTGGGGAGATCCGTCATCAAATACTGAAAAGTAATGACAGTGACAATTCTGCAACTGAGCAAATTTCAGTGTTTTTGATTTGATTACATTGAATACTTTTTTATTATTGTTATATTATTATTTGGTACAATTATTTATAGTTATTTATTATATTATAATTTATGATTTAATTTTTCAAACTTTATTATACCCGGGATGTCTGCTAAACTCTGGTTTGGACAGATTTAAGAGAGTTATTCCTAAGAATTACAGGACTACAATATAAAACGCCAAATTTTCATGCAAAATAATTGTACCGCTTTTAGCACCTAAAATCCGAAATAATCGTACCGCCAGGGAGGTTAAAGAAAAAAATGTAAAGCCCCACACCCCAATGTACATACATACATAAACACATGTAAGGTGTGACTATGTACGGAAATACTGATTGCACAACATATAAAGTATAAGGTGCTGCCCACGCTAAAGTGTGATGATTAATTCAAAGATCCTTATTCAGGGTTAATTCTAAACTGCTAACCTAAAGGCGCTCTTAATGCATCTCCTATGGGTAATTTTGGTACCAAAGTTTGTTGCCGGAGTGCACAAATTTAAAGTGTTACTAAACCCATAACAGTAAAATCAGTCTGTATGTGCAGCATAGCATGGTTGTTATACTCTAAACAATGTGATATAGATAGATGTCTTGGAAGCTACCAATGAAGAGTGTCCAAAGAATGTTTTAAACGTAAGAGAACCTAAGAATATTCACACTCCCATAATGTGTATAAAATATTTAAAATAAACAAAATGAAGCGCTATGTGATGTATCGCTGAAAAAATATATATAATTGCCTGAAAAAATATATATAATTGCCGTGGTCAATGCGCGAGTGAATATTGGAACAGTTTGAATCCCCAAACAAATAATATAAATGGTGAAAAAATATATAAATCAAATACTTGTTGTCAAGCAAGTGCACAGTGAAAGAAATATAAAGTAAACATCAAAATTTAAAAAATTCTTAATTTCAACAAGTCCACAGTGAGAAAAAACCCAAAAAATAATATATATATATATATATATATATATATATATATATATATATATATATATATATATATATATATATATATATATATATAAAATAAAACTTCAGATGGGTTACTTCTACTGTTTCTATGATGATACATGTGGAGATCAATGTAAGGGTGTCCTCCCAAACTTCCACCAATATTCAATAGGTAAAAACAAAGGGACACATTCTCCAATGCAAAAATCCTATATTGTATCAGTTGCTCTCAAGGCTATTTGTAACCTATTTGTACAATAAAAAAAAATTGCATTGGAGAATGTGTCCCTTTGTTTATATATATATATATATATATATATATATATATATATATATATATATTATATATAATATTTGATATATATATATATATATATATATATATATATATATATATATATATATATATATATATATATATATATATATATATATATATATGTAAGCAAGCAAGTGCTCAGTAAAATAAATATAAAAATATTAAAGTAAACATCAAAATATCAAAAAATATCAAAAATTCCTAATTTCAGCAAGTCCACAGTCAAAAAAATATATAGAATACAATGTCCCATAAAGTGATTCTGTGATGATGATCAAAATAATATTAACTGTGACTTCACAGACGTGCTCCCCCCGTGTGACTGCGCTCACCTCCAATTGTGTGACCACACAGTTAAGTTTGGTTCACAACAGCAGCTGAACCATCTCTGGGCTCTGGGGATTTTCAGGTTCCCCCAGGTGTAAACCAAAGATGGTATCCTCAATTAAAAAAAAAAAAAAGAGGCCAATGCATTATCGTTTAAATCTAGAAATATATTGTAGGCATAGGTGTGCCCACGGGGTGTGCCGGATCTGCCCAGGCACACCCTAATCATCCCTGTGCTCTGTTAGTGTTTCACACCTTTTGTTAGTGCTGACTTCCTGCAAAATATCTGTCCTGTCCCTGTGTAATTCAGTCACCACCACTGGGGTCATGTCTGGCCAGCAAAAACCGCTGTGCTGCGAGTGGGAGGAGATTGAGCAGGGAACTAGGACCACAGCCATAGAGTAACCCAGCCACATTTGCCAATACAGCTTCTATAGTTCTGGCTGAAGGTCCCCCTAATTTAAATATGACCCACCCCTCCCTGTCAAGGCCACACCCCTTGCTGTTTAAGGCCCACCCTGAAATTTTTGAGTGGGGACACTAGTTCTGAGGGCCTGGGGAAGGGGGGGTGAGCAATGGATTCCCTTAATTGCATAGGTTTCCTCTCACTTCCTGTTGGCTATGGGGCAGGAAGTGAAGGGAAATCTCTGCAATGGGACAGGGATGGTAAAAAAAAAATAATCTGACAGGGGTTATAACCCTCCCTTATTCTATCCAAAATGTAAAAAAAGTGTTGCCTATAGTTCTACTTTAAGCACAAATTTCTGATAATTTTATGGAAAGGACTAAAGCCCCGTACACACTATCAGATTGTCTGCTGAGTTTTTCCTTCAGATTTACCAAAACCATATAATATGAGGTCAAACCTTAGGAGTTTCAATGTGTATGCAATCAGGCAGGCCCTTCTACTACATGGTTTTGGTAAATCTGAAGGAAAAACTCAGCAGACAATCTGATAGTGTGTATGGGGCTTAAGAAGATATAACCATGCCAATGGTGCAGAAGAAAGGATATAGCACAGTGAGGAAGGTTTGTGGTCCAGGATGAATGGACAGTCAAAATTAGAAGTGGCATCCCTCCCCAACAGTTGCAGAATGCCAGCCACCCACATCCTGGAAGCAGTGCGGCCGCTTTATGGGGATGCTAGACTAATTTGCCTCTCATCCCAATCCACCCCATAGGACTGGTGCTACACTAACATTGTAGTGCAAGGTGGCGGGAACTCTTTCTGCGCTGCCCCCTTGCAAAGTGATGCCCTAGGACTGGGCTTTGTCGGCCTAGACCAGCATGCAGTGTTGCTGTGGAGAGCAGTGGTATTGTGGAGGAATCCCCCTACTGAAATGTGATACATAAACCATGTGCTGTCAGACCTTATTTTGGTTAAAAAGGTCCATTAACTTTGTTAAGTGTGTTGCAGCATTGTGAGCATTTTTATTACAGGTGTTAAAGGGGTTGTAAAGCTTTGTTTTTATATTTTCTAAATAGGTTCCTTTAACCACTTGACCACTGGGCACTTAAACACCTTTAATAACCAGACCAATTTTCAGCTTTTGGTGCTCTCACATTTTGAATGACAATTACTCAGTCATGCAACACTGTACCCATATGACATTTTTGTCCTTTTTTTCCACACAAATAGAGCTTTCTTTTGATGGTAATCACCTCTCGGTTTTTTTTTTTGTGTTATAAAAGAAAAAAGACCGAAAATTCTGTAAAAAAGTGAATTTTCTTCGTTTCTGTTATAAAATTTAGCAGATTAGTAATTTTTTCTTCATAAATTTTGGCCAAAATGTATACCACTACATATCTTTGGTAAAAAATAAGTACAAATTGGTGGATATTATTTGGTCTTTGTGAAAGTTATAGAGTCCACAAGCTATGGTGCCAATATCTGAAAATTGATCACACCTGAAGTACTGACGTTTCTGAAGTACTTCAATTCTTGAGACCCTAACATGCCAGAAAAGTACAAATATCCCCCAAATGACCCCTTTTTGGAAAGAAGACATTCCAAGGTATTTAGTAAGAGGCATGATGAGTTTTTTGAAGTTGTAATTTTTTCCCACAATTCTTTGCAAAAGCAAGATTTTTTTTCCTTTTTTTTTCAGTTTATTTCTCACACACAGCATATGCATACCACAAATTACACCCCAAAACACATTCTGCTATTACTCCCAAGTACGGCGATACCACATGTGTGAGATTTTTACACAGTGTGGCCACATACAGAGGCCCAAAATGCAGGGAGCGCCATCAGGCGTTCTGGAGCACCCAGGACAATTCTGACATTTCTCTTCTAAAAATCATCATTTATTTGCTAGAAAATTACATAGAACCCCAAAACATTATATATATTTTTTTAGCAAAGACCCTAGAGAATACAATGGTGGTCGTTGCAAATTTTTATCTCACACGGTATTTGCGCAGCAATTTTCTAACGCGTTTTTTTGGGGGAAAAAACAGTTATGGGCTTAAAAAAAAAAAACAGTAAAGTTAGCCCAATTTTTGCATAAAGTGAAGGATGAAGTTATGCTGAGTAAATAGATACCTAACATGTCACTCTTCAAAATTGCACATGCCCGTGGAATGGCGCCAAACGTCGCTACTTAAAAATCCCCATAGGCGACGCTTTAATTTTTTTTTTACTTGTTACATGTTTTGAGTTACAGAGGAGGTCTAGGGCTAGAATTATTGCTCTCGCTCTAACGTTCACGGCGATACCTCACATGTGTGGTTTGAACCGTTTTCATATGTGGACGGGGCTTAGGTATGCGTTCGCTTCTGCATGCGAGCACATGGGGACAGGGGCGCTTTAAATTTATTTTTATTTTTTATTGTTCATGTTCATGTTATGACGCCGGTTCCTCCCTCCCCCTCTCTGTACCAATCGGTACAGAGGAGGGGAAAGAGATCAGTGTTAGCAGCGCTGTGGGCTGCATCTGCAGTGCCCACATCGCTGCTCACCGAATTTAACCCCTCAATTCCCTGCCAATACTCTGCAATACCCTGCAATACTCTGCAGTACCCTGCCATTACTCTGCAGTACCCCCCATTACTCTGCAATACCCTGCCATTACTCTTCAGTACCCTGTCATTACTCTGCAGTACCCTGCCATTACTCTGCAGTACCCCCCATTACTCTGCAGTACCCTGCCATTACTCTGCAGTACCCTGCCATTACTCTGCAATACCCTGCCATTACTCTGCAATACCCTGCCATTAATCTGCAGTACCCTGCCATTACTCTGCAGTACCCCCCAATACTCTGCAGTACCCTGCCATTACTCTGCAGTACCCACCAATACTCTGCAATACCCCCCCAGTACCCCACAATACCCCCCAATACCCCGCAATACCCCCCAATACCCACCGATACCTGCCAATACCCCGCCAATACTCTGCAATACCCTGACATAAATTGCCATACCCAGCCATACTTGGAGATACCCTGCAATACCCAGCCATACTCAGAGATATCCAGCCATACTCGGTGATACCCTGCAATACCCAGCCATAGACGCCCCCCCACCCCTCACCGCCCTCCGGTGCTTCTACCAACTCGCCAATACGATCAAAGCCAGAATCTTTTTTTATTTTTTATTTCAGGCTTCCCAGCCTAGAGGTGAGATGTGGGGTCATATTGACCACCAGGTTTCAATGTAAAGAGGACCTGTCATCCCATATTCCTATTACAAGGGATGTTTACATTCCTTGTAATAGGAATAAAAGTGATCAAAAATTTATTTTTGGGGAAAAAAATGTCAAACTAAAATAAATAAAGTAAAATGAACAATAATTTTTTTTTTTTTTTTTAAAGCGCCCCTGTCCCCATGTGCTCGCATGCAGAAGTGAACGCATACGTAAGCCCCACCCACATATGAAAACGGTGTTCAAACCACACATGTGAGGTATCGCCGTGAACGTTAGAGCGAGAGCAATAATTCTAGCCCTAGACCTCCTCTGTAACTCAAAACATGTAACCAGTAAAAAAAAATTTAAAGCGGCGCCTATGGGGATTTTTAAGTAGCGACGTTTGGCGCCATTCCACGGGCATGTGCAATTTTGAAGAGTGACATGTTCGATATCTATTTACTCAGCATAACTTCATCTTTCACTTTATGCAAAAATTGGGCTAACTTTACTGTTTTTTTTTAAGCACAAAACTGTTTTTCCCCCAAAAAAACGCGTTCGAAAAATTGCTGCGCAAATACCGTGTAAGATAAAAATTTGCAACGACCACCATTGTATTCTCCAGGGTCTTTGCTAAAAAAAAAATATATATAATGTTTTGGGGTTCTATGTAATTTTCTAGCAAATAAATGATGATTTTTACATGTAGGAGAGAAAAGTCAGAATTGTCCTGGGTGCTCCAGAACGCCTGATGGCGCCCCCTGCATGTTGGGCCTCTGTATGTGGCCACGCTGTGTAAAAGACTCACACATGTGATATCGCCGTACTCGGGAGTAATAGCAGAATGTGTTTTGGGGTGTAATTTGTGGTATGCATATGCTGTGTGTGAGAAATAACCTGATAATATGACAATTTTGTGGAAAAAAAAAAGGAAAAAAAATCTTGATTTTGCAAAGAATTGTGGGAAAAAAATGACAACTTCAAAAAACTCATCATGCCTCTTACTAAATACATTGGAATGTCTTATTTCCAAAAAGGGGTCATTTGGGGGGTATTTGTACTTTTCTGGCATGTTAGGGTCTCAAGAATTGAAATAGGCCATCAGTACTTCAGGTGTGATCAATTTTCAGATATTGGCACCATAGCTTGTGGGCTCTATAACTTTCACAAAGACCAAATAATATCCACCAATTTGTACTTATTTTTACCAAAGATATGTAGTAGTATAAATTTTGGCCAAAATTTATGAAGAAAAAATTACTAATCTGCTAAATATTATAACAGAAACGAAGAAAAATTCTTTTTTTCACAGAATTTTCAGTGTTTTTTCTTTTATAGCACAAAAAATAAAAAACTGAGAGGTGATTAAATACCACCAAAAGAAAGCTCTATTGGTGTGAAAAAAAGGACAAAAATTTCATATGGGTACAGTGTTGCATGACTGAGTAATTGTCATTCAAAATGTGAGAGCACCAAAAGCTGAAAATTGGTCTGGTTATTAAGGGTGTTTAAGTGCCCAGTGGTCAAGTGGTTAAAATAAAAAAAAAGGTTTTCTTACCCTATTTTTTATTTTATTTTTGTTAAAAATCATGCTTGATAACATCTTAAAAACACAATTCAGTATAAATCTAAAATATGAACTTTGATTAGCAACATTCCACTTCCCCAAAACTGGGAGATTCCAAAATGACTATTGATTATAGACCCCTCAGTGTCTCAGTAAACACACAATGTAACAATATATAATCATAGCAATATAAATGGTTAACAATTACGCCTTGTAAATTAGTAGTGTGTCACTGCTGGAACATGTTACTGTTTTCCCCATTGTGCTAGGGATGTGAAAAGGCACATTGGTATGTCAGCAGCTTTTGTAAATCTCTGCTTTCCTACTAAGAGGCCAGTTAAAAGACAATTTTAAGCTGTCCGTAATTTCTGATGATTGCTGCTGAATTTACCAGATTTTGAGCCATGGCTGCAGGGCATTGTGCTGCCTGGGTCCATGAATGAAATGCTGCCTACCACCACCCCTTCGTAAAAAAAATGACACTGCCAAAAGGTACCCACATCCATTATTTTATAATATATATATAAATAATATATATATATACACAGGTATATATATAAAAATTCAAGACAATGAAAACTGAAATTACATTTATCAGGAAGTCAGATTTAAATGCAACAATGGTGGTGGTGAGGGGGTTCCACCAAGGCAGTGGTGGTGGTCGTGGTGGGGAGGGGGGGTATAGTCCGAGGCAGCAGTGGTGTGGGGGGTTATTCAGTCAGAGGCAGTGGTGATGGTGGGGGGGTTCAGTCAGAGGCAGATGTGGTGGTGGGGGAGGGTTCATTCAGAGGCAGATGGGGGGTTCAGTCAGAGGCAGATGTGGTGGTGGTGGTGGAGGGTTCAGTCAAGCAGATATGGGGGCGGATTCAGTCAGCGACAGATGGGGGGTTCAGTCAGAGGCAGATGTGGGGGGATTCAGTCAGAGGCAGATGTGGTGTGGTGGGGGGAGTTCAGTCAGAGGCAGATGTGGGGGTTCAGTCAGGGGCAGATGTGGTGGAGGAGGGATCAGTCAAAGGCAGATGTGGGGGGTCAGTCAGAGGCAGATGTGGTGGTGGTGGGGGGATTCAGTCAGAGGCAGAGGTGGGGGGTTATACAGAGGAATATGTGCTGGTGGGGGGGGTTCAGTCAGAGGCAGATGTGGGGGGTTCAGTCAGAGGCAGATGTGGTGGTGGTGGGGGGAGTTCAGTCAGAAGCAGATGTGGGGGTTCAGTCAGGGGCAGATGTGGTGAAGGAGGGATCAGTCAAAGGCAGATGTGGGGGGTCAGTCAGAGGCAGATGTGGTGGTGGTGGGGGGATTCAGTCAGAGGCAGAGGTGGGGGGTTAGACAGAGGAAGATGTGCTGGTGGGGGGGGGGGGGGGTTCAGTCAGAGGCAGATGTGGTGGGGGTTCAGTCAGCGGAAGATGGGGGGTTCAACCAGAGGCAGATGGGGGAATTCAGTCAGAGGCAGATGTGGTGGTGGGGGGTCAGTCAGAAGCAGATGTGGGGGGGGTGTCAGTCAGAGGCAAATGGGGTGATGATGGGGGAGTTTAGTTAGAGGGGGTGGTGGTGCGGCTCAGTCAGAGGCAAATTTGGGGGGCCCAGTCAGAGGCAGATGTGGTGGTGGGGGGGCAGTCAAAGGCAGATGTGTTGGTGGAAAAGGGGGTTCAGTCAGAGGCAGATGTGTTGGTGGGTTCAGACAGAGGCAGATGTGGTGGTGGTGGTGGGGGGTCAGTCAGAGGAAGATGAGGTGAAGGTGAGGGGGGTTCATTCAGAGGCAGATGTGGCAGTGGGGAGTTCAGTCAGCAGCAGATGGGGGTTCAGTCAGAGGCATATGTGGGGGAGGGGTTCAGTCAGAGGCAGATGGGGGGGATTCAGTCAGAGGCAGATGTGGCGTGGTGGGGGGAGCTCAGTCAGAGGCAGATGTGGGGGTTTAGTCAGGGGCAGGTGTGGTGGAGGAGGGATCAGTCAAAGGCAGATGTGGGGGGTCAGTCAGAGGCAGATGTGGTGGTGGGGGGGGATTCAGTCAGAGGCAGAGGTGGGGGGTTAGACAGAGGAAGATGTGCTGGTGGGAGGGGGTTCAGTCAGAGGCATATGTGGGGGGTTCAATCAGAGGCAGATGTGGTGGTGGTGGGGGGTTCAGTCGGCGGAAGATGGGGGGTTCAACCAGAGGCAGATGGGGGAATTCAGTCAGAGGCAGATGTGGTGGTGGGGGGTCAGTCAGAAGCAGATGTGGGGGTGTCAGTCAGAGGCAAATGGGTTGATGATGAGGGAGTTCAGTTAGAGGTGGTGGGGGGCTCAGTCAGAGGCAAATTTGGGGGGCTCAGTCAGAGGCAGATGTGGTGGTGGGGGGGTCAGTCAAAGGCAGATGTGTTGGTGGAAAGGGGGTTCAGTCAGAGGCAGAAGTGTTGGTGGGTTCAGACAGAGGCAGATATGGTGGTGGTGGAGGGGTCAGTCAGAGGAAGATGGGGTAAAGGTGAGGGGGGTTCAGTCAGAGGCAGATGTGGTAGTGGGGAGTTCAGTCAGAGGCAGATGTGGGGGAGGGGTTCAGTCAAAGGCATATATATAGTGGTGGTGGGGGGGTTCAGTCAGAGGCCGATGTGGGGTATTTAGTCAGAGGCAGATGTTGTGGTGGGGGGGTTCATTCAGAGGCAGATGGGGGGTTTTAGTCAGAGGAAGATGTGGGGGGGCTTCAGTCAGAGGCATATGTGGTGGAGATGAGTGGGGTTCAGTCAGGCAGATGTCGGGTGAGTCATTCAGAGGCAGATTTGGGGGGTCCAGTCAGAGGCAGATGGAAGGAGGGGGGTTCAGTCAGAGGCAGATGTGGTGGTGGTGGGGGGAGTTCAGTCAGAGGCAAATGTGATAGTGGGGAGTTCAGTCAGAAACAGATGGGGGGATTCAGTCAGAGGCAGATGTGGTGGTGGGGGGGGGTTCAGTCAGAGCCAGATGGGGGGATTCAGTCAGATACAGATGTGGTGGTTTCAGTCAGAGGCAGATGGGGGGTTCTGTCAGAGGCAGATATTATGGTGGTGGGGGGGTCAGTCAGAGGCAGATGTGGAGGGGTTCAGTCAGAGGCAGATAGGGGGTTCAGTCAGAGGCGGATGTAGGGGGTTCAGTTAGAGGCAGATGTTTTAGTGGGGGGCTCAGTCAGAGGCAGATGGGGGTTCAGTCAGAGGCAGATGGGGGGTTCAGTCAGAGGCGGATGTAGGGGGTTCAGTTAGAGGCAGATGTGTTAGTGGGGGGCTCAGTCAGAGGCAGATGGGGGTTCAGTCAGAGGCAGATGTGGGGGGTTCAGTTAGAGGCAGATGTGTTAGTGGGGGGTTCAGTCAGAGGCAGGTGGGGGGTTCAGTCAGATGGGGTGGTAGTGGGGGTTCAGTCAGAGTCAGATGTGGTGGTGATGGGGGAGCTCAGACAGAGGCAGATGTGGGGGGGTTCAGTTAGAGGCAAATGAGGGTTCAGTCAGAGGCAGATGTGGTGGTGGGGGGTTCAGTCAGAGGCAGATGTGGTGGTGGTGGGGGGGTCAGTCAGAGGCTGATGTGGTGGTGGGGGGTTCATTCAGAGGCAGATGTGGTGGTGGTGGGGGGTTCAGTCAGAGGGAGATGTGGGGGATTCAGTCAGAGGGAGCTGCGGTGGTGGTGTGGGGGGGGGGGGGGGGGTCAGTCAGGCAGATGTGGGGGGGGGGCAGTGGTGTAGCTAGTACATCTGTCACATGGGGCTGCAACCCCCAAGAAAAATGGTATGTGGCAATATAGCGGCACCATGCCAACACTGTAGGTGTAGTCAGATTGCATCAACAGTGGGAGGAGCTTAAAGGGCCATATGCTTTAATGACTGTGCCACAAGTGAGTATGTAGCAGACAGTTCAATTTTAATAAAATAAAACTGTTCTATTGCATATCCTTTACTACACACAGCTAAACTTAAAGTGATATGAACCCCTTCCTGACCAGCCGCCACAGTTGTGGCAGGTTAGCTCCCCTGGGCAAAACCGCTGTTAACTTACGTCCCTTCACATTTTGGTCAACAGGGGACGTGCCCGCCGGACATCGGTGATCACTCAAGACAGAGCGAGAACTGGGATCTGTGTGTGTAAACATACAGATCCCAGTTCTCTCAGGGGAGAGGCGACAGATTGTGTGTTCATACTATGTATGAACACCGATCTCTGTCTCCTCCTAGTCAGTCCCATCCCCCTACAGTTGGAACACACACTAGGGAACACAATTAACCCCTTGATTGCCCCTAATGTTAACCCTTTCCCTGCCAGTGACATCTATACAGTAATCAGTGCATTTTTATAGTACTGATCGCTGTATAATTGTCACTTGTCGCAAAAATGTGCCAAAGTGTCCAAATATAAGTGTGCAAATATCGCAGCTCCGATAAAAATCGCTGATCACCACCATTATATGTAGAAGAATACATATAGGCCTAAACTGAGGATTTTTTTTTTTTTTTTGGGATATTTATTATAGCAAAAAGTAAAAGATACAGGGGTTGATTTATCGAAGGCAAATCCACTTTGCACTACAAGTGTACTGCAAGTGCGCTTGCAAGTGCACTTGGAAGTGCAGTTGCTGTAAATCTGAGGGGAAGATCTGAAATCAGGGAAAGCTCTGCTGATTTTATCATCCAATCATGTACAAGCAAAAATGCTGTTTTTTTTCATTTTCCTTGCATGTCCCCCTCGGATCTACAGCGACTTTACTTCCAGATGCATGCCCAAGTGCACTTGCAGTGCAAAGTGGATTTGCCTTTAGTAAATAAACCCCATTGAGTACCATATTTTCCGGCGTATAAGACGACCTTTTACACGTAAAAAAATTGGCCAAAAAGCAGGGGTCGTCTTATACGCCGGGTCAGCTCCTCGGATGCCGGCTGGGTGTTCGGTAATACTGTATGTAGCTTTGGCTACATACAGTATATACCGCTGAGCCAATCCTGGTGAGCGATGTATTCAAATGAATACAAAGCCTGCTCGTATTGGAGTAACGACCTCTGCCAATCCGAGCAGGCTACTCTGTAGCCTGCTCTGATTGGCTTGGAGAGTCAGAGAGGCGCGGGCTGATGATGTTACAGCCTCGGCCATTCCAAGCAGGCTTTGTATTCATTAATAGAATACATCGCTCGCCGTGATTGGCTCCAGCAAATGCAGGAAGAAGGAAGAAATATGAAGCCTCGGAAGCCTCGAAAGCCGGGTCGTCTTATACGGTAAGTACAGATTTAAAAGCATTTTTGTCCTGTAAGATTAGGGGGTCGTTTTATATGCCGGGTCGCCTTATACACCGGCAAATACGGTACTTAAAAGTGGGATATGTCTGTATTTTTTTTCAAATATTTGATGTGTATAACTTAGTAACAGTAGCAAACCCACAAACAAAATTAGAGGTTCACAGCTACACACATATACAATTCAATTATAGTTTTTATTGATTTTTTAACAGCAGGAGGATATATATTAGAATATTAATCTACCGATAATTACACCTTAAGCTAGCGTATGGACAGGGGTAGTGCTGTAACCTTCATAGTCTCTATGTTGAGAAGAGAAAAGGTAAAAATGGTCTGATGTCACCTGAAAAACACCTCCATCCCAATATATACAACAAAACACAAAATGTCACCCATTAGATGAGGTGAATGTGATTAGCTAGTCACATGACACATAAATACACTACAGTATCAAAATGTATTAAAAATTGTCATACATACATTAACAAAAAAAATTGTCAAGCTGGTCAGCTGATACATACAGTGTAAAATGGCATCATTACACATATAGCAATATAGATGTACATAGCAATATACACAGGCATAGAAAGTGACCCTGCACGTTTCGCAAGACCATGCTCACTTCATCAGGGGTAGATGCGTGTGTATTACATCTGTAAAAAAGTATGAAAAACCAAATCGGTATCTGCACAATGATGGTATCGTGACAAATGGTCAAGGGGGTTTGAGGCACAAGGCCCAATACTAACCAACGGCTAGGTCAGACTACCAGATGCTGAATACCCAAAGGGGTCAGCTGGCCGATTTTATGTACTATATAGTATATACTTAAAAAAAAAAAATGCTGTTGTGATTAATCAGGATTTCACTACAGGTCAGACTTGTTGTCACCGAGTTTCACACAGTAGATTATACATTATCATAAGTATAAACACAGGACACCTTCTTACAATAGCAGGAGCTCCAGCAGGAGTCGGCCTGTCTCCTACATTGTACAGAGGCCAATGTGATCAGCTCTCTCAACTAACATGTTGAGCTCAGAATCAAGCAAATCAAGAATAGTCTTTACATATATCCTGGGAGATATTGTGGATAAATATTACTGTCCTATTTTAAGAAATCCAAGATATATTTTCTCAGTCATCCATGGGGTGCATGGGATTCTTGGTTCCATGGGTCCTCCCATCACAAGTATATACTGTAAAAAAAAAAAATTGCTGTGCGCCGCTAAAGTGTTCGGGTTTGACTTGAAGAAAACATGGCAACCCTAGACACAACCTGCAGTACTTTACAAAGTACTCTGAACTATTAGGCCCCATACACACCATAGCATATCATTTTCAGGCAGAAAATTGCGTGATTTTACCACGATTTTGTGGCGTTTTTGCGGCATGGTTTACTGAAATTTTGCAGCGTTTTTTACCATGTTTTGCCGTGATTTTGTGCAGGGTAAAAGGTCACCAATGTAAAAAGAAGAAAAATGCCCAAATCTGCCTCATTCGAGCCACAAAAAAGGATCCAGAACTTGTTTGAGCTTCAGGCTTTTGGCTTCAGGCGACTTGGAGTGGGGATGTGAACCATCTCTATTGAGAATAATAGATTTTTTTCCCCCTCCAGCATTTTGTAGCTTCAGGCTTCAAGCTACAAAATGCTCAGGTATGAATGGGGCCTTAGTCTCTGTCACCAAAAAATATACAGTGTAATGTTTATGTAGCAAGATTTCTAACACATACTTTCAAGAAAGGTTTAGTAGAATCCAGTAGACCTTTTTGTTTCAAATATTTTTATTGAAAAGTCAAGTAAGTCACATAGGGATAAGCAGAACAGTTTACATTGGTAACAGTAACAGATAATAAACAAATGAGCTGCTACTTAAAGTGGTGGTCCGGCCAAATTTGATTTTTTAAATAAAAATAACTTATCATACACAAGCTTAATGCATTCTAGTAAAGTTAGTCTGTAAACAAAGGTCCGTTTTGTTAGGTTATTACAGTATTTTGTAACTTTATAAACTTGCAGCAGACTGTGGCCATCTTAGGTGTGGGCATCTGAAGCCAGACTGTATTTCTTCCTGGATCTCAGCCTTGCAAATCTCGCACATGCTCAGTGCTGCACAAGCAGTGAAATAAGTTTCAGGTCAGGTTTCCATAGCAACGGCAGTGCCAGAGGAAGTTGCTGCTCCTTAGCTATGCAAACCCCTCCTCCCTCCAGGAACCAGGAAATATAGTGCATTTATAACGAAGGAGTTTTAAATATATACTAATTGTAAACTAAATCATTTGTTTCTGTGCAGATATATCTACATAACAAGAGATATATATCTTGTTATATATGTATCTTGTTATGTGTGTATGTATGTATATATCTATGTAGATATATCCCTTATTATATATGTATCTTGTTGTGTGTGTGTGTGAATATATATATATATAATTTTTTTTTTTTTTTTTTTCACCCAGTGGCTACTTTTTTCTGTACACCTTTTCATAAAAAAAAAAAAAAAAAAAAAAAAAAAAATAATAATCTCAGCAACAAAATTCATTTATGCATCTAAATGTATTCAAACTGAGCATATTAATGTAGAAATGGGGCATGTGTTATGGTGTTAGATGGGATGGTGCTAATTGACAACTATTTGCACAAACAACTTTCTCTATGTTATATAGATATATAATTATGTTAAAAATGAGTAAATATGCACAGGGCATCATCTATGTGCATTGGTTGCTTTTGCTTAATTTTTTTTTGTTGGGGGGTGGGGTGGTCCACCTAGCAAACTCACTCCACCCACACAACATCCTTTGATCGCCACTTTGCTCGCCCATTGGCTGCCTGCCAGTCCCGCACTTACCCCATCCATGTCACGGCTATGGTGGCTTACCCCTGCATCTCCACCGAGTCATGGCGTTTGCTTCTCATCACAGCCAATCGGGTCTTAGGTAGGACTCCCATCCAGTTGTGTCTCAGGACCCTTTTCCCATGATTGACTGGGAGGAAATCAGTGTCACAATAATGATTTTAAATTTGCTAATGTCACACAAGTGGGTGGGCTTTGAGCACGGTGCTCCCTATAGGGGCATGGATAGGGGGTGTGGTAAGTGTGTCTCCGTTATGGACCATTTGTTATTTGTGTGTTAAAATCCCTACTTCATATGTGAGTTCGGAGTTTTTAATGGTACAGATTTTAGAAAGGCAACAGTTACTCAAATAACCACTATTTACAACCAAGGTATGCAGAATACCATCTCTTTATGCTCAACAAATTTGAACCTTCAAGCAGATGGGCTACAGCAGCAGAAGACCACACTGGTGCCACTCCAGTCATCTAAGTACATGATGATATTGAGGCTACAATTGTCACAGGATCACCAAATTTTGTAAATAGAAGATTGAAAAAATGTTGACTGGTCTGATGAGTCTCATTTTCTGTTCTAACAATCAGATGGTAGGGTCAAAAAGTGTGCCCAGGTGCACAACAAGGACTAATGAATTTCCACCAAAAAATATAGGAGAGAGAGAGAGATTTTTGTTTGCCATCTCCTGTGATAGAGAAATAAATGTATATATTCTTTAGTGTTACGTGAGAGATACAAAATGACCTATAACCATATCTTAAAATAATAAAAAAAGACACACAAAAATATATTTTTATAAATTTAACAATATTTGTAAAAGACTTTTTATAATTACAATAAAGGGAGAGAGGGGTGAGAGAGAGAGAGGGAGAGAGAGAGAGAGAGAGGGGGGGGGGAGGAGAGAGAGAGGGGGGATCCCAGCACATCACCACCATCTCCTGCAGCACCATCACCATCTCCCACAGCACCCCGAGCACAGCACCATCATCATCACCCCCAGCCCAGCACATCACCCCCTTCACCATCTGCCCCAGCACATCACCATCACCATCTGCCCCAGCACATCACCATCACCATCTGCCCCAGCACATCACCATCACCATCTGCCCCAGCACATCATCATCATCATCATCTGCCCCAGCACATCATCATCATCATCTGCCCCAGCACATCATCATCATCATCATCATCATCTGCCCCAGCACATCATCATCATCTGCCCCAGCACATCATCATCAACTGCCCCAGCACATCATCATCATCTGCCCCAGCACATCATCATCATCTGCCCCAGCACATCATCATCATCATCATCTGCCCCAGCACATCATCATCATCATCATCTGGCCCAGCACATCATCATCATCATCATCTGGCCCAGCACATCATCATCATCATCTGCCCCAGCACATCATCATCATCATCATCTGGCCCAGCACATCATCATCATCATCATCATCTGGCCCAGCACATCATCATCATCATCTGCCCCAGCACATCATCATCATCTGCCCCAGCACATCATCATCATCATCATCTGCCCCAGCACATCATCATCATCATCATCATCTGCCCCAGCACATCATCATCATCATCTGCCCCAGCACATCATCATCATCATCTGCCCCAGCACATCATCATCATCATCTGCCCCAGCACATCATCATCATCATCTGCCCCAGCACATCATCATCTGCCCCAGCACAGCACCATCATCATCTGCCCCAGCACAGCACCATCATCATTATCATCTGCCCCAGCACAGCACCATCATCATCATCATCTGACCCAAGACAGCACCATCTTCATCATTTGTCCCAGCACGGCACCATCATCATCATCTGCCCCAGCACGGCACCATCATCATCATCATCATCATCTGCCCCAGCACAGCTCCATCTGCCCCACTCGACACTGCACCCATAACACTCCATGGATGACAAAAGTACTTACCTCCGAGAAGTAGCTGCTTGCTGTAGATCTTCCACTAGAAAGGCGCTTGTACTGCCGATGATGCCGCTTTCCGAGTTTACTGGCAACAAAAGCCACATCGCCCTTACTTAAAATGGTGCCAGCCAGCGCCGCCTTGTATTGCGTCATTTCCGGTTTGGAAATAACGCGATACTACAGCCCAGCGGCCCCTATTGCCTTCTGGGATTGCTAAAAATCATGTCCCAGGAGGCATAGCGGATGGGCAATAACGCAGCTGGAAACAGGAAGCACACAAAACAATTGACAATAAAACCGTGAGTTTAAAAAAAATAATTTTTTTTTTATATATATATATATATATATATACCAAATGTGTTTAAGGGGGCAGAGAAGCAGGGTATGCAGAGGACTTAAAAAAAGAGGGTGGAGCTCCATTTTAATAGGTGGATTCGGAAGGGCCCAAGAAAATATATACCCAGGATCCAATCAATATTAAAGACAGCCCTGGCTGGAATTCAATAAATGAAAGGGGCGGGGTCAGTGACAGTCAGGCTGGGGAGGAAAGGGCAAGATAACGCTGACTGCCCCCCCCACCCCGGCCAGGAAATGAGCCGGACTCTCTCTGATTTGCTGCAACTTCTAATGCACATGGTGAGAAGCTCACAGTGTGCGGTGAGATCAGAGGAAGCCATTTCAGTCCAGGAGAGGAACCGATACAACTGGAGAAGAGCGGAATGGAGGGGGATTAGAACCCCTGTCGGGTTGTGATCACTGCATCTTTTAGGGTGTGCCCCCAAATATATTGTTTGTCTATTGTATGGATTCTGACCAAATCCTTTTGGGTGACCTCTAGTTCTCCCATATAGAGGAGTGTATTGCTCCCATGGTTTAGAGAAGCAGGATTTCCCAGCTTATGGATAGTGTAGGACCCACTAATCATGGGGTACTTTGTCACAGTAAATGGGCTTAAAGTGGGGTTCCACTGTCTCCAACATTTTTTTTTTTTTTTGCAAAATCACGATTAACATGGTCAATTATATCACTCACTTGTTCTGTTTCAAAATACTTTGTCTGTCCGTTTTTTACACATGATGTAACTTATAAAAAGTCATGCTGCCCGTTGTCATCTTGCCTGTGGGCATGTGAAGCCCACAGGCATCCTCTTCCGGGATACGGTGCTGCTGATGGACCAGCATGCACCGCCCCCGTTCGAGCGCCAATCTCACGCATGCGCAGTAACGCCGCCATCAACCCCACAGGTTCTCATCACAACGGGCGTCGTCGTAGGAAGTCCCGCCCCGTTGTGATGGCAACAAAGATAAACAAGGTCAAAATCAGCTAGAGCGGAGAATCAGAGGAGAGAGCGGCGCTGGAGTTAGAGGAAAGGTAAATATTAAAAGAACTTTTACCTTACAGCAAAAAATATTATAAAGATAAATTAAACTTAAAATATATAAATTAAAAATAATAATAATTTAAGTTTAATTAATCTTTATAATATTTTTTGCTGTAAGGTAAAAGATCTTTAATACTTACCTTTCCTCTAACTCCAGCGCCGCTCTCTCCTCTATGATTCTCCGCTCTGGCTGGTTTTGACCGTGTGTGTGTGTGTGTGTGTGTGTGTGTGTGTGTGTGTGTGTGTGTGTGTGTGTGTGTGTGTGTGTGTGTGTGTGTGTGTGTGTGTGTGTGTGTGTGTATATATATATATATATTTTTTTTTTTTTTTTATTTATTTACTTGGTATTTATATTGGCATACATTTTTTTTAACTACAAAGAGAGAAAAATTTGATTATATTATATTTTTTTTTTCCCACACACACTCAAAGAAAAACAAAAGACAGCAACAGTATTAAAATAGAAGAATTTTATTTAATTTTAAATAATTTTATTAAACATTTTATTCAAAGACAAATCTACAAAAAAAATAAAAAAATAAAATAAATACACACACACACACACACACACACACACACACACACACACACACACACTACTATTCAAAACTAAAAAGAAAAAAAAAAATTCTATTTAGACCCTAATTTGAGAGAAAGAGAGAAATAGTGAAGAGAAAAGAGCGAGCGAGAGGAACGAGAGAGAGAGAGAGAGCGCGAGAGAGAGAGCGAAACGAGCGAGCGCGAGAGAAAAGAGCGAGAGCAAGAGCGAAAAAGAGAAAAAAGAGCGAGAGCAAGAGCGAAAAAGAGAAAAAAGAGCGAGAGCAAGAGCGAAAAAGAGAAAAAAGAGCGAGAGCAAGGAGCGAAAAAGAAAAAAGAGCGAGAGCAAGAGCGAAAAAGAGAAAAAAAGAGCGAGAGCAAGAGCGAAAAAGAGAAAAAAGAGCGAGAGCAAGAGCGAAAAAGAGAAAAGAGCGAGAAAAAGAGCGAAAAAGAGCGAGAGCGAGAAAAAGAGCAAAGAGCGAGAAAAAGAGCAAAGAGCGAGAAAAAGAGCAAAGAGCGAGAGCAGAGAGAGAGCGAGAGAGAGCGAGAGAAAAGAGCGAGAGAGAGCGAAAAGAGCGAGAGCGAAAGAGAGCGTAAAGAGCGAGAGCGAAAGAGAGAAAAGAGCGAGAGAGAGCGCAAAGAGCAAGAGCGAGCAAAGAGCGCGAGAGCAAAGAGCGCGAGAGCAAAGAGCGCAAGAGCAAAGAGCGCGAGAGCAACAGAAGAGTGAGCGAGTGAAGAGTGAGCGAGAAACAGAGAAGAGAGAGCCAGTGAAGAGCGAGTGAGAAACAGAAGAACGAGCAAAGAGCGAGCGAGAGAAGAGTCAGTGAGAAACAGAGAAGAGTGAAGAGTCAGCGAGTGAAGAGTCAGCGAGTAACAGAGAAGAGCGAGTGAAGAGTCAGCGAGTAACAGAGAAGAGCGAGCGACAGAAGAGCGTGCGAGTGAAGAGCGAACATAGAGTCAGCGAGAAACAGAGAAGAGTGAGCGAATGAAGAGTGAGCGAGAAACAGAGAAAAGTGAGCGAGCGAGAAGAGCGAGCGAGGAGAAGAGAAGAGCGAGAGAGAAAAAGAGACACACAACTCCGCCCCCCCCCCCCCCCCCCCCCAAAATAAAAATAAAAAATTAGGATACAGAATTAATAAATCAAACCAATGTATTAAACTTGAATTTTTCAGGCATGGTTTTGAAATAAATCAAATCCACTTGTCTCTTCAAATCTATGGAATAAAAATAAATAAATAATGCATTAATAAATATAATAAAAACATTAGATAAATAAATTTAACCAAAAAAAAAAATTAATACACACACACATATCTTTTTTGTAAATTGCATTAATCAGATTTTAAGATAATGTCACAGTTTATTTAATTGCACTGAAAGTTTAACATACCTGCAATAAAAGATGTCGATGAAAGTCAATCAATCGCTTTGGACAGATGGAATTTGGATCTACGAAAAACAATAAAAAAAAAAAAAGTTATCGTTATATATTTGGAAAGGAGTGGAGGTTGCTTAAGACCCCTTTCACACCACACCGCTGATAGCGTCGGCGGTAAAACGCCGCTATTTTTAGCGGCGTTTTAACGCCAGATTTGCGGCGCATTTCAGCCGCTAGCGGGGCGCTTTTACCCCCCCCGCTAGCGGCCGCGAAAGGGTTAAAACCGCCGGCAATAGCGGCGTTTTGCCGGCGGCATTACAGCGCTGCCCCATTGATTTGAATGGGGAGCAGCGGTGGAGAAGCAGTAAACACACCGCTCCTTCACTGCTCCAAAGAAGCTGCTGGCAGGACTTTTTTCTGACGTCCTGCCAGCGCACCGCTGTAGTGTGAAAGCCCTCGGGGCTTTCACACTACACACAATGGTGCAGCTTCTTTAGGGCGGATTGCAGGCGCTATTTCTAACGCTATAGCGCCTGCAAAACGCCCTGGTGTGAAAGGGGTCTAAGTGTTATGAATAGAAGTATAGATGAGGTTGGTGGATAAAGTAAGGACGAATAGGAGGGAGGGAGGACAAGGACTGAGGAATGAGGAGGAGGAGGGAGGACAAGGACTGAGGAATTAGGAGTGAGGAATGAGGACAAGGACTGAGGAATTAGGAGTGAGGAATGAGGACAAGGACTGAGGAATTAGGAGGAATGAGGACAAGGACTGAGGAATTAGGAGGAATGAGGACAAGGACTGAGGAGGAAGGAATGAGGACAAGGAGTGAGGAGGAAGGAATGAGGACAAGGAGTGAGGAGTGAGGAATGAGGACAAGGAGTGAGGACTGACAAGGACAGAGGAATGACGACAAGGACAGAGGAGTGAGGAATGACAAGGACAGAGACAGAGGAATGACGACAAGGACAGAGGAGTGACGACAAGGACAGAGGAGTGACGACAAGGACAGAGGAGTGACGACAAGGACAGAGGACTGACGAATGAGGAATGACAAGAACTGAGGAGTGAGGACTGAGGAGTGAGGATAAGGACTGAGGACAAGGACTGAGGAGTGAGGAGTGAGGAGGGAGGTGTAGTAGTAAGTAGTTGTTGGCTTAGTAAAACAGGAGCAGGGAGGAAGACAGAGCAGGACGGAGGAGTGAGGACAGGAGAAACTACAGGACAAAATGGTGGAGAGGAGAGGATGAAAAAATAAAAAACACACCACCACAACCTCCCCCCAATAGTTTTTGTAGACATACCAGGGTATAGAGAGTAAAGATGGAATTATAACAATTATAGAAAAAATATTCAGGACGGTCAGAACAAAATATATCACTACAAAAAAAAAAATTAAGAAAAAATAATAAACACATTATAATTGCATATATTTTTAGAACAGTCAATTGCATTGCAAAGACATACTACATATACAAGCAGAAAAAAAAATTCAAAACAGGACATCTATTAATCAAAGAAAAGAGAAAATACATGCTAACACACAGCAGAAAGAAATGGAAGACAAAAAAAAAATGACATTACAAATAAAGAAGGAACAATCCAAATGAAACCTATACACACAGTGAGCACATTTAGACCTACATTTCATTATTACAAACACTTACCTGTTCTGGGTAAATCTTCTAGGTGAATTAGCTGCTTGAATCCCGACTGATCTTCTCTCCTATCTGGTCAGATGCTCTCCCCAGGACATCCACGTGTGTTCTGGCAATAAAGGCTTTGTTCCCTTCTTAAAAATGGCGCTGCTGTCTGCCTCAAATCGGGTCATTTCCTGCCTGCAAATCTCGTGTGTTTTCAGCACAGTCCAGCCCACAGACTCATGGGAAACGATGACACTCATTTCCCATGAAGCACTGCAGCTAAGGAAGAGAAAAACACCACCGCGGAGGAGGAACAAGGCAGATTAGGTCTTCTGCATAGCAACAGGGTGTTCCAGGTAAGTGAAAATTTTTTTTTTTACAGAATGATTTTTAGGACATTAAAAGGGAGAGGATAAGGTGAAAAGTGTTTTCAGGGTGGCCCTCCACTTTAATTTTGCAAAAGCAGATATTCCAGACAAAGCTAAAGCATGCTCACGGACCCTTCGCATAAGTAGACTGGCGGTCATAAAACATCCAAGAAGGGGGTCAAATAAAAGGAAACTAACGATTTCCAGAGGAGGAAAAACATTTAACAAACATTGCTGTAGTGGCAACTATTACCACGGGTAATGGCATAGAATAGAGTTCCACTGGATAAATTTTACACATATAGAAGAGAGAAAGAAAGGGGAAGAAAGAAAGAAACAAGGAGAGAGGGAAGAAGGAAAATAAGAGTAGAGACACAAAATGGGAAAGGAAGCAAAGAAAAAAGGGGGGGGGGTATGGTCGGAAGGCCCGGAGGAACCCCAGACCCCAAACTGACGCTCAGTATAGGCTAGGGGGCCATAAGACGAGTATCAAAGTCCTTCGGTAGAAAATGGTCCACCCAAGGTTGCCATGTTCTATTAAATAACGGGATTCTATCTAGCACAACTGCTTCTATCTTAGCATGTATCATTGCCTGTGTGATTCTATGTTTAGTTTCAATTATATTCAGGGGTGGTGTCCTCCAGGCTCTCGCAATCGTTTGTTTATCTGCAGTTGTTACTTGAAGGAAAAGTCGATTTTGGGCTTTATTAAGATCTTGGGGTAAACAGTTCAGCAAGGCTATTGCTGGGTCAGGAGTTATGGGATATTGCAACAGTTTAGTCAGCAAATGGAAGACCGAGGACCAGAAATTTGTCACGATGGGACAAGTCCACCAAATGTGTAGATGGGTGCCCCGATCTTTACAACCTCTGAAACAATCGGGTGGATAGTTAGGTACAAATTTGGAGATTCTAGAGGGGACCAGATACCACCGCATCAGGACCTTATAATTCGCTTCAGACGCCACAACATTTTGTGATGAATTTTTGGTATTGGTCCATATATCGGTCCATGACTCTGCATTAAGGTTAAGTGATAAATCTGTGGTCCATGCGGTAGCATAAGGCGGGAGATCCTCAGAGATATTGGAGAGGCAAGAATATAGACATGAGATAATGCCCGGGGCATGTGGATCAGAGGAGCATATGGATTCAAATTGGGACATGGAATTAAGATTAGAGTTAAAGTTAATATGTGCTCGGAAAAAGTGTACTATCTGCAGGTAGTGAAAACATTCTCCGGGGGGCAGGTGGGCCTGTGTCTGTAGGTCGGAAAATGTTGCAATGGATCCTCTCGAGGAAAAGTCACAAACTCTGGTAAGGCCTGCTCGGGACCAGGCCGAAAAAGTGCCCGGCTCCGCGCAGGCCGGATAGAAATTCGGGTGACCCATAAACGAGAGCAAGGGGAGATGTGGGGACAGTAGTTTAAAGGGAGTACGTACCTTGTGCCAAATTTTAAGGGAGTGACTCGTAACAGGGTTAGTAAGTGACCTACATGCCTGTGGGGGGAGCCAAAGTAAATTGGAAACAGAGACAGGGTGAGCCTCCACTGCTTCCAGACTGACCCACAGTGGGATTTCAGACACAGCGTGGTATAGGGTCAATTGTGATAGCTGAGCTGCATAATAGTAGTTCTTAAAATGCGGAATTCCCAGGCCCCCATGAAGTTTATGTCGAAAAAGAACAGCCTTAGAAACCCTGGGTCTGATATTACCCCAAATATATTTGAAGGTTCGACTTTGGATAGCTTTATGAAAGTATGATGGAACCATGACCGGGAGCACCCTATATAAATATAATAACTTGGGTAACAGAGACATTTTAACAGCCGCAATGCGTCCAAGCCAAGAGACACATAGAGGTTGCCAGGAATTAAGGAGGGATGATAATTTACGAAGCATGGGTAAATAATTAATTTGGTACAGGTGGGCTGGGTCACTGGTCAATTTAACACCTAAATAGGGAATGTAGGATGTGGACCACTGAAACAAATAATTCATACGTAAACCTTGAAGTGTCTCTGTAGGGAGGGACACTGCAAGGGCTTTAGACTTAGCCTGATTCACCTCGAGGCCTGAGATTTGTGCAAATGAGTCAAGGAGTTTAAACAGGTTAGGTAAAGTAGTATGGGGTGAAGTTATAAATAATAGGGCGTCATCTGCAAAGAGACATAGTTTATGAGTTGTGGAAGCTATCTCTAATCCTCTGATATTGGGGTTGGATCTGATCAAAGCTGCTAAGGGCTCAATGGCGAGGGCAAAGAGCAGGGGCGACAAAGGGCACCCCTGCCGAGTGCCTCGTTGGATCGGGAATCTGTTAGAACTAAAGCCGGAGTATCGAACAAATGCTTGGGGATTGGCATATAAGGCCTCAATCCAACGAAGGAAATGAGGGCCAAAACCCCATTTATGTAAAATATACGTAAGGTAGGGCCAAGAGACGGTGTCGAACGCTTTTCGAATGTCAAGAGATAGAAGATGCATAGGGATACCTCAAGCTCTAGCTAAATGTTGCAATAGAATGACCCGGCGCACGTTATCACTGGCTTGGCGTTTGGGAATGAATCCTACTTGATCTCTATAGATCAGCCCTCCAATATGTGGATTCAGACGTGAAGACAAAATCTTTGCTAAAAGTTTTACATCTAGATTCAAAAGCGATATGGGCCTGTAGTTGGACCATACAGAGTGGTCAGCGTCGGGTTTAGGTATCATAGAAACAGAGGCTGTAAGCGTCTCGCTACCGAGGGCAACCCCTTTCAGCAGGGCATTAAAGGAGTTCGCCAAGAGAGGGGCCAGGACATCAACTAATTTTTTATAGTACAGCCCTGTAAACCCGTCAGGGCCAGGTTGTTTATTAGGTTTAAGCAATTTGATAGCCTGAATTACCTCAGAAGGCGAAACCTCCTCTTCAAAGGCGTTGCGAATCGGGGTAGAGAGGGAAGGAATCGGTAAATCACAGAATAAGGCCTCAGCTTTATCATGGGGGAAGGGGGCAGGGGATTCGTACAGTTTGGCAAGGCGTTTAGAGAATTCGTTAACTATTCTGGCCGGGTTACTAGTGTGGGTCCCATTGTGAAGTTTAAGTCTAATTGGTTTGTGGGTACGCTCAGGTTGTCTAAGGCGGAGAGCTAAAAATGTGTCAGGCTTGTTAGATTTTGTGTAAATAGTATGATAGGCCCTGCGCAGGGTTTTGTCAGCTGCTTCTGAAAAGAGCAAGTCCAATTCCAGTCGGGTACTGTCTAATTTAGACTTGTTCGCTTCCGAAGGTGTGGTCTGAAACAACAGGAACTGGTGTTGATATTCGGATTCTAGGTGCTGTATACGTTTAAGTCTATCTTTTTTGAGGAAAGAGGCGGTAGAAATACATTTACCCCGTATAACTGGTTTATGTGCTTCCCATAAAAGAACAGGAGGGGTGCCTGGGGTGGCATTGTGCACGAGATAATCACGTAGTGCTACTTCTATATCAAGCCGAAAAGATTCGTTCTTGAGATATTTATCGTTCATACGCCACAACCTTTCTTTAGATTGCGGTATAAGTGAAGAGATAGTGGTAATCACTGCACAATGGTCAGACCAGGTGATTGGATGAATAGAGGATTTAAGCAGTATTGGGGAAGATGCTATGGGGATAAATATGTGGTCTATTCTAGAGAATGAATTGTGGGGGTTGGAGTAAAAAGAATAATTTTTCTTTGCAGGATTACATTCCCTCCAAGTATCCAATAAGAAGTATTGTTGGAGTAGAGATCGGAAATGAACCGATAGTGATAGGTGGTCTGGTGCATAGGGAGATTTATCAATAGATGGGTGTATGACTAGATTTGAGTCCCCACACATAATCAAGGTGCCCCTAAGATGGGTTTTAATTACCTGAAAAAGGTGAGAAAAGAAGGGAATGGGATTGGAGTTGGGTGCATAATAGGAATCTAGAGTAACATCAGATTCTTGGAGGGAGCCCGTCAGGATAATATACCGTCCCTCAGGGTCTTGGATAACTGAGGCGAAGGTAAATGGGAGGGAGCGATGGAGAGCCAGGAGGACCCCTCGTTGTTTTGTAGTCGCAGAGGCTGTATATACCAAAGGGTAATTGCTGTTGAAGAATTTAGGGGTACTACGTGTAGAGAAGTGTGTCTCTTGGAGTGCTACTATACCCGCTCTTAAGGACACAAAAGTGCGAAATGCCTTGACCCGTTTATTGGGGGAATTAAGACCTTTTGCATTTAGTGACAATATGTTCAAGGGGGCCATAGGTCAAAGCATGGGTGGAAACTATACTGAAACCCGGGACCCCCCGGGCCAACCGACCATAAGTAGGAATAAGGGCACGAAAAGAGGGTGGGTAGGGGGGAGAAAAAGTATAGAGGGAGAAGGATAGAGAAACATCAGGGTAAGTATGTAAGGCGAAGCATGAGGAAGTTGGTACGAAACGGGAAAATCCGGATCGCCCGACTCTAATGTGCGTGGTCCCGACGGCAGACTGTTCCGCCATAGGGAGAACGCACCAGGTAGGGGGGAAGCAGTGGCTGTCCCCCGCAACATACCGGGAAAAGAAATAGCATTGTTGGTGTAAACATAAGACATGCCAAGACAGCTTAAAATCACTCTATTGAGTGTATAAAGAATACACTAACGATAAACTTCATAGAACATAGAGTAACAAAAAAACAAAGGTTGTAATATGATTAACAACATTATTGTCAAATCCTGCGTGAAGGAGGAAGAAGGGGGGGTAGGGGCAAGGAGGGGGAAAGGAAATGGTAAGTCACCGATGAAGGTGACACAGGAGAAAGTCATTAAATACAACATGTCAACTCTCCTGGGCTGGTGGTAGTTTATGTTCCATGGACCTTAATGAGGAGTAAGTGATCACCATGACAATCAGGAGGGTCCATGGATGTGGTAGAGGAAAAGGAGAGAAGACATGTTGTAGAAAGCAAAAGCAAAATCAAATAGCAAAAAATCTAAAATCAAAAATCAAAGATCAAAGATCAAAAACCAAAAACAAAGTCAAAGGTCCTCCTAACACACAGGTGACTGATAATCGTAACAGGCTATTCGAGCCAATGGGCCAGGGCTCAGAGCACCCGCAAAATGGGGTAAAACAGGAAAGACACCGATGAGGTGGTAGAAGCAGTTCACAAACACTCTAGGACTATAGAGGTTCGAGGCAGAGGTTTTTGCTGGTGTACCCTTCCGGGTGGATCTTGGAGATCGCATGTCTCTGGGATCTCGTTTGGGGGTAGCTGTATGAGGATAAGGAGTTAGGCGGGCAGGAGTGCGTGGAAGTGTAGTCTCAGATTGTTGCTCTGGAGTTGTTAGATGTAGAGACTCAAGGAGGCGTTGCAGAGCTTCTGGGGAGGCACAGGTGTATTGTTGACCATTATAGGGTAAAGTTGAGAGCAAAGGGGAATCGCCACATGTATTTAATTTGATGATGGATAAGCACCTGTAACTGCGGTTTCATGGCTCTTCGCTTCGCAATTGTAAGAGGGGCTAGGTCAGTAAATAACTGATAAGTGTGGCCTTGAAATGTGAGGGTATCCTCTTTGCTGCGGGCAGCTGCGAGAAGTTGCTCCTTAGATCTGAAAAAGTGAAGTTTCACAATAATGTCTCGTGGGGGACCGTCAGGTTGACGGCGTGTCAGAGCTCTATGGATCCTATCAAATTCCAGGCGCTCGATCGGGATCGATGGGGAAAGCTCTTGGAATAGGGCCGTGGTAAAAGATTGTAGATCTTGCACCGTTTCCGGAATGCCGCGGAGGCGCAAATTCAACCTTCTGGATCGATTCTCGGCGTCTTCAAGCCGAGAAAGAAGCACTGCGTTTTCCTCACGAAGGGCTAGATGCTCCTGAGCGTGCTCTCTAAGGGTCAGTTCCATGTCGTCCGCCCTAGTTTCAAGGTCAGCAGTGCGCTGTCCTAATTCGCGTATCTCACGTGTCAGTTTAGTTGTTATTTGCTCTGAGGTCGCTTTCAGGGCCTTATGAAGCATTTTTTCAAAGTGGGCAAGGAGGTCAACTTGTGGCATACCTGGGGTTGGGAGTGCAGGGAAGTCCTCCAAGCTGGGTCCACCTTCCTCATCCGTGTCGTCGCTGTGATGATCAGCTGTATCAGCGGGAGAGCTGGGGCGCTGTGAGGCAGCCTGAGCTTGTGCTTTCGCGGCCATCTTGGAGGAGGCCCGCGCGAGCGCTTCCTTAATCGGCTTCGGCTTCGTTTTACCCCGGTGTCCCGTTAGGACCGTCCCGGGGGGTGCACGGCGGTATCGGCGAACCGTACCGGCGGGATACCTGTTAGCTACGCTGTCGGTGGCTCTGTAAAGTCCCGGAACCGCTGCGGGGAGTGCGGAGCTCTAATGGAAGACGTCCATCACGTCGAGCTGCGCGCATGCGCCCCCCCAGTAGACCTTTTTAAAGTAAAACTGTTGACAGACTATGAACATTTCAATATTTAAGTATTCCTCACAAGTTGTATATAATTAAATAAAGCTGTCATGGATCTCTGTAGCTGCAGGTACTGTGAAATGATTTATCCTCAAGGACTACAACAAAAAACTTTTAATTCATTTTTTTCTTTGTAATTCATTGGCTCTCCATGATGTGTTCTCCACTATCAGCAACATGTTGCCAGTCTGACAACCTTCTAATATCTAATGTAAACGCTAAACATGTGCACAGGAAGAGGAGAGAGGGCATTGCTTTAACTACTTAACTGCTTCTCTTGTGAGCTTTTAGGATGAACTGCTTTATAATGCCTGCAAATACATGGATCACTAAGGGCTTGTACTAAGGTTTATTTAACTGCTTGTTATAAATACGTTATTATCTGAATGTCCATAGCCTGGTCACAGTTTTACTTTAAATGTGGTAAAACTATTGTATTACACATGCCTTGTCTGTTTGATTGCCTTTAATAATTTTGTCCTCACTTCGCATCATGGCTAGGGGATTCTCCATGTAGTTAGTCCTACCCTTCTCCTTCATGCTTTAGCCTCCATTCACAACATTTACTGTATTCTGCTGGAGCTAGCCACACTATGTTTTTTTTTACCTATCTGATGTTCATTTGTTATGATTGGCACACATTTTTATACTAAAGCTTTCTACAATTTGCAAGATGTCATTGTCAGGGCTGGCTTAGCCCTTCCTCCTCTGGGCTGGCCGCTCAGCTGTCGGCTAATTGCCAGCTCTCTTCTCTTTCCACAGTTACCAGCTGTTCCCGATGATGCTCGTCTGACCTGCCTATTTAAAGCCTTCCTGCTCACTTTTTCATTTGCCTTCGCTTTGGTCACATCACAGGGAACCATCTCCTGCTGTTTGCTTCAAGACTGGCTTGCTGACATCCCACCTGGCTTCTTATCCTGCTTGCGGTTGCTCTCCTTGGATACCTGACTTCCGGCCTGGCTGATTACCCGATCTGGTTAATGAACTTTGGACTGGCTGACTACCCGATCTGGCTACAGGACTCTGGCTATGCTTGACTACGCTTTTTTCTATTTACCTTTTTATTTTTATTAATAAACAAGTGTGATTTGATTGTACTTCTGTCTCTGTCTGTTTCATGGTTCCTGACAGTACATGTCAGGTACTCACCAAAGCCGAAGTGCTGAGAGCGGCTTCCCTTGCAGCTGGGTGCACAGTACCCCTGAGGGTGGAACAGTGGGTACAGGGCACAGAGAGGCACAGGTTGCCAGCAGGTGACTAGTATGCAGAAGGTCTTCTGAAGGAAGAGATGCCCGTGCAGATGATCTTGGAACTGGTAGAAGTAAATGCCTGCCAGGGGTTCTAACACCTGGAGTGAAGGCCAAGGGTCAAACACAGGTATCAGTCCGTGAGACAGAGGATATTTCAGAGGCAGGCCGATGGTCAAACACAGCTATCAGTCCGTGAGACAAAGGATATTCCAGAGGCAGGCCGAGGGTCAAACACAGGTAACAGTCCGTGAGCCAGCAAGGCTAAGTGCAGAAAACAGGGGATATTCCAGAGGCAGGCCGAGGGTCAAACACAGGTATCAGTCTGGGAGTCAGCAAGGCTACGAGCAGGAAGTCCGTTTAACAAGCCAGGGGTCAGATCAGGAGAGAATCAGAGTAGTCTTCAAGCAATCCGGGTCACAACAGGAAGTGGTCAACAGGAACAGGAAACAGGAACACAGGTGAGCTGAGGAGACAAACCAGCAAAGATACAGATCACATTGATGCCTTTTATAGGCCTGTCAGGCCAATCAGGTAAGGCCCATAGCCGTGTGCATAGGTGTGCACATGCGCGTACGACATTGTATCGTATCACGCATATGCGTGCGTCGTTGTGCAGCTCTTCCCCGCAGGTGCACAGGGAAGTGCCGACGTTGAAGTCTGGTGATTCTCTGACAGTGCCCCCCCAAGGGGCAGCCTCCGGATGCCCAATCTGGCTGGTAGCTTGGGGTGTCTCCGGTAAAAATCCTGTATCAGGTGAGGAGGGGGGTTACCCTTTCCATTTTACCAGGTATTGGGTCTGTCTTCCCCTTCTTCGACAGTCCGTTATGGCTTCCACCTCAAATTCTTCCTCACCTTCGACTTTGACGGGTGGAGGTGGTGTCACTTGTCTTCCGGTGAAAGAACTTGGAATTACTGGTTTTAATAGGGAAGCATGGAACACCGGGTGAATTTTGTACGAACTAGGTAGCACCAGTTCAAAAGCTACTGGGTTTACCACCCTTTTGATCTCGAAGGGGCCAATGAACTTGGGATCGAGCTTCCGTGACGGATATGGCAATCTCAGGTTGGCAGAAGATAACCAAACCTTATCCCCGATCTTGAAACTTGGGCAACTCCTTCTTCCTCTATTGTAGTACACCTCATAGTCTCTTTGAGCCTTCTTCATGGCCTCCTGAATCTGTAGGAAATTGTCCTGAATTGACTTTACCCGTTCTTGGCCTGCAGGAGCGGAGACTTCAGGGACGGAATCTGTCAAGAAAGAAGGGTGGTAGCCATAGATCGCCCAGAATGGAGTTTGGTTGGTAGCGGAATGTACAGAGTTATTATAGGCAAATTCTGCGCAGGGCAGGAGAGAAGACCAATTGTCTTGGGGGCAGGAGCAAAAGCAACGGAGGTATTGCTCTAACGTTTGATTTGTCCTTTCTGTTTGCCCGTTGCTTTGCGGATGGTATGCGGAAGATAGAGAGGTCTTGATCTCCAGTGCCTTGCAGAGATTCTTCCAAAATTTGGAGGTGAACTAAATTCCCCTATCAGACACGATATTGGAGGGGACACCATGTAGCCTCACGACTTCCTTGATGAAAATACTTGCTGTAGCCCCAGCAGAGGGAGTGTCACACATGGGTAGGAAGTGTGCCATCTTCGAGAGGTGATCTACTACTACTAGGATCGTGGTAAACTTGTCTGAAGATGGCAGATCCACAATAAAATCCATAGAGATCTCTCCCCAGGGGCGTTCGGGAACAAGTAAGGATCTCAAAAGTCCCCATGCTTTGGTGTTAGCTCCCTTATTTTGTTGGCAGATAATACAAGACTGGACATAGTTCCTGCAATCCTTCCTCCAACCCGGCCACCAGAAGGAACGATAGATCAAATCAGCAGTCTTCTGGACCCCAAAATGTCCTGCCATCTTATGATCGTGAAAGGTCTGCAAAACCCGGAGCCTTACAGAGGGAGGAATGAATATCTTGCTGTGTGCCCATAGTAAACCATGTTTCTTTTCTAGGGAGGATGCTGTAGTTTCGGAAATTTGATCAGTGGCTTGTTTAATGGCTGTTTCTAGGTCTGGCTGGATGATTTGGAGGAAGTTGTGTGGAGACAGAATAGTTGCAGGTTCAGATGGTTCTTCTGCTTTTGGAAACATTCGGGAGAGTGTGTCCGCTTTTCCATTTTTGGAACCGGGGCGGTAGGTGATGTGGAAATTAAACCTGGAGAAAAAGAGGGCCCAGCGTGCTTGATACGCACCCTCCAATAGATACCTCCACTCTTCCAGGGCGAATTTTATAGCGAGAAGTTCTCGTCCCCGACATCGTAATTCCTCTCTGGAGGACTGAGTTTCCAGGAGGCGAAGGTGACTGGATGAAGGAGAGCCTTCGGGCCACTCCTTTGGGAAAGAATTGTCCCTGCTGCGGATTCGGAGGCGTCTACCTCCAATACATAAGAAAGACTTGGGTCGGGATGCCGGAGGATAGGTGCTGATGTGAAAAGTCTCTTTAGTTCATCAAAAGCTTTCTGGGCTTGCTGAGACCACTGGAATTTAACTTGCTGACGGGTTAGTTGAGTAATAGGGGAAATGATCGTGGAGAATCCCTGAATAAACCTGCGATAAAAGTTGGCAAAGCCAACAAATCGCTGAACAGATCTCTTGTCTGTGGGTGCTGGCCATTCTTGGATAGCTTTGACCTATTGTGGGTCCATTGAGATTCCCCCTGTGGTGATGATGAACCCGAGGAATTTGATAGTGTCTCTTTCAAACTCACATTTCTCTCCTTTTAGGTAGAGCCCGTGCTCTCTGAGGATGAGGAGGACCTTCCTGACGTGTTCGGTGTGTTTCTAGTGAGTTGGAGAAAATAAAAATATCGTCAAGATACACAATTACAAAGTTGTCTAGATACTCACGGAATATATCGTTGACAAGGTTTTGGAATGTGGCCGGGGCATTGCAGAGCCCGAAGGGCATCACTAGGTATTCAAAGTGTCCGAATCTAGACCTGAAAGCCGTTTTCCACTCATCTCCATCGCGGATTCGGACTAAATTATATGCTCCCCGCAGGTCTAGTTTAGTGATTACCTTAGCAGTTCTTAGGCGTTGGAAGAGTTCAGGGATGAGGGGAAGCGGATACCGGTTCTTAATAGTAATTTTATTAAGTTCCCTGTAGTCCACACAGGGCCTGAGTGAACCATCCTTTTTCTCAACGAAAAAGATGCCTGCGCCAGCTGGAGAAGAGGATGGTCAGATAAATCCTTTTTCTAGGTTTTCATCAATGTAAGAGCGCAGAACTTCCAATTCGGTTTCCGATAATGGGAAGATCCGCCCGAATGGTATTTCGGAACCGGGTAGCAGATCAATCGGGCAGTCATAGGGCCGATGGGGCGGCAGAGTATCAGCTTTCTTCTTGTCAAAAATGTCCAAAAAGTCATGATAAGCTGAAGGGACATGCGGGAGATTGTCAGGACTAGTCTGTATTGTCAAGCAAGAGGTGGACTTGTGGGAGGTTGGCAGGAGACAGTGCTGTGAACAGTAGGGAGAAGAAAAGCATACTTCCTTCTTGTTCCATTTAATCAGTGGGTCGTGGCCTTGTAACCAAGGAAACCCGAGGATGATCGGAAACATCGGAGAATGGATAATGTCGAAGCGAAGAAATTCGCGATGGCCAGAATCAGTGGATGTCAAGATTAGTTCAGTTTCTTGGGTCACGGGACCAGAGCAGGGTAGGGAGCCGTCAGCCAGGTGGATTTGAAGATGTTGTTTCTTAGTGCAGAGAGGGATGTGCAGTTTCCGAGCTAAAGTTAAGTCCATGAAACAACTGCAGGCTCCTGAGTCAATGATGGCTCCCAGCCGAACCTCCTCTTCTGCCACCTGTAATGAAATCGGGAGGACAAGGTGAGATTGGGTGAAACCCGAAATTTGAGAATTCACCACAGCATGAGGTCGGCACTTACTGGGCCTTACAGGGCAGCTGCGCAGGAAATGACCTGATTCACCACAGTACAGACAAAGATTGGCTTGACGCCGATGGAGTCTCTCATCAGGGGTGAGCGGAGCCCGGACTAGGCCCAGCTGCATGGGTTCACTGTCAGAAGAGGAGGAAGGGACTGGAGCAGGTATAGGCAAGGGGGGTACCCGGGGTAGCATCCACGTGGGTTTAGATGACTGAAAGCGCTCAGAGCGACGCACCTGTAGACGTCGGTCAAGCTTGGTAGCCAACTGGACCAGGTCTTCTAAATATGCAGGGGTATCTACCCGGGCCAGTTCATCTTTTAGGGTCTCAGAGAGGCCCAGGCGAAATTGATATTTAAGGGCAGCCTCGTTCCAGCCAGTTTCGCCAGACCATTTGCGAAACTCTACAATATAGTCCTCTACTGGTCTTTTTCCCTGGGTTAGGGAGTGCAGGATGGCTTCGGCCGTAGCGGTGCGTTGAGGGTCATCATACAGTTGTGACATGGCTACAAAAAAGGTCTCTACGGAATCGAGAAGGGAGCTCTTCTGCTCCAGGAGGTTATGGGCCCAGGACTGTGGTTCATCGGAAAGCAGGGAGATGATGAACCCCACCTTCACTGATTCAGAGTGGAAAGTTCGGGGCTACAGGGCCAGGTACAGGAGGCATGCGTTTTTGAACGCCCTAAACTTCTTTCGGTTGCCCGAAAAACGCTCAGGAGTAGGGACCCTTGGTTCTGGAAGGGTCATGACTACTGCAGGTGTAGCACCGCCTTGAGTCTGCGAAGTGGAAGAGCTGCTGGCTGTAGAAGGTGAAGGATCCGATGGATTGGGAGAGATCGCCAGGTGCTGTAGACGGCCTTCAATCTGAAAGTAGCCATCCTGGAGTCGCTGCACTGCCTGAGTGAGGGCTGCAACCTGCTGGCAGAGAGCCTCAAGAGGTGAGCCAGCTCTGTCGGATTCTGACATGGCTGGTTTGTACTGTCAGGTACTTGAGTACTGAGAGAGTACGAGAACTGTTGCCAACTACGCCATTGAATTCCGTACTCTGGCAGCAGAGGTTGCTTGGGACAATGAGGCCCTCGTGGCTGCTTTTTCTCATGGTCTCTTGGATTCCATCAAGGATGAGATAGCAGCCCGAGATATACCCACTGAGCTGGAGAGCTTGATTTCGTTTGCCATCCTCATTGACTCCAGACTCAGAGAAAGACTTTCTCTTAAGGAACGCTTGCGTAAGACTCCTGTACGTTTGCCTCCGAGCTTTGTAGTCCCACCCATGCCTCCCTCACCTCCCATGCCTCCTGATACCGAGTTGGTCAGTGAAGATGAACCCATGCACCTGGGCTTCACGCGTCTCTCTGTGGATGAGAGAGCCTTTAGGAGGAGTGAGAGATTGTGCCTTTATTGTGGCCAGGCAGGTCACTTTTTGAAGTCTTGTCCTACCCGTCCAGGGAACGCCCGAACCTTGAGGTCCTGTCATGGACAGACCTTAGGTGGCGTTGTTTCATCCCCAGTTATCCAGAAGGATAAGCCCCTGGTTTTGGTCACCCTTTCTTGGGCTGAGTCACAGGCTCTAATCGACTCTGGGGCTGCAGGCCTGTTCATTGAGGCTGCATTTGTTTCGCAGCACTCGATTCCACTGCAGCTGCATGACATTCCACTTGCCATTGAGGCTCTTGATGGGAGACCTTTACAGCCTGCCCATGTGACTCATGAGACGGTTCTATTGTCCATGGCCGTAGGTGCTCTTCACCATGAGATAATCCAATTCCAAGTTATTTCCTCACCCAGATTTCCGCTGGTTATTGGTTATCCTTGGTTACAGAGGCACAACCCCTCTTTTGATTGGCCTAGTGCTGAGGTTCTCCCCTGGTCACCACAATGCAGTGAGACATGCTTCCTGAAGGTATCCAAGGTCCTGTGCACCGCTTCACTCCCCTCCTTGCCGGAGTAGTACCGTGATTTTGGCGAAGTCTTTGATAAAGGTCAAGCTGGTAGTATGCCTCCTCACTTATTATTGCGCAATTGACCTTCAACCTGGTGCCATACCTCCTCGTGGCCGGGTTTACCCTTTGTCGGTCTTGGAAGATAAGGCCATGGAGGAGTATGTTGCTGACGCACTTTCTCGAGGTTTCATTCGCAAGTCCTCGTCTCCTGCTGGTGCTGGTTTCTTCTTTGTGAAAAAGAAGAGCGGTGAACTGACACCTTGTATAGATTATAGGGGTCTCAATCATATCACGTTTAAGAATGCCTACCCGATTCCATTGATCACGAAGTTATTTGACCACCTCAAGGGAGCAACGGTTTTCACAAAGCTTGACCTGAGAGGGGCATACAATCTTGTGCGCATTAAGGATGGCGACGAATGGAAAACTGCGTTTAATACCAGAACAGGCCATTGTGAATACCTGGTAATGCCTTTTGGCCTTTGTAAGACTCCGGCAGTTTTCCAGGAATTTATTAACGATGTCCTCCGAGATTTGTTGCAATTGTGTGTGGTGGTTTATCTCGATGATATCCTCATATTTTCCAAGTCCCTGGAGAGCCACCACACAGATGTCTGTCATGCACTTCAGAAACTAAGAGAGAACAATCTCTATTGTAAACTGGAGAAGTGCAAGTTCCATAGTGAACAGGTTACATTCCTGGGTTATGTAATTTCCACTGCTGGTTTTTCGATGGACCCAGAGAAACTGTCGGCAATCCTACAGTGGCCTCGACCCGTGGGTTTACGCCCTCTGCAGCATTTCCTGGGCTTTGCCAACTACTATCGGAAGTTTATTTGTAACTTCTCGTCTCTGGTCAAGCCTCTGACTGATATGACCAGAAAGGACGGCAACCCACAGAGTTGGTCTCCGGAGTCCATTAAGGCCTTTGAGACTCTTAAGGCTGCCTTTGTTTCTGCTCCTGTGTTGACACATCCTGATCCTACGTTGCCTTTTATCCTAGAAGTTGATGCTTCTGAGACGGGAGTTGGCACCCTTCTGTCTCAGCATCCTAACTCTGAGAGCGCTATGCATCCGTGTGGCTTCTTTTCCAAGAAATTGTCACCTGCTGAATTATGAGATTGGTGACAGAGAGCTGTTGGCGATCACTTTAGCCCTGAAAGAATGGAGACATCTCCTTGAAGGTACCACTGTGCCCGTTCTTATTCTTACTGACCATAAGAATCTTACATTCTTGTCTGAGGCTAAGCGACTCTCTCCCAGAAGGGCGCAATGGGCTCTTTTCTTGTCGAGCTTTAATTACATTGTCTCATTCTTACCCGGTACTAAGAATGTAAGGGCTGATGCCTTGTCAAGACAATTTTCCTCCACTTCCAAGTTGGAGTCGGTTCCGGTTCCTGTGATTCCTCCTGATCGTATCTTGGCTATGGTTCGCACCAGTCTTACTTCTCCTTTTGGTGGCAAAATTCTTGCTGCTCAGGTCCATGCTCCTCCTGATAAACCTTGTGACCGCTGCTTTGTCCCAGAGAGTCTACATACTGCAGTGCTCCATACTTACTATTCTCCCAGCTGGCCATCCTGGGAAGAATCAACTCATTTGGGCCATCTCCCAACAATTCTGGTGGCCTAGTCTACGGGCTGATGTTACTGCCTTCGTAGCTGCCTGTCCCATGTGTCCTCAGAGTAAGACTCCACGACACCATCCAGTGGGCATCCTACAACCCATACCCAATGGAGAGAGGCCCTGGACTCACCTGTCTATGGATTTCATTGTGGAATTGCCCAACTCCCAAGGCAACACTGTTATCCTTATGGTGGTTGACCGGTTCTCAAAGATGTGTCATTGTATTCCACTTAAGAAGTTGCCCACCTCTAAGGAACTGGCTTCCATTTTTGCTCGGGAGATCTTTCGCTTACATGGGCTACCCAAGGTGATTGTCTCGGATAGGGGCAGTCAGTTTGTCTCCCGGTTCTGGCAAGCCTTTTGTGCACAGTTGGGAATCCAGCTTGCATTCTCTTCTGCGTATCGCAGTCTAATGGGGCCGCAGAACGAGTCAATCAGTCCTTGGAGCAATTCCTATGTTGCTATATTTCTGACCATCATAACAACTGGTCTGACCTATTACCTTGGGCAGAGTTTTCTCACAACAGTGCCTTGAATTCTGCCTCCCGATTGTCTCCATTTATGGCGAATTATGGTTTCCAACCTTCCATGTTGCCTGACTCGTTTGTTCTGCAGAGTATTCCTGCATTAGAGGAGCATCTCTGTGGTCTTCGTTTCACTTGGGTACAAGTCCAGGAGGCTTTGTGTCATGCTAATGATAGGTACAGACTCCATGCTGACCACAGACACCTGCCTGCACCTTCCTACCAGGTTGGGGACAGGGTCTTGCTGTCATCTCGCAACCTCCGGCTTCGTGTTCCCTTGCTGAAGTTTGCACTTCGGTTTATTGGGCCTTTCCGTATCCTTTGCAGGATTAACCCAGTATCTTACGCGTTGGACCTTCCCCCTAGTATGCGCATCTCTAATGTGTTTCATGTCTCCTCTCCCTATTTAAACCGTTGGTCTGTAACCGATTTACCACCTCGTGCCACGTTCTCACCCTATTCTGGTTGAGAACCATGAGGAGTATGAGGTAAATCCACTGTTGACTCCTGTAGGTTCCGTGGGCGCATACAGTACCTGGTGCATTGGAAGGGGTACCGTCCGGAGGAACGCTCCTGGGTTTCATCCTCTGACGTACATGCCCCTGTTCTCCCCCGCAAGTTCCATAGATGGTTTCCCCTCAAGCCTGGTGTCCCTCCGAGGGAGAGGGGTCATTGAGGGGTGGGGTACTGTCAAGGCTGACTTAGCCCTTCCTCCTCTGTGCTGGCCGCTCAGCTGTCGGCTAATTGCCAGCTCTCTTCTCTTTCCACAGTTACCAGCTGTTCCCGATGATGCTCGTCTGACCTGCCTATTTAAAGCCTTCCTGCTCACTTTTTAATTTGCCTTCGCTTTGGTCACATCACAGGGAACCATCTCCTGCTGTTTGCTTCAAGACTAGCTTGCTGACATCCCACCTGGCTTCTTATCCTGCTTGCGATTGCTCTCCTTGGATCCCTGACTTCCGGCCTGGCTGATTACCCGATCTGGTTAATGAACTTTGGACTGGCTGACTACCAGATCTGGCTACAGGACTCTGGCTATGCTTGGCTACGCTTTTTTCTATTTACCTTTTTATTTTTATTAATAAACAAGTGTGATTTGATTGTACTTCTGTCTCTGTCTGTTTTATGGTTCCTGACAGTCATTTGGATCTAGTCAATGTCTGCCAAGCTAATGAGACTTAAGTTAAAGTCGTTGTAAAGACAGAAGTTTTTTTTTTATCTTAATGCATTCTATGCATTAAGATAAAAAACCTTCTGTGTACAGCAGCTCCACTCAGCCCCCTTAATACTTACCTGAAACCCCTCTCAATCCAAAAATGTTGCACGAGAAACTCAACTGTCAGGGACTCACTCTCCTCATTGGCTCCCACTGCTGTCAATCATAGTCAGTGAGCCAATGAGGAGAGAGAGGGAGCGGGCTGGGCCGTGGCTCCATATCTGAGTGGACACATGGTTGGCTCGAGTGCCCCCTTAGCAAGATGCTTACTGTGGGGGCACTCAACAGGAGGGAGGGGCCAGGAGCACTGGAGGAACCCAAGAAGAGGAGAATCTGGGCTTCTCTGTGCAAAACCAACTGCAACAGAGCAGGTAAGTATACAATGTTTGTTATTTTGAATAAAAAAAAAACTTTAATATCACTTTAAGCTATCTCACCACTACTGGATCAGTTTCAGAGATAACACTTTTAGTACCTAGACTGCTGAAGCAGAACAATCCAAAAAAATATTTAGCTCCAGTCAAATCATTGAGATCCATTCAAAAAAATGAATACTATCTTTGAACTATACTGTGAGATGTGATGTGGATTTTGGACATACAGCAGGTTAGGACAGTGCAGCCATTGTCATACAAGCATGTACATGTCTGCAAACTAATCACAGCAACCTACAGCATACAAGAGAACAATAATCCAGTGTTTTGGGGCTGTTATGCAAGTAACTTGTGTATTATACATGTATACAGTATAGGCTGTTTACATTACTATAACTAATACATTTCTCAGAGACTGCCAGTTAGCTCTTTCATTGTCAGCACAATGCCACAGCGAAACATTACATTTTCTGTGGGAGCTGAAACCAACTTGGATGCTTCAACAGAATTACAGTATGTTTCTGACAAAGAAGAACTTCTGGGTAATGTTGATCACTTATGGTACAAAACAGTTGTTTGCCTGGCATACCTTTCTCAGCCTTCTCATGATGTACTGGACCACTTTCAAACGATTCATTGCTACCTATGATAGTTATTAAAGACTGTGCTTTAAATATACTAGACTTTTAAAGTGGTACAACACTGAAAAATCACAGGAGAATCACAGGTAGTATGATCGAAATGGAAGATATTCCACTCTCAGCCAACAACTTATTATGCTGATGCCGATGCTTCTAAAATTCAGGCAGCCTTTGCCCCAAAAAAAGCAGAGATTGAGGCAGAAATTACAGAACTTGCACGGAAGCAAGCACAGTTGACAGCAGAGATGGAAGCAGAACCTGCACGCAAGGAAGCGCAGATACCAGAAAGCACAGATAGAGGCAGAGGTGAAAGCAAAAGATGCATGCAAGAGAGCAGAGGTGGAAGCTGTGGAGAAACAATTTGATCACACCACAGACATGGCAAGGTTACCAATTTTATAACAAGCTGCAGTTGCATCGTATGCATAATATTTCTCACACTTTCTCCCAAAACTTCAGCTCCCAGCCACAACAGCTGTACCACTGAACCAAGGTCAGCACACTGTATATACCACCTCTCCAGACAATCTGTCTATCTATTCGCCAGTACACCAGGCTTTTGCACCATAACAAACTGTACCAGTATGCAGATAATAGATAATACACCTTACCAGGGCTGGTGAATTACCTCTTATCAAGTATACTGATTTACAGCTGCAACTCAACATGGCAATCAGCTCTGAGTCAGTGTCAGGTATAAATGCCTTTGCACAACCATACCTCCCAAAGTTGCTCAATCTCAGCACACCAGTCAATGTAATTAACTTTTTTCCGCATTCAACTGTGTATCCAGAGTTTGAAAACACACACATGTCATAGTCTATAAAAATACCTGCTCACCAAAACAGTCCTCACTCATTTTGGCAAACCTGAAAATGACGGATGTTGGAAATCAAACTCCAAGGCCACCATTAGTGAACTAGATGCCACAACTACAAAAGAACTAGATCTGCTTATCGGATGGCTAGATCCTCAATCTGCTGAATGTACCAAACGTCTCAAAGCTGTTGAACTTGACAGCCCTGACGCAGGTTTTAACGCTGCTTAGAACATACTTGAGCGTAGCTTTGGCAGCCCAGAAGCCATTTAGCATGCTTTAATTAAAAGGTTACAAAACTACCCAAAAATATGAGCCATTCTAAAGTTTCAAGAGCTCAGTGTTCTTCTCTAGGACCTTCAACTCGCCAAAGCTGATATCCACCTACCTGGCCTCAGTTACCTAGACTTCTTCAGGTTTTCAATGGTAGCACAACAACAATGTCAGCAAATAAGTTATGGACTACCGAATGAAGATGCTTGTATTCTGTAACATCAATTCTCCTGCTGTAGAAAATGATGGGCTGTGAAGGACAGCTTAAAGCGGGGTTCCACCTTAAAGTGGAGCTTCTGCTCATTGGAACCCTCCCCCCCCCCTCCGGCGCCACAATTGGCACCTTTCAGGGGGGAGGGGGGTGCAGGTACCTGTACAGTACAGGTATCTGCACCCACTTCCGGCATTGATATCCGCAGAATCTGCGGATATTTACGTCCCTTTCTGCAGGTCCCCCACTGTCTGCTGGGAAACACACGGATCCCAGAGACAGTGGGGACCATCCTTATTGCACAGCGCGACTCACGCATGCGCAGTAGGGAACCGGGAAATTAAGCCGCAAGGCTCCACTTCTTGATTCCCATACCCAAGATGGCGGCGGCAGCACCCGAGAGACGATTGAGAGATCGGCTTCGGGTGCCGACATCGCGGGCGGACTGGGCGGGTAAGTGTCCTTATTTTAAAAGTCAGCAGCTGTGGTATTTGTAGCTGCTGGCTTTTAAAAAAAAAAACGGCGGAACTCCCGCTTTAAAAATAATTCAGATCTGATGCATGTATATTTGTGGAAAATGATTTGTAAGTAGACGATGGGCTCAAATTTCTGCCTACAGAAGAAGAAGCAAATGATCTTCTCAAAAGATATGTTTACCACTGCCAACCTCAGGTTTCACAATATTATTTCTATGAATGACAAGGTAATGAAGGCTTATCCTTCTGATAACTATACTATTAGTGTAACGGAATTCAAGCTAGGAATGGATCTTCCTATTTTGCAACCTACCCTCAAATTGCTTTGGGACATCAAACAACATGTTCACATTTCCTGTATCAACCTGGTACAAGTCCTTCCCAAAACAAGGAGGTTTGTCTTCTGTGAACAGCATCTATGATCCTTTGGGTTTCATAGCACCCTTTACTGTTCCAGGTAAGGTACTTCTAAACCCTTGTACACACGGTCGGAGAATCCGTCGGAATGTGTCCTATCGGACCGTGTCGTTGGATAATCCGACTGTGTGTGGTATGCATCGGACTGATTCTGTCGGAATATCCGTCGGACCCAATTTTCCAACATGTTGGAAATATTTCCCAACCAACTGGGCCGATCGGACATACTCCGATCATGTGTAGAGAATTTTGATCGGACCAAGTGCCATGCATGCTCAGATCAAATTCCTACATCAAAGCTATTGGCTACTAGCCTGAATGTAGTCCCATCGTAACGAAATTACATCATCACGTTCTGAAAGATCGAATTTTTCGCTAACTTTGTCCGACCGTGTGCATGCAACAGTTTCGGACAAGATCCGACGGACAAAATCCGACGGGCAAAATCCGACGGATTTGGTTGTGGAAATCTCCGACCGTGTGTACAGGGGCTAAGACAGCTTACTTTTAAAACTCAGAATGGGCTACACTATTACCCAGAGAGAAACAACAAAGATGACAACTGTACTGATACTGTACTCTTACATGACTACATTCTTAACAAATATGTCACCACAATAGAGACCCATACTTTCATTGAAACAATAGCTGCAGTAGTCTACCTCAAAGTTAAAGATCCAAGAGACCAAGTAAGTGTGGGTTTTGTCCTCGGTAAGTCCAAGCTGACCCCAAAACCAGCACATACCATTCCAAAGCTTTAACTTTGTGAAGCCGTGTTAGACTTTGAAAGAGACTCTTTCACTTTTACACAGACATCAAGATAATGTTGGGATATATACACAACCAAACAAAACAGTTAGGTGCCTACAGACATCAACTCAGATTATTGTGACACCCACATAGTACCAGCCGCTGCATTTCTGGACATTTCATGGTCATCCCTATCTGACTCCTTGAATGTTGACCCCACCACAAATCACACTGGTTCTACTTTTTAATTGATTGAACCTGAGTCTGACAAGGAAATCAGAGCTCTCATCACTGTTTTGAATGTTTTTTTAATAAACATGTGTATAGCAAAACATGTGTTACTGCAATACTTTTCTGTGAGAAATACTTGATTTTCTGCAAAAATTTCTGGAATGCCAACAATTTCAGCCATGACTGTATTTAATGTTCAGCTGTAAAGATCTGCACACATTATTTGGATTAAAGATTTCTATTTTGTGCAAGATGTCATTTGGATCTAGTAATTGTCTGCCAAGCTACTGAGACTGTAAGTTAAGCTATCTCACAACAACTAGATCAGTTAAAGAGATCACACTTTCAGTGCTTAGATTACAGAAGCAGAACAAGAATATTCCAACTTCATTCAGATAGGGTCATGATAACAGTCATACCATGGACCTTCATGCTAACCACTGAGGCAGATGATTAAGCTCACATATTGCTCCTTTTTGGGACCATCCGACTTACATATGTGAAAGCAAATTACATAATTTTTATCACAACCTGAATTCAATCACTTCACAAATCTACCTTTCTTGATTCAAAACAAGTAAAAATGGAGCATGTGTTCAGAGTCTTTTTTCTACATGTTTTAACCAATATGACGTGAAATACTTATTAAAACAAAGAGAAGCAATCTGTTCCAAGTGTATGACTGGGAGATAGTAATTACTATTTGGGGAGCCTCAGATCAAATAAAAACAATATGTCCTAACGGACCAGCGCCTAAGGTTCTCAATTAAAAGCTAAATGTATTTTTTTAAGAAACCGTTTTTCCCTGAAATCATCTCTGAGGACTTACCAGATGCATGATTTTTGTTCAAATGATGAGCGGATCAGAATCAAGCAGGCACCACGTTAAATGTTGTAGTCAATCAGAAGGAAGCAGGTTGTAGAATATTTAATGAGACATTTGCATAATTCCCATGGCATAGTATTGTTTTGGTTGAAATAAACCATATGGCACTGTGATACATGGATTATTTTAGAACAGGGGTAGGAAGCGTCAATGCTCCTAACTGCTGCGGAATACAAGTCAACCACTGGACAGCCCTGAACAAGCTATACAGCAGGAGTTAAAGTTTAGTACAAGTTACTGGGCTGCTAGTGGCTTAGATCATGTTAATGAACTAGTGCACAAACTTTACAATGCAATTGAGAAGTAGAGATATTTGATTATTATTGGGAAAACCTTCATCATGACTTAAAAAATAAAATACTACTTTATCTATGCCAGATGTCTTTGCCAGCACCCGAGAAAGATAATATGCAGCGAATAATGGCCTTCAATGATACAGCACCACAGACACACCCATTAGGACCAATTTTGTTATAACTTATTTGACCCATCACTATGCTTTTAGAAGCACCTGCTACAAACTGAACACAATGCACAGTCACTTACTGATCAATATATGTTTGCTAAATTATCTCCCTTTGAGAAAAGGGCCACCAGATAACCCTTTTTGGGAACACACTAAATCTCTTCAGGCATAGTACACAAGGGCTGAATGTAGGGTGGCATCAGCCGATTCAATAGAAACCGGACAACATTCGGCCGTGTGTACTGTAGTCAGTCTAAGGTCTGCCAATAGACTTTTGAGCAGCGCTCTCATCCAGTGCCTGAGAGCGATGACCAGACAGGGGAGATTGCTGTATTAACATTGGATTGTTTGTACAGCAGCTCCTCCTGAGTTGTCAGTTTTTTTTCGTTCAGCCCTGCTGGGTTGAATGAAAAAAAACTACTAATGTGTACTAGGCTTTAGAATCATTATTCAGTCCTCCAATCCCTTTGGATCCAGTATACTACCTTCTTGGGTTGCCCATGCCGAATACAGCTAAACTAAGCTCATAAACCATGTTTTGACTGTGGCTAGATGAACGATAGCTTTAAGATGGAAACAACGTCTACCACCTTCATCAGCACATCTTTACCAACATATTAATGATGTCTATAACATTGAATGTTTGACAGAGTGGCTTAACCACACTGTTCCTAAATTAAACAAAATATGCCACCACTGGCACCTTATAACATTGCTCCAATTTTAAATGCCCCATTGCACTAACTTGGGATATGTGAAACAACCTGGCAAAGGGGTCACAACCTGTTCCATTAGACCACGTTCTATTCTATATCTTACCTTTCATGTTCTACCATTCCTTCAATTTAGTCACAATTATACTATCCCTATAATTGCACTCCAGCATTGGAAAATATGCTGGCTATTTCTCTATACATCCTCAGGATAATACCATCGCTATTTATGTGAATTTTTTACCTATACTGTATCTGATTAATACTATCTGAGGATATTCGCACCAATGTACCAACTCTTGAACCTCTGTATTATATATTGTCCCTTGTTAAAGCTGAACTACACTGCATCTGAGCACCACAAACCAAAAACTCTATTTAACCACTTGCCCCCTGCTTACCGTCAAATGACATCTGGGCAGTTTGGCTGTCGTTCTGGGTGAACGTCATATTATGGCCTCTCAGAACGACCTCTCACACATTGCCCCAGGAAATGTGGAAAATTTCAAGGGGTATGAATACATTTTCAAGGCACTGTAGCTATGGATGTGAGGGGGACCTCTACAATGGAGTTCCCTGGACTGCATACCTATGACACCAATTACAGAGGAGCCATTATGAGGAGCAAAATGTATTTTATAATACAGAGAACATAAGGCTACTTTTACACTGAGGTGCTTTGCAGGCGCTATAGCGCTAAAAATAAAAATAGTGCCTGCAAAGTGCTCCCTGAAAGAGCTGCTCAATTCACTCCAATGTGAAACCCCGAGGGCTTTCACACTGGAGCGGTGCGCTTGCAGGACGGTCAAAAAAGTCCTGCAAGCCGCATCTTTGCAGCGCTATAGGAGCAGTGTATTCACCACTCCTAAAGCGTCCCTTCCCATTGAAAACAATGGGGCAGCGCCGCAAACCTGGCGGTTTTAACCCCTTTTCGGCCACTAGCAGGGGTTAAAACCGCCTTGCTAGTGGCTGAATAGCGTCAAAATGGTAAAGTGGCGCTAAAGTGACGCTTTACCGCCGGCGTCCGCCAGCCTCAGTGTAAAAGTAGCTTAACTGTTGGACATTCTGTGCTGTCGAGGGCTATGTCCCAGGACCTTTTAAAAATTATGTGAAAGCTTATGCTTAAAGTGGTTGTAAACCCTTACAAACCACTTTGACCTACAGGTAAGCCTAGATTAAGGCTTACCTGTAGGTTCAAGAAATATCTCCTAAACCTACACGGTTTAGGAGATATTTAGAAAAAGACAGGCACCGGTGTCTATGGCGCAGGCGCACTATCGCCGTTAGCAGCATGCCACTGCTAACGGCGATATGCCGTTAGTGGCGGCTCCCGTGCGCATGCGCTGGAGTGACGTCATCGCTGCTCCGGCGTTGTGAGTGGCCGGAGCAGCAAAAGCTGGAAGAAGATGGACGCTCCATACTACAGGGGACAGCAGTGACATCGCTGGCTCCTGTGTCAGGTAAGTGACACATAATAGGCTACTATGCGATGAATAGCAGCCCATTATGCTTTACCTTTGCAGGGAGACAAAGATGAAGTAAACCTATCAGGGTTTTCTTGCACTTTAAAAAACATGTCATATGATGTGTTTTTAGCATTACCCGTTCAGATAATATTACTCTTTTCACTGATTCTCTCTTTTCTATGATTCTAATAATTTATTATTTTTATTGCAGGAATAGATTGGCCGAAAAAACATCTAGAGCTTACCTGATCTTCTAAATCCCTGGCATTTCTGACACCTTTTCAAAAGTTAATAAAAAAAAACATATATACAATTCTGTATACTGTATTTCTCTGTTTCTATTCATTTATTCCCTGTTATTGCCAGAATAGATTGGGCAACAAGACCTAGAGGTTCCCCGATCTTCCCTGCATTGCTGGACATCGATTTACATCACTGGATGATTTGACTGATGATGGAGTTGCAAAGAGGAGCATTATTTCAGATTTTTATTTTTTAACCACTTGCTGTCCGGGTCAATATTTTTTACATTTGTCCCACACGTGTATAAATTAGCATTTTTAGCTAGACAATTAGTTAGAGCCCCCCTCCCACCTCCCGCCCCCCAAAACATTACATATTTTATGAAAGCAGAAGCCCTGGAGAATACCATGGTGGCTGTTGGAATTTTATATGCCACATGATATTTTCATTAAAAGCAAATAGACTGTGCACTTTGCAAATGCAGCTGTTCCAGAGCTTAGTAAATGAGTTGAAGCTCTGCTGACTTTCATCATCCAGCCATGTTTAAGCATGAATGCATTTCTTTTACATTTTCCATACACGCGATTGAGTGTTCATTGTAAAGGGAAGCTTTACCTCATTTACTAAGCTCTGGAGCAACTGGTGTTTGCAGAGTGCACAGTCTATTTGCCTTTAGTAAACAACCCCCAAAGAGTAATGTAAAGGAGTGTAATGTAGTGAGTGAGAGTAGTGTTGTGTAGAGTAGTGTAGTGTAGAGAAGAGTAGATTAGTGCAGAGTACTACAGTATAGTCTAGTGCAGGTAAGTACAGCGTAGTGTAGAGTGTAGTGTAGAATCAAGTGTAAGTGTGTAGTGTGGTGTAGAGTAGGATAGATTAGTTTAGTGTTGTGTAGTGTAATGTAGTGTAGAATGTAGTGCAGGTAAGTACAGCATAGTGTAGAGTGTAGGGTGGCATCAAGTGTTATTTTGTGGTGTAGTGTAGAGTAGGATAAATTAGTTTAGTGTTGTCGAGTAGTGTAGTGTAGTGTACTTTGGCAGTTGGTCAGCTTAACCACTTCCCGACAGACGCACACAGATGTATGTCGCCAGAATGGCACGGGCAGGCATATTGGCGTACAGGTACGTCCATTTTAATATGCTGCCCTGCCATCGCGTGAGAGCCGCCGGCGGCACACTCGCATGTCAGTCGGGACCCCCGTGAGTCCGGTTGCAGGTCCCGCGGACTTCATCGCCGCGGGGATACTCGCGATCGTCTCACGGGGCGGATGAACGGAGAGATGCCGTTGTAACAGCATCTCCCCGTTCTGCCTAGCAACAAGTGACACTGATCTCTGCTCCATGTAATTGGAGCAGAAATCAGTGTTCACTAACACAAAGCCCAGCCCTCCACAGTTAGTAACACGCCTCTAGGAACACTTAACCCCTACACTGCCACCCCCTGGTTAACCCCTTCACTGCCAGTGTCATTTACACAGGAATCAATGCATTTGTATAGCATTGATTGCTGTATAAATGACAATGGTCCCAAAAATGTGTCAAAAATGTCCGATGTGTCAGCCATAATGTCGCAGTCACAATAAAAATTATTAATAAAAATGCCATAAAACTATCCCCTATTTTGTAAACGCTATAACTTTTGCGCAAACCAATCAATAATCGCTTATTGCAATTTTTTTACCAAAAATATGTAGAAGAATACGTATCGGCCTAAACTGTGGGAAAACATTTTTTATATACATTTTTGGGGGATATTTATTATAACAAAAAGTAAAAAATAATGCGTTTTTTTTTCAAAATTGTCACTCTATTTTTGATTATAGCGCAAAAAATAAAAACCGCAGAGGTGATCAAATACCACCAAAAGAAAGCTCTATTTGTGGGAAAAAAAGGACGTCAATTTTGTTTGGGAGCCATGTCGCATGATCGCGCAATTGTCAGTTAAAGCAACACAGTGCCAAATCACAAAAAGTGGTCTGGTCTTAAGCCAGCAAAATGGTCCGGTCTGAAAGTGGTTAAACATGCATTACAAATGCATGTGAACCAAAAATCCCTGTCTTTGTGCAAAGTTTGCTAGAAATATTTAATGTATGTAGCAGTGTGGATAAGGTTGATTTTTTGGTATTCATGTAGTCACACCCCTTTGGCACCAGATGGGTTCCACATACTGTACATATGTGTAAATCTAGTTCGATTTCAGAACAGTCATATTTTATATTACTGCATTGGCGCGGGGGGTGCCTTTTTTTCTTCATTATTTTTGTTTTATTTCAATTATATTTTTACACTTTTCCTCCTTAAAGTGATTGTAAATCCTTTTTTAGTTTGTTTTACTTACCAGCTCTGTGCAGTGTATTACACAGAGCAGCCCTGATTCTCCTTATCTGGGGTCCCCTGCCATTGCTTCTGGCCCCTTCCACCTGTCAAGTGCCCCATAGCAATTCATTTGCTATGGGTCACTAGTGCAAGCTTGATCCCGAGCTGCACTGTGTATGTTCCTAGACACACACAGTGTGGCTCACCCTGCCTCCTGCTTTCTCCTCACAGGATGTGATTGACAACCCTACTTGGCTCCCCCTGCTGACTCTATGTCCAGTGAGGAGACAGGGTGCTCTAAGGCACAGTGCTGCATTGAGATTGGGCTCAGTTAAGTATTTATGGGGGGTTATGGGGATCCTATGAACAGAAGTTGTTTGCAGAGAATGCATTAAGTTAAAAAAAAAAAGAAAAACCTTCAACCACTTCAATATTTTTTCCATTACAAGGGGGCTAAAAAGCCCTCTTTTTGACAGCATTGGAGAGGTGACAGGTACCCTTTACTCTCTGCTCTCCAAAGCAACTAACCAAGTACAGATTGTGACAAAATCATCATCACTTTCAGCTTCAGTCATCACAGAGGAGTTCCGGGAATGGATGTTCCTTCATCTCCTCTGTGGGAAGCCGCCTTGACCACTTATTGCAGTCCGGGGCTCCTTGGAGGAACCGAAGAGTTCAGGAACCTCTGTGGGTGGCGGCAGGGGCAGCCTAAACAATGGCAAGTAAGTAACACCTCTAATAAAATGTCACCCAGTCCAGAGCTATACTACTGGAAAGACCGCTAAGAAACTACGTCCTTAAGGGTTCCTATACAGCCTTAAGTGTGGAGTGTTATTGCTACCACTAAAATATATTAAATACAAATTTAACTTTCACTGCCAGCAGCATGGCACTGCCTTGAGGACATTGGTGCAGATTAAATTCCAGGAATGCTTTAGAAAAGAACATTTGGCATTTCATATTCAGGATTCCTATCATGTCAATATTTCTTTACTCCAAAATAGAGGAAACCTATTTAATAACTCATTGTTTATGATCACGGAAACATTTTAGGCTCTCTATCCTCTATAGAGAAAGTTAAATGTGCTATTAGGAAATGGAAATCAATAAATATGATACATAAATCAATGATCCAATCTCTGTGCAACCTGGCCATTCTAGTACTAGAAGTTTTAAAATATTATTATTGAATACGCCAAAGGTAGATTGCTAATAACAATAAATTTATGTTTGTGCTGAAAATGGTTATTGCCTTATCTTTACATTAGATATTACGTATTAACATTTGTGTCTTGACAAAGATGGACCGAACTTCATTGAAACAATAAAAATGCTGTTGTTTTGATCTGCAAGGCCTGGGAGTATTTGGATAATATACATGTACTGTATATGTAGTTTAGGTCTAGTAAAGGTTGCTTCACTGCCCAGTGAAGGGACTACCTGAGAAGAATGTGTTCAACTATCTTTATTTATATGAGACAAACGTTATTTTGTAGAAATAGGAAGAGATAGCACGGTTGCCACACACCTCACCCGGCCCGAGTGGTTAGCAGGTAAAAGCAGCCTCAGCTCGATTCATCTAGACCACAACGCCAACATGTTTCTCCTTGCCCCCAGGACCTACTCATGAAGATGAGGGTCTGCTGGTGGCAGGGAATAAATACCATCATCAGACACCTAAATATTGATGTAGGTAGACCACTCAAAAAATGTAAAGAGACGGGTGAGTAAAAAAGTGCACCATGTAGCATAGGAGTCCAAGCCCCTAACAAGCAACCACAGTCAGTAACTTCACGTGTTATATAGCAATAATGAGAACTGATAGATAATATAGAGGCATATACAGGTGCAAAAAAAAAAGACTAAAGACAATACGTGAAAAAATGAGAATAAAAATAAAAGTTTTGTGTATGAAATACAGAAAAGGAAGAATCATGACAAACGAAACTGCAACAAGCGATCCTACAAAAGCCTAATCCCCTAGTTAAAATTATTATTAGTAGTAGTTCATTTTATTTAGTTATTGGTGTTCACTTGAAAAAAACATGTCTTCAAAGACAGGCGAAAAACTTGTGATTGTGAGGATGAAGATTGTACCACAAAAATAAACCTGTGTGATAAATCTCAATAATGTCAATAGTAAAACTCAATCTGAACTTCCGGTTCCGGCGCCGCATGGAGTAGCTGTGCCTCTCACAGCTCCCGCAAACCGCCCTCCACATCGGCCTGAAAATCGGCGTTTTCCGCCCCAAAAAGCCCCACCAGCCTTCTCCACGTCCCTGGCCACCGGATGGACCGGTTCGTCGAAAAAACCGGGCCGCGATCGTACGCGGCCGCCGCCGCGCGGCCGGCCCAGCCGCAAATCGAGGCCCCGGCTTCGGCCTACACGGATCCGGCCTGTGCGGCCCAGCCTGAGGAGACGTCGCCTGCTATGGAGGTAGGGGAACGGCCTGCTCATCCATCCAGTATGAGTGACTCTTTACTACCACAGATCCAGGCCCCCCCTCCTCCATCTAGCCCTGAAACATCTTCCTTCATCCAGCAGCCACACTTACCTCCACTGCCACGAGACCATCACACAGAACTCCTGGCACAGGCTGTGGCTGCTCTCCTCTCTCCTATGATAGCTGCATCAGTGGAGAAAGCTGTCAGCTCAGGTATGCAGAAAGTCCAAGCCCAGCTGGGGGAACATGCATCCAGATTAAATGAAGCAGAGCATCGCATATCCACCATTGAGGACGAGCTTTACCAGACGCCATCCCTGGAACATGCACAGGACAGAACGAACAAATTTATTCTGGAAAAACTCGATGACCTCGAGAACAGGTCCAGGAGAAACAACCTGCGTTTCGTAGGTTTTCCTGAATCGCTCCATCAATCTGCCCTAATGGAAGTATGCGCTCGTCGCATCCCTGAAGCTCTGGGTCTGGGAGGCCCGTGTATCGTGGAGCGCGCTCACCGCATGGGGGCTTTCAATTCGGAACGCAAGTTACCGCGCCCGATCATAGCCAAATATCTCAACTACTCGGACAAAGCCGCCATACTGCAACAATACCGGCAAGCAAGATCCCTACAGATAGAAGGAGTCCGCATCCTGATCTTCGCCGACTATTCGGTAGATGTTTCTAAACGACGCAAAGCTTTCCAGCATGTTTGTGCAGAACTTCACCAACGGCAATTCAAATTCACATTGGCATTCCCGGCTACCCTACGGATCAAAACACCCTCCGGTGAACAACTATCCTTTCAAGACCCGGAGGAAGCATCTGCCTACTTGAAATCGTCGCGCTCAGGATCCCTCCTCAGCCCCACACCTAAGGCCCCACCACTCAACCGGGCCCTGGATCAGAGGAGCCCGCGCAAGGACTCTCCTAAGCGCTTCAGGGCCTCGGGCCCAACTCATCATGGCCTCACTACACGCTGAGGGGCACGCACTGGCCCCGCTGTTTCCACACGCAAGTGTTTCTTTCTTTATGGCTCTGTTTGGCCTTCCTCCGTACCTGGTCAAGGTGTTCTGAACTTTGGACTCTCCCTCCTGGACAGTCCACACCTCACAGGTAATATCTGTTACTACTTGTTCGGACTTGTTGTTCTGTCTGCATACATCTTGAACTGACTCTTTGCTGACGAACTTTTTTGTTATGTTCCACTTTAGTTGTATTTTCACCCTTCCTCAGTGGTTCATGACTATAGAGGTATTTTGCTTAACATGGCAACTTATGTACTCTAATTTGTGGTATCTATATCTTCATTTTTGTACACATTCGTACCCTCTTCCCCCTGGGTTCTCTGTGCAGACCTGCGTCCATGTGCTGCTCTCCCGCATGCCCTGCCGCTGCCTTATACTCCATCTCTAAGGGGCGGAAGCCTCTGACATGATGCAGGGCTGGTTATGGGAACTGGTCTTCGCAGTGATCCCCATGCGGAAAAAAGAGAAGTTGGTTAGCGATTATGTTTATTTCTGCTTATCTTATCTTTGGCTACTGCGACAGTTTTATCCTTCCCCCTCCTCTCCTTTTCCTCTACCCGATAGGTTTTCTATTAGTGCACGCATACTCATCATCCCCCTTCTTAGGGCTTTGATCTCATGCTCCAGTATAGATAACTACTGCTCACTACACTTAACCACACACATCCGAATGATTTCACTACTAGCACACCATATCCCCATCCTAATCCCATCATGCTGCGAATAATTTCGTGGAATGTGAAGGGCCTTCGTTCCCCTGCTAAGAGAATGAAGGTTCTTCGCCATCTCAAACGGCTCAAAGCAGATATAGCTTTGCTTCAGGAGACACATCTTTCTTCAACCGATTTTGTTCGGATGAAGAAATTCTGGGTGGGGGCGGTGGCGGGCTCAGAAGCTCTCGGCCGTAAAGCGGGAGTCCTTATCCTTATTCATAAAAATCTCCCTTGTACCATACTGTCAACGGATACGGATACTCAGGGCAGATTGCTCTCTATTCATATCCGCATTGGGACAAAAGAAATAGTGATATCCAACATATACGCCCCAAACAGTCCTACGAAGCAATTCTTCACCACACTGACAACCTGGCTCCTGCGCTACCCCTCCTTACCTCAAGTCGTGGGGGGAGACCTTAATTCCGTAATACACCCACTAGCTGATAAATCTTCGCATCGACGACTTGACTCGTCCTTGACACCGACCAACACTACATTGTTAGCGGACACAATGGAATCCCTTCGTCTCCTTGACCTATGGCGCATACACCACCCGACTGATAGGGAATTCTCCTTCTACTCCCATCCACACAACTTATTCACTAGAATTGACTACATATTTAGCTCACATGACCTACTCCCCTTCATCCCGGACGCGGAGATACATGATATTGCTATCTCTGACCATGCCCCTATATCTATATCTCTAGAGACTCCTGATATCCATCCGAATCCCAAAATTTGGCGATTCCCCGCCTTCCTCCAGCACAACGCGGACTTCCACACCTACATCACCAAAGAATGGCGTTTATACGTACAAACTAATGCGGACCATGCGGACAACCCTAACCTGTTATGGGACGCAGGGAAAGCTTTCCTCCGAGGACGCATTATCTCTTATGCATCCTCCTTCAAAAAGAATGCACATCTTAACTACACTACGGCCAGTTCCAGACTCCATCAGGCTCAACGTACACTCTATACCCATGACACACCTGAAAACCGGGAAGCTTGGCGAATAGCCAAACAATCCTTTGAAACTTGGGCCGACACACTAGAATCGATTAAGAGAGCTCACTTTGATGCCACTCTCCACAAATTCGGGAACAAAGCCGGTAAACTGCTAGCCAGACTATGTAAAGGAACCTACCGCCCAACTATCATACCTGCTATCCGGGAGCCCGACGGCTCTATAACAACGACGCAACAGGGCATAAACTCTGCCATGCTGCGCTACTATACGGCCTTGTATGCGGCCGACCCTATCGACGAGCAAACGGCACACGAATTTATAGGCAAAGTGACTCTGACTCAAATATCCCCCTCACAACTAGACTCCCTGAATGCCCCCATATCTCTCGCGGAAATAACCAACACGATTCGGACTCTAGCCTCTTCCAAAGCCCCTGGCCCAGATGGACTAACGGGCGAATTTTATAAATCCCTCAATTCACTCCTAGCACCCACACTTGAAAGGGTGTACCAACACATGTGGACAGGGGGCCCCTATCTACCCACAGGCAACCAGGCGATAATAAAACTTCTAGAAAAAAAGGGGAAGGAACCTACAGAACCAGGCTCTTATAGGCCCATATCGCTCCTAAATCTCGATGTCAAGATTTTATCCAAAATCATAGCCACAAGGCTAGCTAACATCATCCCTTTTCTGATCCATCCTGCCCAGTCAGGCTTTGTGAAAGGCAGAACGGCGACGATCAACATCAGAAAGGTGATGATGGCACTAGAGCACGCTAGATGCAACCCGAACGGGGACTTTGCCATCATTACTCTTGATGCCGAAAAAGCTTTCGACAATGTTAGTTTTGAATGGCTGTCTCTGGTTCTGAACAAAATGGGTTTCACCGGCCCTTTCTTACATCTAGTAAAATCTATGTATACCTCTCCGGCCGCCAGATTGGTTGCAGCTGGCCTGCTCTCAAATGAATTTCGCCTCCATAAGGGTACGAGACAAGGCTGCCCCTTATCCCCTCTCCTCTTTAATTTGGCCCTGGAACCACTATCTAGGTTTTTGTCCACAGTAGCCCCAATCCATGGCATTCCGATAGGCGAGCTACAACTGAAGACGTCTCTCTTTGCAGATGACGTCCTCATATTCTCCGCAAATCCTTCCGCAGATATGCCCACGATAAAGAACACATTTGATCTATTCCGAAAATGCTCCGGTTTACGCATAAACTATTCCAAGAGCGAGATACTGCCCCTCGGTTCCCTCCCACCTCCGGCCTGGTCTCACAATTCCATCTTCTCGATAGCTAAATCACACATCACTTATCTGGGTATTAAAATAGGGAAGCTTCCCTCCTCACTTTACCATCTGAATTATCCTCCCCTTTTTAACAAGCTCACTCTGGAACTTGAAAACTGGATGGATCTGCCCCTCTCGCTCCTGGGAAGATGTCACCTGATAAAAATGGTCAGTTTCGCACGCCTGCTATACCCTCTTCAAACGATACATTTACTCACCAGACACAAGGATATTCAAATTTTAAACTCTGCAATATCAAAATTTCTTTGGCGAAACAAAAGACCGCGCATTGCCTTCTCGAAACTTCATCTTCCCAGGACCGAAGGCGGTATTAGTCTTCCGAACGTTAGACTGTATAATTTAGCATGTCTCTTGAGGGTGAGTTTAGACTGGATTACCCAAAAGTCCCAATGTTCAAATTTTCACTTGGAAACGGCAATGGTCCATCCCTATTCCCTTACTGCCCTTCTTCACTGCAAGTGGAAATCTCTAGCAACTCCGCATCAACACAACCTCCTGCTGAGGGACACTGCCATTGCCTGGAGGGAGGTAAGGAAAAGTCTCCGTCTCTCTCCTTTCATCTCTAAATTTCTTCCAATTCAAGGGAACCCAAATTTTACTCCGGGTTTGGAACGACAACCTTACGATGAATGGCGCCAAAAGGGTCTTGCTACATTTTTCTCCATGTGTGATCCAGATTCTGGCAGGGTGCTGCCATTTAGCTCCCTAGCAGCAAAATTTTCTCTTCCGGATGCCTCAAACTTCCATTATCGCCAATGTGTCAGCTTTCTTCAAAAAACCTGCAGGACCGAATCCGTCAGATTCACTACATCGTTCATGGAAACTCTCATCCGGAATGACACCTGCAAAATTTCTGACATATACAAACCACTACTTTTGAAAATTACTCCATCCTTAGCCTCGTCATCAGTGCTGAATTGGGCGAAGGACTTTCCAGAGGAGGACATAGTAGACAAAATCCTGCAAGGCCTCAATTCTGTGTACAATCTGATCCCTAATGAATTATGGAGGGAAACCCAGCTGAAAATCGCCCACCGCGCCCATATTCCTTTTCTTCCCACTCCCAACCATTCTTCGGCCTCTTCCTCCCCGTCACTGTGCCCAATGTGCCAACAACCCAAACCTTCTCTCGTACACCAGGTTCTGGACTTGTAACTTTATTGCTACTTTCTGGGATCAAGTTTTGGCCTATATCTTCAGGATTACGCTGTTGAAACTCCCCAAGAATCCGCTCCTCCTCATCTTTGGGCATTGGGACTACACTCTACTTCCCTGGTCAACCGCCCCCAGCCCACCGGGAAAGGACTGGTCCTTGATCTGCCTCCTATTAGCCAGAAGGGCCATACTGGCCAACTGGACCTCCGCATCCACGCCCTCCATTTCACAGGTCGAAAGGGATCTCCTACAACTCCTTTTTCGGGACAAAATTAATGCCAACCTGGACCACCAGAAAGCCTCCAAACGCTTTCATGACAGATGGGACCTTTTTATTTCGATGCACCTCTCTCCACACGACCGTACGCTCCTTGATAAACACTCATTTGTGTACAAAGATCCTCATCAAACGTGAACTCTTCCACTATTGGATGTCTTCCTTCAATGGAGTATTGGACCTAAGCCCACTTTCCCCCCTTCCCCCCTCTTCCCCCCCCCCCCCCCTTCTCCCATCCCCTCTCCTGTTTTTGCCATATTTGGTTAGTTCCATGAGGTTAATTTTAGAGCCTCCGGGCTAGTTAGATCCATCCAGTTACAGCCTCCTCATGTCTGTCTAATCCTATGAGGGAGTGGATTAGCGTCCGCTCTCGTTCAAGTTTTTAAGTCTTTTGTTTTTCCTTTCTTTTCTTTTACACGCCTTCAAGATGATGAAAATCTCGTCTTGTGTTATAGTCTACTTTGTACACTGTACTTATATAAACAAGAAAACACTTGTATCTGCTGATGATGATTTTATGTACTGTTCTAACACTTTTTCAATAAAAATGTATTCAAAAAAAAAAAAACAAAAAAAAACAAAAAAAAAAACTCAATCTAATATTACAAAAAAGGTCCAAGATTCACAAAAGAAAAAAAAGGACAAAGACCCCATACAATATCTCTCATACCAAAATAATACTCATTACACAAACATGTAAGAGAAATACTGTGTGAGATAGGTGGTTGAAACTAGCACGATCTAAGCGAGCTGATAGAGTAACCTATAAGGACATAATAAACTGGGATGAGTGTATTTACAGAATTCACACAGGGCTTGCCCTACCATGGGTCCTGGTGGGCTGTCCAACTGACTTCACTTTTCTGTCAGCCTCGGAGCCACTGCCTCAAGGAAGTAGGGGCTAGGGACGCCTCGTCAGATAGGCTAGCTACAACTCCCGGGCGCCGCAGGTGGATCTTTTGGAGTTGGACAGTGGACACACAAGTGGCTGGCCTGGGCACGCTGCTGGTGGCTGCAGTACACTGTGCATGCACCAGAAGTTGACCCCGAGAGGGAGGAGCATCACCCACCCCCCCAGAATAGGAGGAGGCCATGCAATGGTGCACAGAGAAAGACCTGTTCTGCTGAGCTCTAAGCCTGAGCTGGCAGCTGCCGACTCAGCCCATAGCTGAGGTGAGAGACCCTGACACCCCCAGCTGACAACCACATGATTAGGGATGAGCTTCGGTCGGCGAATTCCGAACGTTATGGGCCGTTCGCGCCAAATTTGTGTGGCGCTCACGGCCCACAATGCACTGCATCATCGCAGTGCATTGCTGGCTCATGATTGGCCAAGCATGCACTGTGACCCCGCATGCTTGGCCAATCACAGCGCCAGCAGCGAGGAGAGCCATGATTGGCCACAGGCAGGATGCCTGTGGCCAATCATAGCGCAGGCTGTGTAGTACATGCCCCACACTATATAAGGCCGCCAGCGCGGCGGCCTTGTGTAGTGTGTTGGCGTCTGAAGCAGTTAGTGGGTGTTCTGTGTACCTTCAACACAGTATACACCGATCGTTATCGGCCGATTTTCGATCTTGCTCTTCTGTAGTGGTTGTTGTCTGCGTGCCCTGACCGCAGTATACACCGCTATATTCACCTCACCTATATAGCTAGTGATCTATCTTTTATAATAGAGCTTGCAGTCAGTAGTGTTAGAAGCTTGTGCGTGCTGTCTGCGTGCTCTGTACCCAGTACACACCGCTATATCCACCTACATAGCTCTTCTCTATTTGAGCCCACTTGCCAGCTGCAGGAGTTTTTGGAAGTTGTGTGTGCCTCCAGCACAGCACAGTATACATCTGTATATACCCCTTTATCTCTGGTGTTCTATAATAAAGGCATCTGCAGGAGTTAGTGGGTGTTTTGTGCCTCCAGCACAATATACACCTGTATCTACCCGTTATTGCTGTTCTCTAATAGAGCCATCTGCAGGGCTTAGTGGGTGTTGTGTGACTCCATTACAGTATACCCCTTTATCTCTGGTGTTCTATAATAAAGGCATCTGCAGGAGTTAGTGGGTGTTGTGTGCCTCCAGCACAATATACACTACCCAACTGCTGTTTTACCCAACTCCCTTCAGGCCATTACCATGTCTGGAAGGCCAGCAAGGAGAGGCAGACAGGCGCGAGCCGATAAAAGAGGGCAAGCAGGCTCTGTGTCTAGAGACAACAGTGCTGGTCGTGGACGCGGTGCATTGTCATCAGCACGTGGCCATGGGACACGCTTGTCCTTCTTTTCGGCAGCTGGACATGTTGAACCGCAACATGCCAACGACTTGGTAGAGTGGATGACCAAGCCCTCTTCATCCTCCTCATCCTCTCTCACCCAGTCTCAGGGTACTAGCAAAGCAGCTGCCAACGCATCGTCTTCCCTCGTCTCAATGTCATCATCAGTGACTCCTTCTCTAGACCCACCACGTCCTCCTGAGGAGTCTCCTGAACTCTTTGAGCACAGTGTTGGGTACATGCTCCAGGAGGATTCCCAGTGTTTTGTAGCCTCTGATGATGACACTCAGCTAGAGGAAGGCAGTAGCGTGAATGCAGAGAGAGGGGATGCTCAAGAAGGACAGCAATCTGGCAGTCATGTTCCACAAGCTGCAGCATATTGCCAGGTTTGCTACAGCAATGAAGAGGGAGGGGATGATGAGGGCACTGACTCCACGTGGGTGCCTGGTAGGAGAGAGGAGGAGGAGGCACATGTCCAACGAGGCAGGATGCCCTCCGGGGGCCAGCACACCGACTGAATCACACCGCAGAGCTCCGCCTGTACAGGGCGCTGCCTCTGCACGTTATTCTAAAAGTTCTTTGGTGTGGGCCTTTTTTGAGACGAGTGCATCAGATCGCACCGCTGCTATTTGCAACATATGTCTCAAGCGTATCTCGCGTGGCCAAAACATCAGCCGCTTGGGCACCACATGCTTGACCAGACATATGTTGACCTGCCATGCAGCTCGTTGGCAAGCGTACCTCAAAGACCCACACCAAATAACAAAGCGGACCTCTCCTTGCTCCTCATCAGCTGGCATCTCCAACCCCACTAGACCTTCAGTCCTCTCTGAAACCTGCTCTGAGAGGAATGAAGGTGTAGAATTAGGTGTGTCACAGCCAAGTGCTTCCGGGCACTCTGCTAGCAGTACACCCACGTCCGATTATAGCAGGCAAATGTCCCTGCCCCAGCTGCTGGACCGGCGAAAGAAGTTCACTCCCAGCCATCCACATGCCCAGCGGTTGAATGCTAGCTTGGCTAAATTGCTAGCACTTCAACTGCTGCCTTTTCAGTTGGTAAACTCGGCCCCCTTCCGTGAGTTTGTACAATGTGCGGTTCCTCAGTGGCAGGTCCCCAAACGCCACTTTTTCTCACGGAAGGCGATTCCGGATCTCTACCGGCATGTGGAAGGCAATGTCCTTGCCTTGCTGGACAGGGAGGTCGGTGGTAAGGTGCATATTACCGCTGACTCATGGTCCAGTAGGCATGGACAGGGACGTTACCTGTCTTTCACGGCCCATTGGGTCACTCTTCTGGCAGCTGGGAAGGATGCAGGACAAGGTGCAGTAGTATTGGAGGTTGTTCCGCCACCACGCCTCCAAAATGCTACTATTGGTTGTGACACACCTCTCTCCTCCACCCCCTCCTCTTCTTCTTCCTCCATGGCCTCTTCCAGTGCTCTGTCCTCAGAACCAGCGGTGCTTCGTAGGCGTTCCAGGGGCTACGCAAGTACGCAGGCAAAACTATGCCATGCCGTGCTTGCGCTGGTTTGTTTGGGGGACAGGAGCCACACTGGGGCGGATGTTTTGTCAGCTCTGCAGGGGCAGGCCGAGAGGTGGTTGACGCCACGCCAGCTTAAGCCAGGAATGGTGGTTTGCGACAATGGCACCAACCTCCTCTCCGCCCTCCGACGGGGACAACTGACCCATGTGCCCTGTGTAGCTCACGTCCTTAACCTGGTGGTGCAGCGGTTCTTGGGTAGGTACCCGGGCTTACAGGATGTCCTGAAGCAAGCCAGAAAAGTCTGTGTGCATTTCCGCCAATCATTTAATGCTTGTGCTTGGCTGGCTGAGCTCCAAAAGGAGTTGAACCTGCCCAAGAACCGCCTTATATGTGACATGCCCACCAGGTGGAACTCAACATTGGCCATGCTGCAGCGGCTGCACACGCAGCAGAGGGCCATCAATGAGTACCTGTGAGACTACGGCACCAGGACAGGGTCAGGGGAGCTCGGTTTTTTCTCACCACGCCAGTGGGGCATGATCAGGGATGCATGCATTGTCCTGTCACCGTTTGAGGAGGCCACAAGGATGGTGAGCAGTGACAGTGCATGCATCAGTGACACTGTACCTCTTGTCCACCTGTTGGAGCATACGCTGCGTGGAATAATGGACAGGGCACTTGAGGCAGAACAGAGGCAGGAAGAGGAGGACTTCCTTGCCTCTCAAGGCCCCCTTTATCCAGACAGTGTTCCTGCTGTGCCACCCATCACACAGGAAGAGGATGAGGAGGAGGAAGAGGAGGAGGAGGATGATTGTGTCAGCATGGAGGTGGAGGCTGGCACTCAGCATCAGCAGCAGCAGTCTTGTAGGGATGATTTACAGTCCCAAGAAACACGTGGACTTGTACGTGGCTGGGAGGAGGTAGCTGCGGATCATGTTGTCCTTAGTGACCCAGAGGACTCCGGACCGAATGCCTCAGCTAACCTACGCTGCATGGCCTCCCTGATCCTGCCAAGCCTGCGGAAGGATCCTCGTATTCTTCGGATCAAGGAGAGGGACCATTACTGGCTGGCCACTCTCCTTGATCCACGGTACAAGGGTAAGGTTGCTGACCTTATCTTGCCATCGCAGAGGGAGCAGAGGATAAGACATCCGGGAGGCCTTGCAGAAAGGTCTGTGCAACGCGTTCCCAGAGACTGGGAGGTTACAAACTCCTGGTCCTGGACAACGTGTTGCTGAGGCATCGGTCAGAAGGAGCGGTGAAGAAGGTGGCCGTCTGACTGATGCTTTCAGACAATTTTTTAGTCCGCAGCCCCAAGGTACGATCGGTTCCAGCAACCATCGCCAGCGTCTGATTTACATGGTACAGGAATACCTAGGGGCAAGGTCAGACTTGGACACCTTTCCCACCGAAAATCCTCTGGCTTACTGGGTCTTGAGGATGGATCACTGGCCAGAGCTTGCACAGTATGCAATTGAGCTACTGGCCTGTCCTGCATCCAGCGTTCTTTCGGAACGCACCTTGAGTGCTGCTGGTGGCTTTGTTACCAATCACAGGGTGCGCCTGTCCACCGAATCAGTTGATCGACTGACCTTCATCAAGATGAATCAGTCTTGGATCACCCACAGCTACCAAGCACCTGAAGCTGATGTAACCAAATATTTTTTTAAAAAATATCACATCCCTTCAAGACTGCCTATGCTGATGCTGAGTGACTGTCCTGTTATGTTGATTGTCTATCCTCTTCCTCCTCTGCTGATATGTTGGAAGAACATTTCTGGTTCTGGGTGATGCCATCAGCCCAATTTTTCTGCCCCTGTTTAACAGGGGCGTTTAATTACAATTTTTGATGCAATGCTTTGCAGCAGGGCTAATTCCTGCAATAAAAATAGAGTATATGGAAGAGGTTGCAGTGTGGTGGCACCAGCACCAGTGCCTAAGGCCCAATTTTTCTGCCCCTGTTTAACAGGGGCGTTTAAGTACAATTTTTGATGCAATGCTTTGCAGCAGGGCTAATTCCTGCAATAAAAGTAAAGTATATGGGAGAGGTTGCAGTGTGGTGGCACCAGCACCAGTGCCTAAGGCCCAATTTTTCTGCCCCTGTTTAACAGGGGCGTTTAAGTACAATTTTTGATGCAATGCTTTGCAACAGGGCTAATTCCTGCAATAAAAGTAGAGTATATGGGAGAGGTTGCAGTGTGGTGGCACCAGCACCAGTGCCTAAGGCTCAATTTTTCTGCCCCTGTTTAACAGGGGCGTTTAATTACAATTTTTGATGCAATGCTTTGCAGCAGGGCTAATTCCTGCAATAAAACTAGAGTATATGGGAGAGGTTGCAGTGTCGTGGCACCAGCACCAGTGCCTAAGGCCCAATTTTTCTGCCCCTGTTTAACAGGGACATGTAATTACAATTCTTGATATAATATTTCATAGGAGGACCCGTTCCTGTGCCCACCCAGAGTAACTGTGAGGACTTATAGTGTTGTGGCACCAGCACTACAACCACCAAAGGTCAATTTTTCTACCACTGTTCAACAATGGCATGTAATTACAATTCTTGATATAATCGTTCACAGCAGGGCGCTCCAGCGCCCACCAAGAGTCAATTTGAGGGCTTACAATGTTGTGGCAAAACCAACACCTTGTTCCGCCATTTCTGCAGAGCATATAGGGCAGGCCCCTACTTTCAAACATCCAACTTACAAACATCTCCTACTTGCAAACGGAAGGAGACAACAGCAAGTGAGATGAAAAAAGATGGACGACAAAAAAAATTATACAGGGGTGATAACCCTTCCCTATGTTTTCCAAAAAGCTTAAAAATAGTTTTTTTGACTGGAGCTACACTTTAAAAATGTACCAGTTGAAAATTACAAACAGATTCAATTTAACACAACAAACCTACACAGTCCCTGTCTTGTTTGCACCGCCTGTATACTGCTGTTCTGAGTATATAGGGCCTGGGGGCCACACGCATTTCCTTTTTTTAATATGGGTACTGGGTTGCCCTTAATATGCGTACAAGAACCAAAGGGGCTGGTAATGGGCGGGGAGGGCTACCCATGCCATTTTTCTCAATGATTTTCAACCATATTGCAGGAACCAGATATAACATTAAAACCGCAAGCATTTTTAAATGATGTTATTTCCGTTTAATGTTATTTTGTGCAGGGACTGTTCTAAACACGGGAAACACGTGACACTTCACAGGCATACTACAGACACTCCCCAGGCATACTACAGACACTCCCCAGGCACCATATTTAAAGGAATATTTCACTTTTATTTTCACTTTAATCGTCATTAAAATCAGTGCTCCCGCCAAAACGGCCATTTTTAAAAACATTTTAGCATTGACCCATGTCCCCTGGGGCAGGAGCCAGGTCCCCAAACCCTTTTTAGGACAGTGTCTTGCATATTAGCCGTTAAAATTAGCACTTTTAATTTCGAACGTTCGAGTCCCATAGACTTCAATGGGGTTCTAAAGTTCGTACAAATTTGGGGTCCGTTCGAAAGTTCTGGTGCGAACCAAACCGGGGGGTGTTCGGCTCATCCCTACACATGATCATCCCATCTATTCCCCCCCCCATACACCTCATTTACCCTGCCCAAGTGCCCATGCCCTCTGAATCCTGCTGGGAGCTGGTCATGGCCTGTGGGTCCTGCTGGGCAGTCATTTGTGGGTCCTGCTGGCCAGGGCCTGCAGGCCCATGGCCAGCAGGACACACAAGTCAGCAGGACCTGTAGGCCATGGTCAGCTCCCAGCAGGACCCACAGGCCAGCGGCCAGCAGGATCCACAGGTCCGCAGCCAGCTCCCAGCAGGACCCACAGGTCAGTGGCCAGTAGGACCCACAGGCCTGCAGCCAGCTCCCAGCAGGACCCACAGACTGTGCGTCCTGCTTTGAGTTGGCTTTGGACCTGTGGGTCCTGCTGACCACAGACATGTGGGTCCTGCTGGCCTGTGGGGCCTGCTGGCCACTAGCCTAAGGTGACCATAAGTCCCCAGTTTTCAGGAACAGTTACTGGACTGAGGACACTGTCCCTGGACCAAGTCTGTCGCCACAAGCTGGAGCAGGGGGAGGCCAACCCCACCATGGGTCTCACTGGGCCCATTGGGTTGTCTCGGATAGGAAGGGGGGAGCGTGCGCCAACGAATTACACAGATCTCCCGCTTACACGACACAGCCACTGTGTGCAGTCTATCAAAGAAACCCAACCAGGAGACAGGACTTCGTATGACAGCGGCCACCAGGTAAGTGGGAGATCCCTGCTCTATGTTAGGGATGAGCTTCGTGTTCGAGTCGAACGTATGTTCGACTCGAACATTGGCTGTTCGGGCGTTCGGCGAATTCCGAACGTTTTGGCCGTTCGTGTCAAAATTCGAGTGGCGCGCGCGCGGACCACAATGCACTGCGGTGGCGCAGTGCATTGCTGCCTCATGATTGGCCAAGCATGCACTGTGACCCAGCATGCTTGGCCAATCGCAGCGCCAGCAGCGAGGAGAGCCATGATTGGCCACAGGCATCCTGCCTGTGGCCAATCATAGCTCAGGCTGTGTAGTGCACGCCCCACACTATATAAGGCCACCTTTGAGGCGGCCTCGTGTAGTGTGTTAGCATCTGAAGCAGTGGGTGTTCTGTGTACCTTCAACACAGTTACACACCAATCGTTTTTGGCTGATTTCCTATCTTGCTGCTGTGTAGTGGTTGTTGTCTGTGCCCTGACCGCAGTATACACCACTATATTCACCTCACCTATATAGCTAGTGATCTAGCTTTAACCACTTAACAACTGCCCATTGCCGATTAACGGCTTCAGGGCGGTTGTTTAACTCTGAGAGCCCGTTAATTAACGGCCTCCCAGAATTCTGCTCTCGCGCGCCCCCTGGGGCGCGCACTCGAGAGCATCCGTGACCGCCGGGTCCACAGGACCCGGAGCATCACGGATCACGGTAAACGGCCGCTCATAGCGGCCGTTTACCACGTGATCGCTCCGTCAAATGACGGAGTGATCACTTGTAAACAAACCGGCGTCATGTTATGACGCCGGTTCCTCCCTCCCCTCTCTGTACCGATCGGTACAGCGGAGGGGAAAGAGATCGGTGTCAGCAGCGATGTGGGCTGCATCTGCAGTGCCCACATCGCTGCTCACCGAATTTAACCCCTCAATTCCCTGCCAATACTCTGCAATACCAGTGCATACTCTGCAGTACCCCGCCATTACTCTGCAGTGCAGTACCCTGCCATTACTCTGCAGTACCCGCCATTACTCTGCAGTACCCCGCCATTACTCTGCAGTACCCCGCCATTACTCTGCAGTGCAGTACCCTGCCATTACTCTGCAGTACCCGCCATTACTCTGCAGTACCCCGCCATTACTCTGCAGTACCCCGCCATTACTCTGCAGTGCAGTACCCTGCCATTACTCTGCAGTACCCGCCATTACTCTGCAGTACCCCGCCATTACTCTGCAGTACCCCGCCATTACTCTGCAGTGCAGTACCCTGCCATTACTCTGCAGTACCCGCCATTACTCTGCAGTATCCCACCATTACTATGCAGTGCAGTACCCTGCCATTACTCTGCAGTACCCGCCATTACTCTGCAGTACCCGCCATTACTCTGCAGTACCCCGCCATTACTCTGCAGTGCAGTACCCTGCCATTACTCTGCAGTACCCGCCATTACTCTGCAGTACCCCGCCATTACTCTGCAGTGCAGTACCCTGCCATTACTCTGCAGTACCCTGCCATTACTCTGCAGTACCCCCCATTACTCTGCAGTAACCCCCATTACTCTGCAGTACCCTGCCATTACTCTGGAGTACCCCCCAATACTCTGCAGTACCCTGCTATTACTCTGTAGTACCCCGCCAATACCCCGCCAATACTCTGCAATACCCTGTCATAAATTGCCATACCCAGCCATACTCGGAGATACCCAGCCATACTCGGTGATACCCTGAAATACCCAGCCATAGACGCCCCCCACCCCTCACCGCCCTCCGGTGCTTCTACCAACTCGCCAGTACGATCAAAGCCAGAATCTTTTTTTTTATTTTTTATTTCAGGCTTCCCAGCCTAGAGGTGAGATGTGGGGTCATATTGACCCCCAGATTTCACTGTAAAGAGGACCTGTCACCCCATATTCCTATTACAAGGGATGTTTACATTCCTTGTAATAGGAATAAAAGTGATCAAAAATATATTTTTGGGGAAAAAAATTTCAAACTAAAATAAATAAAGTAAAATGAACAATAAAAAAAAAAATTAAAGCGCCCATGTCTCCATGTGCTCGCATGCAGAAGCGAACGCATGCGTAAGCCCCGCCCACATATGAAAACAGTGTTCAAACCACACATGTGAGGTATCGCCGAGAACGTTAGAGCGCGAGCAATAATTCTAGTCCTAGACCTCCTCTGCAACTCAAAACATGTAATCAGTAAAAAAAAAATTAAAGCGTCGCCTATGGGGATTTTTTAAGTAGCGACGTTTGGCGCCATTCCACGGGCATGTGCAATTTTGAAGAGTGACATGTTTGATATCTATTTACTCAGCATAACTTCATCTTTCACTTTATGCAAACATTGGGCTAACTTTACTGTTTTTTTTGTTTGTTTTTTAAGCACAAAACTGTTTTTTCCCCCAAAAAAACGCGTTTGAAAAATTGCTGTGCAAATACCGTGTGAGATAAAAATTTGCAACGACCACCATTGTATTCTCCAGGGTCTTTGCTAAAAAAAAAAAATATATAATGTTTTGGGGTTCTCTGTAATTTTCTAGCAAATAAATGATGATTTTTACATGTAGGAGAGAAATGTCAGAATTGGCCTGGGTGCTCCAGAACGCCTGATGGCGCTCCCTGCATGTTGGGCCTCTGTATGTGGCCACGCTGTGTAAAAGTCTCACACATGTGGTATCGCCGTACTCGGGAGTAATAGCAGAATGTGTTTTGGGGTGTAATTTGTGGTATGCATATGCTGCGTGTGTGAAATAACCTGATAATATGACAATTTTGTGGAAAAAAAAAAAAAAAAAGGAAATAGGCCGTCAGTACTTCAGGTGTGATCAATTTTCAGATATTGGCACCATAGCTTGGGGACTCTATAACTTTCACAAAGACCAAATAATATCCACCAATTTGTACTTATTTTTACCAAAGATATGTAGTAGTATGAATTTTGGCCAAAATTTATGAAGAAAAAATTACTAATCTGCTAAATTTTATAACAGAAACAAAGAAAAATTCATTTTTTCGCAGAATTTTCGGACTTTTTTCTTTTATAGCACAAAAAAAAAAAACTGAGAGGTGATTAAATACCACCAAAAGAAAGCTCTATTTGTGTGAAAAAAAGGACAAACATTTCCTATAGGTCCAGTGTTGCATGACTGAGTAATTGTCATTCAAAATGTGAGGGCACCGAAAGCTGAAAATTGGTCTGGTTATTAAGGGTGTTTAAAGAGGAAGTAAACCCTTCCAAACAACTTGGACCTATAGGTAAGCCTAGATTAAGGCTTACCTGTAGGTCCAAGCAATATCTCCTAAACCTATATGGTTTAGGAGATATTTGCCCGAAAATGGGCACCGCTGTCTACGGCGCATGCGCCGTAGACAGCGGCGCGCAGGCGCACTAAATGCGGCAAATCCAAGAATGGATTTGCCTAATTTGTCGACTCCCGTGCGCATGCGCGGGAGTGACGTCATCGCGGCTTCGCCGTATGGCAGCGGCGGAGCTGCGAGACGCGACTCCCGTGCGCATGCGCGGGAGTGACGTCATCGCGGCTGCGCCGCTGTGATTCGTCGGAGCTGCGAGACGCCACAAGCAACATGGATGCGGCGGACTACAGGGGACAGCGGCGACTTCGCTGGCTCCTGTGTCAGGTAAGTGACACATAATGAGCTACTATGCGATGCATAGTAGTCCATTATGCTTTACCTTTGCAGGGAAAAAAAGAGGAAGTAAACCCATCAGGGTTTACTTCCTCTTTAAGTGCCCAGTGGTCAAGTGGTTAATAATAGAGCTTTCAGTCAGTAGTGTTAGGAGATAGTGCGTGCTGTCTGCGTGCTCTGTACCCAGTACATACCGCTATAATATAGGGCAGGCCCCTACTTTCAAACATCCAACTTACAAACATCTCCTACTTGCAAACGCAAGGAGACAGCAGCAAGTGAGATGAAAAAAGATGGACGACAAAACAAATTATACAGGGGTGATAACCCTTCCCTATGTTTTCCAAAAAGCTTTAAAATAGTTTTTTTGAATGGAGCTACTCTTTAAAAATGTACCAGTTGAAAATTACAAACAGATTCAACTTAACACAACAAACCTACACAGTTGTTTGCACCGCCTGTATACTGCTGTTCTGAGTATATAGGGCCTGGGGGCCACACGCATTTCCTTTTTTTAATATGGGTACGGGGTTCCCCTTAATATGCGTACAAGACCTAAAGGGGCTGGTAATGGGCAGGGAGGGCTACCCATGCCATTTTTCTCAATGAATTTCAACCATATTGCAGGAACCAGATATAACATTAAAACCGCAAGCAGTTTTAAATGGTGTTATTTCCGTTTAATGTCATTTGGTGCAGGGACTGTTCTAAACACGGGAAACACGTGGCACTTCACAGGCATACTCAGGGGCGGACTGACCATTGAGCCACTCGGGCACTGCCCGAGGGCCCCGTGCCACTAGGGGGCCCCATCAGGGTTGCCAGCCTCAGTAAAACCAGGGAAAGTATGTAAAAATCTGTGGTTTTTTTTTTTTACATCTCTCTCTGAAATGTCCCTTACCGACATCCTTTTGGTCTAAAAATCCAGAGATTATAGCTGCCCCACCTCTCCAGTACCTTCTCAGCCAATAGAAACATGTCTGTGTATACTGTGTGATTGTATACTATTTGTGTATACTGTGTGGCCCCATAATCTCTGATTGCCTGGGGGCCCCATAATCTCCTATTGCCCGGGGGCCCCATAATCTCCTATTGCCCGGGGGCCCCATGAGTTGTCAGTCCGCCTCTGGGCATACTACAGACACCCCCCAGGCACCATATTTAAAGGAATATTTCACTTTTTTTTTTCACTTTAATCGTCATTAAAATCAGTGCTCCCGCCAAAACGGCCGTTTTTAAAACTTTTTTTTGCAGTGACCCATGTCCCCTGAGGCAGGAGGCAGGTCCCCAAACCCTTTTTAGGACACTACCTTCCATATTAGCCGTTAAAATTAGCACTTTTCATTTCGAACGTTCGAGTCCCATAGACTTCAATGGGGTTCTAACGTTCGTACCGAACGCGGGGGTCGTTCGCAAGTTCTGGTGCGAACCGAACCGGGGGGTGTTCGGCTCATCCCTACTCTATGTAATGCAGCAGCGCTCGCCCCCCCCCTCCCTCTCTCTAATCCCCATGCACTGGAGAGGCTGCAATGATGGGCATTGATCTGGCCGCATTGATCTTCACTGGTGAGGCTGCATTGTTGGGCACTGATGAGGCTGCGCTGATGGGCACTGGTGAGGCTGCATTGATGGGCACTGGTGAGGCTGCATTGATAAGCACTGGTGAGGCGGCAAAGATGGGCACTGATCAGGCTGCATTGGTGGGCACTGATCAGGCTGCATTGATGACCTCTGGAATGCATTCTATTCTTGAAAAATAATATATATAATTGCGTTTTATGGTTGCCCCCCTACTTTTGTTCCTGTGTCCCCATGTGCCCCCCTAATATGAAATCTGGAGATGCCACTGCGCTTATGCCACTGTGAGGGAGACCGTTGTCGCTGCTGTTAGAGGTTACAGGAGCGGGCGTTCAGAGCACTCGCTGCCATACCCACACAGCAGACCCGCCCACCCATCCTCTCCACGGATCCTCCTCATTTCTGCAGACAAATGCCATGTCGAGACAAGAGACAGAAACTACATGAGAAAGTCAGCTGACCAGCTGACAGCCAACAGCATGATGGAGGGGAGCTTTCTGCTGTGAGAAGAGACCCCATGTTGGAAAAGGCATCGCTGGAGGCACGACTGACACTGTAAGCAAGTAAGTGCCAGGGCCATCGATCCCATCTCCACCACATCTGCCTCTGACTGAACCCCCCTCCCCACCAATCCATATGCCTCTGATTGAACCCCACTTCCCTACCACCACATCTGCCTCTGACTGAACCCCCATCCCAACACCACATCTGCCTCTGATTGAACCCCCCCCTTCTCACCACCACATCTGCCTCTGACTAAACACCCCCTTCCCACCACCACATTGGCCTCTGACTGAACTACCCCTCTCCACCATTCCATTTTCCTCTGACTGAGCCCCACTTCCACCCCACCACATCGGCCTCCGACTGAACCCCCCCCTCCCCACCACCACATCTGCCTCTGACTGGACCCCCCCCCCACCACCACATCTGCCTCTGAGTGAACACCCCTCTCCCCACCACCACATCTTCCTTTGAGTGAACCCCCTCCCCACCACCACATCTGCCTCTGACTGAATCCCCCCTCCCTGCCACCACATCTGTCTCTGACTGAACAACTCCCCACCACCACATCTTCCTTTGAGTGAACCCCCTCCCCCTCCCCACCACCACATCTGCCTCTGACTGAATTCCCCCTCCCTGCCACCACATCTGTCTCTGACTGAACAACTCCCCACCACCACCTCTGCCTCTGACTGATTCCCCTCTTCCCAACCACCACATCTGCCTCTGACTGAACCCCCTCCCAACCACCACATCTGCCTCTGACTGAACCCCCCCACCACCACATCTGCCTCTGACTGAATCCCCCCTCCCCACCACCACATCTGTCTCTGACTAAACAACTCCCCACCACCACCACATCTGCCTCTGACTGAACCCCCTCCACACCACCACATCTGCCTCTGACTGAATCCTCCCTCCCGACCACCACATCTGCCTCTGACTGAACCCCCCCCCCACCACCACATCTGCCTCTGACTGAAACCTCCCTCCCCACCACCACATCTGCCTCTGACTGAATCCCCCCTTTCCCAACCACCACATCTGCCTCTGACTGAACCCCCTCCCCACCACCACATCTGCCTCTGACTGAATCCCCCCTTCCAACCACCACATCTGCCTGAACTCCCCCCATCACCACTGCCTCTGACTGAACCCCCTCATCACCACTGCCTCTGTCTGAACCCCCCTACCACCACCCTCACATTTGCCTCTGAATGAACCCCCAATCACCGCCATCACCGCTACTCCTGACTGAACCTCCCCACCACCGCTGCCTCTAACTGAACTCTCCCCACCACTACCTCTGACTGAACCCCCCCACCACTGCCTCCAACTGAACCCCCCACCACCACTACCTCCTCTGACTGAACCCCCCACCCCTACCACAGCTGCATTGGATGGAATTGTACTCATATACTCAGGAATATATCATTATTAATAAGGATACCTCTAGATGTATGGTGTAGCAAAATTCTGTTGCAGGGGCACTTGAGGATGATCACGATGAACATCTTTGTGCCAGAGACTTGAAGACAAGATCAACGGTGATGGGGAGAGCTTCCAACCGTTGTCCAACCAGTCTGGAATGCATATTCTCACCAGCCTAAATGGTGATGTGACACTGAAACTCTGATGCCGCATACACACGATCGAATTGTCCAGCGGGCTTAGTCCGCCGGAGCACAGTACGCTGGACAATTTGATCGTGTGTGGGCTCCAGCAGACTTTTTCATCGTAAAAGTCCGGCGGACTTAGAAAGTAGTTTTGACTCAAAATTTGTCCCCCAGACTTGGCTTTCAGCAGACAATCCGTTCGTCAGTGTGCTAGTTCGGCGGACTAAGAATGACGCATGCTCTGAAGCAAGTATGAGAAGGAAGCTATTGGCTACTGGATATTGAACTGCCTTTTTCTAGTCCCGTCGTATGTGCTGTACATCATTGCCAAGTCCGTTCGTTATAAAGTCCGGCGGATTGTTTGCCAGACCAAGTCTGCCGGACAATTCAATCGTGTGTACGCGCCATTAGTCAGCCTATTTACTCTGCATCTTAGTCCCTTGTAGACTCTAATATGTCATGCATCCGGACCTCTAACTACCCAAAATTGCAACTAACCTGGCTGTAGCCTAGGAGCTGCATATAAATAAATTCTAATGCAATATATATATGTTCAACCAACTAATATGCAGCAAAATGACCACTACACACACACAGTATCACAGAATTAATAATAAAGTAGTGTGTGTACAGCGTGTATAACAGTGTAAATTTGCTGTCCCCTCAAAATAACTCAACACATGGCCATTAATGTCTAAATCGCTAGCAACAAAAGTGAGTACACCCCTAAGTGAAAATGTCCAAATTGGGCCCAAAGTATCAATATTTTGTGTGACCACCATTATTTTCCAGCCCTGCCTTAAGCCTCTTGGCAATGGAGTTCACCAGAGCTTCACAGGTTGCCACTGGAGTCCTCTTCCACTCCTCCATGACAACATAATGGAGCCATGCAGACCAATTTGATGCAGTACACGGCGTATGGTCTATGCACTGACAGACTGACCCCCACCCCTTCAACTTCCACAGCAATGCTGGCAGAACTCATACATTTTAGCAAAGTGTAATTTTTTCAGTGTTTTCACATGAAAAGATAAGATAAAATATTTACATAAATGTGAGGGCTGTACTCACTTTTGTGATATACTGTATATATACACACACACACACACACACACACACACACACACACACACACACACACACACACACACACACACACACACACACACACACACACACACACACACACACACACATTACCAAAAGTATTGGGACACCTACCTTTATACAGGCATGACCTTAGTCCGTAGGGTTCAATATTGAGTTTAAACACTATTTGCAGCTATAACAGCTTCAACTCTTCTGGGAAGGCTGTCAACAAGATTTAGGAGTGTGTCTATGGGAATGTTTGATCATTCTTCCAGAAGTGCATTTGTGAGGTGGGCACTGATGTTGGACGAGAACACCTGGCTTGCAGTCTGCACTTTAATTCATCCCAAAGGTGTTCTATCGGGTTGAGGGCAAGACTCTGTGCAGGTCAGTCAAGTTTCTTCATCCCAAACTCACTCACCTATGTCTTTATGGACCTTGCTTTATGCACTGGTCCAAATAATTTGGTGGAGGGGGGGATTATGGCGCGGGGTTGTTTTTCAGGGATTGGGCTTGGCTCCTTAGTTCTAGTGAGGTGGACGCTTAAGGTGTCAGCATACCAAGACATTTTGGACAAATTCATCCAACTTTGTGTAACAGTTTGGGGTTGGCTCCATCCTGTTCAAACATGACTGTGCACCAGTGCATAAAGCAAGGTCAATAAAGACATGGATAAGCGAGTTTGGGGTGGAGGAACTTGATTGGCCTGTACAGAGTCCTGACCCTAACCTGATAGAACACCTTTGGGATGAATTAGAGGGGAGGCTGAGAGCCAGGCCTTCTTGACCATATCAGTGCCTGACCTCACAAATGCGCTTCTGGAAGAACGATCAAACATTTCCATAGATAAACACCTAAACCTTGAGGACAGCCTACCCAGAAGAGTTGAAGCTGTTATAGCTGCAAAGGGTGGGCCAACTCAATATTGAACCCTGCAGACTAAGACTGGGATGCCATTAAACTTCATGTGCGTGTAGAAGCAGGCATCCCAATACTTGGTACCTTGCCAGGATCCAGGTCTAATAAACAGCCAGTTCACTAATGAGCCAACTGTATTCTGGGCTTTAAATAATCCCCAGACTAGGGCTTTAGGCTCCCATTTGGAGACAATTCCACCCTGCAGACAGGAGGTTTGGGCATGGGAGTCAGTAGAGCTTTACCTAGGAAAGACAGGTGGGAGCCAGTGTAGCACAAAGCTATTTGCTGTATGCATGGAGGTGCTGAGCGTCTGGTCTGTGGGAGACAGACCAAGGCCCTAAAGTGTAAGACCTGAGCTGGAGAGCTGCGTTTACAAGCCAGGAGGGCTGAAAATTGTTTATTTTAGTAGCAGGACTGAAATACTGAATATCCCTGCAAGGGAATTCTCTGTGTTTATTTTGAACTTTCTTTTAAATAAAAGTGGGAAAACCAGCCCTGAAACGGATAAAAGTGACTGGTGGTGTCCTTAAAGCTTTACACTTGGAGTGAACCCCTGACGGTGGAGAATGTGGGCACAATCCGAGATCCATGCAATCAAATAAGTTCATCTGTTTATGTGAACTGTGTGTTAGTGCTTGAGACTGCACAATCTGTGTGAACCTGCAAGAGAAAAGCAACATGCTTTAAAGAGACAGTGCTCTAATTTTTATTTTGTTGGACTGTGCAAGGTTGGTCTGGAGTGGCTGTGAATATGGGGAGGTCAAAGCTCCTAAAAGAAGCAAGGAGTGATCCTGTTGAGAGTCATGGCTGGTGGGCTCAAGAGGAACCGTTAGAGCCAAGTGGAGAGCGCTGGAAAAGTTCAACTGGGAGAGTACGGTCTCCCATGGCAACCAGAGACAAAGTGTCCTCTGGATGGTGAGGTTGCTATGAGGAGGTTGCTTACTGTTCCCACATAGAGGGCTGGGATGCCCAAGAAAAGTCATCTGGATGGTGGGGCTCCTATGAAAAGGTGGTTCACTATTCCCAGGAAGAGGGCTGGGATACACAAGAGTCTTTGATGCCTAGGAGGGCTGCTGTTGCCCCTAGCAATACTGGTGCAAGGACACCAGTTACTGAGGTTCAGAGGCCTAAAAGTGGATGCAGTGTAAGAAACCATAACAAGGCATGGAACCAAGTGCACTGTCTGCGGTGCACTGAGTGGGGGCTGTTGTTTAATGTTAATGTTATTTCCAAGTGCCCACTGTCAACGCAAAGGGATGTGACCAGCCAAAGGTCAGTTTATGCAGTTTGGAAACCTGATCTGAGTACCTGGAAAACTGACTATGTGACTGCACACACAGGAGTGGAAGTGATCCCAAGTGGGAGATCCACTGGTTGTGCTAAAAAGGACTTGCCTTGCTGCAGTGCCCAGTTCAGGCAAGTGTTACATTTAAAATTGATAATGTGTTGCTTAATGAGGAGATTAAAAATGATGTGTTAAATAAGGGGTTAATGTGACCTGCTGAAACAGCAGGGTCATATAAAGATAATGAAGCATTGTCCATGCACAGTGGTGAAAGTGTGGAATTGCAGTCAGCTAGGATAGGCGTGACCACTGAGAGATGGATGCCATTGCCCCTAGCAACTGTGGAAGTCAGGAATGCTAATGAACAATGTATTTCTGATAATGATGTTGGGAAGTATAGTACTGACAAGAAAAGTCTTTCAGATGCTGCTGAGCCACTCTGTTCTGTGTCTCCTGGGGTAGTTGGAATGGTACTGTGTAGTACCTCTGCTGGGACTAAGGATGAGCCGAACACCCCCCTGTTCGGTTTGCACCGGAACCTGCGAACAGACCTAAACTTCGTGTGAACTTTAGAACCCTATTAAACTCTATGAGACTCGAACGTTCAAAATTAAAAGTGCTAATTTTAAAGGCTTATATGCAAGTGTCATAAAAAGTGTTTGGGGACCTGGGTCCTGCCCCAGGGAACATGGATTAATGCAAAAAAAAGTTTTAAAAAACTGACGTTTTTTGGGAGCAGTGATTTTAATAATGCTTAAAGTGGAAGTAAACCCACTTTTTTAACTTTTACCTACAGGAAAGCCTATAATAAGGCTTACCTGTAGGTAAAAAAAATATCTCCTAAACCTGTACGGTTTAGGAGATATTCCCCTCGGTATGCGCCGCTGACTGCAGCGGCGCATGCGCACAAGGGGGTTCTCTCCGCGAAAATCCGGCAGCGCTCGTCCGGCCGGATTTAAATCTCCCGCGCGCATGCGCGGGAGTGACGATATCGCGGCTCCGGCCACTCACAGCGCCGGAGCCGCGATACCCGGAAGAGACGCCGAGGGAGCATGTCGGCTTCCTCGGCGTGGATCGGGCGAGATGTCGGGGCCTCGTTCTAAGGTAAGTATTTCATAATGAGCTAGTATGCGGTGCATACTAGCTCATTATGCCTTTTGCTTTGCAGGTTTAAAAAAAAAAAAAAAAAAAAATGCGGGTTTACTACCGCTTTAAAGTGAAACAATAAAAGTGTAATATTCCTTTAAATTTCGTACCTGGGGGGTGTGTATAGTATGCCTGTGAAGGGGCACATGTTTCCCGTGCTTAGAACTGTCCCTGCAGAAATTACACTGAAATTACACTTAAAATCACTCGAGACTATCATGAATTGTCGGCTCCCCGTAATACAGAAAACAGTCATTGAAAGTCATTGATAAAAAAAAAAAAAAAAGTGTGGGGTTCCCCCAAATTCAATTACCAGGCCCTTCAGGTCTGGTATGGATTTTAAGGGGAACTCCACGGCAAATTTAAAAACAAATGGCGTGGAGTTCCCCCTAAAAATCCATACGAGACCCTTTATCCGAGCACGCAACCTGGCAGGCAGCAGGAAAAGAGGGGGGACGAGAGAGCGCCCCCCTCCTGAACCGTACCAGGCCACATACCCTCAACATTGGGAGGATGCTTTGGGGTCCCCTCAAAGCACCTTGTCCCCATGTTGATGCAGACAAGGGCCTCATCCCCACAACCCTGGCCGGTGGTTGTGGGGGTCTGCGGGCAGGGGGCTTATCAGAATCTGGAAGCCCCCTTTAACAAGGGTACCCCAAGATCCCGCTCCCCCTGTTTGAAATGGTAAGGGGGCCTACCATTTCACAAAGAAAGTGTAAAAAATTATTAAAAAAGACAGACACACCGTTCGTTGCAAAAGTCCTTTATTAAAAATAAAAAAAAATAAAAAAAAGATTCCAGCGGTGGTAATTCACTCTTGCTATCCAGCGACGGATGATCATCTCTCCGGGGTCCAGCGATGGCTGATCTGATCCAGCGATGGGTGATCTCTCCCTCCAGGGCAGCGCATCCATCCTCTGTCTCCACCGGAGACAGTGCGGGAATCCCGGCAGCCTGACACTTCTTAACTGAGGAGGGCAGGGCCACCCGTCACCTGACCCCCACCCCCTCTGATGCAAGGGGAAAGCTGGGCTTCCCTAGTGACGTACGGTTGACTCCGCCCCCTCTGATGTAATGCATCCGGTGTGTGTGTCTTTTTTAACTATTTTTTACACTTTCTTTGTGAAATTGTAGGGGGGCCGGGATCTGGGGGTCCCATTGTTAAAGGGGGCTTCCAGATTCTGATAAGCCCCCCTCCTGCAGACCCCCACAACCACCGGCCAGGGTTGTGGGGATGAGACCCCAAAGCATCTTCCCAATGTTGAGGACAGGGCCTGGTACGGTTAAGGAGGGGGGCTCTATTTCGTCCCCCCCCTCTTTTCCTGCGGCCTGCCAGGTTGCGTGCTCAGATAAAGTGTCTGGTATGGATTTTTAGGAGGAACTCCACGCCATTTTTTTTTTCAATTTGGCATGGAGTTCCCCGTAAAATCCATACCAGACCTTGATGACTTTCAATGACTCTTCGAGTGATTTTAAATGACTTTTTTTCATGCAGAAATTACACTTTGTGCAGGGACAGTTCTAAGCACGGGAAATATGCTCCCCTTCACAGGCATACTATAAACACCCCCCAGGTACAAAATTTAAAGGAATATTACACTTTTATTGTTTCATTTTGAGCATTATTAAATTCACTGCTCCCGAAAAAACAAATATGACTAAGCACCATGTTCGGTGTGAAACATGTCAGCGGCTGTGCAGTTAGTCTGTTTACCAGCCTAGATGCTATGATTTTAATTAAATTTTTTGAAATAAAGTTGAATAATTTGGAGTGCGGCTATCCAGCTACATCTTTTCTACTCCCGAAAAAATGGCCATTTTTAAAACTTTTTTTGCATTGATACATGTCCCCTGGGGCAGGACCCAGGTCCCCAAACACTTTTTTTGACAATAACTTGCATATAAGCCTTTAAAATTAGCACTTTAGATTTCTCCCATAGGCTTGTACAGGGAGTTTTGCGGCTTTTCGAATTTGCCACAAACACCCAAAATTGTTCATTGTTCAGTGAACAGGCAAACAGGCAATGTTTGAGTAGAACATGAGTTCGACATGAACTCAAAACTCATCCCTAGCTGGGACCACAGAGAAAGTAGACTGAGACAGATGGGCAACAAGCCTGTTGGCTTTAATAAAATAAATCTTGGTTTGTAATGTTAGAGCGGATACAATTTCTGCTGTGCTAAATGGAGGGACTGCAGAGCAGTTTTTGGACAAGGGCTCACTTGCAGATGGCATCCTGCACAAGATTGTAGGGCCAAGTGAGCACATAGCAGAGGTTGTGTCCACAATGCACCAAGGATACAATGATGATCAGGTATCGGGACAGTTTCTGGAAGAGGATCATGTGCCAGTGGAGTTGGTGGTTGGGAATGTTGCCATGGGAAACAACCACTCAGTTTTGTGATTCCCCTCCAGACACTGCCTTGCACTGCAGTACACTGGGGAAATTAGTCCTGAAATATGTGTGGATATTTCTGACATTGAGGAAAAATGCAAGGTGCTGGTAAATGCTGATGTTACCTTGGGTGACAACGCAAATATTGGTAGACCAAAGGGTCAAGTTGAAATGGTTACTGATAACCCTAATAAATGTGGTGAGATGTGTAATGATATGACAGATACAGCAGAGGTAGATGGAGGCCCCCTACAAGTTCAGAAGGGAAATAACCCAAAGCTTAATAAGGTGTCAGTAAAATAGTTTGATTCCCAAATAAAATAACCCAAGTCTATTGCTAAAATATTTAAAAGGGTGGCCCCAAGGAAAACGGGCAGATGGCCCTTTCGGAAGCGCACCCGTAAAAAGTCATGGGGTGTCTTTGTATTAACCAAGTCAGTGTAGCAGGGGGACACAGGGAAGGTCACCTGATAAGACTGGGTTTGGCCCTTGTGGGTAAGAGCTGGCACAGAGGTGCCAAATGGAAGAGACTGGGCTGTGTGTTATGTCCCCTCCGGGGTTGAAACAGGGGGGGGGGGGGACATTTAGCAGGGTGGTATCTTGCCAGGATCCAGGTCTAATAAACAGCCAGTTCACTAATGAGTGACCTGTGTTCTAGGCAGTGGTGTCAGCAGGGGGGCTAACAGTGGCTGAACCCCTGAGTGGATCCCAAAAAGCCCCTAGTCTCAGGTGGGCACGGTTCTATTATCAGCCCAGAGCGCCGCCGCTGAGTGAGGACCAATCTGATCCCGAGTGTTATAGTAGACCCCCCTTCTGGAGCCTGCAGCGCTGACAGATTTCCCACTGGTCCAATGCTGGGACCACGGGACGTGTGACATCCATCATAGGCGCTGCAGGCTTCACAAGGTTGGAATTACACTGTGACCACCGTGCCACTGTCAGAAGATCCTGGCCCCACTTGGTGCTCGGGCGGGCAGCTCTCCTCTCCTCATCATGGCTCTGGCTGCCTGGAGTCTACTCTACTGTGTGATGGGTGTGAGCTGTAGAATGAGACCTAAAGTCTGGTCAGGTAGGTCAGTGTATGTTGTGTAGGTCAGTGTAGATCAGTGTGTGTCAGTGTGGGTCAGGTAGGTCAGTGCATGTCAGTGTGTATCAGGTAGGTCAGTGTAGATCAGGTAGGTCAGTGTTTGTCAGTGTGTGTAAGGTAGGTCAGTGTAGGTCAGTGTGTGTCAGGTAGGGCAGTGTAGGTTAGTGTATGTTAGTGTGGGTTAGGTAGGTCAGTGTGGGTCAGGTAGGTCAGTGTGTGTCAGGTAGGTCAGTGTAGGTCACTGTGTATCAGGTAAGTCAGTGTGCGTCAGGTCAGTGTGTGTTAGTGTGTGTCAGGTAGGTCAGTGTAGGTCAGCATGCATCAGGTAGGTACTTAACCCTCCCTGGTGCTGGGCTTGGACTTCGGGCTGAGACCGCTGTTTTTTTGCCACCTAGCAATGCCCCTGGTTCTGGGCTTTAAGTAATCATCAGACTAGGGCTCTAGGCTCCCAGTTGGAGACGACTCCACCCTGCAGACAGGAGCTGTGGGCATGGGAGTCAATAGGGCTTCACCTGGGAAAGAGAGGTGGGAGCCAGTGTAGCACAAAGCTACTTGCTGTATGCATGGAGGTGTTGGGTGTCTGGTCTTTGGGAGACAGACCAAGGCCCTAAAGTGTAAGGCCTGAGCTGGAGAGCTGCATTTACAAGTACAAGTTTACTTTGGTAGCAGGACTGAAATACCCCTGTGAGGGAATCTCCTGTGTTTGTTTTGAACTTTCTTTTAAATTAAAGTGGGCAAAACCAGCCCTGAAACGGATAAAGGCCAGTGGTGGTGTCCTTAAAGTGCTACACTTGGCGTGAACCCGTGACAGAGTATATCTTATAAATATCTATCTATCTATATATATGCACTTTTCTCATGGTAAGTTTATCTTGCTCTTCTTCTGGCGCCTGTCAAATACCACCATGAAAGGAATACAATCAAAACCCACACCAGTCTGATATATGTAAGCAAAATATTAATGACATCAAATAAAACACTGCTATTTTTAAAGGAAACTTAAAATATCTTCTAAATTATGTGCATGTTAACTGTGAAATATTTCCATCTTATTCCTTGACCTACTTACTTCGGTGACATGAAACATCATTATGCATCATATATTGGTCTTTATCCTTTCTGTGCTCTATGCAGGTAACATATGCCGTTATGTTAAGCACATCATTTCTGCCCTAGAGGGGAATATGTCATACCACTTGTACATCATTATACATATAGCCTTCAAATTACATTAACAATGCCCACTATTACCTGGTTTCTGATGTGACCTTTTCTTTAAGTCTATTTCTGAGGAAGAAAAAAAGGATGCCCAACCTAACAAAGTAAGTATATATATATATATATATATATATATATATATATATATATATGTATATTTATTATTATTTTTTTTTTTTATGGAATAGGCATTTCAAGGAATCGGCTAGCTTGTTTCTCAATGTTAAGTACCTTTTTTTGCCAAAACTGGCTCTTCCAATGTCACCTACCACATCTACTGTGGCTTTTCCAGTGCCCCTATCACAATCCTAAAATTGTGACAGACGGATGGAAGATACAACTTCACTGTGCCCCATTATACCAACAATACATGCTAGACACAGACCCACAGGAACCACTAGTCATTTGTATGTAAAAACCTCTCCATCACATCTTGTTGCTGCCTCGACTGTTAGCAGAGTAACTGCGGAGATCAGGGGCATATGCACAGGGGTATCAGGGGTCGCCATTGTGACCTGGCCCCATGCTGCAGGGAGCCAATGTGGCCCTCCTGTATGCCTGGATAGGAGGGTGGCAGCAATTAGAGGAACTGATCCCTTCATGTAGCTGTTGAAAGCCCGCTTCTCCTCCTCTCCCACAGACATTCAGCGGCTGCAGGAGGGAAATGTAGAGCATTGGTTCCTCCACATGCCACTCCCACCACCTTCCTAAATCTGTCCTGCTGCCCTATGCCCCTGTGTGCTTCCCTGGCACCCTCTTCTCTGGCCCCCCACCCCACAGCCAGCCCTGACGAGTTTCCCTCTCCCACCTTCTGCCTGCTGCTGTGGGGAATATGTCAGGATGGAGAGCAGGGAAAGGACCGGCAAATGTTAACGGCCCCTTCCTTGTTTTAAGAAATAGAGTACCGATCACTGACTTTTTTTTTCTTTTTTTTTTACTCCATTCATTGCTGAGGAGTAGTAAACTGTTTACTATGCCACAATTTATGAATGACAGGGAAGCTTTGTACAGAGCTATTCCTGTTCATTAATTCTGTGCAGCTGAGGCTCTAGAGAAAGGATCTAATAAACTTGCCCTCAGTCCCTTTCTCTGTCTGAAAAATTAGACATCGGGGTCTGTTTAGACTCTGGATAGTTCACAAAAAAACATCAAAGGGGGTCCTAAAAATATGTAAAAATAAATAAATTGAATTGTAAAAAAATAAAAAAAAATAAGATAAAACAAAATGGTAAAAATAATAAAAAAGAAAACAAAAAACTATTGACACCAGAGAAAGAATTACTAAGGTCTCAAAGGTCACACTTGCGATTAGGTTCTGGTGTTCCGCCACCATGGGGGGATCCCAAGACAGCAGGACCATAATAAAGGGTCCCACAATGGGAATAAAGGGCCCCAGGATCAGTGGGAAGGGCCCCGGTTAGGGGTCAGGGAGGCCCTTTATGGGTTCCTGCACTGGGGACCTGAGGGTTCTAGTTACGCCTCTGGCCGAGATCATTGGAAACTAATTTTACTGCTCCTAAACATGGTTCCTGGCCTAATTCAAGATTCAATATGGATATCGACGGGGTTAGTGAGAGATGTTATATATGGATGGCTTGAGCAGAATAAAAAAAAGGGTTTCTATTCATTATGAAAAGAAACTTAGTCCTTGTACACATGGTCGGAGATTCCGACGGAATGTGTCCGATCGGACCGTTTTGTCGGATATTCCGACAGTGTGTGGTCTACATCGGACTGTTTCTGTCGGAGTATCCGACGGACCAAGTTTTACAACTTGTTGTTAAAATTTTCAGACAAAATGCTTAGATCGGACATACTCCAATCATGTGTAGAGAATTCCAATCCACGCATGCTCAGATCAATTTCCTACACCAAAGCTATTGGCTACTAGCGTGAACGTAGTCCCGTCGTAACGAAATAACGTAATCACGTCAGATTTTCCGACAACTTTGTCCGACCGTGTGTATGCAACAGTTTCGAACAAAATCCGTCGGACAAAATCCGTCGGACAAAATCTGATGGATTTGGTTGTCAGAATCTCCGACCGTGTGTACAACTTTAAAACTGTATTAAACCCAAAGCCAAACATGTAATATATAGCATATTACCAATCATTAAATGTGGTGGCTGCAATGGCCATTAACACACCTCCTGTATTAGAGTGTCCACACTCTGGATGGAAGAGCAACAGAGACACCTTTGGACAGCAGCATTGTCTGTCTGGGGGGAGGAGTGTTAGTTATACTAGCAGATTTAAATGCACTAAACAAATTGTAGCCAAACTCCAGCTAACACTTTATAAGCAGTTACAGCAACAGTTTTTTTTTTTTTTTCATTTTGGGACAAAGGTTTTGGATAAATACCGCACCGTTAAAGTGATTTTAATTTATCACATGTAAAACAACCCATTCAGTTTAAAATAGAAATGAAAGGCAAAACATTTTTGTATAGATATAAAAAATATATATATATAAATACCCTTTACCCCTTTTTTTATAAATTCTCACATTCTCTCTGTTCTCAGCTGCATAAGATCTGGGGGGAGGAGAAGCAACAGTACACTGAGCTTCTAGTGAATGCCTGTGCAGTGGGGGAGTGTCAGGACAAGGCTTATAATTGGTGGAGAGTAAACTGAGTGCCCAAAAAAAAAAAAAAAAAAACTGAGTGCCCAGCCTAGATAGAAAACTGACCACGTTGTGCTCTCCTGCTTAGTGTTGTCAGTTTTTAATAGGAAAGCAAGGGAACCAGCAGGAACACCAGGGATTTCACATAAAAGAAGCAATACAAAGAGAACAGGATACTTTCTCATAAAAGTAAATGGTACAGCAGGCACATATCAGGAATACGGAAATTGTTGTTACACTAAACAATCCTTGTGTGTGCAGAACACTTATAAACCCCTAAATGACTTATGCATTACAAATATGACTAATGATTTCGCTTATTTTCTTTGACCACTTCTGTCTTTCTCGCCTAGGTGACAATGACATAGCATGTACTGCTTGCAGACTCCTGGGATATCAGTGTTATATACCCCAGGAGTATTCTTGCATCTCTTTTTTTAATTGCAAGATTTCTGCTGACAAGCTGATGAGTTGGGAGGTTGCTGTGTTTAGTGCAGTCCGTAGGCACAAGATATTCTAGGGGGGTGCAGAATCCCTTTAAGAAAAGGGAGATGGAAACATCTACCTTAACTGGAAATTGTCACTAGGAGAAGAGCACTGTGTAAAAAGATGCCAAGGATTGCAAAAACGTAAAATTCTGCAATTACCGATCAATATCAGTTGTCATTAGACAACATTTTAGAAGCTGCCCTTTTTGTAATTTTGAAGATTCAGGTGAGGTTTCTTTTTTGGATCTGTATGAACATATCCACAGTATAAACCCTCCTTCAGCAACTTGGAGCTTAAACATTGTAGGCTAAAGTGCTTAACTGCAGAACAGAAAAACCAGGTCACCACATGGCTTTGCTATTCAGGAGTTCAGCTTCAAGTATGGATGTGCTTTAAGGAAAATTGACATAATAAAAATATTTTATTAATATATTGCATTTTAAAGTTACATTTTTTTGGGGCTGTCATCATTATCCTTTTTCATGACTTATTTGATAGTATTTGAGATCACGGGACAGTTAAACATAGTAGTAAGGCAGCAAATTTAATTTATGAACTATAATTGCTGTCAATATTTCAGTAAATAAATATTAGCTACCCCCTTGACATCCACCTTCCAACCAGTGAAGGGTGTGTGTACTGAGTGAGTGGGCGGACATTCCCTGTTGGTACATGAAGCACTCCTACAGGTTGCAAAAAGCTGGGTACAGGGTGTGGCCACTATAGTGACTACTGGCGGTACAGAAATGCTGTGGGTGAGCATGTCAACCTGCATTTTCCAAGAAGGAGTCTTGATATGCAAATCTGATCTTCTTCCATAATTGGTGTGGTCTGATTGTAATAGCAGGATCTGGCAATTGGCAGGATCACCAGGTATTGACAGACATTCTGTCTGTACTACATCTTGGGTCTGTGCTACAAGATCCAGGTATTTATTTAAGTGATGCCTGTCTGATTTATTATTGATGTCAAGCTTATTTACACCCCCAGAACCCCATTATATGCATTATGTAGCTATGCTGTGTGTCCATCACTCATTAGGCCATTGGTTCTTTTGAGATCATCCTCTGAATTATATTCCAGTAGCATCATTAGTGTAATTAGAACAAAAGCATTAAGCATGCCTTATTGTAATTCTGGTATTCTCTGGGATTCCATTTGGAGAGGAACTTTAATTATTGTTCTACTTTTTTCACTCAATGTAACTTGATATATTAAGTGTATGTTAAAATGAATTACAGCATGGTCAATTTCTATTATATATTTTTCATTTTATTCTTGCTGTGTTTGCTGCTGTACTTGTGAGTTCCTCACACCAAGTGTTAATATAATTGTAATTGTTTTTAATTGTGGGCTAGGGATTTGTGGTACAATTATGGGAGAAGGAGAAAGATATTTTGTGTAAAGTGTTGGTTTTTGTATTTGTATCTATAAATTATTGTGGGACGTCTGAAGTTATTCATATATTGTTGCTTGTTTTATTGTTTAGAATCAAGGTGGTCCCCTGTTTTTTCGATGTTTTCTTCCCCTTTTCCCTTTTTATGCTTATTATTGTCTGTGGGGATTTTTCTTTGGGTATTTATTGTAGTTGAGACTGGAAGAATAACATTAAATTCAACAGGTGTAGCAAGGATGAAGATAGTAGGAAAGTACTTAGGCAAACTTATTTTCAATTTGCATGAGGCACTTATCTAAATACAACCACATCATCAGGATTGTTGTTAATTAAACCACTGTTTTTCAACTCCAGTCTTAAAGGCACCCCAATAGGTCATGTTTTCAGGATTTCCCTCAGATGAAACAGCTGTAGTAATTAGAGAATAATTAGAGAGTAATTTGGAAACTACTGCTTTCCTTCCAGGTGTTTCACTACCTACAGATATCAGGGTAGCTCCTATTTTTTTAGGGAAAGACCAAGACTTGATCCTAACCCAGAGCCCAGACAATCAGTCTCTAAATGTAACAATGGCAATACAGAGCTAGAAATTATTAATCTATCCTCTCATATACTATCTGTTGAGAAAACGCAAGTATTAAAGCTCAGTTTAACCTTTTGCCTTATATACAATTGCATAAATTCCATCTAATAAAGGATTTACATCTCTTTTCCTGTAGGTTGATGTATAAAGTACTATATTATAAACCCAATCCAATCTTATCATTTCAACATGATTCTACAAACATCCAAGAAAGTATGGACTGATGTCTAATGGAGCTCTGGGGGAAGCACACACTGATGTTGACGACGCCAATTGGTTGATGTCCCCTCCGGGGTTTTCTGCTTCTGGTGTGTCCTTTTCCCCACCCTGTCTTTTAAACCCAAATCTAGAATGTTTCCTCTATTAAACACTGACGCAAAGATTTGGGCCTTTGTCCAGCAAACCACTAAAGCAATTGAAAATCTAAACTTAAGTTCTCAGCGAAGTCGCAATCTCTCACAGAAACTGTCTATTAAATCATTACAGACCAATTCTGAAATAATCAATAAACCCGCTGATAAAGGGAGAACCTTGGTGATTAAGAATATTACACAACTTGAGATCACGTGTAAGAATATTCTAATGAATAAAAAATGGTACATATTTCCTCATGAAATATCATGAAATATCGTAATATCATCTTTATAGCATACCAGCAAGGACCATTGATAAAAATACCTGGAGTTTCTTAAACACCAAAGATCCCAAATTCTTTACGTTCTATGCCCTACCGAAAATACACAAGTCTGCAACTCAACCAACTGGCCGCCCCATAGTATCAGGCTGTGCCAGTTTGACTGAAAATGCCAGTTCCTTAGTTGACAGCTATTTGTATCCTCATGTTACATCTCTTTTTTCGACACTGTAGATTTGCTAAAAGCAATTGAAGGTTTTCACCTCCCCATAAATTCATGGCTTGTAACCTTGTAACCTTGTAACCTTGGATATAGAGAGTCTATATAATGCCATCCCCCATGATAAGGGAGTAGATGTCATTGAAAGTCATTTACGCGAAAGAGGACTTTTATCTTACAAGTACAACCAATTTGTCATTGAATTGCTTAGATTTATTCTTTAGGCACAATCTTCCAACTACCTCCTGGTGCAAGGGGTTGCGATGGGGACCAAGTGGGCCCCATCGTATGCCAACCTGTACCTCGGAAGGGTGGGAGAGGGACATTTTTTCCCGTGATGACCTTACTGAGCTTCTCGCTAATATCATATCTTTGTATCTTTACATCAATGATGTACTCATTTTTTGATCTGGCACTGAAGCTGAACTTGGACAGTTCCTACGTGCTATTTCTATCAATGATTTTAACCTCAATTTCACAATTAATTACAGCCAAACAAAAATTACCTTTTTGGATTTAGAAATATCTTTGGATGCTGATAGTACAATAAGTTCCTCCCTCTATAGAAAGCCCTCAGCAGGGAACACAATTTTACATGCCAGCTTGCATCCTGAGACATTTCTTAGGAGCATACCCTACAGTCAATATTTATGAATTAGACTTAACTGTAGTAAGGAGGAAGGTTTCAAAAAAGCTGCCAGAGATTTATATCTTAGACTTAAAAAATAGGATATAGTCATGTATGTTTAAAAAAGCCTACACTAGGGTAATTCATAAAGACAACAATTCCCTAATTTTCTCCACTAAGTGTCAGAAAGAACCCAAAACCGTCTTTGGAAAATTTTGGCCTCTCCTATCTGCAGATCCTATTATCAAGAAATACATAAAACACTACCCAGAAATGACCCATAGATGTGCCCCATCTTTAAAAGACCACTTTGTGCACAGTCACTTTGATCATTTCTGTCTAGTTGAAACTTTGAATCCGGGAACCTTTTCATGCAGACGTTGTGATATCTGTCCATTTATTATTAATGACTCAGATTTTGTTCTCCCTGCTGGTCGCAGCCATTCTGTCAAACACAGAGTCACATGTCAAACGCCAGGGGTTGTTTAAATGTCAAAATGTTTGTGTGGGGTCTTCTAGGTAGGGAAAACTAAAGGACGCCTTTTCAAACGTATTAGAGACCACATTAAACCCATTCTGAAATTTAAGATGGAAACGGCCATTCGTTAGACATGTGTGAATCTACCATCAATATAATCCCAACATAATAACATTTATGGCCCTGGAGCACATCCCACTGCATGCAAGATGAAGCAGTATAGATAAAACACTGCTTCAGCTCTAGGCCCAGTGGATTTATAACTTGAATGCTACTGAATTTCCTGATTTTAATGAAAATCTAGCTTTCAAGTCTTTTTTTATGCTGATACACATTTATCTATTTCTTATCCTCTTTTTCGCTCCATTTTCTTCCCCACTTATAGGATGCCATAGCCTAGTATTACCTTCCCTCCCCATTCCCCATCCCCTTTCCCTTTCCCCTCTTCCTTTTTTCCTTCCCCAGTAGTGATGGACGAACTTCCGACGGGACGTTTCGCGAACGCGAAACGCGAACGGGCACAAACGTTCGCGAAAACGACCGTTCGCCGCGGGCTCCATTGACTTCAATGGGAGGCGAATTTCGCAAACCTTTAGGTCGAATTTGCGGCCACGGGGTAATTATTAGGGGGTAGCACGTAGTCCCACCACCTGGACAATAGCATAATACATGTATGAGGTGAATTTGGGATCGATAACTACAAGCATTTTTTTTTTATTTGGGAAATTGTTCTGACAATTCAGGACTATGGAGCTAATGAAGGCAATGGACATACAGCGCTGACAGCAGCACCGTGACATACAGCGCTGACAGCAGCTCCGTGACATACAGCGCTGACAGCAGCTCCGTGACATACAGCGCTGACAGCAGCTCCGTGACATACAGCACTGACAGCAGCTCCGTGACATACAGCGCTGACAGCAGCTCCGTGACATACAGCGCTGACAGCAGCACCGTGACATACAGCGCTGACAGCAGCTCCGTGACATACAGCGCTGACAGCAGCTCCGTGACATACAGCGCTGACAGCAGCTCCGTGACATACAGCACTGACAGCAGCTCCGTGACATACAGCGCTGACAGCAGCTCCGTGACATACAGCGCTGACAGCAGCACCGTGACATACAGCGCTGACAGCAGCTCCGTGACATACAGCGCTGACAGCAGCTCCGTGACATACAGCGCTGACAGCAGCTCCGTGACATACAGCGCTGACAGCAGCTCCGTGACATACAGCGCTGACAGCAGCTCCGTGACATACAGCGCTGACAGCAGCTCCGTGACATACAGCGCTGACAGCAGCTCCGTGACATACAGCGCTGACAGCAGCTCCGTGACATACAGCGCTGACAGCAGCACCGTAAGCAGCCCCAGGAGGAAGTCAGCACAGCACAGGGATGGTGTGATCCCCTCATAATAAGAACCCCCAGGAGGAAGTCAGCACAGCACAGGGATGGTGGGAGCCCCTCATAATAAGAACCCCCAGGAGGAAGTCAGCACAGCACAGGGATGGTGGGAGCCCCTCATAATAAGAACACCCAGGAGGAAGTCAGCACAGCACAGGGATGGTGGGAACCCCTCATAATAAGCAGCCCCAGTAGAAATATGACACCGCTCAACCTCTTCAAAGAGGAGGGTAGGGGCATATAGTACGGTGTGCTTTTTTGGGTCAGGGAAGTGAGCCAAATGAATTAAGAAGGTCTGTGTGCTTGATTCCAAAAATTGTTTATAGACATATACATGGTCTACTGATCACATGTGTTGAATTCCTCCGAGATCCATGCCTCATTCATTTTTAGAAATGTGAGGTAGTTAACACTGTCGTGAGCTAGGCGAGTACGCTTATCGGTCACAATCCCCCCTGCTGCGCTGAACGTCCTTTCGGACAGGACACTGGATGAGGGGCAAGCCAACAGTTCGATTGCAAATTGGGCAAGCTCTGGCCAGAGGTCAAGCCTGCCCACCCAGTAGTCTAGGGGTTCATCACTCCTCAGAGCGTCCACATCGGCCGTTAACCCAATGTAGTCGGACACCTGACGGTCTAGGCGTTCCCTGATGCTGGATCCGGATGACACCTGTCGATGGGTCGGCTGAAAGAATGACCTCATATCCGAAGTCACCAACACATCTTCAAACCGGCCTCTTCTTGCAGGCGCTGTTGGATTGGTACCCGCAAATCCTTCTCTGGGAGTGGGAATTGCTCCTCTGCCAGCGCACGCAAAAGCAGAATGCAGCATTTCTCGAAGCAAGGCCTGGAAGTGCTGCATTCTGACAGCCCTCTGCGACGGCGGTAACATTTCCGCCATTTTGTGTTTGTACCGGGGATCTAAGTACGTTGCCACCCAGTACTGGTCCTTGACCCTCATGCTTTTTATACGGGGGTCCCTATTAAAACACTGGAGCATGAAGGCCCCCATTTGCACTCAAGCGGAAGGTATGTGGTGGTGGTGGTGTTGTTGGTGGTAGTGTCTTTGGGGGTGCACATAGCAGAGAGTGAAGAAGAGGGTGCAGATCGAGAGGATGAGGAGGGTGCAGAAGAATAAGGCTGAGTGAGCCACTCAACCAAGTCTGGTGCGTCCTTTAAAGTAATTGAACGCACCTTCTGCAACTTCCCACTTTGGCTCAAGGCTGTTGCTCCTGCCCTACCCCTACCACCCCTGCGGAAGGGCCTGCCTCTTCCTCTGCCTGTCATTTTTTAAATCACCCTGTGACAAAACTCTTAGTCCCTATACCGCTGAAGGACTGCTGCAGTATAGGGCAGCGGTCAGCAGTAGTGCACGTCAACCCTATGTATTGTGGACCGATAGCGGTCCTTACAGAACAGCAGACTGTACTGCACTCAGGCCTATGTACCGTAGCACCCTATACCAAGTTACCAGTCCTTATAAGAACTTTTGTGGACCAAGCAGGTTGTGTGTTAGTGATTAGCAGACTGTACGTCAGTCCCTATACCAATGAAGGACTGCTGCAGTATAGGGCAGCGGTCAGCAGTAGTGCACGGCAACCCTATGTATTGTGGACCGATAGCGGTCCTTACAGAACAGCAGACTGTACTGCACTCAGGCCTATGTACCGTAGCACCCTATACCAAGTTACCAGTCCTTATAAGAACTTTTGTGGACCAAGCAGGTTGTGTGTTAGTGATTAGCAGACTGTACGTCAGTCCCTATACCAATGAAGGACTGCTGCAGTATAGGGCAGCGGTCAGCAGTAGTGCACGTCAACCCTATGTATTGTGGACCGATAGCGGTCCTTACAGAACAGCAGACTGTACTGCACTCAGGCCTATGTACCGTAGCACCCTATACCAAGTTACCAGTCCTTATAAGAACTTTTGTGGACCAAGCAGGTTGTGTGTTAGTGATTAGCAGACTGTACGTCAGTCCCTATACCAATGAAGGACTGCTGCAGTATAGGGCAGCGGTCAGCAGTAGTGCACGTCAACCCTATGTATTGTGGACCGATAGCGGTCCTTACAGAACAGCAGACTGTACTGCACTCAGGCCTATGTACCGTAGCACCCTATACCAAGTTACCAGTCCTTATAAAAACTTTTGTGGACCAAGCAGGTTGTGTGTTAGTGATTAGCAGACTGTACGTCAGTCCCTATACCAATGAAGGACTGCTGCAGTATAGGGCAGCGGTCAGCAGTAGTGCACGGCAACCCTATGTATTGTGGACCGATAGCGGTCCTTACAGAACAGCAGACTGTACTGCACTCAGGCCTATGTACCGTAGCACCCTATACCAAGTTACCAGTCCTTATAAGAACTTTTGTGGACCAAGCAGGTTGTGTGTTAGTGATTAGCAGACTGTACGTCAGTCCCTATACCAATGAAGGACTGCTGCAGTATAGGGCAGCGGTCAGCAGTAGTGCACGTCAACCCTATGTATTGTGGACCGATAGCGGTCCTTACAGAACAGCAGACTGTACTGCACTCAGGCCTATGTACCGTAGCACCCTATACCAAGTTACCAGTCCTTATAAAAACTTTTGTGGACCAAGCAGGTTGTGTGTTAGTGATTAGCAGACTGTACGTCAGTCCCTATACCAATGAAGGACTGCTGCAGTATAGGGCAGCGGTCAGCAGTAGTGCACGGCAACCCTATGTATTGTGGACCGATAGCGGTCCTTACAGAACAGCAGACTGTAACGCACTCAGGCCTATGTACCGTAGCACCCTATACCAAGTTACCAGTCCTTATAAGAACTTTTGTGGACCAAGCAGGTTGTGTGTTAGTGTTTAGCAGACTGTGCGTCAGTCCCTATACCGCTGAAGGACTGCTGCAGTATAGGGCAGCGGTCAGCAGTAGTGCACGTCAACCCTATGTATTGTGGACCGATAGCGGTCCTTACAGAACAGCAGACTGTAACGCACTCAGGCCTATGTACCGTAGCACCCTATACCAAGTTACCAGTCCTTATAAGAACTTTTGTGGACCAAGCAGGTTGTGTATTAGTGTTTAGCAGACTGTGCGTCAGTCCCTATACCGCTGAAGGACTGCTGCAGTATAGGGCAGCGGTCAGCAGTAGTGCACGGCAACCCTATCTATTGTGGACCGATAGCGGTCCTTACAGAACAGCAGACTGTACCGCACCCAAGCCTATGTACCGTAGCACCCTAGACAGACCAAGTTACCAGTCCTTATAAGAACTTTTGTGGAACAAGTGAGTTGTGAATGATTAGCAGACTGCAGCAGAAGGGCAGCAGTCAAGTATAATATTCTTTCTATATTTGGAAGAAAGAATATTATACGTGTACAAGCCTATTACCGTACCACTGATACCAGTCCTGAAAAGAACCTTTGTGGAACTAATAGTAACAGCAAGTCTTTAAAATTATCCTCACTGCCTGACACACTGCTTCCTGCCTGTCCCTATACAAATTGGCAAAAAAGAGTAGGCTGGAACGATTAGCTGGAACAGCTCTTTTGTGGACCTGATAGTAACAGCTAATGATGATGATGATGATGATGATGAAGAAAGACTAATCTGGCTGAGCTGTCCCTAAAATAGCAGCATACAGCGCTCTGTCCCTTTATCTAAACTGACAAAAGAAACTCAGGCTGCTGACCTAACACCTATACCAGTCCTGAAAAGAACTTTTGTGTACCAAATAGCTAGCGTTTTCTCTGTCCCTACTCCACACAGGATCCTTTCCCTACAGTGACAGAAGAAAGAATGTAAAATGGCCACCGGATCGGGTGTATTTATAGGTTAGGGGGAATGTCCAAGTGTCCATGAGCTGTCATGTCTCAATTGGTTGTCCTGTAACACATGATAAACGTGTCACGAAAGGTTAAAGTTCTTGTATACATTAAACACGTAAGTCCGCCGGGGCGAACGACGGAAAAAGGCGTTCGAACCCGCGGACGGCGAAAGTCGGAAATTCGCCGCGAAACGACCGCCGGGCGAACCGTTCGGCCATCACTATTCCCCAGTATATTATGTAATCTGTTTTACAATATTTTTACCATATTGCATATGTAATGCTTTGCTCTTTTTCTGACATCATTGTTTATTGTAATATGTTGATTGTATACAAATATGTACTTAAATGTATCTTTATATTTTTTGACAACATTATGCACCTATTTGCCATTTCTACTCTTGCTAATTAGTGGGGTACCGACTAGTGGTCATCGGTCCCACTTTGAAGGTTCAGGTTCCTGACGCTTCATCTCCCAATGTGATCTGCCCCCCCCCTTTGGGCCTCCCCTATTGGAATTCTGGGCCCATTTGCAGTCATACAGATGCCCAGGGCTTTGAGGGGCCTTGTCCCCTTCGTTGATTGGTCTGCGCCATTGCCGTACGTTATTGTCCCACCCCTTGGGGATTTCCCATCCCTTTGGTGTCCATCTCTCCATCTCCATACTGTGTTCCACTTCTTTATATATTTGTCCCTCCCTTCCCTCATCTGCTCCTTTGCCTGTGAGGTTGTGAGAGGGGAGCGATCCTTGGATGCAGTGTTTGGCTAGTCTCCTCCTCCCGTATCTTGGCCTGCGGCTGCGCCCCCCTCTGCCTGCTTCAGAGCATAGTGGTTGATGTAGTCTGAGGGGCCAGACTGGACTCTTGCACATGCACAGTGGCACCATCACATCCGCATTTGGTCTGTGACGTCAGACGCCAACCAAATGGAGGACACAATAAAGCTGGCTTCTTGGGCAGCACCATTGCCAGAGACAGAGGGCAACTGTTGCAATATCTTGTGCTGTTTTAAGGTGGGATTATACTTATCTCTCTACTACAGTTTCATTAACTATTTAGGTCTGTGTTTACTACCGTATTATTCAACTAATTTCTTTGATGGTTTTTAGCTTACTATGAACCATATGTAGTGCTATTACATTAGGCTTCCTTATTATATTATATAATTAACATCTGGTCCTATTCCTTGTACTTGGTCATATAATAAACATTTAGTCCTTTTGTATTAATCTATATTTAATTTTATCAATAATATTGAGACAATTGTCTGGTGCACTCCATATTTTGAAAGCACCCCTTACTCTGTTTTTGCTACTGTATAATATGGTTTTCTATTTTATATATATCGAATTCAAATCAGTTTAAATATCCCCATATATTCTTTATTGTTTATTTATAATTCCATTGACCCTTTTTATATATGACCATAGGCCCTTACTTTAACACATTTGACCGATAACTTTCCTTTATTTTTTAAGCTTTTATATATATATTTTTTCTTTCGTTGCATTTCCTAGCCTGGTTCCTTTCTGTCCTCTGAGGCCGCGTAGGGCCCCTTTTCCCCTTCTGGTTGGTTGGTCCCTTTCTGGCAGTGGCCCATTGAGGGAGACTCATTTGGGAAGAGCATTGGCAACTGATGTTAATTCTAATTTATACATAATGTTAGATAACTTTTTTGATTTATTGTACAATCTTTTTTTCTTTTTTGTGTATTTTTGTACAGTTAAAGGCACTCTGTGATTTGTATATTCCCTGATGAAACTATTAGGTGAAACATGTTGGGTTAATATAAGAATACGAATATGAATTTCCTGTTTCAATTTGAACACCCGCCTTATGACCACTTTCATCATGAAATGATGAATGTCATTGAACATATGGCCCTGTTTGGTTTTTAACTGTAATCTTATTAAACATATACTTTTTTATATATTGGTTTCCATTATTATTTGCAAGCACCGTGATAATCCCTTTCTCTTTCCGCATTTGAAATACTTGACTATTTGGCATGAGGTGCAACTCTTTTTTCCTTTAGTCGGACATTTACAAAATAAATAATGACTAAGGCAGTGAAACTGATCAAGTCATCTGTGAAAAATAATGAAAAGCCTGAAAACATGACCTGTTTGGGCGCCTTGAGGACTGCAGCTGAGAAACACTGATCTAAACCATAGATAACAAGGCAGCATGGAATGTGTTATCATTTTTTTTTTAATTTAATTACTCTTTATTCAATTTTTTTTTTCCTTGATATAACATAGACATAGTTACAAAAAATTGACATATAAAACCACAAAAAATACAAATTCTACCATCATAAAATTTACCAAAATACGCAGGTGTAACCATGTAATAACATACTAATTATCCCTACCCCGCATGCTAAGCCACCCCCCCCCCCCAATACCCTATTCTAAGAACACGTGTTGCTGACGCCGGCCTGACCACTTCAGGCCGACTGGCGGGCGAATGGCAGATCACTTCGGGAGCATCAATAGAGAGCGCCAAAGAGTCCTCAACCTACGCCAAGCCCAAACCAAGTAAGTACTCACTAAGTCTTGTCATCCTCTGTCTCATCCAGGGGGTAGCCAATATCCCTCAACCATGGGTTCCAAAGCGCCCTAAATTTTTTTATATTATTTTGTCTAACAAACATTGTTCGTTCACACCAAATTGTGGAGTTTATGGCATTTACCCATGCTTGTGATACTGGGGGGCTTTTTGCCTGCCAGTTCAACGCAATTAGTCGCCTGGCTTGGTATAAGCACCTCAGTATAGATATCTTTGTTACCGCAGATACTCTACCCCCTTCCATAATCCCTAGTAGACAAGTCTTAGCTTCTGGTTTTAGGGCGGCGTTAAAAATCCTATTGATTCTATGTACGATTTCTATCCAGTACTGATATAATTTTGGGCATTTCCATATCATATGGAGAAGGTCCCCTAATGCCCCACATCTGGGGCAGTTGCCGTTAGATTTTCTATTTATTTTCCACATTTTTTAGGGGTGTAGTATGCCCTATATATAAAGAGCTTATGGGACATACGCTGTGATGGAGAAATAGATACCAGGTTCCCCTGTGCTAGGGTCTCGTCCCATTGCTCTTTCTTAAGTGGTCCCAGATCTACCGCCCATCCCCTTCTACTCTTATCGGGTCCCTCTCCTTTCAACACTTTATCCTTGAGTTTTATATATAGCCTAGAGATCTGGCCCTTTGTTTGCCTTCGTTCAAGGAGTTCCTGAAGTAGGGGGGACTTTGTCCTCTCAATAGTAAGTGTGCTATACTGTGCTTGTATCCCATGCCTCACTTGCAGGTATGTGTAGAACGTTTTATTCGAAATGCCAAATTCCTGCCGAAGGGCCTCAAAAGATTTCATAGAATTCCCTTGGTAGAGATGGACTAACCTACTAATCCCTCTTCTCTCCCACTCCAGTGATTTACCTATACTGTTTAATTCAGCCAGGTCTCCGTTGTTCCATAGGGGCGTATACTCAGTTACTCCCTCATAGTCTAAAAGTTGCTTGACTGTCTGCCATACCTTCCTCGCCAATACGTTGGTAGGACATTTGCATGCAAATGAGTTGGCCTCCAAAACTTCAGCTAATGTTTTATGATGTGCTTTGTCGATCATCAATTTATGGTTTGGGCTACCACCTCCTTCAAGCCCAGCCCCAGTAAAATGCTGCAGCTGGGATGACAGGAAGTATGTTTTTGGATGTGGTATCGCTACTCCTTCTTTTCCTGCAGACAACTGCAGTGTCTGCAAGCGAATACGAGGCTGTCTCTTCCCCCATATTAATTCACGAGTCAGTACCTCCAATCTGGTAAACCACTTCTGGTTGATCCAGATTGGGGAATTATGAAGGATATATAAAATCTGTGGCTGCCAAATCATTTTAACTAAGTTACAGCGGCCTGCCACAGACAGAGGTAGGCAACATGAGCTGTTGACCTTTTGTTGCAGCTTCGCCAGTAATGGTACCAAGTTCTCCACAATATACTGGTTTATATCTCTAGGAATCCAAATACCCAGATATTTTAGCTTAGGCACCACTTCTAATCCCAAAACTGATGATGACATTAAATCTCCCGACCCCGACAGTGGCATAAGGGCTGATTTTCTCCAGTTGATGACCAGGCCTGATTGTTGCCCAAATTCCTCCATCAGCTGCACTACGTTAGTCAGAGTAGAGCCCGTGTCACCAATAAAAAACAAAACGTCATCTGCAAATAGGGCCACTTTCTCCTCCTCCGGTCCACGGCGGAACCCCTGGATGTCCGGGCGCGATCTCGCCAGCACTGCCAGGGGCTCCATAGCCAGCACGAACAGGAGGGGAGAGAGCGGACACCCCTGTCTCGTACCCCTTTCTAAATAAAATGTATCGGAAAATCTAGTCCCCATTTTAATCTTTGCCCTGGGTCCCCCATAGAGTAACTTTACCCATTGGATAAATAATAGACATGTGCAGAGTAAAATATTTCGTTTCGGAATTTCGTTTTCGTCTGAAAACTTAATTTATTTAGTTACTCCCGAAATTCGTTTTTATTTATTTCGTTTTTCGTTCAAAAAATGCATTCGTCCGAAAATCCACATGAATCACGGTCGAATCTGTCTTTGAAGGCTTATGGTGTCTGTCGAATGTATAAAGAAGATTCGACGGAGCTAGTATATAGCATACTTTAGAACCCTATTAAAGTCTATGGGACTCCAACGTTCAAAATCTAAAGTGCTCATTTTAAAGGCTAATTTGCAAGTTACTGTCCTAAAAAGTGTTTGGGGACCCGGGTCCTGCCCCAGGGGACATGGATCAATGCAAAACAAAGTTTTAAAAACGGCCGTTTTTTCGGGAGCAGTGATTTTAATAATGATTAAAGTGAAACAATAAAAGTGTAATATTCCTTTAAATTTCGTAGGGGGGGGTTGTCTATAGTATGCCTGTGAAGGGGCGCATGTTTCCCGTGCTTAGAATTGTCCCTGCACAAAGTGTCATTTATGCAGGAAAAAAAGTCCTTTAAAATCACTCGCAGCTATTATGAATTGTCGGCTCCCGTAATACAGAGAACACTCATTGAAAGTCATTGATAAAAAAAATAAAAAATAAATAAAAAAAAAGCGTGGGGGTCCCCCAAATTCAATTACCAGGCCCTTCAGGTCTGGTATGGATATTAAGGGGAACCCTGCCTCAAATTTAAGAAAAAATTTGACGTGGGGTTCCCCCTAAATATCCATAACCAGACCCTTCAGGTCTGGTATGGATATTAAGGGGAACCCCGCGTCAAATTTAAAAAAAAATTGACGTGGGGTTCCCCCTAAAAATCCATACCAGACCCTTTATCCGAGCACGCAACCTGGCAGGCCGCAGGAAAAGAGGGGGGGACGAGAGAGCGGCCCCCCCTCCCTCCTGAACCGTACCAGGCCACATGCCCTCAACATTGGGAGGATGCTTTGGGGGTCTGTGACCCCTCAAAGCACCTTGTCCCCATGTTGATGAGGACAAGGGCCTCATCCCCACAACCCTGGCCGGTGGTTGTGGAGGTCTGCGGGCGGGGGGCTTATCAGAATCTGGAAGCCCCCTTTAACAAGGGGACCCCCAGATCCCGGCCCCCCCCCTGTTTGAAATGGTAAGGGGGTACAAAAGTACCCCTACCATTTCACAAAGAAAGTGTAAAAAATGTTTAAATAAAACAAACACACTTTTGAAAAATTCCTTTATTAAAAATAAAAAAATAAAAAAAAGATTCCAGCGGCGGTAATCCACTCTTGCTATCCAGCGACGGACGGTCATATCTCCAGCGATGTCTCATGTCATCCAGCGCAGCTCAGCATCCTTCTTCTGTCTCCGTGTAGGAGACATTGCAGGCATTCCGGCGGCTGACGTTTGTTATATACGGAGGGCGGGGCCACCCGTCACCTGACCCCGCCCCCCTCTGACGCAAGGGGAAACCCGGGGTTCCCCGTGACGTATAGGTGACCCCGCCCCCCTCTGATGTAACGGAAACCTGCCTGTGTTACATCAGAGGGGTGCGGGTCACCCCTACGTCACAGGGAACCCCAGGTTTCCCCTTGCGTCAGAGGGGGGCGGGGTCAGGTGACGGGTGGCCCCGCCCTCCGTATATAACAAACGTCAGCCGCCGGAATGCCTGCAATGTCTCCTACACGGAGACAGAAGAAGGATGCTGAGCTGCGCTGGATGACATGAGACATCGCTGGAGATATGACCGTCCGTCGCTGGATAGCAAGAATGGATTACCGCCGCTGGAATCTTTTTTTTATTTTTTTATTTTTAATAAAGGAATTTTTCAAAAGTGTGTTTGTTTTATTTAAACATTTTTTACACTTTCTTTGTGAAATGGTAGGGGTACTTTTGTACCCCCTTACCATTTCAAACAGGGGGGGGGGCGGGATCTGGGGGTCCCCTTGTTAAAGGGGGCTTCCAGATTCTGATAAGCCCCCCGCCCGCAGACCTCCACTACCACCGGCCAGGGTTGTGGGGATGAGGCCCTTGTCTTCATCAACATGGGGACAAGGTGCTTTGAGGGGTCACAGACCCCCAAAGCATCCTCCCAATGTTGAGGGCATGTGGCCTGGTACGGTTCAGGAGGGAGGGGGGGCCGCGCTCTCGTCCCCCCCTCTTTTCCTGCGGCCTGCCAGGTTGCGTGCTCGGATAAAGGGTCTGGTATGGATTTTTAGGGGGAACCCCACGTCAATTTTTTTTTTAATTTGACGCGGGGTTCCCCTTAATATCCATACCAGACCTGAAGGGTCTGGTTATGGATATTTAGGGGGAACCCCACGTCAAATTTTTTCTTAAATTTGAGGCAGGGTTCCCCTTAATATCCATACCAGACCTGAAGGGCCTGGTAATTGAATTTGGGGGACCCCCACGCTTTTTTTTTTAAATTTATTTATTTATTTTTTTATCAATGACTTTCAATGAGTGTTCTCTGTATTACGGAGCCGACAATTCATTATAGCTGCGAGTGATTTTAAAGGACTTTTTTTCCTGCATAAATGACACTTTGTGCAGGGACAATTCTAAGCACGGGAAACATGCGCCCCTTCACAGGCATACTATAGACAACCCCCCCCCTACGAAATTTAAAGGAATATTACACTTTTATTGTTTCACTTTAATCATTATTAAAATCACTGCTCCCGAAAAAACGGCCGTTTTTAAAACTTTTTTTTGCATTGATACATGTCCCCTGGGGCAGGACCCGGGTCCCCAAACACTTTTTAGGACAGTATCTTGCAGAATCTTTTCTCTCTGTCAAATCTTTTTTCTCTGTCGAATATTTTCTCTATATAATCTTGGACTAATAGAGGTAAGGTTAGGCACATTCGAACACAGGTTCTATAGACACAGATTGTTGTCAGAGTCATGTCGAATCTCCTATTCTATATCGAACTGTTGTAACAATGAAAACGAAAATAAAGCATTTATTTATGTCGGATCTTTCGTTTTTCGGATTTTGTGCTTTCGTTATCGTTTGTCAAAACGAAAACGAAAATAGCTGAAATTCGGACGAAAATGCATTCGGACGAAAACGAATGCACATGTCTAATAAATAACGGGCCAAAGCCGAAACGTTCCAATACACCCCAGAGGTAAACCCACTCCAGACTGTCAAAGGCTTTAGTAGCATCCAGGGCCAATATGGCACCTGGGCTTTCATTATCTCTGGGTATTTGTAAATTTAAGAAGACCCTCCTAATGTTAGTGCTAGTTGTTCTGCCCGGGATAAACCCGGACTGATCTGGATGTATTAACTTATGAATATAGTTATTTAAGCGAGTTGCTAGGGCCTTGGCTAAAATGTTTACGTCTGAACATAGCAGGGATATCGGCCGGTATGACGAGACCTCTTGTTGATCCTTCCCCTCCTTTAAGATTAATGTAATATTGGCCTCTAGCATTGAGGCAGGAAGCTTTCCCGCTTCTAGTGCGTGATTTAATGTCTCCAGCAGTGCCGGCATCAGCTGTTCGCTATAGCGTTTATAAACTTCTACTGGGAGCCCATCAGGGCCAGGTGATTTATAGTTAGGCATACTAATCATTGCACTTTTTAATTCTTCCAACGTAAGTGGGAGATCCAGATTCAGTTTATCCTGATCTGAAAGCATGGGGATCGCTGCTTGATGTAAAAAATTAATGGTCAGATGTCTGTGTTCCTGTGTAGTTGATTTATATAGATTTCTGTAATAATCGCTAAGTACCTTCATAATCTCAGGGGGTCTGGAGACAAGGTCTCCATTCTGTGTTTTAATTGCTTGTATTACTGTGGAGGGACCATTAGATTGTACTAATAAGGAAAGAACTCGGCCCACCCTTTCTCCTTCACCAAAATAACGTTGACGTTGGAAGATGCGCTGGTTTTCTGCCTTCTTTAAGAGGGCCATTCTATATATCTGCTGGCAGTCCACCCAGGCCTGTTGCTTCCCCGGCGTTGGGTCCTCCACAAACACTCTCTCAGCCTGAATAACATCATTTCTAATTCCTTCCTCTTGCTCTCGAGCTTCCTTTTTAGATATTGCAATTTTTTGTATAAGTATTCCTCTGAGAAAGGCTTTTAGGGAGTCCCAAACAAATCCGGGCGCCGCTGTCCCTCTATTGATTTGGAGAAATTCCCCTATCTGTGTCCCTAAGAGGTTGGAGCTATCAATTAGCTCCAGCCAAGCAGGGTTTATTTTCCACTCTCTCTGTGGGGCACTCTCTCCCGAACTCAAGGTTATAACTAAGGGGGAATGATCTGAAATCCTGCGTGCCCCGTATTCTATATCTACCACCAACCCTGATGCCTCTTTATTTCCCAAACCCATATCTATTCTCGATAACGTCTGGTGGGTACTAGAGAAGCAAGAGTACTGCCTGTCCTCGGGGTGTCGTGTTCGCCAAATATCACTTAATCCAGCTTCTAGTAGGAATTCGTATAGCCGGCCCGTTCTGTCTCCCCCTGGGCAAGGAAATCTGTCCAGGCTCTTATCTATGGTTTCATTAAAATCGCCAGCTATAATCCATGGGGCACCTGGTTTACCCAAGCTGAACACAAGGAATTTGTACATAACCTCTAGCTTGAAGGGGGGAGGTATATAAATATTGGCCAAGACATATTCTTGCCCATCAATCAGACAGTGCAGAAAAACAAATCTCCCCTCCCCATCGATCTGGGACTCTTTACATAAAAAATCTATACCCTTCCAGACTAGCACACTCACGCTGCGAGAGTATGATGAATAAAAAGAGTGATAGTGTGCTTGAAGATTCCGGTTGTGTAAATGGGGGGCCGTAGTTGGAGTTAGGTGGGTTTCCTGTAGGAAAACCAAACCAGGTCCCTTCCTCTCCATCTCCAACATCACGGACCCCCTCTTCTTAGGATCTCCCAGGCCCCTCACATTCCATGAGATTATATTCCATCTACCCATTGCTTCCAGTAGTTACTATATCCATGTAATGGGGGGGGTGGGGGGGGAGGGAGCCGCTTCCTCCCCCCAACGCCGCCCCCCATCTCAACCTTCTCCCCGTCACCACCCTAATGTCAACAGCACGTGTTCGAAAACTCACCCCCCTCCCCCCTCCTTCCCAACCCTGCCCATCAGAGCAACCCCTAGGGGTCTCAACTGTAGCCGGTATGATCTTACCCCATTCAAAAATACCCGTGCTCCCCACCCCCCCAGACAATCCTACCATACCCATTTAACATAGATTCAAAGTGGGATTATAATCCCTCCATGACACCAGTTATGTCCCGAAGGAGAGAAAAAAAAAATTATAAAAAGAGGAAAGGGGGGGGGGGGAGATGCCAATAAGGCTTCAAGAGCTCAATGGGCATAATAATATATACCCCCAAAATATAACCCTATCCCCTCTGCTCCCGCCCCCCCCCCCCCCCCCCCCCGAGTCTCACCCTCCCAGCTCCACTATAGAACCTCATTTGTCACATCCAGTGTAGAATGATATAATATTTAATTTATCCTAATAGTGTCATAGTGCTCCATAACCCATAGTGCTTACCCTATGCCATTTATTGTATCGTTATCCCTCTTCTCTCGAATAGCAGACAGTGACATTATACCTTCCCCTCTTATTCATTAATATACATTCATAAACAAAATATTACTAATAATAATTATACTCAATTTTTGTATACATTCCCTCACACCCACCTCCCCGCCCTCGCACCCCAACTGTGGCTACACCTTACATATACTTATACACAGTGTAATTCGCATATAATACACAATAACCCGTGATGCATTGATCCCCATTCCTGTTGATACATTATAACCCCCTGCTCATCCCCCTCCCATTCCCCAACTCTTCGACCATTAATAACATGTGACAAAAACAGTACAGAGCAGAGCAGAGCAACCGAAACCCCAGGGGAAAAAAAAAAAAGGGGGGGGGACCCACCCCTACCCCCCTCCAGGAGCTGATACAAAAAATAATACACAGTGACTCTAAATGCCACTAAAGAGACCCTTTATGTTCCTCCAGCCAGTTCATAGCCTCCATTGGAGAGCTAAAAAATAGTGTTGAGCCCAGGGCGGACACCCGGAGTCGGGCTGGATACAGTAAGGCGTAGGTTATCTTGTACTTTTGCAAGGTACGCTTAACAGGTACAAACTCCGCTCTCTGTTTCTGCAAGTCCGATAAAAAATCTGGGTAAAATGACACTCTAGTCCCTCTATAGAAGATGTCTCCTAATCCCCTAACTTTCTGCATCAAAATCATTCGGTCGTTATAATTAATAAATTTCAGTATCATTGGCCTGCAGCGTCCCTCTGCCAGATACGATCTAGCAGGGACTCTGTAGGCTTTTTCAATGCAAGAGAGCGAAGAGAAGGAGACACCTCCCAGTAATTCCTTAAACCAGTTCTCCAAGAAGATTATAGGGTTAGAGCCCTCGCTTCCCTCTGGAAGGCCGATTAGTCGCACGTTATTCCTGCGACTTTTGTTGTCCATGTCGTCAATTTTAGATGCTTGTGCGACAATTTATTTCCGGAGCGCAACAATTTTTTCCTGCAGGGGGGGGGTAGTTCGTCTTCCACCATACTTAGTCTTCCCTCTAGGGCATTTGTTCTATCAATAGTATTGCTTAATAGTTGGCTCACAGAGTGCAGTTCATTTTGAATATTTTTTAATTGGCTATCAAGGCCCGAGATAGAAGTTTTACACTCGTTAACCGCCGACAGAATCTCTCGTAGGGTAGGCTCACCACCCCCTGCAGGTTTTTGGGATTTATTATTCTCCCCTTGAGGTGGCTCGCTGCCCCCCCCTCCAGGAGGTATAGATAAAGTGCCAGGGTCTATTGCCACGTGACCCGCACTTCTCCTATCCTCCAGTGTCCCCTGGGTTTTAGGCTGGCCTACTGATGGGTAAAGTTGTGTTTTCCTGCCTGGTGAAGTTGCATGTGCAAAACGTTCAAGTTTTGAGGCCGCAGAGGCTTGATGTAATTTTTCCTTAGCAGCACGTGTCTTTTGGTTCCCCTCCCCTTGTGACATGTCCTCCACAGCTCTTTTACTGAGCATAGCAGTACTTACAAAAAAAAAAAAAAAGGGGAAAAGACCTTGAGCCAATGGGAAGTAACGTGTCTCCCCAAAACTTTCCAGCAGAGGAGATACCCTTGTTACACTTGTTGCTAAAGGCACAACTAGCAATACATCCCAAAGCAGTGGGGGGGGGGGGGGGGACAAGCATTCCGTCAGGACAAAGAGCGCCAATATGCTGCCAAATGCAAATTTTTACAAGCTTACAGTCACCATCCTCAGGGCTCTTAAACATACAGATTTTGTCCGAGTTTTTCCTTCTCTCTCTTTTTCCCTTCCTTTTCTCTCTCTTCCCCCTTTTTTCCCTTTAATAACTTCCAGCAAGCCCTGCTGGGCTTTACAGCATACCCAGCATACACAGCATACCTCAAGGTGCCTCAAGGCTCTAGGGACTCTAGGGAAAGCAGTTCCGTTTATCAAAAACCCGGTGATATACTCTACCGGGTTCCAACGATAGTGGCGTCCCGGTCCGAATCGATCGCGGGACCTCCTTGCTGTATCCTCGTGCGCCGTCGGATGAAAGCATTCGGACCTCCTTGCTGTATCCTCGTGCGGCGTCGGATGAAAGCGTTCGGACCTCCTTGCTGTATCCTCATACGGCGTCGGATGAAAGCGTTCGGACCTCCTTACTGTATCCTCGTGCAGCGTCGGATGAAAGCATTCGAGTCTCCTCTCCAACATCTCGCAATAACCCGAGCCTGCCACGAGACCGCTATTCGGGTAGTCTCGGCGGCTGTCGGCACTTTCCCGGCTTTTCCGACGGTCTCAGCAGGCAGGGAGGGAGGAGGTGGCATACGATCTCCGAAGCCAGCCGCTCAAAACGAAGCCTCATCGGAGGAAGATAGCTCGGATACCTCGGATCTCATGGCGGAGGCAGGGAGCACGGGCATTGCTCACACTCTCACTCGCTCACTCCCACCTCCATCCGGCCACACCCCCTCGAAGAGAAAAAAGGAATGTGTTGTAATTGAACATTCACAAACATTAATAGCAATATTAACATTGCTTTACTTGTTCCGAGGGTAACCTGGATCCTAGGGTGGGTACCTGGAAACCCATGGTCCCCATATGTGTTCAAAGGCATGGCAGGAACTTAGGTATGGAATCAAAAAATTTTCGTATAAATAATGTGGTTGTACAACATTCAGAAACTCTGACGGGCTAAGAGCTAGGTCTTGTTTCCAAGGCCTGGTGAGAATTAACTTGGTTTAGAGCAAAATATTGGCTACTAGGCCACGAAATTGAGGCAAAAATTGGTCTATGCCAATGTTGAGTAGGGTTAGTGCTGGATTTATGGGGTAACAATACCAATAACTTCCGAAATCATTTGAATTGTTTTTTGCCAGAAACTACGAATGCTATTACATGCCCAAAGGATATGCACAAGGGTACCTGGGGAGCAACCATCAGATATTTCAAAGCTGTTAAAAATTGACTGAAAACCAAATCTAGAGTTTTGGGTTGATTGGTAATACATTGTTTCATTCTTCGTGCAGCTAGACATCAAGGGAAGTTTGCCTAAAGATTTTTTTTCTTTTGTTTTTTTCTGGAGATAAGTATTGCATTTTTAAGAGATGCTGAACTCCAGTAAACCTAAAACGCCTCCTCCACAGTTGGTCTTCTCCTCTATGGTCCGACAGTATAAAGTCTTGTGATGCCATCAAAATACCATCATAGCCCTGCAATTGGATGTGAGGTCTATGAGGAACAGTTCAGTGTCGGAGCATAGGATAACACCATCTGCAATGGTAGCAGAGGATCAGGTAAGTAAAACTGCTTTTCTGATCCCTAGGCTTAAACAAGCAGTAAACCCTTGTAGTGTGGGCTCACCCCCTTTGTAAGGGAAGGTATTTAGGGTTCCTGGAGTTGGACGTGAAGATGACATGGCCTGTTGCTGATTTTAGTTTTGACAACACTTTCCTTTTTGTCATAGTAAGGATCTGTTTGGGTATGAAATATATTTATTTTGCTGACAAGCTCTTACAGAAAGGAAAAACTCCCTCTAATCTTATGCTAGCAATCATCTATCCCAAACCAAGCAATTTATTTTACATGAGCAATTATTGTGATAGTGCAGAATTATTTCAATTTTCAATGCTTTTGTCAGTCTGATGAATTAAGTGATAAATTGAGAGCTAGAGGTTATATCGCTAAAATCATAGCAGCGGCTTACAAAAAGATTTAGAGATCATGATAATTTTCTTTCCCCTTGTAAAAACATTTAAAAAAAGAATAAACACTATTTTATTCAGCCATATTAAAGAAAATAATATAGGTAATTTGTTATTACCTGTAAATTCCAGAAAATGATCCTAGACTTAGGGATTCTAGGGAGAAAACAGTGATTATCACTGGCGGCTATACCAGCCGCTAGCAAAAAGGGTAAGAGAATCAAGCAGGGTGGTTGTACCCAAGTTGATTGATCTGTCAACTTTGTACATTTCACCTGCCCATTAATGGTTTGAATCTCAGCCAGTTCCTGCAGCAGCTAAGATTTGAATCTTGTATGGCTGGCCTAACAGAGCATTTATTATCCTATTGCTTACTTTTTAAAGAGTCAAATTTGCAACTAATTCGATAAAAGTTGTAATTTTATGTATAGGGTTGAGCATCTTAGTAGTATATACAGTGCCTTGCGAAAGTTTTCGGCCCCCTTGAACTTTTCAACCTTTTGCCACATTTCAGGCTTCAAACATAAAGATATAAAATTTAAATTTTTTGAATCACCAACCAGTGGGACACAATTGTGAATTGGAACGAAATCTATTGGATAATTTAAACTTTTTTAGCAAATAAAAAACTGAAAAGTGGTGCGTGCAAAATTATTCGGCCCCTTTACTTTCAGTGCAGCAAACTCACTCCAGAAGTTCAGCGAGGATCTCTGAATGATCCAATGTTGTCCTAAATGACTGATGGTGATAAATAGAATCCACATGTGTGCAATCAAGTCTCTGTATAAATGCACCTGCTCTGTGATAGTCTCAGGATTCTGTTGAAAGCGCAGAGAGCATCATGAAGACCAAGGAACACACCAGGCAGGTCCGTAATACTGTTGTGGAGAAGTTTAAAGCCGGATTTGGATAAAAAAGATTTCCCAAGCTTTAAACATCCCAAGGAGCACTGTGCAAGCGATCATTTTGAAATGGAAGGAGTATCAGACCACTGCAAATGTACCAAGACCTGGCCGTCCCACTAAACTTTCAGCTCAGACAAGGAGAAGACTGATCAGAGATGCAGCCAAGAGGCCCATGATCACTCTGGATGAACTGCAGAGAACTACAGCTGAGGTGGGAGATTCTGTCCATAGGACAACAATCAGTCGTACACTGCACAAATCTGGCCTTTATGGAAGTGTGGCAAGAAGAAAGCCATTTCTCAAAGATATCCATAAAAAGTCTTGTCTAAAGTTTGCCACAAGCCACCTGGGAGACACACCAAACATGTGGAAGAAGGTGCTCTGGTCAGATGAAACCAAAATCAAACTTTTTGCCCACAATGCAAAACGATATGTTTGGCGTAAAAGCAACACAGTTCATCACCCTCAACACACCATCCCCACTGTCAAACATGGTGGTGGCAGCATCATGGTTTGGGCCTGCTTTTCTTCAGCAGGGACAGGGAAGATGGTTAAAATTGAGGGGAAGATGGATGCAGCCAAATACAGGACCATTCTGTATGAAAACCTGTTGGAGTCTGCAAAAGACCTGAAACTGGGACGGAGATTTATCTTCCAACAAGACAATGATCCCAAACATACAGCAAAATCTACAAAGGAATGGTTCACAAATAAACGTATCCAGGTGTTAGAATGGCCAAGTCAAAGTCCAGACCTGAATCCAATCGAGAATATGTGGAAAGAGCTGAAAACGAATGTTCACAAAAGCTCTCCATCCAACCTCACTGAGCTTGAGCTGTTCTGCAAGGAAGAATGGGCAAGAATTTCAGTCTCTCGATGTGCAAAACTGATAGAGACATACCCCAAGCGACTTGCAGCTGTAATCGCAACAAAAGGTGGCTCTACAAAGTATTAATGCAAGGGGGCCGAATAATTTTGCACGCCCCACTTTTCATTTTTTTATTAGTTAAAAAAGTTTCAAAAATCCAATAGATTTCGTTCCACTTCACAATTGTGTCCCACTTGTTGGTGATTCTTCACAAAAAATAAAAAATGTATATCTTTATGTTTGAAGCCTGAAATGTGGCAAAGGGTTGAAAAGTTCAAGGGGGCCGAATACTTTCGCAAGGCACTGTATGTACAGTAGCAGTATTTATGGCTTACATTTAATATAGCACAGTTGTACAGGCTTTTCTCCGGTACTGAAATAGCTTACTCTGATTTCATCATCTCAACAATCCCTATTAGGGATGAGCCTAACACCCGCCCGTTCGGTTCGCACCAGAACATGCGAACAGGCATAAAATGAATTCGAACACACGAACACCGTTAAAGTCTATGGGACACGAACATGAATAATCAAAAGTGCTAATTTTAAAGGCTTATATGCATGATATTTCCTGATATTGTCATGAAAAGTGTTTGGGGACCTGGGTCCTGCCCCAGGGGACATGTATCAATGCAAAGAAAAATTTGAAAAACTTAAATTTTTTCGGGAGCAGTGATTTTAATAATGCTTAAAGTGAAACTATAAAAGTGTAATACGTTTATGTAAACGGGTGACCCCACCCCCCTCTGACAACATGGGGAAAGCCATAGGGAAGTCCCCGTGCGTCACCGGGTGGCCCCGCACTCCGTTATTTAAGAAGTGTCAGAAGAATCAAAGCGTCACACGGCTGAAGACTCCCACAGAGGCGGATTGTGCGGACAGAGCAAGATGAGAAGAGCGGAGGAAGAAGATGAAGAAGAAGATGGAGAAGAAGAAGTTGGAGGAACAAGAAGAACATGGAAGGAAGACCAGAAGAAAGAAGATGAAAGAAGAAGCATTTAATACAGGACTTGTCAAAAAACATATTTTTTAACCTTTTTGTCACTTTTTTGGTGAAATGGTAGGAGTACATTTGTACCCCATTACCAATTCACACGGGGGGGGGGATCTGGGATGATGAATGACAAAACTGTGTTCAGTTAATAAACAAAAAATATGGATACATTTGAAATTGTGTGCTTTAGCAAACCTGCACTAAAACCCTTTACTACCATTTACAATTCTACTAAAATTATGCCACTAAAACAATTCTTAGACCTCTAATGAATGCAGGGAGACCAAAGGAATCTGATGTATATCTGTCTATCATTATACATTAAGTTAAGCATTTAGGGTGTACTATGTGTGTCTTTTTTTTGTTTGCTTTTGTGTTTTTAACATTGTAATTACCATTTTACTTTTTTTTTTTTACTGTGTCCAGGGGGAAGAATAATCTCTATCAGGGCAACATACATCAATAACGAGCTGATGACTGGTATTTTCTCCCTCTACTTAAAAGAAGATTTGGTGACATGTCTGTTTGGGAGAGATTTCAACCTAATTTTCACTCCAAGTGAAAATCTTGTCATTGAGAATGAAGACAGTGAGTTCCCAGCAAAAAGCAACCTACAGAGGGCCTAACTAGGGTTGAGCTCTCCATGTGTTCCATATATTTGGACTGAACTTTTTTTGGGAGTTCATCCAAACACCAGACTTTCAGTTTGTTTAGCAGGAGCCAAACTTCATACATACTTCAGCCAAACTAGTGGGTTGCTCTCCCACTACTAAATATGGCTGCTTCCGTCATTCACTGTCAAGATTGTTAGGAAAGCAGCAGGTGGCAGCACCCACTGCATCTTTTGCAACCAGTGGCATCATCCGGTCCTATTCATTTACTGTCTGTGAATTCCTGGACATTGTAAAGTGGCCAGGAAGAAAAAAAACAGCATGGGTTTCCTCAATAATTCATACCAGCCCCTTTAAGTCTGATATGGATTTTATGGGGTAACCCCACACAAGTATTTTTCTAGATGACACCCTGCCTCTTCTGCTGACAAGATTTTGAGGGGGAACCATGCATAAGAAAAAACTAAATAAAAATGGTGTGAAACCCGATTTAAAATTCCATACAAGGCCCTTGTTTCAGTGGGTCGGTGGGCATCATTTTCTGTGATTGATGTGCATGGGCATCTTTATTATTAACTTCTTTAATGTTAAAGGGGATTTCCAAATTCCAATAAGCCCACCACAGCCCTGGCCCATCATCAACATAAAGGACAGGGGCAAAGCACCCACCCATGTTTTGGACATGTGGTTTAGGGGGGGCAGATGTGTCCAGATAAGGATCTGGTGTTGATTTTTTGGGCGGGAGGGCAAAGATGTTTACTTGATTTTCAAATCCATACTAGACTGGAAGGGCCTGGTGTGAATTATTTCACATTTTTTATTTTTTTTTATTTTGTGTGAGGTCCTAAGGTAAAGTGGCAGTAAAGTCAATATTTTGAAAACTGCTGATCGGTGGGGTTTTTATTACAGAAGAGACCAGAGATGTCCTTGTTGTCATAAATGACCCCCCTGCCTGTCAGCGATAAGTGTAATCTGGGCCACACATCTCAGCTCAGACCACATTTACAGCCTGCTCTGTGTGCTGGGTAAATGAAATTCCTGTGCGCATGTGCTGAAGATACACCCTTCCAACGGCTGAACATATGAAACCCAGGATCACAGAACTTTTTTTAGGGGTGAATCAGTTTAAGGTCACCCATGCTCCGCCCTTTTTCGACAATGTCATGAGGGGTAGGGGCTTAGTCATTATCACATAATGTGTGATAACCCTCCCCCCTTCCACTGCCACATTTGGCACTTTTTTGGGGGTAGAGTGTACCTGGTTTTGCCATGGCGATCTGAGCCACATGCAAAACCATGCAAAATCATGCATAATATGCTGCTACCACAGCAAATGAAGGTAAAAATAAACATACAATTAGGCAATCGATCAATTACAAAAAAAACTATACCTGCATGGTGCAGCATTGGCTTAAGCCAGTGGAGATTTTAAATTCTATATGGGCACAATATAATCTTTACATTGCTGTGCCCATAAAGATGCTGTTGTGCCAATATAGCTGCTATTGTTCCCTTATAGATGCCATTGTTCCCATATAGCTGATTTTGTGCCCTTATAGATGCTGTTGTGCCCATATAGCTGCTATTGTGCATCTATATGGGCAGAACAGCAGCTATAGGGGCACAATAGCAGCTTTATGGGCACAATAACATAAAGACGCTATTGTGTCCATATAACTCCTATTGCGTCCAAATAACTCATACAAATGCTAATGTCTCCTATTGTACCCAGTGACACTGACCTTGCAGTGCTGCTTTGAATGCCACCGAAAGTGGCTTCCCCGACTCAGAGTGACCTGGAGGTGGAGTGATATCAACAGTATGCCTGAAATTCCAACCAGAACTATAGAAGAGGCATTGGCTTATGTGGCCAATAGATGGCTCCACGGAACTGCTGCCTCTACAGCGCTGCTGCATCGGGTGATCAGGGGTGAGGGAGGGAATGTCTCTCAGACAGTGAGTCAGATGTGAGAGACAGACATCTCAAGTCTCCCGCAAGATGCAGGAGACTCCCGCATTTTTGTGGTGGCTCCAGCACACCCACAAGCGCCTCCCGATCTCCCAGGAATGATTGGTGCACATGGATGCAGCTGATGAGGTGCGATAGTGACAGGTTGCCCTCCACTGGTAAGTGAGAACCCCGCCGTGGCTCTAAATAGCCTGCACTGACATCTTTGTGAGTGGGAGAATGGACGGATCAGCTCTCCTCCCCCTCCGCTGATAGACAGAGGAAAGCATGGCACGCCTAGGCCATCACAACCACCTACTGTATATCCAGCCACCTGGGACATGAGCAGTTGCGGAGATCGTAGCGGAGCTCAGGGGAAGAGGAAGGGGGAGGATGCGGCAGGCCACACACTTCTCCCTCTTGATGGGGGACTTGCAGGGGAGGCTTTGTAGGTACTAGGCAGCCCACGAGCGATGCTTGGCTTGGAGGCAGTAGGACTCGGGGGCATTAAGGTTTACAAACAGGGCAATTGTAGTGCTGGAAGAAGAGGTGAATGGGCAGTAGGTAGGTCAGTGAGGATGACAGCATGGCACACCCTAGCTGTGCGGCTGGCAGTACTAAGTTTGGTAGTGCTATCCTACATCACTTGGTCTCAGCCATATAGTAATATCTTACAGCACACTGATAGTTGATGGAGAACCCCTCCCTGCTCCTCCTCTTGATCTCCCTATCATGCTGTAATACTGCTCTTGGTGCCACCTGGCCCAGATCCCTTCTTCTCCCCACTCTGAGCCCAGCCTTTCCTCTCCCCGCTATGATTGGTGGAACTGCTCATGTCCCAGGCTGCAGGAGGTAGGTGGCTGCGATGGCCAGATTAGATTAAGGCTTACTTGTAGGTCTAAGAAATATCTCCTAAACCCATAGACAGTGGTGCACAGGCGCACTGAGCACGCCACAGTTAACGGCGATATGCCGCGAGTGGCGGCTCCCATGCGCATGCGCAGGAGTGACGTCATCACTGCTCTGACGAATGACAGTGCCGGAGCAGTGAGACCCACCAAGAAGATGGAGGCTCCAGACTACAGGGGACAGCGGTGATTTCGCTGGCTCCTGTGTCAGGTAGGTGACACATAATGGACTACTATGCGATGCATAGTAGTCAATTATGCTTTACCTTTGCAGGGAATCAAAGAGGAAGTAAACCCATCAGGGTTTACTTCCTCTTTAACATCTATAGAAGCCCAACATCTAGAATAAAGATGAAGGGATTTCCCAGATGTTTGTTTACCAAAAGATGAATGTAATTTTCCAGCAGTTTAAGGCTGAAGTCACACATTTGACACACGGTGACAGATGTTTTACTGCATTGTAAAACGCCTGTCACTGCAAGGACAAACAGAAAACAATTGTTCCCTGTGTGTCCCATTCACACTGTAACACAGCCTGGAGCCTGGAGCTGTGTTGCAGCGTGCTGGTATAAAAGGCAGACATGCCACATTTTATTTCATCGCACTGTGCCACATCACGTGGAACTGTACAACAGTATAGTGCATCAAGCTGCTGCACAGTGCCATGAATGAAGTGTAGGTTTTGTACACTTCAAATAAAGTTTGTGCAAAACAAAAAAAAAAAAAAACAAACAAGAAAAGGAGCTGTGTGATGCTCTGAATTGTGTACTAAACTGCCCCCTACTGCAGCCAGGAACTGACAACTACCAGAGCACTCTGGCAGCTCTCCATTGCTGTGTGAACTTAGGCTATAGGGCATTTTTTCCCTTTGTAAATGTGAGTTTTGTTGTAGTAAGTCGAAGGTTGCGCCACTTCCCAGACATGAGAGGAATTTTGTATTTTTAATATATTTCTTAAGCATTAATAAATGTTCTGCTCCCAGAATTTTTTTTAATTTTTACATTTTGTTGCTCTACCTCCTACATCATTTTGCCTCCTATGTAATTTTTTGACAATCTCTTGTCTATTAGCCTAGAAAATGTTCGGAACTAACCTTTAACATTTTTATACCATTGACTTCAAGTGGTTTGGACATGTCTATAATGTTCACCTAACCTGCCTTGAATTGAAATCAGGTACGTTTGGCTCATCTGTAGTTCTAATCCTTCCTCATACTATTCTGAATTAAGAGAAAAAGAAAAACAAAATTTAGAATTTACAGCTTTAGCTAGCCATACAGGGCTCACATTTAATCCAATTTCAACGTATCAGGCAAAATTTTAGCTATGGATGGTCCTGTTGGCACTACCCATGTCGAGTCATTTAAAGAATTTAGAAAAACAAAGGTGTAACTGCACTGGAGTAACAAGGAAAAGAAAAAAAACCCACAAACAGCAGCAGCATATAGTGCGACAACACCAAATAAAATAGAATAAGAAAAGCTGCGCTATAAACTTAATGCATTAATGTCCATGATCACACAAAGTCCCCGGAAAATATTGCTTAAATGATCACGGGGAAAAATACTGAAGCCACTGGTTGTTAAACACTGCAGTGCACATGCATGAACTCCAAAAAGTGCCCAATCACCATAGATGTAAATTGTGCTTACCAGAGGGCAAGCATTAAAGGCAGTTGGCTAAACCCAGCCTAGGGTCTTTAAGCCTGCAGATGTCCACAACTCAAATGGGAACCAGATACAACTGTACACTACGTCTGTCCGGATGTCTGTACTCTTTCATATATTGCTCAGGAGAAAGAGAAGGACTGCCATAGTGTGGTATATTTAAAACATATCAATGTAGCACTGACATCATGGTTTATTGAGGCTTTAATGTGAGGTATATGGACATTACCAAATATGGGTAGCGCAGCTGTTTACCATTTACCTCAGAAAACCTAAAGACTTGTACAGTAAGTGACTGTGTTGTTTTGGGATTCTGAAGGTTGACCTCCTTACGCAGGAGTCAATGTGTGACCTACCCATGAACACTCTCTTATGCAGTGCATGCTGGATAGGGGATATAAGGGACAGAAGCTGCCATTTTTAGGTCTCTTGGATCCACATTGCCTGCCTGTGCGGGAAACTGTGTGTAAGGTTCTCGGACGCATCGGTAGATAGTCACCACGGAGTGCAAACCGGACTGTTTGCTGGACTGTTTGCTGGGTGACTTGACTGACAGACGGGGATTGGAGTCGCTTGTTGGAGCAGCAGAGAGCCGGATCCAGTTGGTAGAGTGACACGGAGCATCTGGCCTAGTCAGCGGAAGCAAGCTGCAGCTGTAGGACTCAAGCCATCACTCAGAACTCTGATCCAATTGGTGAGAAGATCGCGGCCCACCGTTTTATCTATTACACTTACTTAGACTTACTAATAGGCCTTGCTGGACCCTGTTGTCCCACGAAAGTGCAACTGAGCAACTGACACTTAGTAGGCCCAAGGCCCGTTACACTTTGGTATCTAAGTGTGATTACAAGTTTCTGGAGTTACACCTGGAGTGTTCTATGTTAACTTTCTTTACTTACTCCTTTGGATTACAATTATTTGAGAAACTATTTAAGCTAGCAAAGAAAGAAGATAAAGGAGGAAATACATTAAGTGAGGCCTCACGTTAGACATTAAATAAGGGGAGCTCCCAGGTCTAGATAGCAACATACCTGCATGCTTTTTATTGTATTTGACTGTTGATTTATGCTGTGCTGATGTTCTACGTTGGAACGACAGTACAAACTCTGTAACCACCTATTTGCTATATTTTCAGTAAAAGTATTCCTGTTTAAGAGTACACGTGTGTGGTTTACTGTCTTTCCCCACCAGGTGGAGCCAGAAGATCCTGAGGGATAAACACAGGTACATTATTTTGTTTACACTGTATTGTATTATTATTGCACCACAGCTGTGCCAAGGGGACAGAGTCATTCAGAAGGGCGGTTTCTCAGTAGAGTGCAGGCCCAATTTAAATCAGCAGCTCCTTCGGGGGTCAGTGCTACATCAAATATTTTTATTAAAGGTTGCACTTACAGTTTTGTAATAGCAGAATGTATATAGAAAACAATGCCGGGCGGCATATACGAACGGAGCCTGTCCTCCTAAAGAAATGGTGTGGTGACGTTTGGGAGAGCATGCAGTGACGTCACCACGCCGTTTGTTTAGGAGGACAGGCTCCGTTTGTGTATGCCAGCTGACATTGTTTTCTATATACATTCTGCTATTACAAAACTGTAAGTGCAACCTTTAATAAATATATTTGATATGTTTTAAATATACTACACTATGGCAGTCCTTCTCTTTCCCCTGAGCAATATATGAAAGTGTACGGACATCTGGACAGATGTAGTGTGCAGTTGTATCTGGTTCCCATTTAAGTTGTGGACATCTGCAAGCTTAAAGGCCCTAAGCTGGGTTTAGCCAACTGACTTTAATGCTTGCCATCTGGTAAGCACAATTTACATCTACGGTGATTGGGCAATATTTTCCAGGGACTTTGTGTGATCATGGACATTTTCTGATTCTATCATTTAAAGAATTGGCTGAGCGCAATGGAAAATGATCCGCCAAATAGTAATTTCATTGTATTGGATGCAGCCACTGTTCAGGCATTCAGATAGCTATGGGTGTTGTGGCTATCTGTGCACAATAGGTGGAAGACAAGGATCCTCCATTAAAGAGGAGGGCCGGTTTAAAAAAAATAATAATTAAAAGTCAGCAGCTGCAAACACTGTAGCTACTGACTTTTAATAAGCACACTTACCTGTTCAGGGCGCCCGCGATGTCGCCCGCCCGAGGCTGACCCGTCCCTCGGCTCTCGGGTCCCGGTGCCGCCACTTTGGCTAAGGGAAACAGGCAGTGGAGCCTTGCGGCTTCACTGCCCTTTTCTTACTGCGCATGCTTTGTAAATGGGGTGTGCTGTGTTCTGGGACACACAGTTTCCAGAACACAGCGCGACCCATTACCCAGAAGACGCCGCATGGAGGAGAGAAGATAGAAGATCTCTGCGGAGGAGGAAGAGGCAGATTAGGACGATGTGCCTAGCAACAGGCATTTCTGGTAAGTTAAAAAAAAAAATTTTTTTCATTTTTTTTTCAGATTTTTTTCTAATTTTTAATGTATTTTTTTTTCAGGGTGGCCATCCACTTTAACTCTGTGAGAGTGGATTGTGGAGAAAATCACCATGTGTATGCCTAACCTTAGTGTTGGACTCAGAAGACTTCTTGCCAAAGCTTACAAACTGTAATGAAATGTCTCATGTGCAAAGATGTTTGGACTCCAATGCAGTTGTTTAACTTAGTGGCAAGAATATGACATCACTGTGAGGTAATACTGCATGTATATCATTGTCTATTGTTGGGGTATTGGATTTTTTTCTGTATTATCTGTCACGTGCTTTAAAGAAATAGTAGTTTTCCAAACCTTTTTTTTAATAATAAAATTAGGTTTATGTTACAGCTGTGCTCTGATCAGTGGCATCTGGTGCTCCATTTTTTTTGGGGGGGGGGGGGGGCGGCAAACCCCCCCTCCAGACCTGCACTTACCCCATTCAGGTCGCGGCTTCTCTGGCTTCTCCTCCCGGCCAATCTTAAGGTCTTGTCCTGATTGACCTGGAGGAGAAGCCAGGAGATAATAGCAAATATTGATTTGCTAATGTCACTAGTGGTTGGGTTTCCGGGCGCAGTGCTCTGTGCCATGCGCCTAACCTTTTTGAAGCCAATTAGAACCTCAGGCGCTAATCATATGCTTTAAAAAAAAACTTGTAGAAATCTATGCAATCTTCCAACGCCTCGCATGGAGATTAGGGGCCAGCACACAGAGATTGAGGTGGGGGGGGGGGGGGCGGCGCCACTGTTCCCCTTATGGACTTGCCGCCACTGGTGCTGGTGACAAATAATAATGGATTCATGAACAGCACCAATGGTATTGTTGTTACCATGCCTACAGATAAGGTTTAAAAGGCTTAAAACTTTGCAATTTGTTTACTTTGATTGGTGGAAATTAAACAAACATCTTCAGCACTAAAAAACAAGAATGCTATTCACAAACGCTCTTTCTTGCCCCAATGAAGTCACTGCTTTAGCAGAACTCCTAAAGAATCACACTGCTGCCAAGGTAATCAGGTAAATAATTACGGTAATTAAATAGCCTGTATCATCCTATGAGTATGTAGGTGGGTTGGCACTGAAGTATAATCCCGGGGGAAGGAAAAAAACATAATGGCATCTGCAATTGATGGTAAAGACGATAATTCTCAGCTACCTGAAATCCAGCTTTAGCCAGGTTTTTTTTTTTTTTTTTTTTTTTTATGTATAGAGAAGAGTCGGAACCCCTATCTGGCTTAATTTCTGTTTGAGATTTTATTGGGGGATTTTCCCTCATTGTATGTTGTACAAGGGTCAGAAATTTGAGGAGTGGGGTCACCAGGATGGGAAGGCACAGAGAGTAGTAGTACTAAAATGTGTTTCTGTCTCTGTAATAAAGAGAGATTTGGTCCAACTGAAAATGTCAGCATCTCATCCCAATGAAACATAATAAACAACAAAACAAAGAATAAGTGGGATTATAAATGGTGCTGACGACCCCCCAGAGAGGATTCCAAAAAGTCATGTTCATAAAATCAAGACTTTTATTATAATTAGTCATTAAAAAGTCTTTGGGGAAATAATCCACTGAAATGCAGGAAAAAGTGAACAGCTCAGGTTTCCTGAAATATCCTCCTCCCTAATATTTCAGTTATATGAATAGAGATATTAATACATCATTTATAATGTAGAATTTAGGAGGGAAGGTGATGATTAACCCAACATTTTTGCAGTTGTGGCTACCTCAGGGGTTCAGGGGATATTATTGAGAGTGGTTACTAAGAAAAAGAAAAAAATAATAATACACAGACCATTTATACATTATATATAACAATATAATGAGTCAGTACATGACAGTTCTATATATCAAATTCTTCACTTACAAATACTTTCACAAATGAATATATCATCTGAGCTGGTGGAAACCTTGCAGGACCTGGTATAGAGTCAAGTGTGACTGTGGATAACATTTGGAGATGACCACACCTCCAGTCCGGAAAGCCACAGGGCTACACATAAGGAGAAGCGACCGTAACTCAGTCTTTATAAAGAACTCCAATTCCCCTTCTTCCCCCTCCTCTCCATTCCCTCTCTTCCCTCTCCCAATGCATCCTATTAGTTCCTATGCTTTTGGTTATTTTATAGGAATGGAGTTCTTTCTAAAAACGGAGTTATGGTCTCTCCTCCTTATGCATTGCCTTGTGGCTTCCTGCGCTGGAGGCGTGAGCATCAGCTCCATTAACGGTCCCACTTCACTCCATACCAGGTCCTCCAAGATTTCCACCAGCTTAGGTGATATATTCCTTTGTGGAAGTATTTGTAAGTGATGAATTTGATATATAGAACTGTCACACACTGACGCAATATGTTGGACTGTGGGGATTATTTACAAAAGGCAAATTGGAAGTGCAGTCACTCTAAATCTAAGGGGTAGATCTGAAATTAGTGGAAGCTCTCCTGATTTTATCATCCAATCATGTGCAAGCTAAAATGCTGTTCTTTTTTTTTTCCTCGCATGTCCCCCTCAGATCTACAGCGACTTTACTTTCAAGTGCACTTGCAGTGCAAAGTCGATTTTCCTTTAGTATTATTATTTTGTTCTGTTTCTTTTTCTTAGTTACTGAGCTCAAGTATATCCCCTGAACCCCTGAGGAAGCTCCAGCTGTGAAATGTGTTGGGTTAATCATAATCCTGAAATTCTAACTGTTGTATTAATATTTTATTTTTTATTTTTTTGTATTAATATTTATATTCATATGACTGATATATGAGGGAGGATGATATTTCAGAAAAGCTGAGCTGTTCACTTTTTCATGCATTTTAGAGAATTATTTTCCCAAAGACTTTTTTAATAATGAATTATAATGATTTTATAAACATGACTTTTTGGAATCTCCTCTGAGGGGAGCTTTGGCATCATTTATAATCCCACTTATCCTTCCTTTTGTGTTTTTGTCTCTGTCCGCATTAGAATATTTTCTCATCACTCCTCCGGCGAGTTCCTGCCACTGAGACAAAAAGCAATAGAGAATTTCCTCAATAAAGGTGCAGACTGCAATAGAAGGGTGACAGTAAGGCTGAAATCGGAATTGAAAAGGTGAATGGGGACACCCCGGACACCTGCTGTGAGCCGGAGCATGCTGCAGTGTGAACCCGGCCTAAAACTTTTCCCAAATACTCCCTCCCTATTAACTACATCTTGCACCCCCTCCCCCATTTGCTTGATCTTGACATTTTATTTTTGACTGCAAGTCTTTGGGTCATCTCCCTACATACTTAATATATATAAAATAGGCAATGATCATTTAGCAATATGTAGTTAATATCAAAGTACTATATCAAGTTTAAAAATATAATTATATCCCTTTATTCTTCATGCCCAGTAAAGATCCCAGCGGCAACTTCCAACTCTAAAATGAAAAGACCATAGGGTCAGCCAGTGACTTATGGATCATCATTTGTTTCTATGGTGAAGGGGTAGAGAGACATTCAATTAATGATCCGTCTTTGCCTGAGGATCCTACCTGCTAATAGAAAACCCACTGAAAATGTATAATGGGGAATGAATTATAACGAAAAGCAATGGATAGATTTTAGCATGTATAGCTTTCTCTAAGAAACTCATCTGTGTTGGAGAATAAAATGAGGATATAATTATCCTCAGGCAATTGCCCAACACCTGGTGAATATTGCTTAATTAACTCCTCTCCTTTTTTCCATTAAGGAAAGAAGTTTCAACTTGATGTTCTGCTTATTCCTATGTTTTTTTTGTGAAGCTTGGAAATAGCTTGTGTATAAATATTAATGTTTCAGCATTGCAGTGCTCAATTACATCCTGAATGCTTTTAGATACTTACCTGTAGTTCAAAGAAGTGTTTCAAAATCAACGTTGACAGACAGAAAGGATTTTTTTGTAGCTCCTGAGTACAAATGTTCGCTTGGTTGAAACATTTTCCAATTGTCTTGACAATATACTGTATTTCTGTCTTGACACAAATGCAGGGATGGCAAAAATACAGCATGGATCACCCCTGCATAAAAATAATTGAACGTAAATCGGGGAAAAAAAAAAAAAAACACTTGGCTTCCCTGCAAAGTCATTTAAATAATTTCAGTGAAGGTGTGCGGAAGCCTAAATTGATTAATTATTGACCGCATTTTTAAGAGACTGAGGACAAAAGTGGATTTATTTTGATTTAGGATGAAAACATTTTAGATAAGTTGTTATTTTAAGCCTTGGCGAGCTGCTTTGTTCTGTTCTAAATGGTTATTGTGCACAATTTGGCATTCAGTAATGGGAAATCATAAATTGATTCTGCTTATCTGTAAATGTCAATGCTCATTACTATTTACCTAGTCTCAAATTAATTTTGCTGTGTCACAGACAGTTCAGTGTTTCATCGCCGGTAACTGAGATTGACATTTGTTTAGCTTTTTTTTCCTTTCTGTAAAGCTTTACAGTACTAATAAACTCAGAGCTGACTTAATAATCTATCAAATATGGCTGCTGTCTCACTAAGCATAACATTTTTCAGTCCTACTAGGTTTTTAAGTAGTGATGACTAGTGCAGTTGATGGACAGCATTATTCCTGCGCGCAGTACAATGGGGAAGCTTTCGACAAGTGCATTAAACTTTAATGAATACAGAATGTGCAGTTTTATAGTGCATTACAAGAGTTTGCATGAACATGTATTGTTTATTATTAATACTGTTCTTTTTCCTACATTTTCAGCTGTTAGGGACAGGATGAGCTCGAAAAAATCTGCTTCAAGAACTAATTGTATCAGATTGTTTAAAATGTTTTGTTTATTTTTAGCATAATCTACAAGATTTATTGTCCATTGTCCTTAATTTAGAACATTTTCCCAGGTTTTTATTTTAGGAATATTTGCATAGTAGGAACTATACCTTTAGGGTGGTTTCACACAGGCGTTCTCCGTAGTCCGCATCTGCCTACTCAGCAGGGGAACTCCCTGCTGAGTAGGCAGTTGACAGGTTTGTTTCCGCTCCGCTATGCAGAGCAGACACGGACACAGCCCCGTTGTTATCTCTGGGGCTGTCAGATGGAAACAGACCACATGTCCATTTCCATCTGACTGTCATCTGATCCGCTGTTTTTGGTAGACAGGATTGGATCGGATGCTGGCGGATGTCTGTAGACATCCGCCGCTTCATAGAGAGCAATGGATGGTCCAATCATGTCCACCTGAAAAACTGATAGACGGACCTGATCAGACAGCCTTTGTGAAACCAGCCTTATGCCGCGTACACACGATCAGAAATTCTGCCAGCAAAACTCTGAGCAGAGCTTTTTGTTGGAAAATGCGATCGTGTGTATGCTCCATCGATCTTTTGCTGGTGGAATTCCAGCCAGCAAAAGATTGATAGCATGTTCTCTATTTTTCGGTTGGAAAAAGTTCCGATTGGAAATTCCGATCGTCTGTACAAATTCCGACGCGCAAAATTCCTACGCATGCTCGGAAACAATTTGACGCATGCTTGGAAGCATTGAACTTCATTTTCTGGGCTCCACGTTCTTGCTGGTCGAAAGTTCGGGGAACTTTTGTGTGAATGTGTGTATGCAAGCCAAGCTTGAGAGTAATGCTGTCGGAAAAACCATCCAAGTTTGTTCCGACAAAAAATCCGCTCATGTGTAGGGGCATTAGTCAGCATCTAACAACAAAATGCATCCCTCTGTTACATCACTTGTACCTACAGGTAAGCCTATGGCTTACCTATGGATACTGTGAGTATCTCCTAAACTTGCACAGATTAGGAGATATTGAGAGTAGAGAAAAATTATTTGTCGGAATTGAGTGTATGCAACTGCCAACATCTTTAAACAGGAAGAGAAGAAACATGCAACAAGTGCAGCAGGGGCTGCCCCTTCGGACTTTTAAGGCAGAAACAGGAGTAGTGGAGTAAGTAAAAGGCAGCAGAGTGCTACTTGTATTAAGTACACAATATGTAATACATTTTATAAACATGAACAGTAACATTAAAATATACAAGGTATACCAATGAATCAGTTAATACATTGATATATATCAAACCCAAAGCTAATAATCTAGGCACTGCCAGAGTCAAGCTGAGGTCAGTTCGTGAAGATTTGTAGCATACATCTTGACATGTTTCGGAAATGCATTAGTATATGTATATTTTTTTACATTTGGGTGACTTTATCTGCAACATAGATACAGTTACATATTATTCATACTGTAGTGCATAAAAGGCAAGTAGTTTTACATGGTGAACTATTTTTTTTTTAGGCTTAAAGGTACATACATACAGGGTTCATTGAAGGACATAGGGAAATGGTAAAAAAATTATTGTGAAAATTCCACATGGGCTTAGAGAGACCGCACCGACAGCATGGGTGGACAGGCATGCAAACCCGGGGCGGGCACTGATTCACATCACCAGAAGAGAGGTAATCATAAAAGCGAAAATTAATCAATCAAGGTTTTAAGATTAGTACACAGATACATCCAATGTGCATGTGGCAGCAAAGCAGAGGCATGTATTAACCAGAATTGCCTATATTTGAATAGTATATTACCTTTCAGTATAATGGTGGAAGTGCAGACATCAGAATGGCTGTGCTCAGACCGAGACATGCCAGCTGTGTGTGAGCACTATTATATAGGGGGAATCACCTGATGAGGGAGACAATCTTTACAGGGGTGGTGCTGGTTGTCCGGCATCATTTGCTGTATGAGAAACAGCTGAAGCCGGACTCAGCGTGTCTCCCTGATGTGGAGAAGCAAGGTGTAGCCCGCCCCTATGGGTGTGATGACGGCACGCGCCACCGCGTCACCACCAAAAAGCAAGTCTACGCCTGTGTTCCACTCTGGGAGACACTCTGAGTCCAGCCTCAGCTGTTTCTCATACAGCAAATGACGCCTTTTATAAACATGTTACTGTTCATGTTTATAAAGTTTATTACATATTGTGTACTTAATAAAAGTGGCACTCTGCTTGCTTCTAGTTACTCCACTACTCCTATTTCTGCCTTAAATGTCCAAGAGGGTGGTCCCTGCTAAACTTGTTGCATGTTTCCTCTCTTCGAGATATTGAGAGTGCATACAGCCGATGGTCCAGCTTAACAGTACCGGACCTTCAGAGCCTGTGCTGAAGATGGCGGCTCCAGCCACTTACAGCACAGGAGCCTGTGAACCTGAAAGAAACACTAGGTAAAGATGTAAGGCGTCATAGCGGTGAGTGGGCGCTGCTGGAAGGGCTTATTAGTCAGAATGTCGGGCAGTAAAGGATCTCCCCTGCACCTTTAATGGGTAACTCCACTTTTGTGGGGGAAAAAAATAGCAAATAAAGAAAAGATGATATAGCACATATAATTGTGACACTAATCATATTGTAATTGAATGTTATTAAAAATGACCTTTCTTTTTCAACTTGCAGCCACTGTAATTTTCAGAGAGTGCATTGCAATATGGCTACCTGGAGTTGTTCTGTACACAGAGTGTGAATTGACCACCCCCCAGAAACATAATTTCCTGCTTGTGTGATTGGCTCACCAATTTTCCCAGAAGTCTGCCTAAGATACAAGTCAGATTTCAGGCATCCCGTGCAACAAAAATCTCATCAGATACTCCCAACAGGAACACATCTAAAGGGAGAGCAGCTGATTTCCTCATTAGTGCCCTGCAGCTGCACACTTGACAGTTAATTATGAAACCACTCCCATTAGACCCACTCAGTACAGAGGCACAGACAAACACACATGGAGTTCTTCAGAATAACAAAAGGAAGGCATCTTCCACACACAACCAGACTTCTCCGGCAGACTAGGTCCAGCAGACAATCTGCCGGACTATTGGCGGAGGTCCCCAGACTTTTCAAATGAACACACAGAATAAAGTCCTTTCATTTTGTACGTGACTCCAGGTAGACAGGACTAGAAAAGGAAGTCAATATCGCCACTTCCATCGGCGAGATTGACACCTCACGAGCCCCGTCGCCTGGTATGGATTTAAAGGGGAACCCCTATGCTGAAAAAATGGCGTGGGGGTCCCCACAAAGTCCATACCAGACCCTTATCCGAGCACGCAGTCCGGCCGGTCAGGAAAGGTTGGGACGAGCGCAAGCCCCCCTCCCAAGCTGTACCAGGCCAGGCCCGGTCTTGTCGCTGTCACCGCCTTCTTCCTCTTCTTCTCTTCTTCCTGTCTTCCCTTCTTCCGATATTGACACAACGCTCTCTCCAGCCATAATGCCAGGGACATGTTGCGCGGCGACTTATATAGGCACGAGGGGCTGGATCACCGAGTGATGTAACATGGTGACCCAGTCCCTTATGATGTCACAGCCCCAGGGGATGCTGGGACTGTGACATCATAAGTTCATGTTTGTACACGGTTGTTATCCCAAGAAAGTCAACCACCGGCTCTAAAAAATGATACTGGGCTGATGTCTGAAGCTATAGGCATCACCCTGGAACAACCCCTTCAAGCCAAGATAGATGGAGGGGGAGAGAGGGATGGAGGGAAAGAAAGAAAGAAAAAAAGAGAGAAAGAAAGAAAAAGAAAACAAAAGAAAGAAAGAGAAGAAAAGCAAGAGAGAGAGAGAGAGAGAGAGAGTCACTGTTTGTGCTACATGAAAAGGATATACCTGTTACAGACTTTTACTTATATAACAGCACAGCAGTTTTGATAATCATCTGCAGATCAAGATATGTCACAGCCACAGAACTTACCCCCAGTGCTCACACTGCACCAGAATAAAGAGGCCGGCTACAATCCCTCCCACATACTCACACTGCAAAACTACTCAGGCTCCTCGTCAGGGATGCCGGAGTCCAATGAGAGTGCCTGGACAGAGCTGCTGGGGGAGGAGGCAGGGGGAGGAATGTGTCCCCACACTTTCTGTGTCTCTTAGGCTTTCTGCCCAGCAGCTAAACAATGCGTGTACCTGTGTGCAGGCACCCAAATGACTATGCACTTGAAAAAAGCCCACAGAGCTGAGTTGTGGCGCCAGTTGCCCCCAGAATCCAGTGTGACAGAGCTCATGGGCTGTTGCCTCACTGGCCAGGAAAGGCTCTGATTTTCAGGACAGAGCCAGAGACAAAGATGTATCTGTGACCATCCCGGGCAATCCGTGACAATTACCAACTATGAGTTATATTTCCTGTGTTGTTTGCCTTACCTTGTAATAATAGGTTCATGTGTTGTGGCTGCATTTTGTAGTGTCATGGCTGATCGATTCCCCTATGTTCATTAATTCAAGTAATTGTATTGTTTCCCTACTCTGTGTGCAGTGGTTTTTCACAAAGCAGCCTCTACCCTCCTCTTCTTGGGTCCCCTGCTGGCACTCCTGGATCCTCCCACCTGCTGAGTGCTCCCATAGCAAGCCAAAAATGAGGAAAAATGGCTAATTGGGCCCAATTTGGAAAGTTTCATTTAGGGGTGTAATCACTTTTGTTGCCAGCGGTTTAGACATTAATGGCTGTGTGTTGAGTTATTTTGATGGGACAGCAAATTTACACTGATATACAAGCTGTACACTCACTACTTTACATTGTAGCAAAGTGTCATTTTTTCAGTATTGTCACATGAAAAGATAGAATAAAATATTTACAAAAATGTGAGAGGTGATACTGTACATACTGAAATACCATTGTCTAGCCACCAGTTCTTAGGACCCAAGAGGATGCTTGACTTTGTCTCCTGTGTATGACAGTAGGTCAGTATGGGCAATAAGATAAGACCATCAGCATTGGAAACTGTTTGCTGCAGTCTCACAACTGTTCTCCCCTTAACACATAAACTGTTGCACATCTCAACTCCAAATATAACAACATCAATTCAATGAGATCTCCATTGTGTAGACTCAATGATGCATGGAGTACAAACAGAGAGGATTGCATGGAGAATGCGGCATGCATGTACGTAAGGAAAATTTTGCCTAGTGTCTCTCTCTTGCTGATGGGCCAGGGATTAAAGGGGCAATAGAATCCTAATTCCGCGTACACATGATCGAATTCTGGCCAGAAAAAGACAGATGAGATCTTTTCATCTGAAAATGCGACCGTGTATATGCTCCATCGGAATTTAGCTGTCCGAATTTCCGCCAGCCAAAAATTGATAGCATGTTCTCAATTTCCTCAACGGAAAAACTTTCTATCGGTAATTCCGATCGTGTGTATGTAATTCCGGCACGCCAAAAATCACGCATGCTCAGATTCAACTACGAGACAGAAGCTATTGGCTACTGGCTATTGAACTTCCTTTTTCTAGTCACTTCGTACGTGTTGTACGTCACTGTATTATAAACTATTGGAATTTGATGTGACCGTGTGTAGGCAAGACAGCTTGAGCCGAATTCCATCGGAATTCCATCGGGAAAACCATCAGAGCTTTTTCCAACGAGAATTCCAATCGTGTGTATGCGGCCTAAGTGTATTTGCACTGATACTTTATATTTTAATTCCTGACACAGTTTATTACTTTCCAATCAGTAACTCAACTCAGAAAAAGACCAGCATACCTAAAGAGTTTTCCCTGGACTGCTATGATCAATCACAAAAATGTAATAACACAATCAGAACCCGTAGGGTTTGCATTTATGTGCAATATATACAAACGATACATAGAAAAATGCTTTCTAAAGCCTAGATTTCCTGTAACTAACTTTACAAAGTACAGCATTAGAACAATGACAGGCGCTGACTCATTAAGTCACAAAAAATTTTTCAGCGTGCTATTAGCATTGATAGTGTTGTTTTTCCTAATATTTTTCATTTAATTTTGTTGTGATTATGGACATAAATAGCAGATGGTAATTTATGTACACATTACTTTATTGTTTTTTTATAGGAGGACAAGCATTTTTATGGCTAGTAAATGCTGCTATACCGCTTTCCATTACCCTACTCCTAATTATGATAAAGACAGGCTAACTTATCTAGTCTTTGCAGCTCAATACATTGGCTAGTTTAGAAAATAATAAATACAATAAAAATTCTGTGTACATACAGTGCAACAAAATATCTTTTAATGTTCTAATATGAGATTTGTAATCAGCTGACTGCTGGTTAAAATGATTACTCTAAGCTGTAAAACTGTAATCCTCCATGGTATTTTTGAACTTGACCTTTACAGAAAGAAAAGTTTAGATAAAGAGTTTAGAAACGTGCAGTGTTATAAAAATAGTCTCAATACTTTTGATTGAAATCTCAAGAGAACCAGGAAAAAAAAAATTCTAGATGTAGCTAGGAATTTCAAACCTTGGTTCCTGCACATTATTTCTCACAAAGAATCTGCCGGTAAAGCCAATATCTGTACACTTTTTAATTTCCAGTCAAGTCAAGAGAAATTAAATTATTTTCCAGCAGACAAAACCATATCATGAAGAGCCTAGTCATTAAACCCAAACACTGTTAGATAAGATTATTTGGAAATCACCTTGGAAAGAATTCTAGTCTTGGGCAATGAGAATTTACTTTTATTTATTTCACTAGATAAACTGAAATCAATGATTACTATAGTCTAAATAGTGATGAGAAAATTGGTTTAACGGGGGGAGTTATGGTAAATCAGCCAATATTCAATGAGCAAATGTTTGTTGCAGATCGCTGATATGCTCAACCGGTTGAAATAATTCAATTTAAACACTAGGAAATAGATTCCTCAGATTTCCTACCTATCCTAATGTGCATCATTAAAGCTAAAGTATGTAAATACTCGGAATTGCAAATGAAACGATTGCAAACATGTGTTATCTTCGGTGTTATCCATATTTTAAGTTATCCATATTCAGAAATTTTTCAATTCATTTTCCTCAGCACTGGTGGGAGGTGATGAAGGTGATATTACTGTTTTAAGGAATGGCTGTAATTTTTTTATATTAGAAAGTTCTCTTTATGAACTTCTTTCATTTTTTTACTGGGATTTGAGTATATAATTGGGTAATGCTATCAACACCGTTATTCTCACTCCCGTGCTTCATCAGTCATTTACTTCTTGTTTCACTAAATACAGCAGTTAGTTAAATGAAAAGACAAAACACAGGTAGGGAATGTGAGGCACCACATTGTTCTGTACATGCGCTTTTGCGAATGTAGAAGCTTAATCACATACTAAGAGAGAGGTGTGTAAATACCATGCCAAAATGGCACTGCTTAACTTGCTTCAAATTGATTTGTACTTTCGTAAACACATTTCGGTTGTTCGTAACGATTCAAAATCTTGTATTTATTTTAGTTTTTTACACGCGGCTATAGCCTCCGCCCCTGTACGCCATTTTGAGAGGGAGCACCTTGTTCCAACATCCTGTTTGAGGTAGTGCTCCACGAGGCCTGCCTTTCTCTGCTCCTGTCGTATAAGAAGGCTATCCTTCACACTATGGTGGAAGTGACCAGCAATTTTACGGCATGACTCTAGAAGTGCTGATAACTTTCCACTGTTAGTGTTATCATTGAGAGCAACGACTAGATGCCAGATGTGTGCACAGCAGTGCACACCAACAAATACAATTCTTCCCTCACAGATAGCCTTTGTCATGTTAGCTCCACCATCACTGACAACAAATCCCATTTTGGCATCTGTGTCTGCCTGTTCCCCTAGCCACTTTCCTATAATTTTCTGAAGTGCATTTAGAATATTCGGTGAGGTGTGCTGTTGATCCATCACCTCAGCATGGAGGAAGAAGGGTTACAATCCTGTCTTGTGCACTGTAGTAGGAGCCACAGCACTTGTGGTTTTTCTTGACCTTGAAATTGTTTGTGGTGGTTGTATATATCATGACACATTGGGCTGCCACCAATGGACAGTCAAGGACAGGAAGGCATGCTATCTACTTGGAGCACTCCATAAATCAGCTGAAAAGTGCACTGATTGGCCAGCAGCCTTCCCCAGCAACTCCTTTAAAACCCCAACACATGAATTGTACAGCAAGGGCACTACAGTTCGACTAAATGTAGTGCATGAAGGGATATGATATTGTGGTGCCACAGCCTCCCTAAGCTGCTTGAAGGGCTCCTCTTGCACCAAATTGAAAGAAGCATCCCCAACAGCTATGAGCTGTCCAATGAGGCGCGGAAGTTTCCTGGACATTCCCTGGTAATGCATAAAACAGGGGAGGTTTGGGACTTTAAATGAAGCACTTGGATTGTAAGAGACAAACATATTTCCTTAAGCCATATTGATTTGTTTAATTGAGTGTTCAATAAAAGACTACTCATTATAAATAAATCCAATTCACAATATGTATAAATATTAATACAATAAAAACATAATATATGACAAATTATATAGTATCCACGTATAACTACACATGACAGTAATAGCTAAATTGATTAAATAATGTGGCAGAATAGTGCCCATGATAGCATATCCGACATCGACAAATGTATGCACATGGTAGATATGCATCCCATAGATAAAAAACAAAATTAAATATTGTAATAAATGGTCATGGACTTCAAAATAAATGGTAAAAGACTTATGAATGTGGTATCGTATACAGTGTAACTCGAGCATCACAATACAAAGCTCGACGCGTTTCGTGGGTATCTCCCCACTCATCAGGAGCTGATGCTACCACAAAATTCCTATAAAATAAAAATAGAAATTATACGAATAAAGTACTGACCAGTAGATAAAAATAATAAATTCATGAGAGTATATTATAAATAAGTAGTTTGGCCAAGGCGGACTCACCAGTCCAGGCGACAAATGCGGCGCACAGCGGTGGGCGCTGGGCGGGCCAGGGACAGACTCCCTCCACGGGTACTGAGGCGGCAAATGGATGGATACGATATCCGGCACAGAAGGAGTGTACCAGCATAAGAAGATGTGCCAAATGGTAGGAAGATGTGAGAGTAGTGGAAACCAAAATATCTGAGGACAGATTGATAATTATGTAAAAAATGGTGTTGATGCTAAGACAAGTGAATATGAAAATAAATCAACAACAGCAAACTAAAAAGGATGATGAACACAAAACAGTGTGTTCACTGTTCCCCCTTTGTTGCTTATATTCCCTGGTAATGTAACCCACCAAAATGTTCAATAGTCGGCTGCATGGATTTCTTTTGGATTTCACTATGACCTGCAGCCCCAGAGTGGTGAGTGTGTCAATGCTGGTACTAATTGGGGTAGACAGAAGAGTCATACCTCTTTCTTCCCTCAGCACCACTGGCCTGTGGTGGGTGCACATGTGTTGGTTCATCCCAGAGTTTGTGAGATGACTCAACAGTCTCCCACTGCTGACTTCTCTGCCACACAGTTTACATTTTGCTATGTGGCCATCACCAACTGACACAAAATGCTCCCAAATTTTGGAATGACACCTGCTGTCCCTGTGTGGTAAAGATTTTTTAGAAACAGTCTCTTCTTCAGCCGCAGATGCCAGGGCAATTTGCTTACTTTTGGTTATAGCCTGGCCTGTATTGCTGTGTTTTTGTGACAATATGGGAGGTGGCCTAATGTCAGGGATAGTGAAGGAGCTTACCTGACTCACAGTGGTGGCGGCAGGACTGATGCTTATGGGAGACTCAACCAGAACAGGAGAGTGAGGTGCCACTGTTGCTGTTCTTTCAGGGGAATACATCAGTGGAGAATCAAATGTAATATTTCTACCTGATAGTTAATGGGAAATGGGAGTAAAAGAGAGTAGCAATAGTGGTCGTGGTGGAACTATGAGCGCGCAAAATTTCTTGCTCATATTCTAATATTTCACTCTTAGGCTGCTTAAATGGATGTTCACATTCAAAAGCCTGTGTTGGTGGTACTGCCAGGCTTTTCCTGTAAAACTACATGATGTCCCCACATTTTTAGAAGTGCCCTTGGCACAGGTGGTGGTGACACAACTGGCACTAGTAGTAATTGTGTAGGTTGATCCGGAGGGAAGATCATGAAAAAGCGACGACCTGCAATAGATGCTGACTGCTTCCTGGTCCCAGAGCAGGATCTCTCAGCCCTGCTAGTAGTAGATTTTGAAGCATTAACAGTTTCCCTCTCTAACATTTCTGTTTGAAGGGTGGCCTTAGCATAGCACTACTGCTAGTCAAAGTATCAGAGCTTGGCCTCTTTCAGCTGCTAAATCTGCCTGAACGTATTGGCTGAGGCACTAAATAGGACAGGCAAGTTGCTCCTGCTGCTTCATTTGCCTCCCCTTTGAAAAGTCACTCCTCTGAGACCTAACATGACTACTAGAATGTCATGTAGTACTGGTGGTGGAAGCAGGACTGTCTGGGCCTGGCAATACAGATGCTGACAAGCAGTATCTCACAAAAGTGAGTACACCCCTCACATTTTTGTAAATATTTTATTATATCTTTCATGTGACAGCACTGAAGAAACTGAAGTTACACTTTGCTACAATGTAAAGTAGTGAGTGTACAGCTTGTATAACAATGTAAATTTGCTGTCCCCTCAAAATATCTCAACACACAGTCATTAATGTCTAGACCGCTGGCAACAAAAATGAGTTCCCCCCAAGTGAAAATGTCCAAATTGGGCCCAAGTAGCAATTTTCCCTCCCAAGTTTCATGTGACTTGTTAGTGTTACAAGGTCTCAGGTGTGAATGGGGAGCAGGTGTGTTACATTTTGTGTTATCACTCTTAATCTCTCATACTGGTCACTTGAAGTATAACACGGAACCTTGTGGCAAAAAACTCTTTCTGAGAATTTCAAAAAAAGAATTCTTGCTCTGCATAAAGATAGCCTGGTCTATAAGAAGATTGCCAAGACCCTAAAACTGCAGCACGGTGGACAAGACCATACGGCAGTTTGGCAGGACAGGATCTACTCAGAACAGGCCTTGCCATGGTCCACTAAAGAAGTTGAGTGCACGTGCTCAGCGTCATATATAGAGATTGTCTTTGAGAAATAGACATATGATTGCTTCCAGCATTGCTGCAGAAGTTGAAGGGGTGGGGGGTCAGCCTGTCAGTGCTCAGACTGCATTAAATTGGTCTGCATGGCTGTTGTCCCAGAAGGAAGCCTCTTCTAAAGATGATACACAAGAAAGCCTGCAAACAGTTTGCTGAAGACAAGCAGACTAAGGACATGGATTACTTGAACCATCTCCTGTGGTCTGATGAGACCAAGATAAACTTATTTGGTTCAGATTGTGTCAAGCATGTGTGGCGGCAACCAGGTGAGGAGTAAAAAGACAAGTGTGTCTTGCCTACAGTCAAGCATGGTGGTGGGGGTGTCATTGTCTGGGGCTGCATGAGTGCTGCTGGTACTGGAGAGCTACAGTTCATTGAGGGAACCATGAATGCCATCATGTACTGTGACATACTGAACCAGAGCATGATCCCCTCCCTTCAGAGACTGGGCCGCAGGGCAGTATTCCAACATGATAATGTACCCAAACACACCTCCAAGATGGCCACTGGCTTGCTAAAGAATCTAAGGGTAAAGGTGATGGACTGGCCAAGCACGTCTCCAGACCTAAACCCTATTGAGCATCTGTGGGGCATCCTCAAATGGAAGGTGGAGGAGCACAAGGTCATTAACATCCACCAGCTCTGTGATGTCATCATTGAGGAGTGGAAGAGGACTCCAGTGGCAACCTGTGAAGCTCTAGTGAACTCCATGCCCAAGAGGGTTAAGGCAGCGCTGGAAAATAATGGTAGCCACACAAAATATTGACACTTTGGGCCCAATTTGGACATTTTCACTTAGGGGTGTACTCACTTTTGTTGGCAGCGGTTTAGACATGGGTGTGTGTTGAGTTATTTTGAGGGGACAGCACATTTACACTGTTATACAAGCCGTACATTTGCTACTTTACATTGTAGCAAAGTGTCATTTCTTCAGTGTTGTCACATGAAAAGATATAATAAAATATTTAAAAAAATGTGAGGGGTGTACTGAATTTTGTGATATACTCAGATACAATATGTGAGATATTGACATGACATGACACATTTTGTGAGATACATACATGACACAGACAATGTTGGTACACACTCACATGTGCTGGTGGTTGTTGTTGCTGTGTCACTGATGCTGCTCGTACCAGCAATAGGAACCTCATGTTGAGAGCTTAAATCTATCTTGACAACAACTTTACTAGACTGGACTCTCTTGTGCTGCTTCTCAAATATTGTCTCCTCTGCTTAATTACAACTCCCTTTCTCATGCCCAGGAATGCAATGCACTTTTGCCTTTAATCCAACCTCCAGCACAAAATGAAGCAGCTTATTGGACTGTAATTTACTCCATGCCAGTAATCCATCCCCAAAGGAATTAACTGATTGGACTAGAAAAATGTAACTCTCGAACATCCGTAATAACAAATAAATTCAATTTGAATAAACTATAACTAACCATTCGTTATTTTTAGGAGACATTCAGATGAATCAATTCCTTTACAATTGTTCAGTTGCTCACTATAGAATAAAACAAATCGATTCAAATGAAATAAGATCATTCATTATGCAATCACAATCACGAGTCGACCTGCTGTTGCATTAGGCCCTTAACGAATCAACAAATCATGCCGAAACTGTTTGTTATTTTTGATATAACTTATTTCGGTTTCGGTTTTATTCATAATTGCCTTGTTCGGAAATTCAAATCAGAACTTTGATTTGTTATGAAACTAATTGCATGAGCCTACTCTTTGTTAACTGGCACCCAGAGCAATGCAGAACCCGAGAAGCAAGTTTGGGACTTGAAGCAGTGCAATTGCCTGTCAAAGGATTTAAATTTCTATCCATTCAGTCCTTTGACAGACAATAGCTTTTTTACTTTAACTTACTTTTTTAACTTTTGGAGTTTACGTAATCCCTTTTACACAGCACAGCTTGGCATGGCAGAAGATCTAGCGGTTGATTTATTAAAGGCAAATAAACTGTTGTCTTCCCAAGGGTAGTTGCACTCTGCAAGGGGATGTGCTCCAGAGCTTAGTAAATAAGGTGAAGCTTTATTTTGCACAAAATACCTGATAACATGCAAAGACAATAATTAAAAAATGCATTTTTGCTCACACATGATTGATTGATTGTCAGCAGAGCTTCCCTTCATATACCAGGTATAAAATATTATGACATCCAGTGTATACAAATTAAGGTGCTTAAAATTGCTTTTCAAGTACTAATTACAGGTCTTTTCCTTTCCCTAGTCTGTTACTGGACAGTGAACTGAGAAACAGCAGAATAATAAATTCATCTCTCTGTCATTCTATTCTTTACTGTTAATCTGAGCACTGCTGCGCAGATGCTGATATCAAGTCAAATTCAGGGACTTACACTGCTTGCATTAAAATAAAAATAATGAATAAAAAATAAGAATGTGTGAATGAATACAGAGCTTCATTAATTTATGCCCTTTATTTCTGCCTAGAATCAAATTTTATGCATTTCTTTTCTATCTTCCAGGCTAGAGGGCACCCAAGAGTGCACAGGATCCATTGAGGATTGTATTTCTGTGTCTTAGAATATGCAAAGAATTGAGGCACGGATAGCTCAAAACCTATGATGTAATATACCCAATAAAAAAGTGTAGTACTAACCTTTCAAAGCAACACCTTAATAGTATATGCAGTAGTACTAGAACTAGCACTTTCATATTAGGTTTATTTCATCATGGTGAGCAGAGAATTCTGCCCCATGACCTGCTGCACCCTTTTCTCCAAATAAAGCATGATCCTCATTGGTTACCATGCCTAACTGTCTTGTAACTGGTGATGGAGCCTAATGTGAAGAGGAAAGCAATCTCTTATGCCACGTACACAGGATCTGACTTTCTGCCAGACTTGGTCCGGTGGACTGTGGGCTCCAGCAGACTTTTTTTCCCAAAAGTCCAACATACCTAGAAATAAAATATGTTTCAAATCTATCCGACGGACTAAAGTCAGACAGACTAAAAATCGGGAAATCCGTTCCTCTGTGTGCTAGTCCGACGGACCAAATACGACACAAGGGCAGCTATTGGCTACTGGCTATTGAACCTCTTTGTTTAGTCCAGTTTACATCATAACGTTCAAAACGAATGGACTTTCGAACGGACTTAGTCCAGTAGTGTGGGACCAAGTCCATTCGTTCAGAAAGTCCATTGGACCTCCGCCGAAAGTCAGTCGGACCTAGTCCGTCGAAAATTCCGGTCATGTATATGCGCCATTACACCTCCGGTTTAATACTCCTGATAAGGTAACAGAAGGCACAAGCACCTGGAGTGGTATGAGTGCCTGGCAGTTCTGGTGATGGTGATTACAGATGAGAGGTCTGTTCACACTTAATAGCAGGCTAGATCGTGATGCAGGGCAGCAGGCACAGTAGGCTGGAAGACAGTCAGCAGGCACTTGGCAGCTGGCAGGTCTCAGGCAGAAAGCAATTGCCTGGCTGGCAGGTGGCAGATAGAAGGTACTTGGCAGGCTGCAGCAGTAGGGGTGGCCTCCACAGGCTGGACAAACCAGGTCAGTAACAATCAGGCATGTCAGGTACAGAGCAGCAGGCAGAATAATAAACAGGTTCAGACTGCAGTTGGCAATGATAAGCAGATAGGCAGAAGGATCAGGCAGGGACATAGTCAAAGAGCAAGCCAGGGGTTGGTTTAGTCAGAGTTCAAGTGTGGTCAGACGGATGGCAGAATGGCAACAGGAGATCAAGCACATCAACTATTAGAAGGTAGCAGAACGCTGTAGACCATAAGGCAAGGTTCTAGTGAAGCAGAGGTGTTTAAATAGCCAACTTGGCACCAATCTAGTGGCGAATGCGCACGCTATTTTGTCTTTCCTGACACTACAGACAGCAGATTAAAAGGTTATGGGTGGGGAGCCTGTGATCTTGGATAGAGCTCATATTTGTGTGCTTATGGGAACCTCCATCAAAGGGATTGTCAAAGAATTGATTATCACCAGTTACAATCCTGTGCATATAGTTATACAATCCCCCACTGCTCCAATTTCATCCAATGATATTTACCTGAGCTCCATCATATATATTTCTGGCGTATTGGACATACACATACACATCCAAAGAGAGGGATCACAGCAAAATATCAGTGGAAACTGCAAAAACAATTATTTTTAGGAATTGACAAATCTGACAATTGTGTGCTTCCAGCCTTGTAACAACATTTTGGGGAAGGCCTTTTTTCAGTTCCAGCATGACTGTGCTATTGTTCAAAAAGATAGGCTCATAACGCCGTGGTTTGATGTGGTAGAATTTGAGTGTACATATAATAGAGACGAGACATAAGGAGCTATGGGGCAGATTTTCCTTACTGGCAATCCCAGTTTGTATAGTATACCCTTACCTTCAATGATGTCAGGGGGAGGGGTGGGAAATAAATTCCCATCTTATAATTGTTTTTGCACTATAAGCGGGACACGCCTTTTGGATCATGTCTTTTGGGGTAATTTTACAGCATATTTATATATACTTTAACCACTTCAGCCCCGGACCAATAAACACCTTAAGGACCAGAGGTCTTTTTCCAATTTCGCACTGCGCTGCTTTAACTGGTAATTGCGCGGTCATGCAATATTGCACCCAAACGAAATTTGCGTCCTTTTCTTCCCACAAATAGAGCTTTCTTTTGATGGTATTTGATTGCCTCTGCGATTTTTTTTTGCGATATAAATGGAAAAAGAGCGAAAATTTTGAAAAAAAAAGATATTTTCTTCTTTTTGTTATAAGAAAAATCGAATAAACTAAATTTTAGTCATACATTGAGGGCAAAATGTATTCAGCCACATGTCTTTAGTAAAAAAAAGTCAATAAGCGTATATTTTTTGGTTTGCGCAAAAGTTATAGCGTCTACAAACTAGAGTACATTTTCTGGAATTTACACAGCTTTTAATTTATGACTGCCTATCTCATTTCTTGAGGTGCTAAAATGGCAGGGCAGTACAACCCCCCCCCCCCCCAAATGACCCCATTTTGGAAAGTAGACACCCCAAGGAAATTGCTGATGGGTATGTTGAGCCCATTGAATATTTATTTTTTTTGTCCTAAGGGATTGAATAATGACAAAAAAAAAAAAAAATTTTACAAAAAGTTGTCACTAAATGATATATTGCTCACACATGCCATGGTTATATGTGGAATTGCACCCCAAAATATATTCCGCTACTTCTCCCGAGTATGGGGATACCACTTGTGTGGGGCTTTTTGGGAGTCTAGTTGCGCACAGCACCCCGAAAACCAATCACCACCTTCAGGATTTCTAAGGCCGCGTACACACGCGGGGACTGTTCGCTCAACTTTGTCCGCTGAACAGTGTTTCAGCGGACAGTCCGCTCGTGTGTGGGCTTTCAGCGGACAGTTTCAGCGAACAGTCTGCTGAACAAGGTTTTTCGGAATTTCCGAAAAACTGTCCGCTGAAACTTTGTTTCAGCGAACAGTCCCCTCGTGTGTAGGCTTGTTCGTCAAACTAAGTTCCGCGCATGCTCAGAAAGGATTTACACGCCGAAGGTTGCATTGCAGTGTATAGGACGTCGTTTTCTAGTCCCGGCGTACGTGCCGTTCACGTCATCGCGCACGGTTTCAGCGGACTGTTCGTTCATCGTGTGTGGGCAAGTCCATCCATGCTAAGTTTGAGCGGACTGTCCGCTGAAACTGTTTGACAAACAAAGTTGAGCGAACAGTCCCCGCGTGTGTACGCGGCCTAAGGGTGCAAATTTTTGATTTAACTCCTCACTACCTATGACAGTTTCGAAGGCCATAAAATGCCAAAATAGCACAAAACCCCCCAAAATGACCCCATTTTGGAAAGAAGACACCCCAAGCTATTTGCTGAGAGGCATGTTGAGTCCATGGAATATTTTATATTTTGCCACAAGTTGCGGGAATATTACAAACTTTTTTTTTTTTTTGCACAAAGTTGTCACTAAATTATATATTGCTCACACATGCTATGGGCATATGTGAAATGACACTCCAAAATACATTCTGCTGCTTCTCCTGAGTACGGGGATACCACATGTGTGGGACTTTTTGGAAGCCTAGCCGCGTACGGGACCCCGAAATCCAAGCACCGCCTTCAGGATTTCTAAGGGCATACATTTTTTATTTTACTCCTCACTACCTATCACTACCTATCACAGTTTTGAAGGCCATAAAATGCCTAGATGGCACAAAACCCCCCCAAATGACCCCATTTTGGAAAGTAGACACCCCAAGCTATTTGCTGAGGGCCATGTTGAGACCATTGAATATTTTTTTTTTGTCCCAAGGGATTGAATAATGACAAAAAAAAAAAAATTTTTTTTTTTTACAAAAAGTTGTCACTAAATGATATATTGCTCACACATGCCATGGTTATATGTGGAATTGGCCCCAAAATATATTCCGCTACTTCTCCCGAGTATGGGGATACCACATGTGTGGGACTTTTTGGGAGTCTAGTCGCGCACGGCACCCCGAAAACCAATCACCACCTTCAGGATTTCTAAGGGTGCAAATTTTTGATTTAACTCCTCACTACCTATCACAGTTTCGAAGGCCATAAAATGCCAAAATAGAACAAAACCCCCCAAAATGACCCCATTTTGGAAAGTAGACACCCCAAGCTATTTACTGAGAGGCATGTTGAGTCCATGGAATATTTTATATTTTGACAAAAGTTGCGGGAATATTACAAACTTTTTTTTTTTGCACAAAGTTGTCACTAAATGATATATTGCTCACACATGCTATGGGCATAAGTCAAATTACACCCCAAAATAAATTCTGCTGCTTCTCCCGAGTACGGGGATACCACATGTGGGGTACTTTTTGGGAGCCTAGCCACGTACGGGACCCCGAAAACCAAGCACTGCCTTCCGGATTTAAATATAAAATGCTACCAAAAAAACTGTTAGCGATCGCAGGGATCAGGCCTGACTCTGCGATCGCTGCAGTTATGTGTTTAGTGTTTTGTAAGTGACAGTGATCGATCGATACTGCACTTGGGTGGGCTGGGCAGAGGGGCAAAACGCAGGTGCTAGCAGGTATCTGGGCTGATCCCGCTAACAATGCGTTTTTTTGGAACCCTGAACTGCTGGGGACGCTAGTATAGTTCTGATCAGATCAGATATTGATCTGTTCAGATTCTATACCACTACGGGAGGTGTATGCTTTGCGCGTGGGTGTTAGCGGTACTGGCACTAACCTAGCGCTGCCTGGGGCGACGCAGACCCTGACCCTAAAACCTAATTGATATCACCCGCCGGGTGATCAGGGGGTTAAACCTTTATTGGGTAATAAATGGTGGGTGCCCTGATGCTATAAAAAGCAAACTAACCAGAGTCACCCGTAACACTTATACGGTGATCAGTGGTGAAAGGGTTAACTAGGGGCAATCAGGGGGGTTCAAATTTTTATTAGGTAGTATATGGGGGTCCCTGGCGCTATATAAAAACCTGACGGGGAACCTAAATAACTAACTGGCTAACCAGCGTCACCAGTGACACTTATACTGTGATCGCTGGTGAAAGGGTTAACTAGGGGCAATCAGGGGGTTAAAACCATTATTGGGTAGTATATCGGGGTACCTAGCGCTATAAAAACCTGGCGGTGAACCTAAAAAAATAACTAGCTACCTAGCGACAGTAGCGACACTGATGCAACGATCAGAAAAAGTATCGCTTAGTGACACTGGCAAAAGGGGGTGAAAGGGTTAACTAGGGCCAATCAGGATGTTAAAACCATTATTGGGTAGTATATCGGGGTACCTAGCGATATAAAAACCTGGCGGTGAACCTAAAAAAATAACTAGCTACCTAGCGACAGTAGCGACACTAATGCAGCGATCAGAAAAATGATCGCTTAGTGACAGTGGCAAAAGGGGGTGAAAGGGTTAACTAGGGGCAATCAGGGGGTTAAAACCATTATTGGGTAGTATATCGGGGTACCTAGCGCTATAAAAACCTGGCGGTGAACCTAAAAAAATAACTAGCTATCTAGCGACAGTAGCGACACTGATGCAGCGATCAGAAAAATGATCGCTTATTGACACTGGCAAAAGGGGGTGAAAGGGTTAACTAGGGGCAATCAGGATGTTAAAACCATTATTGGGTAGTATATCGGGGTACCTAGCGCTATAAAAACCTGGCGGTGAACCTAAAAAAATAACTAGCTACCTAGCGACAGTAGCGACACTGATGCAGCGATCAGAAAAATGATCGCTTAGTGACACTGGCAAAAGGGGGTGAAAGGGTTAACTAGGGGCAATCAGGATGTTAAAACCATTATTGGGTAGTATATCGGGGTACCTAGCGATATAAAAACCTGGCGGTGAACCTAAAAAAATAACTAGCTACCTAGCGACAGTAGCAACACTAATGCAGCGATCAGAAAAATGATCGCTTAGTGACAGTGGCAAAAGGGGGTGAAAGGGTTAACTAGGGGCAATCAGGATGTTAAAACCATTATTGGGTAGCATATCGGGGTACCTAGCGCTATAAAAACCTGGCGGTGAACCTAAAAAAATAACTAGCTACCTAGCGACAGTAGCGACACTGATGCAGCGATCAGAAAAATGATCGCTTAGTGACAGTGGCAAAAGGGGGTGAAAGGGTTAACTAGGGGCAATCAGGATGTTAAAACCATTATTGGGTAGCATATCGGGGTACCTAGCGCTATAAAAACCTGGCGGTGAACCTAAAAAAATAACTATCTCCCTAGCGACAATAGCGACACTGATGCAGCGATCAGAAAAATGATCGCTTAGTGACAGTGGCAAAAGGGGCTGAAAGGGTTAACTAGGGACAATCAGGATGTTAAAACCATTATTGGGTAGTATATCGGGGTACCTAGAGATATAAAAACCTGGCGGTGAACCTAAAAAAATAACTAGCTACCTAGCGACACTAGCGACACTGATGCAGCGATCAGAAAAATTATCGCTTAGTGACACTGGCAAAAGGGGGTGAAAGGGTTAACTCTAGGGGCAATCAGGGGGTTAAATCTTTATTGGGGGGTGATAGGGGGCTACCCTGGACCTAACACTAACTGCCCTGACAGTTTTTACTTTTACAACTGACACTGAATGCAGTGATCAGTAAAGAAATGATCAATGCAATCAGTGACACTGTGACTGGGGGGGGGGGGGGGGGGGCGGGGGGGATCGGGGGGCAATCGGGGGGGGGGGGGGTTTGTGTGCCTGTGTGTGCCTACATGTCAGTGTAGTGTTGGTGCACACTTACTTTTAGTTTTCTCCTCGTAGTCCGGTCGAAAAGACCGCCCCGAGGAGAATGACATCACTTCCTCCTTCCTGTGTAAACAATACACAGTGGGAGGAAGTTCGTCATTGGCCAGGAGCGATCGAGAGGGGGTGGCCAGAAACCAACGGCCATCCCCTCATCACGGATCGCTCCCGGAGGGAAACGGACCGCCGTATCCAGCGGGAGGGGGTCCGATCGGACCCCCCACCCGCTGGAAGGCAGGCACGTACATGTACGTGCTTGTGCCTGCCTGTGCCATTGTGATGACGTACATTGGCAATACGGCGGTCCTTAAGTGGTTAAAGTGGTTGTAAGGGCTCAAGGTTTTTTACCTTCATGCATTCTATGCATGAGGGTAAAAAAAAACTTCTGTGCGCAACAGCCCCCCAGCCCCCCCAATACTTATCTGAGCTCCATCTTGATCCAGTGATGTGCACAAGAGCAGTGACTCTCCCTGGTATCGTCCTCCTTATTGGCTGAGACATCCGCGTAAGCCATTGGCTCCCACTACTGTCAATCACAGCCAGTGAGCCAATGAGGAGAGAGCAGGGCCGAACCGCTCTCCATGTGTGAATGGACACACAGAAAGAGCAGTGTCTTGAAAGTGAGCCTGCTCAGGTGCCCCATAGCAAACTGCTTCCTATGGGAGCACTGGGCAGGAGGGAAGGGTCAAGAGTGCCAGCAGAGCAAGAAGAGGAGGATACATGCTGCTCTGTGCAAAACTACTGCACATGGCAGGTAAGTATGCCATGTTCCTTATTTTATGAAAAAAAAACTGCCTTTAATATCACTTAACCAGTATACCCAAGAATTGAGTAAGCACACATGGATGCTTAAACTTTGTTTATAATGTAGAAATTGAATGATCTCTCAATGGCCCTACACGTGTTGAAAAGGAGGGGAGGACTTGGATATAGAAATATACCAAGAAGAGAGAGTAGACATTAGCTGGGGTGGCTGGTGTTGGTCCTCCACACTGTAATGTGCAGGGACACTGTGATATAAAGGGAACTGCGCTAAAAATGGGCACTGCAATGATTACAGTGCCCTTTTACGGGGGCAGTCCACTTTATATTATAGTGTCCCAGTCCTATTGTGGCCATGCCAGTACTGTCTGTCTCCTATTGTGTCCATGGCCCAGTAACACTGACCTGCTCTCTGGCGGTGCGGTAGAGCACGTCTCTCTCTCTGGTTGTGCAGGTACAGCGTGGCTCTTTCTCTGGTGGCGCAGGTACAGGGTGGCTCCCTCTGGTACTGCGGGTACAGGGTGGCTCCCTCTGGTGCTGCGGGTACAGGGTGGCTCCCTCTGGTGCTGTGGGTATAGGGTGGCTCCCTCTGGTGCTGCGGTGCAGCGTCGCTCTCTCTGGGGGTGCAGTGCAGCGTCGCTCTCTCTGGGGGTGCGGTGCAGCGTCGCCCTCTTTGGGGGTGTGGTGCAGCGTCGCCCTCTCTGGGGGTGTGGTGCAGCGTCGCTCTCTCTGGTGGTGCGGTGCAGCGTCGCTCTCTCGGGTGGGGCGGTGCAGCGTCGCTCTCTCTGGTGGTGCGGTGCAGCGTCGCTCTCTCTGGTGGTGAGGTGCAGCGTCGCTCTCTCTGGTGGTGCGGTGCAGCGTCGCTCTCTCTGGTGGTGTGGTGCAGCGTGACTCTGGGGGTGCGGTGCAGCGTCGCTCTCTCTGGTGGTGCGGTGCAGCGTCGCTCTCTTTGGTGGAGGAGGAGAGCGGAACTGTCAGCGCGGCGCTGAGGCTGAGCTGTGTGTGAGAGAGACACACAGCTCAGCCCATGCAGCCGCCAGTTCCGCATGACACAGGCACGGCCGTATGGCGGTAGGCGAGCGGCGGCCGTGGCCTGTGTTACCCACGATCAGGCCACGGCCGCCACTTACCTCCCGCTGTGCGGCCTGATATGGCCAGTCCGGGCCTGACTAGCATGTACAAAAGCTGACAGAGGAACAGAGGCAGAAGAGACTAATGCCACGTACACACGACCGGTTTTCCCATCGGAATAAACTCTGAAGGTTTTTCCGACGGAGTTCCACTGAAACTGTCTTGAGTACACACAATCACTCCAAAGTCTGATTGTTTAGAACATGGTGACATTCAACACATACGACAGGACTAGAAAAAGGAAGTTCAGTAGCAAGTAGCCAATAGCCTCCATCTCATACTTCAGAGCTTGGGTCGTTTTTGGTCCATCAGAACAGCATACAGCATCTTATACACCTCCACGTCTGCATCAGCTCCCATGCTGATCTGCTGACCCAGCGGTCTGTGGAACTCTGAAAGAGACTTTACTGGTGGCCCACTACCTACATGAACAGATCTGTCAGTGAGGAAGGAGCATCAGCACGGCCTTGGGTGAGCTTGTTCCAGGGACTTAGTTCCCGTTATTTTCATTCTTACTGCGCTGCCACTTCCACCGTCAAGTTGATGTCTCCTCACCTTCACATATCAGGCTGTAATATCAACAGTTAGTCTCTTCTGCCTCTGTTCCTCTGTCAGCTTTTGTACATACTAGTTGATCTGATCCTTCATCTTCCATTAAGCCCCTGCAGGCATTTGTTTAACCACTTGCTACTTGCCATATAGCAAAATGATGTCGGCAAATATTTGTGTTCTCCTGACCAGACGTCATGTGACGTGGTCAGGATAACAAGCCGCTGCGTGCATTGCAGCGATCATTGTTGCGGCGTGTCAGTCTGACATCCCTCATCCCATGCAAATAGCTCAACATATCTTACAGCATGCCTTGTCTTTATCATGGAACAGGAACAAGAAGGATACAAGAACACAGTGAGGAAAGCAAACACTTCCTCTCATTAGATTTCCATAAAATACATATTATAACACTGCAGTTCCACCTGATTCATAGATAGGTATAATGCACACAGTAATGTCAGTTTATAAGCAACCATGCTGTTGTTCTTTCCAACAAATATAACATTCACTTAGAGACCACAACATTTCTAAGGAGACTTTCCCTCGGAGGAAATATAAGATTTCTGGGTCACTTTGTGATCCCAAATGTCCTTGCAGATATCCAACTGCCAGAGTGAGACTGTTGTGAGAAGATGCTTGTTAGATGGTTCTTTTACAATTACAATGGTTCCAAAGGCTGGGTTATTTTTTTAACCTTAATGCATTCTCTGCATTAAAGTAAAAAAAAAAATATCTCATTCCCCCATCCCCCCCATCCAGTATACTTACCTGAGCTCAATTTGGATTCAGGGATGTGCATGAGAGCTGTGACTCTCTCCCTTTTCATAAGCTCAGAGACAGTATCAGCAGCCATTGGCTGCCACTGCTTTCAATCCCATCTAGTAACAAGGGAGCAAGGGCGGGGCCGAAACATACTCTATGAAGACACAGTAATGGCTTGAGAGTGATTTCACACTCGGTGAGGGCGAGAGACAGGAGGCCCGAGAAGAGGAGGATTGGGGCTGCATTGTACAAAACCATTACACAGAACGGGTAGGTATAACATGTTTGAAATAAAAAAATAAATAAATAAATATATAACTACTTTAATGATCTTTTTTCTATACAATATCTGTTAAACTGTAACTTTCATCCCTGACTCTTTACTAGCAGCCAGTGTCTTGTCTATCATGTCTTTGCTCCTTCATTACATTACCTAAGTATTAATAAATTCTAGATATAATATAATATCTTTCAGTAACTGATGTTAATTAAATGCATCTCCTGCCTCATAAACAGTCCATCCCCTAACCTTTTAAATGATACTGAATAGAGGCCTGGAGAGCATGGAGGATTAGGCGGGATTTACCAAGTGTCAGATATTCAATGTTGTACGTCATGTAAACCAAAATTAAAGAATTACATCTGAAAGTCCTTACCTCAAGTGTTCACTAGAACTAACACAGTATGAAGCTAATTAAATGCATTTTACAGACATAAAGCTGCATGCTTTGCTCACTAATGCACCTTGAAACTATCAAATTAGGAGTTTTCCATAATGCTTTATTGTAGACTATTTTAATGAAGTGTGCAGGGTAAAATATGCTGTAATTTGATGACCTTTTATTAGAGATGAACAGATTATAAAATCAGAACATGAAAGGAATATACCAGACCTATGTTAGGTCTTTATGAGCGAAATGGGTAAATTGGATCTGTGGCATTGTGTAACAATGGTTTAATCATAAAATACTCTCACAAAAAAAAATGAAAGAGAAAGAACATTTAATTTTTGGCTTGAAATTGAATATCAGTAAAAACAGAAAATACACAGTATTATGGGGGATCAAGAATAAGTTGTTGCCATTTTCATCGTACCACCAATAGAGTTTTATTAAGCATAGTATATAGCAAGTGGGAGTACACATCAGGGATCACACCGCTAGGTCCCTGAGACTGTAATATGTCTATAAATGGGTAATTAGATAATTTGGTGGTAGTAACACCAAACTGGGTGTGCAAAGCGTGTCTAAACAGCAAATACCAATAAAAGGCAGTGCGGGAAGCTTATTTTTTCTCTATAATTCTTCAAAAGAGAACAATACATTATCAGTGTATACATTGCCTAAAGTAATAAGACCCTTATGTTCCCAGAATTAACTGTCTGTAAATTTCTGTAGATGGAAGAACATATGATTATGGCAGAGTGAAAGTTCCAAATTAATGGTGGGGAAAAGACTAGGGGCTTCAGCCCTAAGGTAAATTTGATAATCCCTCCCACATTTTAAAGTAAGTCCAGCCCAAGCCCAGCATCATGGGGGGTAGATTCACGTGCTGGTTGCTGCCTGGCTGGGCTGCAGCCTGTTTCAGTGCTGTCTGGCAAGCCTCAGTGATAGCACACTCTGGGCTTAGGGCTCCCTTGAGCTGGCTGATCACTGCCCATCAATGCAGCCTCACCAGTGCCTATCAGTGGTGCCTGATCAGTGCCTATCAATGCAGCCTCACCAATGCCCATAAATGCAGCCTCACCAATGCCCATCAATGCAGCATCATCAGTGCTCACCAATGCAGCCTCATCAGTTCCCATCAGTTCATCCTCTCCAGTTCCCATCAGTGCAGCCTCACCAGTGCTCATTAGCTCAGCTTGATCAGTGCCCATCAATGCAGCCTCCCCTGTGCCCTTGAATGCAGCCTGATCAGTGCCCAACCCATCACTAGCTCAGCCTGATCAGTGCCGATGCAGCCTGATCAGTGCCCATCCCATCACCAGCTCAGCATTACCTATGCCCATACAGCCTGATCAGATAGCAGTGCCATCAGGAGAGGAGAGCTGCCAGTTTACACAGAGTAGGAATCTCCCAATTACTCAGCCCACCTCCTGAACAGCTCCTATGATGGATGTCACAGGTAAGCGGGAGATGGAGATGCCCAATCTGTCTGGCGGCACTCACCCCCGTCCCTTCAGACTGCACCCACCCATGATCAGCCCCAGTGCTAATAGCCCCAAGTTCCCAGCCAACCCCAGGCCTTTGGACTCGGGGCTAATAATTGTCACTATTAATACTAAGACATGGGGCTTTTTGGGAGCCTACTCTGGGCTATAGCCCGGGTCAGTCCCCCGCGACGCCACTGCCTCCCTCCATACCGTACAGACCAATGTCAAAATTGGCAAATGCTCCCTACATAGAGCAGCTGAAGATCCCTCTAAAGCTATTAATTTACCTTGAGAACATAGGCTAAATGTGACTCTACTACAGTCGGCATAACAGGTACCAAGCAATCAATCAAATGGCGTAGTTGTCCTGCAAGGTAATAGAAGTACATATTAGGAAGCGTCATACCAGTTTAAATTTTTGGCCGTTCCCAAATAGAGAACTTCAACTTTTGCCTATAGTTTGCCAAGAAAAAGGACATAAATAATACATTTAAAGTTTTAAAGAAGGCTTTAGGCACTGAGACCGGCATATGGGATGTTACATATGAGATGAGACACTATTTTGTTGATTCTGCCTGCCACTGACCGAGGGAGTTATGCCTATACATTGAGTTTAGTTTTAATCACTTGAAGAAGGGGGTCCAAATTAACTTTTAAGACTTCTAAAAGAGAAAGTGTAAAATGTACACCTAAATACTTAAATGAGGTTACTATCCTAAGAGGTCCTGAAGTATTTCTGTGGGAAAACACAAATTTTAAGACCTGAGTATGTGCCATACTGATCAATGATCTGCATGGCCGCACCCAAAGACACCAAAGCATTTTGTAAATAGAGGATAAGGTCATATGCATACAATCCTATATTGTCGGATCTATTGCTAGATCCTAAAGTAATGCCTGGAAGGAGAGGAAACTGCCGAAATCTCAATGCCAATGTCTCCATTGCCACCACAAAAGTAGCAGAGACAGAGGGAACCCCTGCAAACCATAAACCATTGACCAAAAGGTAGGAGGTGGGACTTACATAAAGCATAGAGACCTATTTTTGGAATTTCTCACCAAAGCCAAAAGATTGGAAAAGCAGCTAACAGGAAAGGCCATTCTATAAAGTCGAAGACTTTAGTGATGTCTAGTGAGGCCAACACACTAGACTCTTGAAGCTGTACAATCAATTACATTCTGCAAATGTTAATGGATGTGGACTTTGCTGCCATGAAGCCAGTTTGATCCAGATGAATAATACTTTGAGTCACAGAATTAAGTTTAATAAACATTTTGGAGTCTATGTTTAGCAGAGCTATTGGATGGTAAGAAGCACATCGGTATGGTCCTTATCACGTTTCAGTATAAGTACCACAGTGGAAGACTACATGGATGGTGGCAACCTCCCCCTCTTGGAAGACCTTAAATTAAATCTGCAGTAGGATGGGCACAGAGACATCTAGGTTTCTGCTGTAAATCTCCAAAGGAAGAAAATCCGGACGGATGCCTTACCTGCTGTCAAGGAGGCCACAGCTTCATGTATATCATCTTCTGTTATATCTGCATCCAGTGATATCACTTTTTCCTGACTGAGTCAGAGAGGGGAATTGTAAATCAGAGAGATAAGATTCAATATCCTGACTATCATGGATAAAAGTAGTAGCATACATACATACTTAATGTAAAATTTGTGACAACAGGAACGAATCTCCTCTGCTGTGCAAGCCTCGGGACCATTAATTTGTATTAATTTAGTCAATACCGAACTATTATCCTGTTGTTTAGCCATATGAGCTAATTAGTGATTGGATTCATTACCATATTCAAAGTATTTTTGTTGGGAATAAAACGCTTTCTGCTTGGCATTGGCATTGGCCCTTGCAGGTCAGTTTTAACTTAAATACATTCCTATGGAACTGATCAATGCATCAGAATACCCCTCTAGAGTATGAGGAATGACAGGAGATGGTCAGGTACCAAATGTGTATTTTGGAGACAAATATTGTGTGCATTAGATTGTAAGATGATCAATCCTTGAGAGTGTTTGTGTGGATTGTCTAGTTCCTGCACATTCCAAGATAGTACATTACTAACATTAGCCATTATACATGAAATGTAAATTATACAGCCTAGGAGGTGGGATCAAGCCTAGGTGTAGCCGCTTTTGATTAGTCATTGATAAGTCATGTCATGTGTGTACCGGTTATCTAACTGGCAATAAACCCAACAAAACTGGTTTATTGCCAGACGATTTACAACTGTTAAAGTACAATAAAAAAGGAACAGCATAAATTGAGGGATTTTCAATGGGGCATTGCACGCACAATGCATCTGCATATATTGGGCAATACATGGATACAGCTGCCTTCGAGGCTCCTCTAAAAACGATAAGTAAATACCATAATAGTGTCAATGGTAACATATCCAGCACAGCTATAGATTGGTTGTAAATAAATCCCTGGATACAATAATAACCTCAAAAATAAAAAAGGGAGAAGACAGAAACACACCCAAAAGAGTTACCTCTACTAAATTTATTATGCATATATAATGCAGCAATGAAAACATATAAGCACCACACCAATTGAGTCCCTCTAGTCTCACATGCCCACCCTGCATTTAATACCTCCCCTATTAGCCCTCCCAGTATCAAACCCTACAATACAATACCCCTTATCTATGAGGGAGGGGGGTTCAGTAAATATTTCACCTCAACCTCAGGACTTGGAAACCCTGTGACAATTACGAAAGAGATCGTACTTGAGTCCCCATATAGCCATTGATTTATGGCATCCGTATATGAGCACCTCTGTTATTGTTTGGATTAGAGGAAGGGGGGCTTATCTTTTTAACTGCAAATATATGCCAGCAGTACTCACAATAGCACTTTGGGTGGGCTGTGTATTTTTGTATTTTTATATTGCTAAGGTCACTTTAACTGGATAAGGGATGGGACTATACTTAATCGATTGCCATCCCACTGTCTTACACATTCTGACAGAGTTCCAGTGGGTGGAGTGAAACATGTAGATGCAAGAACAAGCCCCCTAACCACCCAGCTACCGCATGATCCACAAGGACCAATAGGAATTACACTGGACTGCCCGTGCCATATCCAGAGTGACAGGAGCCGCTCTAACCCAGGTCAGCTCACTGAAGATGGCGTGGAGTTTTCACCTGCCATGACTGATTTACATTAGATAGGTAATGACTCGCCCATCAAACACCAGCATACTGAGAAGCCAGAGTGGATGGAGGACTGTAAGTACATGTGACCCCCACTGTGCCTGATACAGGTTTTACAGGCTACATGATTAGCAGGTGGAGTGTTAACTAACAGCCATAGGACATGCCCCGCTATGTAAGCAGCTTTCTATGTGATGTGTGGAAGTCTATACAGCATCATACTCAGCCTATATACCAGCTTATATACCAGGATCCACTTCATTCAAGTTGATTTACCAAAGTTTTTTTCATCATTACTGGCTGGTATTTACCATTGCTTCAGATGGACTGCCCATCTCCTCAGCATTGTCTAACACATTGAGACTGTCTACTAGTTACATGGGATTCTCCTATCAGTGTCTCAGCACATTTATTAGATCTTTCTATATAGCACTTTGAGCACTGATTTTATCTTGGACTACCCTAATTTGTTGACTAGATCTGGGATTTGCTGGGGACTTGACCATGACTATTTGACTGACATGTCTCTGCTCACCCTTTAGATCAGCTGATTTTCCTTGTTGGGCTGAGATGGGCTGATTACATAGGTATATCTACCTCTGCTGTGCTCTGGTTTAGTCCCCCATTCACCCATTGTGATTTTAAGATGGGGATTTCCATATCTGGGTTTTGGTAGCACAATTCATTTTTTGTCAGGTGGCTATTAGGGCTGTTTAGGAGTCCTTTAGTTGGGGAGGATATGCTCAGCTCCCACTGTTGGGCTGCATTCTGCTCCCTCATAGATGAGGGTCTGGGGTATTTTATTGTAGGGTTTGATACTGGGGGGTTTAAAAGGGTAGGTATTCATTGCAGGTTGGGGATGTGGGAATGGAGGGACTCAATTGTTGTGATGCTTATATGTTTTCATTGCTGCAATATATATACAGTGGTGTGAAAAAGTGTTTGCCCCCTTCCTCATTTCCTGTTCCTTTGCATGTTTGTCACACTTAAGTGTTTCGGAACATCAAACCAATTTAAACAATAGTCAATGACCACACAAGTAAACACAAAATGCAATTTGTAAATGAAGGTGTTTATTATTAAAGGTGAAAAAAAATCCAAACCATCATGGCCCTGTGTGAAAAAGTGATTGCCCCCTAAACCTAATAACTGGTTGGGCCACCCTTAGCAGCAACAACTGCAACCAAGCGTTTGCGATAACGTGCAATGAGGCTTTTACAGCGTCCTGGAGGAATTTTGGCCCACTCATCTTTGCAGAATTGTCCTAATTCAGTTACATTAGAGGGTTTTCGAGCATGAACGGCCTTTTTAAGGTCATACCACAACATCTCAATAGGATTCAGGTCAGGACTTTGGCTAGGCCACTCCAAAGTCTTCATTTTGTTTTTCTTCAGCCATTCGGTGGTGGACTTGCTGGTGTGTTTAGGATCATTGTCCTGCTGCAGAACCCAAGTTAGTTTCAGCTTGAGTACACGAACAGATGGTCAGACATTCTCCTTCAGGATCTCTTGGTAGACAGCAGAATTCATAGTTCCTTTTATCACGGCAAGTCTTCCAGGTCCTGAAGCAGCAAAACAGCCCCAGACCATCACACTACCACCACCATATTTTACTGTTGTTATAATGTTCTTTTTATGAAATGCAGTGTTCCTTCTACGCCAGATATACTTGGACACACACCTTCCAAAGAGTTCCACTTTTGTCTCATCGGTCCACAGAATGTTGTCCCAAACGTCTTGGGGATCATCAAGATGTGTTGTGGAGAAATTGAGACGAGCTTTGATGTTCTTTTTGCTCAGCAGTGGTTTTCTCCTTGGAACTCTGCCATGCAGGCCATTGTTGCCCAGTCTTTTCCTGATGGTGGAGGCATGAACGCTGACCTTAACTGAGGCAAGTGAGGCCTGCAGTTCCTTGGACGTTGTTGTGGGGTCTTTTGTGACCTCTTGGATGAGTTGTCGCTGCGCTCTTGGGGTAATTTTGGGCGGCCGGCCACTCCTGGGAAGGTTCACCACTGTTCCATGTCTTCGCCATTTGTGGATAATGGCTCTCACTGTGGTTCGCTGGATTCCCAAAGCTTTGGAAATGGCTTTATAACCCTTTCCAGACTGATAGATCTCAATTACTTTCTTTCTCAATTGTTCCTGAATTTCTTTGGGTCTCGGCATGATGTGTAGCTTTTAAGGATCTTCTGGTGGACCTTACTGTGTCAAGCAGCTCCTATTTAAGTGATGCCTTGATTGTGAACAGGTGTGGCAATAATCAGGCCTGGGTGTGGCTAGAGAAATTGAACTCAGGTGTGGACAACCACAGTTATAGTATGTTTTAACAAGGGGGGCAATCACTTTTTCACACAGGGCCATGATGGTTTGGATTTTTTTTCACCTTTAATAATAAACACCTTCATTTACAAATTGCATTTTGTGTTTACTTGTGTTGTCCTTGACTATTGTTTAAATTGGTTTGATGTTCCGAAACACTTAAGTGTGACAAACATGCAAAGGAACAGGAAATGAGGAAGGGGGCAAACACTTTTTCACACCACTGTATGCACAATACATTTAGTAAAGGTACATCTTTTGGGTGTGTTTCTGTTTTCTCCCTTTTTTGTTTTTGAGTTTATTCTAGTATTTTTTTTGATAACACCCCCTAGCATTTTATTAGGTGACTATTCTACTTACTATTTTTATGGGCAGGACTTCCATGTCTACCTATGTTTGCTTTTTCTTTTTCCCTGGATACAATACCTTGATCCAGAGTTTAGTAGCCAGGATATTTATTGTCCTGTGCCACAGTGGCCTCTATAGAGGAGTGGGAAGCACGTTTAGAACAGTTCTAAAAGTCCTTGGACTCAGTGGCTACCATAGGATCACATCATGTACTGGTCAGCAGAAAACAAAGCTTCCAATTTTTTTTTCTCAAAGCTTAATTGAACAGGTTAGAAGCTGATTGGCTATTATGCACAGCTGAACCAGAGTTTGCACCCTTCAGTTTTAGTAAATAAACCCCACTGTGTCAATAAAACAAGTTATAGATGAGTAGAGAAACATAAAGTTAGGAGAGTTTACAAACCAAACTCTGCATTTTCAACATGGTATAATTATTATTATTATTATTATACAGGTTTTATATAGTGCCAACAGTTTGCGCAGTGCTTAACAAAATAAAGGCAGATGTTACAGTTACATTACAATTTGGTACGAGAGGAATCAGAGGGCCCTGCTCACTAAGCTTACAATCTAAAAAGGAGGATCAATTGATACAAAAGGTAATAGTTGTGGGGGGAGGAGCTGATGGAGGAAGTAAAACAGTGTTAGTTAGAAGCAGAATATGCTTCTTTCAAAAAAAAGGTTTTCAGGGATCGTCTAAAAATGGATAGATTAGGAGACAGTCGGACAGATTGGGTTAGAGAGTTCCAAAGGATGGGAGAAGCTCTAGAGAAATCCTGGAGGTGAGCATGGGAGGAAGTGACAAAAGGGCTAGAGAGCAGAAGGTCTTGAGAGGACCAACGAGAGCGGCTTGGTTGGTGTTTTGGGACTAGGTTAGTGATGTAGCTGAGGGCAGAGTTATGGATGGCTTTGTAAATTATTGTTAGTACTTTGAATTTTATTCATTGGATCAGTGGAAGCCAGTACAGGGATTGGCAGAGAGGGGTGGAGGACACTGAATGGTTTGTAAGGTGGATGAGTCTTGCAGCGGCATTCATTATGGACTGAAGGAGGGATAGTCTATGTAAAGGTAATCCAACGATTAGGGAGTTGCAGCCTGAAAGGACAGTTCAGAGTCTAAGGTTACCCCTAGCACCCTGGCATGTGGGGACTGACTGATATATGTGCCATTGATCTTGACAGAGATGTCAGGGGAGTGGGCAGGTGGGGGAGGAAATATTAAGAGCTCAGTTTTAGATTGATTCAGTTTGAGGAAGTAGTTTTGACATCCAGGCTGATATGTCTTTTAATAAATCAGTAATGCGTGAGGAGATTGATGGGGTGAGCTGGCGGGCATAGAGAGATAGATTTGGGTGTCATCAGTGTATAAATAATAGTGGACGACATGGGAGACTATTATCAGGAAGACAGTTGACCCAGTGAGGACGTGTAGATCGAGAATAGTAGAGGTCCAAGGACAGAATCTTGGCGGACCCCAACAGTAAGAGGAATTGGAGAGGAGGAAGTGGAGTTGTAAGTGACACTGAAGGTACAATGAGATAGGTAAGATTCGACCCAATGGAGAGTGCAGCCATGGAGACCAAGCAAATTGAGTTTTTTGAGGAGAAGGGAGTGGTCAACTGTATCAAAGGCAGCGGAAAGGTCCAAGAGTAAGAGTAGAGAATAATCACCATTGGTTTTGGTTGTTAGTAAGTTGTTTGTGAGTTGTAGGAGGGCAGTTTCTGTGGAGTGCTGTGGACGAAATCCAGACTGAAGGGGATCGAGAAGGTTATTTTCAAAGAGGTGGTCACTCAGTCTGTTGTAGACTAAACATTCAAGGAGTTTAGAGGCAAAAGGGAGTAAAGAGATGAGTCTTAGGTTGTTAAGATTGGTGGGGTCTAGTGAGGCCTTTTTTTTGGTATGGGAGTGACAAGAGCATGTTTTAGAGGGTTGGGGAAGATGCCAGTAGAGCGTGAGAGGTTGAAGATATGAATTAAAGAGTGTAGGATAGAGTAAGATGGTGATCATAGTATTTGAGAAGGAACAGGGTCCAGGGGGCAGGAGGTTAGGTAGGCGTTAGAAAAAAGTTTAGCGACTTCCTCTATAGTAGCTGGGTTAAAAGAGGGAAGTATTGATTGTGCAGGAGGACAAGGAGTGTGATAGGAGAGAGCAACAGGAGAAGGAAGGTCAGATTCTTGAATCCAGGTCTCAGTAATTTCAAGTAGGTTCAGGGAGTTTGTGATAAATAGGTCATAAATGGTGGTGAGTTTGTTACAAACAGAGTGTGCATTCCAAAGGGCACAAGAGAAGTGGAGGCTGGTTCTAGGCTGAAGAGGAACAGAAATGAGATTGTGTGAATTGCGGCTGCTATCAAAGGATGGGGGGTGCTGGGTATTTTGGCCAAAGGTAAATGATGGAGGTCCAGGATTTCTAGAAATATCTCCAGAAGTTAAGAGAAGCAGAAGGGTGAGAGAGGTGATATGGGAGTGGGACTTATGTGTCCCGCAGGTCTTATTGGTATATGAGTTCAGAATTAGCAGGAGCTGATACATGCAGCAATAAGGGGAAGACAGGAGTGAGGGTGATATATATATAAGCTGTGGGGTGGAGAAGTTGGGTGAAGGAGAGAGGATGCAACTATGAGAAGGAAAAATAGGGCGTGCATGATACAGAGTGGTGAGATTGAGAGGAAGCCTCAATGAGAGATGAATACGTTTGATGGAGGATCAGGTCACCTGTAGTCTGTTTAGTGTTCTGCAGAAATCTGTTGTAGATTTTCACTTTGTGCATGTGTATAATAAGCAGTGATGTCAGAAAAACTTTATTTGCTGAAAAAAGGAGTCATCCATACTTATTTAAGGAGGGCTTCCTTTAGTGCAAAACCAATTCTGAGCAGTCTTTGGGATTGTGAAGAAAAGTATCTTACTGCCATCGATCAGCCTCAGGTGGGCTGGGTAGGCCATTAAATAAAAAATCCCCTTCTCCCACAGATTCCTCTTGACGTCAGTAAAGGTGTCTCTTTGCTTCTGCTGAGCTACTGAGAACGATCGATATTGTCACATTCTCATAGTGAATAGGACCTTTTTGCCTGGCCTTGCAAAGAAAATGTCTCAATCTTTGCATTTAAGCAATCTAGCAAACAGGGGCCATGGGGCAGCGCCAGGCTGAGGAGACTTTTCTGGCATTCTTGGGCCCTTTCAACAACAAAGGCAGTAGAAAAGCTGGAATGTAGATTTGAGCTAGGCTTCAACAAACTCCCAATTTTGACCCTCAGCCTTTTCAGGCAGACCCACAAGTTCAATGGTATTCCGCCAAAGGCAATTTTCAGGATCATCTGGTTTTTGCTATTTGTTTTTCAGCAGCAGAGACCCGGCTAGGGAAGGGAGAGAAACCAACTTCCAGGGTAAAAATCCTGCGTTCTGTCTCTGTAACCTGTTCCCTAACACATTGTATGTCCTACCTCAGGATGTCTATGTCTAGATCTTTTCCATTTTGCCCATGTGGTAGGTATTGCAAGCTGTAATGGCACTGAGATGCTGCGCATTTACTTGCTCCAGGGTAAGCTTGCCCAATTTCTTTGTCGCTGTGGCAGCCTTCTGAGCCTCCAAAGCCGCAACACTGCTTCTTCTCATGTGTAAAGGGCTGCAGCGCCTCTTGCATCTCTGTCGGGGAAATTATTTAATGGTAGATGGCCATTCTCAACTTATTGCAGTTTCTGGATGATGATACACCATGAGGGGCCATGTAGGAGAGCGGTAGTGGCTAGTAAGATGCAGGATAACAACGGCTTCTGTAGTTGGCTTCTGTAGTTGGCTGGCAGAGCTCACCTCAAACACGTCTGGCTATCTTGGCAGTAGCCATGCCTCCATATAACAAAAACTTACCTGACAAAAAGGGAGCAAATGCTAGAACTTGCGGTTGAGGGGTGGTTGAAATATATGGTTGAGAATGTACTGCCCACTGAAAATTACCTATTCAATTGAATGGGAGTGTACCATATATGCCATGAAACGCATGTGGTTACTGCATGGGGGCATAGGATTTGAGGCGTTAAAACATAAGGTGAAAGGGGACATAATGCCTTCTCACTGCTTGTCAAACACCCTCTGAAAAGCAGCATGCCGCAGATTGCTCTTCAGAGGCGTCTCTGCTGTAAACAAGCTCTTAGGGTTTACATATATTAATTGCAAAGTTTTAACTAAAAAATAACTGTGGGGAAAGCATTTAGCCTATCACATGAGCAGGGAATAAAGTTTTACTTTAGGAAAGTCTGTATAGTCTGTTTGAAAGCATTGAACTAGGCAAGACAGTTGGTTTATCTTCAGGCAAAGAGACTGTGAGCTAAAAACTCAGTCTCCAGTCCTCTAGTGATTGTATAGCCTATTCCAAAACTATCCACTGGATTTCAATCTATTCTTAATGATAAAAATGCAAATAATAAAAATGTATCTTACAAGCAACATCTTGATAACTGCACATCACTTTCATGTTAATATTGAAATAAGTTCCTGATGGGCAATATTAGCCAAAGCTGACTAAGGACAACCGTCTGGATTGATATGGGGTTTCTAGATTTTAGCTATCCTACTTGTTTTCCAATTAGAAACCCCTGCTTCCTCAAAATTGTTTTTATTTTGTTTGGTATGCATTAGTAAAATTGATGCGCTCAAGAGTTCTTCAAACTGAATTATGCAAAAGTATAATGTATTGCATCTGTCGGCATTGCGAAATATGAAGTGAAAGTGAGAGTATTTGTAGAAACTTGGAAAGGCAAAAACTAATTAGGTTTGGCAAGCAGTGAAAAGAAAGCAAAGCAAAGCTTGGCAAATGTCTAGTAAATGCTACACTGGATGTAAGAACTCTGATTACTGCCTCCTGGCACCAATTATACAAAACTATTAATTTGTATGTAATTTAGACCAACATAATTATTCAAATTCAAAATCACTGTTATCTTAGCATAATGGAGACAATTCTCTTTGCTTGTGTGGCTGAACTCTCTGAAATATTTCAGGATATATGATATTAGTGGAAGTTTATTCTCAGACAGATGAAACAGCTTTTTGTTGAAAACTATAGAAAAGCTGTATCTGCTAATTTATCACCACAAGTACACAGATTTTTGAACTGGCAAAAGAAACAGTGAATAGTTGCTTTTCTGATACTCATTCCAATAATAGGGTTGTAAAGAAGAGCAAAATGCATTGCATCCTTTGGTGGTCTTTTTACACCATTAGATATTCAGCCTCCACATCATTGATTGACGTAATACCTTTGTACCATGTTCTCTTTCAAAATGCTCCAGAGCAAAATGATACAGGAGGGACAACTTGAGGGGTTGGGTCAGCCTTTATCACCCATTTCAACACAGAGGAACCCTTGCTAGAAATTACTAAATCTACAGCTCATGATACATTAATGTGACGGTCAGTGGGAAGAATGCCCCTTTCACTTGTGGCTATCGGGAAGAATTACCCCCCTACAGATAGATGAAAAGATCAATGGCATCAGTGTGAACTTATCTGAGAGGCAGAAATTACCCAATGCTCCCGGAAGCCCTAGCAAAGTCTGGAGGACCCCTCTGGTTCCATGGGAAACTGATTAAGAAACCCTGGGTGAGGTGGTTGAGATAATTGACCCTCACATCGACCTTTGATTATTTTGAACTAGTCTGCAGAATTGAAGCACATAAGGTGGTGAATAGTGAGAAACAACATACTGTATATCCCCTGTAAAATTCCTAGTGGAGACAGATTAAAACATGGTAGCACCATCATCAATAGGGCATGATCATATATGGAGATGAATGAACATTAGTAAGAGATCAAAGGGCTTTTCTTTAAACAGATCTGCCACATAGTACAGGCCTGTCTGGCAGGATATAATACTTAATTTTTCTCTGCTGCATTTAAGTAACACTTGCAAGTCTTTTCTACATCCCCACCCTTTGACTGTACACTAAAAAGAGGAGAAAAAGACTAACAAGCTCATCTCTCTATCACTGTACTTTTTCCATTTATCACCATCCTTCTTGCACTGCAACATAATTGATTGGTACCTTTCTTTGTTTCCCTTGCCCCAGTCTTAGCTCTGCCGTACATGGCTTGTAAGAGGCTGATATCAACTCAAATCTAAATACTTACACCACTTGTATTAAAAAAAATAACAATGTATTAATTAATATAATGGAGGCACTAAGTCTGATTATTTACCCCGTATTGTGCCTAGGTCAAAATCTCTGGAGGGAAAAGTTGGTCTTAGAAAAAACCACCAAACCCTACTGGAGAATGCCAGACTTCCTAACATGCTAAAATAAAGATAAATAATCATAATCCTAGTACAGCTCACAATCTATGCCTACAAAGCCCCAATAATGACCATTTTTAGCATAAACACAATCTCCTGTGACTTGTGTCCCTTTCATGACCCACAAATGATGGGTAGTAGTTGGGAGATTTACTATTTAAACTATAGTGTTCTGAACTGCCCAGAATACGAGTGCTGCTATTTTCATGTGTCCACCTGCTGGATGTGCTTCATGGAATTTGTGATTTAGCAACCAATTTGCAGGCAAGCTGCACACCATTATGGTATATAGAGATACTATAAACCACTGCCAGCTTTCCACACTTTCTGCTTATGCTTCTTTTACATTTTCCTTGTTTAAAATATTCCCTCATAAGTATATTCTTCTCTGGGATCATGAATCTATCTCATTACATGTTCTATGTAGAGTGATTGGTATTCCAGCAGTGCAATCTGCTTCAGTTACCCTGTCTAAAAACTACAATAACATTTTCCATCATTAACTTCTTCACCTTGCAGAATTCTAAAACTTGTGTTACTCTTTTCATCCTTTTTCTTTTTTTCTTTAAATATAGATACAGCAGGCTTGTGTCGGCCATACACATAGCTCTGCAATGTAACCACTAGAGAAATGATCAGCACTATAACACATTTAGAAGAATGTGTTTGACCCAAAAACATAATATTTAAAAAAAAACTGTTTTAGAGTTATATGATCATGGAACTTCACCTGGGAATTCTTTATAACTGCATGCAACAAAAACAGGTCCCACAGCTATCCATGTTCAGTCAGTGAAACTAAATGGTGTTCCTCAGTGACTATTCATTTTCCTCAGGGTTTTTTTTTAAGTGAGCGTTCTTTGCTCATGAGTCTTAGCTCCATTTTTTTTTACAATTACATTTCTGGTTATCAATCAACCTATATCTAAGGCAGAACTCCATCCTATGGGGCTCATGTGTATTCACGTAGATGCATGAATGCATTTAGCCCATAACTGATCCCACGCCTTTTTTTTTTGCGGGGACCTTTAGGTTGGTATAAATTTTAAGTGGGGACCTCCACACTGTTTTTTTTTTTTTTTTAAACTATGCTGACTTCCTTGTTTATATGGTCAAGGACTTCTGGCTAATAAATGAATGGAGCTGGTTGAGGTCACTGGTTGCTAAGAATGAGGCAACTGCCTGCATCCACTGCCACCTTAAAGGAGCAGTAGAGAATAAAATAAAAAAAACATCCATACTCGCTTCCATTCTGCAGCTTTTTTAGACAGTTTGTCTGTGACATCAGATTTTTTCCAGCAATAATAGGCCTGAACTGAATGGCCACAACAGATCTAAAAGCAATAGAAACATTTACTCCTAAGAAAATAATGCTAAAGCCCATAACTTTCTTCAAATTGGCCAGTGGCACAAAAATTTAAATGTAACGTTTGTGAACGTATTTTTGTGTAGTACCATAGTTACATAGTTGGTAGGGTTGAATAAAGACACCATCAGTCCAGGTCTACTTTTGTAGGTGTGGGTATGTGTATGTATTATGTCTCTATCCCTTATCATATGCCAGCATATTGTGTTCGTTAACCCCCCGTTACGTGGACAGTACACAAATATGCAGCCTCTCAGCGGGTAGGCCTTGACGCAGAATGGCCACATTTTTGCATACCACACTGCAAACACAGTTGTACCAAGCCCACGTACACACGGTCGGAGATTTTGCCAACCGAATCTGTCGGATTTTGCCCGTCGGATTTAGTCAGACGGATTGTGTTTGAAACTGTTGCATACACACGGTCGGGCCAAGTTGGCGAAAAATCCGATCTTTCAGAACGTGATGACGTAATTTCGTTACGATGGGACTACATTCAGGCTAGTAGCCAATAGCTTTGATGTAGGAATTTGATCTGAGCATGCGTGGCACTTGGTCCGATGAAAATGCTCTACACATGATCAGATTAGGTCCGTCTGGCCCAGTTGGTTGGGAAATATTTCCAACATGTTGGAAAATTGGGTCGGACGGAGATTCGGACAGAATCAGTCCGATGCATACCACACACAGTCGGATTATCTGACGACACGGTCCGATAAGACTCATTCCGACAGATTCTCCGACCGTGTGTACAAGGGCGAAGAGTGCGTGCCCTGCACACTCCCGTAACAGTTACTGGCTACTGCTTGTGATCAGGAGCTTTCCGATCATGTGACTTCCGTGACAGCCAATCACAGCAGTCACATGATCATAAAGAATAGAACAGCTGGCACAAAGGGGTTAAGATGTCAATCTAAATGTTTTTTGAAATTATTGACACTTCCTGCTGACATCACCGATTGTGGAGGAAGTTTCACATCCTTACTGCTCAAACCATAAAGAACCCCTTAGCCAGTCTAAGGATAAACCACTTCATGTTCAACCTCCATGAATGGCCATATATCTTCTTAAGCGACCTGAGAATGAATAGTTTTATCCCTATGCTAGAATAAATTAAATATTTGCACATTGTGATCATGTCTCCTCTCAAATGTCTCTTCTTCAGGGAAAAAAATGTTTATTGTGTATAGCCTTTCCTGATAACTGAGATCCTTCAACCTACAACATTTTAAGTAATGTTTTCATGACAACAGAGAGTCACATCTATTAAAAGGCATTACTTTAGGACTTGGTCCAGTTTGATCACCATTTATTAATTGCTTAGTTACTGTACTCACCATCACTAGCATTGCAGATTAGCTCAGCACATTTTGGCCCTTACAGGTTAGTCTGTTCCATCTAAATATACATAACAAAGGAATTGTTACTTTATAGTGCCCATTAATATGTTCACTTTAATTCTGAGTACTCAATCCTGTTCTAACTTGTTTTGGTTTCATCCCAGGGCCAGTGGTGGAGGTCTGTGATTAATAAGCACATGCACATTTTGAGTTCTATCAATTTTGGTCTCAAGCCCTCACCTTTTAATTCAACTTCTGCAAGGCATTTTTAGCATTACTGTAATCAAATATAGACACACTGCCCTATAACATTGAGGTTTGCCTATGGCAAAGTCTCCTCCCTTGTCACCTAGACCTATCAAACATATGGATAGAGAAGCAGAAGATACTACAAGAAGCAAGACAGTGTTCTCAGTGGATCAGATGGATGATAAGGAGATTTATGATGGAGGTTTATGATGGCCTGCTGCATAAACTTTGGAAACTTACCTCCACGGAAACTCATCTTTGGTGGGATGTGGCGTCCTTGGAGGAGTATTCAAAGGAAGGAAGAATATCCAAGGAACTGAGAATTAAGAAGTTCCCTCTTTTGAGGTGGAAGAGGATGATTTAAATTTACAATGGACTGGCATCACAGATGAGGCATCCAAGGGGCTAATGCTACTCATTAAATATAAGGAGACACAATTGGAGTCGCTAAAAAAGGGCATTACTCAGACACAGGATCTTTATAGATATTGACACTTACCCAATTTACAAACAAGAGAGAAATAATCATTAAAGCTCTGGTTACGCAAACAAAAAAGAGCAATGTTTCTAAGGGACAAGTTGGATTATGAAGAAGGTGTAGTTTTTAAGTGAAAAAAATCTAAATCCACGAGGTAGAAACAATAGATCTGACAGGTCAATATATTCTATTTCTATACTGAGAACAGCATCTATGCATACTGGCACCCACAGGAAAGTCAGTTTTTCCAATACAGAGGGTGAGACCTCTGCTGCTTCCTCCTCTACCTCAATGCTGGTGCCCATGATAGAATGCAAGCTTAAGGACATATTTTTATATAATAAAGATTTCCATCATTTTAAAAAGTAAAGGGCCCCCAGAGGAAGGAAGGAAGCAACAAATAAGAAGAGGGGAAAAAATGCAAAAATCATTGATGGTCTGATACCATCAGCTACCCATTACATCAAATGCTTTTCGACCTTTTGGATCAAGTTTTGTCTTTTGACACATTCAAAGTCCTTTCTCAGGGACTCAACCCACACAGAATTCTGATCTATTTTCCATTGTTATTCATTTAGAATTGTTGATAATTTTACACATTATCTTAGCCTTAAGAAACACTATTTGAATACTGATTTTTTCACATCTTCGCAGGGCAGCTCACCATGTGATAGCTAAGTTCATTTCACAGATTTTGATTTTCAGGGCATTTGTCTTATTCACAGTATGAGTATGATATATGTTCATGGTTACTCAGGCATTCAGACCATGGATAAATTAAGACCTCCAAGCCGCTTTCATATCTTTTTACCAAGTACAAACCAGAGGAGATCAGCTTGACCCTTTTTAGAAATTAGTGATGAAGATCTCATCACTCTAGCCGCCGGTATCTAGATGTGACAACTTAACTAAACAGGAAACATCTGTTCTCAAGGCCCTAATTCTAATATGACTATAAAGGAAGCAGGCAAGGGAGGAGCTGGGGTCATACTAAACATTTATGATTACCGTAAAGGGGCACAGATTTTAGATATGGAAATATATGTCCACATTCAGACCCAACTCAGGAGTACAAAAGCAGGCCAGAACATGTCATGAGTGAAGCAGTATTCTTAGGGGTTCTTGATGAAGCAGAGGCTAAGCAGCTGGCACCTCCTTACCTTGTAGCACCTATTTTTCATCACCTTCTTAAGATACATAAACCTGATGTCCCTGTGTAAGGTAGGCTTATAGTTTCTAGCATTGGTTCCCTTGGTGAGCCATCGGGCAACTTGTTAAATACCCTCTGACAGCCTCTAGTCATGAGGTTACATTCTTATTTATGGAACATGAAACAGACTTTACATTGTTTGGAGGGGTTTCCCAGAAGTGACAGGTCTATATGGCTGTGATGTCAGGTCCCTGTATTCAAGCATTCCACATACCATAGGTTGGCAGGCACTTAGACACCCCATGAAAGTATACTCAGGATTCCCACTAGCATTAAAGAATACATAAACCAAACCATTCATATTCCTGATATGTGCCAGCTGTACTGTGTACTTGAATGAAAATGTATCCTATTCTCTTTGTATTACTTTCTTTGTGTGAAATCTCTGGTGTTCCTGCCAGTCCTCCTGCTTTCATATTAAAAACTGACTACACTAAGCAGGAGAGCACAGTGTGGTCAGTTCTCCAGATATGCTGGGAACTCAGCCTGCTCTTCTCCAGTGATCACATTTGTCCTGGCACACCCTCCCGTCACTACAATTACCTGGGAAGATCAGTGTTATGCTGTTTCTCCTCCTCCAGCTCAAATTCAGCTGAGAACAGAGGAAATTTAATCACTTATAAAAATAATGCTTTTTATAGTAATACACAGTTTTAAACTGAATGGGTTTGTTTTACAAGGTGAAGGTTTACAATTACTTTAAGATGGTTTGTCTTGAAAGGTGTGTTGTTTTTCTTATGTCATAACTATTTTCTTTTTAATGGAAAGTGGTATATTAAAAAGGGGGGCCTCCATGGCAGCAAGGTTTACCCCTACATATGCAAACCTTTATAAGGGGTGGTGAGAGGAGCAGTTCATTTATAGTGCTCACAATTCATATAAGAATGCCATAGCTGATTATTTTCACTACATTGGCAATCTTATTTTTGTTGTTGCTCTTGACTTGCCTGTGGCTAAATTCCTTGACTACTTGAATGATAATGCTTTCAATCTTAGGTTTACAGGATGGGAACAGATGATCAAAATCAACTATATGGACCTAAATTTAATTCGATCTGTCAATGATCACATGGTTACTGTGCACTCTCACAGAAAAAATCACTTTTACATGTCTCTATCCTAATGAGATTAAGGCCATTCCTAGGGGTCTTTTTATCAGAGCAAAGCGGAACTGTTCCAGTTTGGTCGATTTTGACCAAGAGGCCACTCTTATGAAACAGAGATTCCATGAACGGGGCTACAACAAACATATGGTGGAAAAGGCTTGCCTTTATGCTTGGCATACCCTCAGAGACAACCTTATGAAATATCCGTCTCATGATAGATACATCTCAAAAGGCCTTAGATCTAACACTGCTTTCACATATCCAGTGTTTTCCACATGTAATAGCTCACAATTTTAGGATATAAAAGTATCTTCACCAGATATCTTCTCATTCTATATGGCGATCCTGGGTACAGAGCTTTACTAAGAGAGGGGTCAGATATGTAGTTGGAAAGGCCTGTACGATTGGCAATATTATTTTGCCTAGACTATTTGTCTCTGAAAGATCTAGCCACATGTGGCTACATACTATGGGCATGATATATTATTTGTTGATGATATAGAATATCATCTTACATTACATTTTTGCCTCTTTGTTGGGTCGCAAAGCAATTCCTCCACACTCATGATTCGTGCTTTCAATGTAGCCTTTTTTTTCATCTTTTTATTGTCTCATTTTTGTTTTTTATTTTTTATTCTTTATATTTAGTCCCTTATTCTCATTTACTCTTATTATCATTTAAACGCTTATGCCGCCTACACACAACCGGACTTTCCGGGAGAATAGGTCCGACAGGATCAGTCCGTCGCACAATCCGAGCGTGTGTGGGCTTATCCGATCGCTTTTCGTTATAAAAATCCGATGGATCTAGAAATAGAACATGTTTCAAATCTGTCCGACGGACTCAATTCCTATCAGGAAAACCGTTTGTCTGTGTGCTGGTCCGACGGAGAAGGAAAAAAAGGAGCCATTCAATTACATATTTACTGGTGTCAGTAAAATTTGACCGTACGCAGAGCACACATCCAAATCTCCTGTTTCTAATAATAATAACATTTCCGTCTTAATGATATAATACTTCTTACCTTCCAACCCACTCATCCAAATGAACAGACATGACCCTCCTTCTTACGTTCTCAGTTCCATCAGCCTGACTCCCCCTGCGGGTCATCCGCCTGGTTCTTTTACTTACACATAAACAGGAAACCACACCCTGGAGGGTTTCCCTCCAACACTTAAACGCCTCCTACAAAGCTTGTGACCTCACAGCAGCAACACAGGATGTGAATGACCATTTAAGGACCAAAGTAATACAATACAATGCAATACAATACAGAAGAAGGTGGTGTCTTCACAGACAGCCAATTCGACATTTCTTTTCTTTCAAAAGAACCAATCACAGACATGTATACATTCAAATAGACTAGCAAACTGACTAAATGCTTTCAATGATGCGAACCATACAAAACCAATAAACGATGACTACAATTCCGTTGATAGAAATCCTTAATGTACATTGTTGCAGAAAACAATGTATACCTGGATTATTCTACACCTCCTTGTGGATGGAAGGTTATCCACAGATGTGCGCTACAAATCCCCACATATGCTGATCAGACACAGCAGAGACAATGAGCGCACATCCGCCCACAACCAATCCTTGCAGATCAAGCATATCCCCTCAGACGATCGTCTGTGCAATGCACAGGGGCCCTTTCACTGGCAGACATACCCCCACTCTGCAAACACCTCTTTCCAATCCCAGGAAGTTATCCACTACCTAACAGATCTCAACCAGCGTCAGTCTGCCTCAGTCAGCTCTTTAGAGCGGTCTGGGGGAGAACGAACACAGGGAGACTTATAACAATACATATTAAAATACATCCAATACATCTTCATAAAATTTTCCACAACACTGGCTCCTTCCCCCACTCTCTATCATGAAAAATCTTCCTTTGTGTCCACAGTAGCTGCAGATGGGAGAGGAGTGAAGCAGTGACAGCAGAGGGAAAGGACGCATGGGGCTGCAATAAGACAGTACTGCAGGCCCTCCTGCTCAGCAGATGCCTGGGCCCCCTTTTGAACTGATGGTGCCTGGGCCAAGTACAAGAGGGCTGGCTGTACTGTCTTATCAGCGGCCCATTATACATGTGACCATCATAATACCAGTTCAGATACATAAATGACAATGGTTTACAAATACTGAAAGACATATAGAACACATAGCTGCTCTTCAAAGTGAAAAGAAAATCAAATAAGACCATTGCATTAATTGAAATGGGCTTGAAAAAAGGCTGTATAGATATTATCAAGTATCTAGAAGGTTGTACCTCAGAAGAGAACAAATACAAAGGATATGAAAGACATGCATATTAGAACAAAAGAGGAAATACAAGTTCAACCTCCATAGTGTAGTAAACAAGGTGAACAATATTTATTAATGATTAAAAATGCACTCACAAAAGGGGAGCTTGTGCAAATTGGAAAAAGTCAAAGCTGCTGCCTCTGGAGCTCGGAGCCACTGTGGATGTCCCCTGCTTCGGCCATGAGCAGGGGGAGAAGCACGCATTATTATCTCCCAGCGCACCCCCAGTGGTGTAAGACATCCTCTCCACCTGAACTCTGGCTTCCATCCCTGGTAAGTTTGTCTCTCTGCAGCAGCAGCTCCCTCCTGCCTGTGCTGTCTGGGTTAATTCTGAACAGGTGGCAACCCTATGTGAGATGACAGTCTCTGTCTCACAGCTGGAACTCAACACTGTGTACTGTATGTAGCTGAAGCTATACAGTGCTTAGATCCAGTGAGGAAACTGTTTGAACCAGCTTGGTCCAAACTATTTAAAGTCACAGAAAACCTGGAGATCAGCTTTAAATTGAGTTATTTTAGCTTTGTTTCCCATTGGAATACACTGGTTAATTCCATTATTTAATATGTTCTTAAAGCACTTCCACTTTTCCTCCCTGTTTTTTGTTTCTAAAATATCTTCCCATTTAATGCTGTGGAGTATAAAAAGTGCAGTTTAGTAAAGTTGGCCCACCCTAATGTCTTCTTTGACTTTGATTTACGATCAAAGGAGTTGTGGGCACAGAACAAAATTAAACACAAGTGCATGAACTCTTTTTGATTTTCTTCATCATTTATTCATTGGATGTCATACCAGAAATATTAATATATATGTAGTGTGGGATATAACAGCACATATTTTGAGTTTCACAACAGGATTTGCTTATGCATTTATTGTCAGCACAGCATAATTTTGGTTGATTATGTTCTCCCACTTTTCCTCTGTGTTTTTGTTTCTAGAATATCTTCCTATTTAATGTAGCGAAGCATGGAGTGCAGTCTTTGTCAATCTTAAAGTTGAATGTTCTTGTTCTACCCTCATGTCCTTGTGTGGCTATGTTTTGACATTTTTACATTTGTTCTATTTATTTTTATTATTAAACAAGTGTGATTTAACTGTACTTCTGTCTCGGTCTGATTTCAGGGTTTCTGACAGTAGGCGAAGGCCATGATTTCAGAAGATACAGTCAATCCACTTGTTGGTAAGATTGGATGAGCAAGATAACCACACAGATCAGTTCGCCATGGCGTTACAAACGCTCCTGAGTTGCACGGCTCACCTGGAATCTCCCACTGTGGCTGCTTCGGTACAACATGAGTTGCAGGCCGTCCCTGCTGCTGCGATCGTCTCTGTGCAGGCACCTGCCTTGTGTATTACCTCTGTAAGATGTAAGTCTGATTCCGCTCCACTTCCCCAGTGATTTGAGGGTGACCCAGTTCAATGCAGAGGGTTTCTCAACCAGGTTGAGATATACTTTGAGATTCTGCCCCAGGCATTTTCCACGGACAGAAGCAAAGTTGGCTTTGTGATATCTTTGCTTTCTAAGAGAGCCTTGGCCTGGGCAAATTCTCTATGGGAGATGCAAAAACCTGTTATCTTGAGTTACCCCGAGTTTGTGGCCTCCTTTAAAAGGGTATTGATGCGCCCGCATGCTCCTCTTCTGCTGCCAGGTGCCTCATGTTCATCAGAGTATGAGAACTGTTGCAGACTACACCATTGAATTCTGTACTCTGGCAGCAGAGGTTGCTTGGAACAATAAGGCCCTTGTGGCTTTTTTTTTCTTATGGTCTCTCAGATTCCATCAAGGATGAGACAGCAGCCCGAGATATACCCACTGACCTAGAGAGGTTGATCACGTTTTCCATACTCATTGACTCCAGATTAAGAGAAAGACTCTCTTTTAAGGAGCACTTGTGGAAGCCTCCCGTACGTTTAGATAACTGGGGGGTGGGTTGCGCTATGGAACCTTAAGAGTGAATATAGAAAAGAAAAGAAAAGTTGAAAGGTAAGAGCAGCCTCTATTGATTTCCACCCAAGGGTGGAAAAATGCAAAAACAAAGGGAGATAATAGATGTGGCGCTTATACCTATATGTGGGGACTAGTAGTGTGTTAATATATAAAATGTGAATAAAAGTGTGCTATGTTGTGTTGGTCAATTTTCACATGTGTGAGAATATATAATTCTTAGAGTGCTAATTGATTTTGGGCCAAAATATGTATAATATATATTTTCCAGCGTGCTGGTTCAAAAACCCAAAATTAAAAATTAAATAAAAATTAAATAAAAATACAATAAACTCAAAGTGCACAACAATAGCAACAGATCACGATATGGCAAAACCTATAACTTTCATGCTATATTTATCTCTATGGCAATATGCAATTATTAAGGTGCACGTGCAAATAAATTCCTGTAAAACTTTAAGTGGAGACTAAAAGTGATACCTGGTAAACTAACCGTGAGAAAAATATATTAAAGTATACTACGTATATTAAGGTGTCAAAATATAATAAATAAATATATATAAAATGTCACAGTGGTAGCATGAACTGGTCTGCTAGTGATGCTATACAAAAATTGATATAAAATTAATATAAAACCTAAGTATATACATGAAGCAAAAACGTGGTAAAATGATATAATGCAAAAAGATTAAAATAAATAAAGATAAGAATATGCAAAAAAACATGCAAAATTTGTGCAAGAAAATGTGCAAAAAATGCAGGCAATTAGACGTGATGGAGCAAGTCTCTATTAAGTGGCGGAAAAAACCGCAGGTGCAAAAAAGGAGGGGAGTGCTGTTTTCCAACTGTGTTCTTCACATTCGGTGGCTTAAAAGGGTGTTAAATTATTATGCTCTCACCAGAAGGAGGACCCCATCCGGGGTGGATCAACTTTCACAATATTAGCTATTGTGTGGCTCTCTGGCTTCCTTCCGCTTTAAGGGTTAGGGATCCCTCGTTCCTACGTGAGTGCAATAAGCCCCGTTTATATAGAGTAGAGAAGAGGCACATCCATAGTGTGATACCGTTTTAAAGAATTTTTATTGCAGTAAATAGATAAAAAATTACTCACAAACAAGTAGTTTAAAAGTGCGGTTGTATGTACAGCTTTTAAAATTCCCGCTCTGCAATCTCCGTCTGAGCTCGAGGTGTACGCTGCTTGGCCACGCCCTACGCGTTTCATCACACGGACGTCATCTGGAGCGGCCATTTTCGTACACCTTTCCTGCTTTATAGGGTGTATTGTGCCTATCGCGCATGCGCGATCAATCGGCGCCATTTTAAGTAAGGGAAATGCCCTCATACAGAGGTACTGCTCAACAGGCACTATACGCTTGGAGAATGGAGACACTACAGCGAACCAATATCGGACGTATATCGAAAATTAGACATAATAAAATGAAATTCAAATACATACTGGTGTATACACTAGGATTCGTAACAGGTGTGGGAACATTTATACCGGCACATAGAATGAAGAAAGTGGATAGTGTTAAATGTGGATAGTCTGAAAATGAATAGAGGCAGATGTAGGGACATGGAGAAGGTTTGGTGCATTACTCTTTCAGAGTGAGTGAAGGTTAATGAAATAAAGAGGATTAGTGTGGATACGAAGTGGGAAATTGGCTGGTGGTGGAATAGGAAGGGGGGACTGTACTTAAAGTGAAATTATAAATGGAAATTCAAATATATAAAGTGAGAAGACTTATAATAATATAGAAAAAATTGTATGTATATACAAATATGTGTATATGCTAATAAGAGTTGCAAGCCTATATAAAGATTAATATGCGCCTATATGATAGATACAAAAAATTATTAATGGGAAAAATATGTTAAAATCTGAGAAAAAAATTCAAGTTTAATAAGATATGTATTAAAATATAAGAAATATATATTAAAATATAAGAAAAAGACATTATGATATGGGAAATAAAAAATATAAAATTTAAAAAAAATGTTAAAAAAATTTTTTAAAATTTTTTACATTTTTTTTTTTTTTTTTTTACATTTTTTCAAAAGGGGAATGACAGATTTACAAGGGGGAGCGGATGTGGAAAAGTGAGAGAATATCTTACGAGGGGGTATGTGTTCTAGTTATATATATGAAAAATTCTTTCTTTTGTGTGTTAGCGAGCTATGTTTGAGGGGGAACTTCCAGAGAATTTGTTTTCGTTTGGATAACCTTCAGCCTTATTTGCAAGCTTCTTGCCTAATTGTTGTATTAGGGGAGATGTCAAAGATTAAAAAAATCTCAAAAAAACGTAATGAAAAAATGTAATGAAAAATGGGAGAGAATAATGGGAAAAATGGGAAAAAAATGAATAAAAATGGAGTAAAATAAATAAAAATAAAGATAAAAATAGAAGTAATAAATATATATATGTGAAAATGAATGAAAATTAGTGGATAGTGTGATAGTCATAGTGGCTATCTATGTGGACCTCGGTAGGACAAATGGAATGTTAAAGCCCCGGTAAAAGTCGGGAACTCAAATAAAATCAATTTGAAATCCATTTAAAATCTATTTGCCTTTGCATGTCAGTGGGGAACTAGGTTAGTGGAAGTATGATATTATCTATGCATGGTAGCATAAAATTTGCTGATTGGCGGAATGTATTACATTCGCCCTAGTAAATACACCTAGATTAAAAATGGTTAAAAATTTGTTAAAAAACAATTGAGGTCTAGGTCTACATTCATTCCTCTAGGGTGTAGCGTTTCCAAGTTAAAAATCCACTTAGTTTCATTCTGTGAAATCTTAATAGTCCTGTCTTCCCCGCGCCAGTGTCCTTTGACTTTGTCAATGGCATAGAAGGTCATTTGTTTAGGGTCTTGGTTATGAAAGTCTTTAAAATGTCTCGAGACACTGTGTTTATCATACCCTATTTTAATATTTTTGATGTGTTCTCTTATCCTTTCATGTAATTCGCGTGTCGTCCTTCCTACGTACTGTTTGCGACAGGGGCACTCTAAAACATATGTCACATGAGTGCTTTTGCAGGAAATTAATTATTTTATCGAGAATTCTCTCCCATTCGTGGTGGAGGTGAATTTAGTAGTTTTCCTATGCGTTTGTTTGCTTCTGCGACAAGGGAGGCATTGCCCACATTTGAAGAACCCTTTCAGATGTTTGCTGATCTTGATGTTGCGTGGAGGATCAATTGTATTTTTGACAATTTTACTTCTCAGGTTGGGGGCTCTTCTGTAGATGAATGCTGGGTTATTAGGTAAAATTTGTTTTAGCACATCATCGGTTTTCAAAATGGACCAGTGTTTCTTTATGATCTTTTCCACTTCCTTGTGCTGTCTGCTGAACCCCGTGAGGAAGGCTGTCTCTATATTCTTATTTTTCTTACCAATTACTTTATTTTCTATTAGTTTTTTCCTCTCCATTTTAGTTACGGTATCCTTAAGGGCCCTCAAATAGGGCTCTTTGTACCCCTTGTGTATAAATCTTTTGATGATGATTTCAGCTTGTTTATCAAAATCTTCTTTTCTGGTACAATTTCTATATATTCTTAGGAGTTGTCCCTTGGGTATGTTGCCAATCCATTTGGGATGGTGACAACTAGAAGTGGGTATGTAGGCATTTCGATCTGTGGCTTTAAAAAAGGTTCTTGTACCTAGATGTCCTTCCGTTTTGAAGATTTGCAGATCTAAATAATCTATGCTGTGGGTATCCCATTTGCCCGTAAACGTAATTCCATAGATATTGTGGTTTATTTCTTCTAGAAAGGACTTTAATTCCGTCTGAGATCCTCCCCATACTATTAAAATGTCATCTATGTATCTTTTATACATTTTGAGGTGCTTTCTGGATGTTCCGTAAATTTGTTCCGTACGTTTGCCTCCGAGCTTTTCAGTCCAACCCGTGCCTTCCACAACTTCCATGCCTCCTGGTACCAAGTTAGTCAGTGAAGCTGGACCCATGCACTTGGGCTTCACACATCTCTGTGCAGATGGGAGAACCTTTAGGAGGAGGAATAGATTATGCCTTTTTTCGTGGCCAGGCAAGTCACTTTTTGAAGTATTGTCCTACCCGTCCAGGGAACACCCGAACCTTAAGGGATAAGCACCTGGTTTTGGTCACCCTTTCTTGGGCTGAGTCGTCCGTCGGGATATAGGCTCTAATCGACTCTAGGGCTTCAGGCCTGTTCATTGATGCTGCCTTTGTATCGAAGCACTCAATTCCACTGCAGCTGCATGACACTCCACTTGCCATTGAGGCTTTTGACGGGAGTCCCCTACAGCCTGCCCATGTGACTTATGAGATGGTTCCATTGTCCATGGCCGTAGGGGATCTTCACCATGAGATAATCCAATTCCAAGTTATTTCTTCACCTAAATTTACGTTGTTTATTGGTTATCCTTGGTTACAGAGGCACACACATTCTTTTGATTGGCTCTGTGCTAAGGTTCTCTCCTGGTCACCACAATGCAGTAAGACATGCTTCCAGAAGTTAGTCAAGGTCCCATGCACCTCTTTACTCCCTCCCTGCCAGAGGAGTACTGCGATTTTAGTGATGCCTTTGACAAAGGTCAAGCTAGTAGTTTGGCTCCTTACTGGCCATATGATTGCGCATTTGACCTTCAACCTGGTGCCATACCCCCTCGTGGCCAGGTTTATCCTTTGTTGGTCTTGGAGGTTAAGGCCATGGAGGAGTATGGATGCACTTTCTCGAGGTTTCATCCGCAAATCCTTGTCCCCTGCTGGTGCTGGTTTCTTCTTAATGAAGTAGAAGAGTGGTGAACTGAGACCTTTTATTGATTATAGGGGTCTCAATTGTTTCATGATTAAGAATGCCTATACGATTCCGTTGATTACGGAGTTATTTGACCGCCTCAAGGGAGCAATGGTTTTCAGGAAGTTTGAGAGGGGCATACAATCTTGTGAGGATTAAGGAGAGTGACGAGTGGAAAACTGCGTTTAATACCAGAACAAGCCATTATGAGTACCTCGTAATGCCTTTTGGCCTTTGTAACAACCCAGCAGTTTTCCAGGAAATCTCTCTGTCCTATGAGATTTGTTGCAGTTATGTGTGATGGTTTATCTCGATGATATCCTCATATTTTCCAAGTCCCTGGAGAGCCACCACACTGTCGTATTCTTCAGAAACAAAGAGAGAACAATCTCTATTGTTTTTTTGTTTTTTTTTCACAGTCAAAAAAGGTTTTATTGAGAATATTGTCAGTTTTACAATTAGCATAGAGTTTTACATGTTACCAACAACAGATTGTGTATATACTTGATACAGATAGATAGCGGTCGTGTTGTAACCAATATCACATTAGAACAAGTAATGGGAGCAAAAAAGAAAAAAGAAAAAAACACATAAAGAGGGATAGAAATTAGTAGTATCACAGGGTAGGTTATGAATTTGGGGAAGGATGAGAAATGGTACAGGGTAAAAGGGATTGGTATTCAGGGAGGGGGAACCATCGCACTAGGGTTCGTTTTCTTAGCTTAAGTGTTTATCTAATATAGACACATGTAACACAGCCCTTTTATTTGTTTCTGTCTATATCATTTTCCTCTTTAGAGTGGTGTAGAGGGGAAATTCAGCTCATAAGTAATCGGTAATCTGAGGAGAGGGTAAAGGCCAACCAAGGCTGCCAGGTTTTGTTAAAGGATGCACTGTTCTCTTTTTTCATAGCCACTAATTCCTCCATTTTAAAAATGTATTGCACTCTGTTTAACCAGTCCTTAATTGTTGGGACTGTGGGGGCTTTCCAATGGGTGGGTACAAGTGTTTTAGCAGCAATGAGTAGGTGTCTGGAGAGTGATTTTTTGTAGCGACTTAAGGTAGTTGGGACTAAATTAATCAGGCAGGCGGCTGCATTTAGTTCTATATTAGTTTCCGTTATATGTTTTGTCCAGAACTTAATTCCATCCCAGTATGTGCTGATGAGTGGACATTCCCACCAGATATGTATAAATGAGCCAATGCAACTTTGACATCTCCAGCATTTATCTGAGGTGGGGTGGGACCATCTCCCGGTCTTTTGCGGTGTCAGATACCACTGCGTGAGGACCTTATAGGAAATCTCTTGGTATTTGGAGCTTAGCGAACATTTGTGTGTCAGAATGCATGCCTTTTCCCATTGCTTTTCAGAAATATTCATTTTAAGATCAAGCTCCCACTTCCTTTTGTGCTTATTGTTATCCGCATGTGGCACACAGATTAGCCATGAGTATGCAAGGGATGTGGTATGAGCTACCGGTGATCTTTGTAAGCATATGGATTCTAGCTGCGTCAACGGGAGGCAGAATTTGGATTTGTACTTACTGTTTACCACAAAGTCCCTTAGTTGCATGTAGAACCACCTACCAGGAAAGGTCTCACCCACCTCGGAGCTGAGTGCGTCTAGTGGTTTGAGCTTCGAGTTTGTCATGCAATGATGAATAAGGAGGTCCCTTGGTAATTTATGGTGCATACCCGGTGGAAAATCAGGGTTGTTGGCAAGTGGTGTCAGTGGACCCGGGATGGATGCGATTTTATGTAAACTCGCTATTTTGTGCCAGATATTGATTGTGTTTACAATCAATGGGTGGTCTATCTGTTTATCTTTTTTGGAGTGTGTGGACCATGGGTAGTAAAGTGTCTTGTGTGCAGTTAGATTGCTTTCCAATTGGACCCAGTCTTTGTTAGGGCCATGACAGTGCCAGTCTATGAGTCTGGTGATGTGTGCAGCCTGGAAGTATTTCTTAAAGTCAGGGATGCCCATACCCCCCTTGCTTTTGGGGCGCGTTAGTAGAGTAAAATTGATTCTGGGCTTTCTATCTCCCCAGAGGAAGCTCCTCTGTGCTTTGAGGAGAGTTCTAAAAAAGGTTTCCGGAATTTTTATGGGTAAGGCATTAAATAGATACAATAGTCTGGGTAGTATCGTCATTTTCAAAATGGACGCTCTACCAAACCATGAGAATTTTTTTGGGTGCCACCTTAGTAGGTCTTTCGTTATTGCGGATAATAGGGGTTTGTAGTTGGAAGTGTATAAAGCGTCGGGGTTGCTAGTCAAGTTTATACCTAAATATTTGAGTGCTGTCTGTTCCCATTTATAAGGGTAGTTGTCTTTCAATCTCTTAAGTTGGTCAGGAGGAAGGGTAAGGTTGAGTGCTTCAGATTTTGATTGATTCACTTTAAAATTGGAGATGAACCCAAAGGTTTGAAACACTTTTTGAAGGTTTGGTAGGGATATATGCGGGTTGGTGATAAAGAATAATAGGTCATCCGCATAGGCGGCTATTTTGTATTCTCTATCGTTTACAGTAAAGCCCTGAATATCTCTGTGTAAGTTGATTGTTCGTATTAGGGGTTCTAAGGTGATGATGAAGAGGAGTGGAGATAGGGGGCATCCTTGGCGTGTTCCATTGTGGATCGAGATGGGGTCAGAAAGTGTGTTATTTACTTTAATTTGGGCCTGGGGGTTTCGGTAGAGGGCTGAGATCCATGACATCATATTTTCCCGTAGTCCAATATGGGCACAGGTGTCCATCATGTAGTCCCAGGAGACTCTATCGAAAGCCTTCTCTGCATCGGTAGAAAGCAATATTCCGGCTGTGTTAGAGTTTTGAGCAAAATGAATTAGATTCAGTGCCTTAGTAGTATTACTCTATTGTAAATTGTAGAAGTACGAGTTCCATCGTGAACAGGTTAAATTCCTGGGTTATGTAATTTCCACTGCTGGTTTTTCGGTGGACCCAGAGAAACTTTCTGCAGTCCTACAGTGACCCCCAACCCATAGGTTTATGTCTTCTGCAGCGTTTCCTGGGCTTTGCCAACTATTATTGGACGTTTATTCGCAACTTCTCATCTCTGGTCAAACCCCTAAATGATATGACCAGAAAGGATGGTAACCCACAGAGTTGGTCTCCTGAGTCCATTAAAGCCTTTGAGAGTTTCAAGGTTGCCTTTGTTTCTGCTGCTGTGTTGGCACATCCTGATCCTATGTTACCCTTTATCCTTGAGGTTGATGCTTCTGAAACTGGAGTTGTTGCCCTTCTTTCTCAACGTCTTACCTCTGAGAGCGCTTTGCATCCTTGTGGTTATTTTTCCAAGAAATTGGCACCTGTGGAGTGCAATTACGACATTGGTGACAGAAAGATATTGGCGATCATTTTAGCCCTGAGAGAATGGAGACATCTCCTTGAAGGTACTACTGTGCCGGTTCTCATTCTTACTGACCATAAGAATCTCACGTTCTTGTCTGAATGCCTCTCTTCCAGAAGGGAGTGATGGGCTCTTTTCTTGTCAAGTTATAATTACATTGTCTCATTCTTACCCGATACTAAGAATGTAAGGGCTGATGCCTTGTCACAGCAATTTTTCTTCACTTTCAAGTTGGAGTCGGTTTCCGATTCCTGTGATTCCTCCTGATCGTATTCTGGCTACTGTTCGCACCAGTCTCACTTCTCCTTTTGGTGCCAAAATTCTTGCTGCTCAGGTCCATGCTTCTCCTGAGAAACCTTGTGACCGCTGCTTTGTCCTAGAGAGTCTCCGTACTGCCGTTCTCCAGACTTACCATTCTCCCAAGTCTGCTGGCCACCCTGGGAGGAATCAACTTTTTTGGGCCATTTCCCAACAATTCTGGCGGCCTAATCTACATGCTGATGTAACCGCCTTTGTAGAAGCCTGTTCCGTGTGTGTTCAGAGTAAGACTCCACGACATCTTCTCTTGGACCTCCTACAACCCATACCCAATGGAGAGAGGCCCTAGACCCACCTGTGTATGGATTTCATTGTGGAGTTACCCAACTCCCAGGGCAACACAGTTATTCTTATGGTGGTTGACCGGTTCTCAAAAATGTCTCATTGCATTCCACTTAAGAAGTTGCCCACTTTTAAGGAACTGGCTTCCATTTTTGCTCTGGAGATCTTTCCCTTACATGGGCTACCCAAGGAAATTGTGTCGGACAGGGGTAGTCAGTTTGTGTCCAGGTTCTGGGGAGACTTTTGTGCACAGTTAGGAATTCAGCTTGCTTTTTCCTCTGCGTATCACCCACAGTCTAATGGGGCTGCAGAACGAGCAAAGCAGTCCTTGGAGCAATTCCTACATTGCTATATTTCTGACCATCATAACAACTGGTCAGAGCTATTACCATGGGCAGAGTTTGCTCACAATAGTGCCTTGAATTCTGCTTCCCGATTGTCCCCGTTTATGGCAAACTATGGTTTCCAGCCTTCCATGTTGCCTGACTCATTTGCCCCACAAAGTATTCACGCATTAGAGGAATATCTCCGTTGTCTTTTTTCCACTTGGGCACAAGTCCAGGAGGATTTGCTACATGCTAATAGGTACAGACTCCATGCTGACTGCAGATGCCTGCCCATGCCTTCCTACCAGATTGGAGACAGGGTGTGGCTGTCATCTCGCAACCTCTGACTTCATGTTCCCTCACTGAATTTCTCACCTTGGTTTATTGGGCCTTTCCATATTCTTTACAGGATTAACCCAGTAGCTTACATGTTAGACCTTCCTTTTTCTTTTCAAAAGTTTTTTATTGGTAACAGGTACAAAGGATACAAAGATATCAGCCATATAGCATCAGTAGAGAATAAAGAGCGAGAGTCAGATGCGTAACAAATAAGGCCAGACAGAGTACATCATAAGTGCATGTTAACACATATTGCGTTTTTTTAATAGTGCTCATATAATGGGTCTCAGAGCTGTCACGGGCTCCAAGGGAGGCCTGCTACGTGACAGGGCGGGGACCACTGTGAATTTAACACTCGAAGTGCAGTTTATTGTAATCTGCAGAAAACAGTGCAAGAACAGAATCAGGGCTGCCAATAACCTATGTTACCTTAATAGGTATCAAAGAGATATGGAGGATATACACAAACAGAGAGCAGTAAAGAAAGAGAATAGGGGAATTGAGGGGGTAGGAAGATCGGGGAAAGAGGAGGAGTAGGAGGACTAGATGAAAGAGAAGAGGAAAGAGGACAGAGGCGTCAGGAAGAAGAAGAGGGGGGAAAGGGGGGAGGTCGGCCGACTCACACCAAAGAAACGAAGGACATACACTAACAACTGGATCTGAGGATATGTATATTTAAGGGTTCAGTAATTGTCTATCAAAGTTCGGTGGCAGGTAATGGTCAACCCAAGGTTGCCAAATTTTAGTGTGACGAGGGATCTTGTCCAAAACAGTGGCTTCAATTCTGCTATGAATCATAGCTTGCGTGACCCGATTTTTCACTTCGGTTATATGAAGGACTGGGCTTTTCCATGCTTTGGCAATTGTTTGCTTGGCTGCCGTAGTAAGCTGTAGGGATAGGCGTATTTGCGCCGTGGTGTGGGAATCCGGATAGAAATTCAAAAGAGCCAATGCGGGGTCAGGGGTTATCGGTGCCCGGAACATAATGGATAGCATTTGGAATATTGTTGCCCAGAAGCATTGCACCACAGGGCAAGTCCACCAGATGTGCATATGGGTACCTCTTCCGCCGCAGTTGTGGAAACAATTTGGCGAGTAGGACGGTAGAAATTTAGCAATTCTGTCTGGCACTAGGTACCATCTCATTAGTACTTTGTAACTAGCTTCAAGGGCAACAATATTGTGTGACGAGATTTTTGTGTTGTGCCAAACACTGGACCAATCCTCCTCATCTATGGTTAGTGATAAGTCTTTGGCCCACTGTTGTGCATAAGTCGGAAGTGTCGTGGACTGGGAGGTAAGGTGTTCGTATAGTTGAGATATAATGCCCGGTGCGTGAGGGTCGGAGTCACAAATCTTCTCAAATATGGAAAGAGCATGTAGGTTTAGAGCCGGGTTAATGACCCCCCATACGAAGTGAGAGATTTGGAGGTAACGAAAATATTCCGTATTGGGAAGTTTGGCTTGAGTTTGAATGGACAGGAATGTTTTGACAGCGCCACCAGTCACTAGGTCACAGATTCGGGTTAAACCTGCCTGGGCCCACGCCCGGAAAGAGGCAGGTTCTGCATATGCCGGGTAGAAATGTTTATGGCCTATGAATGAAAGGAGCGGGGAGTGCAGAGATCGTAAGCTAAACCGTTTACATAAGCTATCCCAGAGCTTCAGAGTGTGTTGTGTAATGGGGTTAATTATGGGGTCCCGTGCTGTTTGGGGGAGCCATAACAGATTTGCCAAGGGTACCGGGTGTATGTCTATCGCTTCCAGGCTCACCCACAGAGGAACCTCAAACTTAACATGATACAGAGTCATTTGGGCCAGTTGGGCTGCGTGGTAGTAATGGGAAAAGTTAGGAACCCCCAGTCCCCCCCATTTATGATGACGAAGTAGCACAGATCTTGTAACCCTGGGCCTAGTGGATCCCCAGACAAAGCTGAAGACCCGGCTCTGGATGACACGATGAAAGTAGGGGGGTACTGGTACAGGAAGAACCCTATAAAGGTATAAAAGTTTAGGTAGAAGGGACATTTTAGTGGCAGCAATGCGACCCATCCACGAGATATGAAGGGAACTCCAGTCATGAAGTAGGGAAGACAGGTGTTTCAGCATCGGGATATAGTTTATACGAAAGAGATTCGCTGGGTCACTAGACAGTTTAATGCCTAGATATGGAATAGAGGTGTCAGACCACTGAAAAGAGAAGTTCTTCTGTAGAAGAGTAGCAGTATCCCTCGGCAGAGACACATTCAGAGCCTTTGATTTAGCCTGGTTAACTTCTAGGCCGGAGATCTGAGCAAACCGATCAAGGAGGTGGAGTAGCTTGGGGATGGAAGTGTGGGGTGAGGTGACAAATAATAAAGCGTCATCTGCAAACAAACATAATTTGTGTACAGTTGATGCTATCTCCAAGCCCTTAATATCAGGATTCACCCGTATCATTGCTGCTAGTGGCTCTATTGCCAAGGCAAAGAGCAGTGGGGATAGGGGGCAACCCTGTCGGGTCCCTCTCCGTATCGGAAAACTTTGGGAGCTAAAGCCAGAGTATTTAACTGAGGCATGAGGGTCATTATATAGTGATGTAATCCATTGGAGGAAGTGTGGTCCAAAACCCCAACGCTGCAGGACAAAGTGTAAGTAGGGCCAGGATACGGTATCAAACGCCTTTTTAATGTCCAGAGACAAAAGGTGCATAGGAATGGAGCGCGATCTCGCTAGGTGCTGTAATAATATGACACGACGAATATTATCGCTGGCTTGCCTATGAGGGATAAACCCCACTTGGTCCTTATGAATTAATTTGCCGATGAGTGGATTAAGACGCAGCGCTAGAATTTTGGACAAAATTTTTATGTCCACATTAAGCAGAGATATGGGGCGAAAGTTAGACCATAGGGTGTTATCAGTGTTGGGTATCATGGCTATGGATGCTGCTAGAGTGTCTCTGCCGAAGGTCTGCTGCCTCAATAGAGCGTTAAACGCGTTTGCTAAGAGAGGGGCCAATATGTCAGAAAACTTCTTGTAGTAATTGGCAGGCAAACCGTCAGGACCCGGGCGTTTTTGGGGCTTAAGGGACTTTATGGCTGTGAGCACCTCCTCGACCGTGATTAAGCTGTCTATTGATTCCCTAGCAGATTGTGGGAGTTCAGGGATGGGCAAGTCTTGAAATAAGGCGTTTGCTTGTTGGGGGGAAAATTCGGTTTTAGCTGCATAAAGGTCGGCCAGTTTCTGTCGGAACTCGGAGAGTATCTTGATGGGATCACTAGTGTAGGAGTTCTTAGTTATTTTAAGGCGTATAGGTTTGCGGAACCTATCAGGCTGTCGGAGACGTAGGGCCATAAAGGTGTCGGGTTTATTGGCTTTAGTGTAAATTGTGTGATTATTTCTTCGTAGGATCTTATCTGCTGATTCGGCCAGGAGAAGGTCTAGTTCAAGCTTAGTTTTTTCAAGGGTCAGTCTATGGGGTTCTGTGGGTGAGGCTTGAAATTGGAGGAAGTGCGAATGATAGTCTGATTCTAGCTGTTGTTGTCTGAGTACTCTATCCTTCTTAAGGTGGGTGGCAACTGATATACAACTGCCCCGAATTACGGGTTTGTGAGCCTCCCAGAGAAGAACCGGGGAGATCTCGGGGGTATTATTATGTTGCAGATAATCTGTGAGGGAAAAACGAATGTCAAAACAGAAGGTTTGGCTAGTGAGGTGTGCCTCATTCATAGACCAGGTTCTATCTGTAGTCTGAGGGATCAACGAAGAGACAGTGGTGAGCACCGCACAGTGGTCCGACCAGGGAATTGGGCAAATTATGGACTGGAGCACAGTCGGGAAGGTAGCTACCGGTGTAAGAATGTGGTCTATCCTAGAGAAGGATTTGTGTGGGTATGAATAGAAGGTGTAATTACGTTTGAGGGGATTACATTCTCTCCAGGTTTCAAGGAGGGAAGCTTTCTGTAGTTGTTGACATAATTGGACTGAAAGGGAGTGATGCTCTGGAGTGTATGGTGACTTGTCAAGATGGGGATGTAGGGTCAGATTAGAATCACCACAAATAAAGAGTGAGCCTTTTCGGTGCATGTTGACAACCTGCAGGAGATGTGAGAAGAAGGGATTCAGGTTTCCATTAGGCGCATAATAGGAGACTAGTGTGGTTTCAGTGTCCTGGAGTAATTCTACTAGGATAATATAACGCCCTTCAGGGTCTCTAATTTCCGAAGTGGGGGTGAACGGGGAAGTGTGATGGAAAGCTATCAGGACCCCTCTATGTTTAGTGTTAGCCAAGGCCGTGAAAACTTGGGGATAACTTGAACTAAAAAATTTCAGGGTATGGGACACGGCATAGTGGGTTTCCTGTAGGGCTACAATGTTAGCTTTCAAGGATGCAAAGTTACGGAAGGCTTTAATCCTCTTATTGGGGGAGTTGAGACCCTTGACGTTAAGGGATAGTATGTTCAGCGGGGCCATAAGAGCTGGATGGGGGGAGGCTTATAGGGTATAGTTGAGGACGTGGGAGTCGACTGACCTAGGGTAAGTGAGGGGAACCTTACAAGGATAAGAGAGAAGAGGTGGGAAAAGAAGAAGGGGAGAAGGACTCTGCGTATAGGGCGAGCCATGAAAGGGCAGAGACACAAAGTAGCCAGGCTAAATCGCCCAACCAAGCAATGCTCAATCTAAGGGGCCAAAATGGGATGGTCCAGAAGAAGGTGCATTGAAAAACGGGGGAGCAGTGACTGTTCCCCGCCGCCAGCGGGAGAATTTCGTTATCCAGAAGCATAACATACATGTCATTTGTGAAACATAATGTAGACTAATAACAGGTGCAACAGAACAAGTAAACCACCCAAACTGTCAACATATTAGGTGAAACAACAGTAAAAACATAAAACCGAAGTCAAAGAAGATCTTTGATAGGGGGATCAAGGGATCCAAAGGGACAGGGTAGGGGGAAGAGGATGCGGGTGGGGGGGGGGAAAGTCTGAGGGGAGGGAAGGGAAAGAGTACCGAGGGAAGGAGGGAAAGAGGAGCAGGAGGAGGAAAAAGGAAAGGGACAAGGGGAGGGAGCTAGGGGGGGTCGAGGTAAGGAGAAGGGGAAGGGGGTGGGATAAGGGGGCAGGAGGGGAACAAGGAGGGGAAGGAATTGGAGGGTAGAGGGGTTTACAGCGGGTACATAGCTTATAGGTAATCACTATGAACGTAGATTTACAAGCACAGTTGCGCAGCAGACGTATAAACTCTGTATTTCTCGTGCTTCAGTGACAGTGAGAGGTATGGGTAATGCTGCAGAAATGTAGGGAGGTAGAGGAGTTAAAAGGACAAAAATCAAAAAGTAAATAACATGAGATGTATCAGAAAAGGGAAAAAAAGAAAAAAAAAATATAAAAAAAAACGTAAAAAAGAACGAGTCTGTGAAAAAAGTTTAAAGGTACCGAACCATATGGGGATTGAAAGGCGTAAATATCAGGCTGTAGAAAGAAGGACACAGGATGATTTTGAACCAGGAGGACAGGGCACAGTTTCAGATTGGAGTGGGACCAGCTACGAAGCTGGGGTAGTCAAACATCCAGGGGGGTATCAGGAGCAGGTTAGGCCAGGAGATGGTAATAGGGGCCAGGTGAAAAAAAAATCATAGACAGAGGGGGGGGGGGGTACCGTTTCAACGAGTCGGAGCCCAAGAGTAAGCAGGGGCTCATTAGGGTCAGAAAGAGTACATACCAGCTGACGGGTCCCAAGGTTTCGGTGGAAGGAGATCCCCAGTGGGAGGATCAGTGACTCTCTTCCTCACGGTAGTCCGAAACCTAAAAAAAGGGGGGCAAAGTGGTGCGCTTACAGCGAAGCGGGGAGGAGAGATGACAAACCCAGAGTCTTCAGCGCGGTGTCCGGGATTTAGGTGTAGTGATTCTGTCCATCTCGGGTCTCGATGGGGTTCCCTTGCGGATAGAAGCCAGGCCTGGCAGATGGCGTAGCGGTGTATTCAAGTAAGGATGAGCTGCTGGGCGAGCTGGAGTACGAGGGAGGTTAGTTTCAGGTTGTTGATCTAGAGGGACGAGGCGGAGAGATTCCAGCAGGCGTTGCAGGGAGTCCGGGGATGAGCAGGTGTGCTGTTGGCCCTGGTAGGCGAATTGGATGGCGAATGGGAATCGCCAAGCATACTTCAGGCGGTGTTGAATGAGGATCTGCAACAGCGGCTTCATGGCCCGACGCTTGGCGATAGTGAGTGGAGCCAGGTCTGAGAAAATTTGGTAGGTATGACCCTGGAAGGTCAATGAGTCTTTATTGCGTGCTGCAGTGAGGAGCTGCTCCTTGGTGCGAAAAAAATGTAGCTTGACGATGATGTCACGCGGTGGTCCATCTGTTTGGCGACGAGTTAGGGCCCTGTGAATTCTGTCGAATTCTAAACGTTCAATAGGTGTACCAGGGGCCAGCTCTTGGAATAGGGCCGTTGTAAAGGACTGGACATCCTCTATAGATTCGGGGATCCCCCGGATCCTCAAATTGGATCTGCGTGAGCGGTTTTCCGCGTCTTCCAAACGAGAGAGCAGGGTGGCGTTCTCTTCCCGGAGGGCAGCAAATTCTTGCGTATGTTCATGCAGCGTGAGCTCTATGTCATCGACCATAGACTCTAGGTCTGCAGTGCGTTGGCCAATTTCGCGGATTTCTCTGGAGAGTCTATCTGTGATTTGCTCCGATGTGATTTTTAGGGCTTTCTGGAGCATAGACTCCATATGTTTAAGGAAGTCATTTTGCGACATACCTGCTGACGGTAGCGAGGGAGAGCTAGCGATTGTAGGTTCCTCATCTGCACGATCCTCTTCACTATCAGAGTTGTCTCTGCTAGGTGTGGAGGCCGCTCTCTGGCTTGCAAGGGCCTTCGCCGCCATCTTGGATGAGGCGCAGGCGAGAGCTTCCTTAATCGGTTTCGGCTTATTCTTACCCCTATGGCTGGTCAGCACCATTCCACCTGGTGCTTGGATATTTCAGGGGGCAATATGTCCGGAATAGAGCGTGGGATCTGGTTCGGTACGCTAGTTTAGTCCCGATGTGGCGGCGAGGAGTGCGGAGCACTAGCGGAAAGCGTCCTCCATGCTAGGCTTCGCGCATGCGCCCTAGACCTTCCTTTTAACATGCATATTTTGAAAATATTTCATGTCTCCTTATTAACACCTTTGGTCTGCAACTGCTTTACCACCTAGGTGCCACGTCCTCGCCCTGTTGAGAACCATTAACAGTATAAAGTTTTGTGGGCACATACAATACTTGGTTCATTGGAAGGGGTAGGGTCCAGAGGAACATTCTTGGGTCTCATCCTCGGACATACATGCCCCTGTCCTCCTCCATGATTTCCATAGAAGTTTTCCCTTCAAGCCTGGTGGTCCTTCAAGTGGGAGGGGTCATTGAGGAGAGGGTACTGTCAGGGGTGGGCTCAGCCCTTCCTTGTCTAAGCTGGCCGCTCAACTGTCGGCTAATTGCCAGCTCCTATCTCTCCACAGGTACTCAGCTGTTGATAAAATCCTGCTCATCAGTCCTTCCTACTTAAGCCATCCAGCCCAGAGGATCTCTGCCTTTGCATTGGTCAACATCGCAGAGATGCTCTCCTGCATTCCTGTTAAAAGACTTGCTTGGCTGACATCCCTTCTGGCTCCAGATCCTGCTTGCTGTTTTACTATGCTCATTTCCGGCTCCCTGACGTTTGGCTTGTCTGACTATCTATTCTGGTTCCTGAACTCTATGTTTTGACTATGTTTGTTCTATTTATTTTTATTATTAAACAAGTGTGATTTAACTGTACTTCTGTCTCAGTCTGATTTCATGGTTTCTGACAAATATAACTCCAAAATCCCTGAAATAATTTTTATGATGCTCCATCTTCCTTTAACTTTGTAATTGATACCGATATGTATCATTACAGCTGGGTCCTCCCCAGCCCCACCAAACTGGCCATCTGATCCATGATATGCCAAATCTAATAGCCAGGTAAACAATATACAGTCCGATAATCATGGTCTTTGTTACAGATTGCCCTATCTGTCCTTCTAATAACTTAGTCCCCTGTCCCAGTATTTGTCTATCCTTGCCTGTAACCTTACTCTGATCCTCACCGGAGCAGTTATTTCCCTGGCAGCTAAGGCTGGTAGTCTTCTCCAGCAATGCCACTCCTAAGCTGATATCTCCAACATCATGCAACTTGTCATATTTATTGGGATGTACCAACTCAGGACTAGCCTCTCTAATCCTCTCCCCCCTACCTCTCCTACTAAGCGAAAGCCAGCTACCTACCTCTGGCTCCAGCACCTCTATATTACCACCCCCTCTATACTGGCCCCAGCCAGCATATGATGGGTACAGTCCAAACTTCTTTCCAGGTTGTTGATGCTTTATAGTATTGCCAGTTGATTATTTAGATACAGGAACTTGGCTTCCAAACGAACAACTGGCTCACATCTCTCACAGCAGTATTCACCGACGATCAGCTGTTCAATGAACATATACATCAGTCATGTCCAAAGTCCGGCCCGCGGGCCATTTGCGGCCCGCGGTCCGGTTTTGTATGGCCCCCACCTTGCCCCCAGCTTCTCCTGCATTATGGCCCGCCTGGCTCCGCACACCCCGAGCGCCTCTCTGACAAGCTGAGGCGTGTGCGGCAGGTCCGGAGCCTGTGCGGGGATTGGTGGCGGTGATTGGCTGCTAGTGCCTCTCACCCCGCCTCTCATCCCCGCCTCCCACTGACAATCAGATGCTGGGGGCGGTCCAAGGCCTCCGGGAAGCTGACAGCACACGCCGCCAATAGCAGACACTGAGCTGTCCCTGCAGCAGCTGCAGATCTCTCAGTGCCTGTGATTGGCGGCGCGGATTGGCGGCGCGGATTGGCTGCGGCGCCGCGCGCTGTCAGGTGCCTGAAAGCCAGAACGAGAGGAGAAAAAAGGTAAAGAGAATTACCGATAAAGATTATTAAAGACAGAGAATATTAAAGAGAGAGAATATTAAAGAGAGAGAGAATTAAAGAGAGAGAGGAATAAAGAGAATTAAAGAGAATTAGAGAGAGAAATAAAGAGAGAGAGAGAGAGAGAGAAAGAGAGAGAAAGAGAGAGAGAATTAAAGAGAGAGAGAATTAAAGAGAGAGAGAATTAAAGAGAGAGAGAAATAAAGAGAGAGAATTAAAGAGATAATTAAAGCGAGAGAGAATTAAAGCGAGAGAGAATTAAAGAGAGAGAGAATTAAAGCGAGAGAGAATTAAAGCGAGAGAGAAATAAAGAGAACGGGAGAAATAAAGAAAAAGAGAATTAAATAAAAAGAGAAATAAAGAGAAAGAGAATTAAATACATATATCCAAATAACAGCTCATCTTCCCCACACACAGGTGCAAAAGGTAGCAGAATTCTTGCTGGGCGGTGTATTCGTGTATGGGACGAACACGCTTAGACCAAAACCTCTGACACTGCGCTTACATAATAATTTTCCCATTCTGGTCAATTTCTAAAATGGCGACTGTAAACAAGAGAAGGAAAGTTGACAGTGAGGGCCGCCGCTTCCAGGACAAGTGGAAAGTGGAATATTTCTTCACTGAAATACGGAATCACTGTGTTTGTCTGATATGCCAAGAGACTGTGGCTGTTTATAAGGAATTTAATGTCAAGAGGCACTACCAGTCGCGACATAGCACATATGACAAGCTAACAGGGCGCGACCGCAGTGAAAAGTTGAAGCAACTTGAAGCTGTTTTAATGTCGCAACAGCGATTTTTCACAAGAGCCCTTGAGTCAAATGAAAATGCCACAAAGGCAAGCTATGAGGTGGCAACGTTAATTGCTAAAAATTGCAGATCTTTTGCTGAGGGTGACTTCATCAAAGAATGCGTTATGAAAATGGTGGAGAATATCTGTCCAGAGAAGAAGCAAGAGTTTGCCAACATTTGCCTGGCTCGTAACACTGTAGCACGGAGAATTGAAGAGATTTCATCAGATATTAAGAGACAGTTGACATGCAAAGGAGCGGATTTTGATTTCTTTTCAATAGCCTGTGATGAAAGCACGGACCTATCTGACACGGCTCAGTTGCTGATTTTTATGAGAGGGGTGGACGATGAAATGAATGTGACTGAAGAGCTACTTGACCTCCAGAGTCTTACGGACCAAACAAGAGGAAAAGATTTGTTTGTTTCTGTTAGTTCCGCCATAAATGACATGAACTTGCCTTGGAACAAAGTTACTGGGATTATTACTGATGGGGCACCTGCCATGGCTGGTGAGAGAAGTGGATTAGCAGCCCTAATCTGTAACAAGGTGATTGAAGGAGGCAAAGCTATTAAACTCCACTGTATCATTCATCAACAAGTTCTTTGTGCTAAACATCTCAAATATGACCATGTTATGAAACCGGTGGTGAAGACTATTAATTTTATTCGCTCTAAAGCCCTGTGCCACCGCCAGTTTAAACAGTTTCTACTGGACATCCAGGCTGAATACGAAGATGTTTTATATCACAACGATGTAAGATGGCTCAGTCGGGGGTCTGCACTGCAGCGTTTCTACTCTCTCAAAAAGGAAATTGGAGAATTCTTGGAAACAAAGGGACAACCGATGCAAGAACTATCTGATCCGATGTGGCTGGCCGATTTGGGGTTTCTAGTTGACATAACCAAGCATCTGAATGTCCTGAACACGAGTCTTCAGGGGAAAGATGCAGCAGTGAACCAGCTTTTTTCACACCTCAAAGCCTTTGGAACAAAGCTGCAACTTTTCATAAGGCAGTTGTCACAAGCACAACCCAATCTTATACATTTTTCAGCGTTGCAGGAAATAATGACCAGTTTTCCACAGGACAATATCAGTGCGCAAATGAGCAGATATGCAGCAGACATCACATCTCTGGCTGGGGAGTTTAAACGGCGCTTTCAGGATTTTGCAGCTATTGAAAAGGAGATCAGCCTTTTCTCCTCTCCATTCTCTGTTGACCCCGATGATGCTCCAGATCAGCTGCAGCTTGAGCTCATTGAGCTGCATTGTGACAGCGAGTTACGCAGTCGTCACCAACTACTCTCTCTTGTAAACTTTTATCGCCAACTGGATAAAAGCCGGTTTCAAGAGATTCGAACATTGGTTAAGAAAATGCTGAGCTTGTTTGGCTCAACATATATATGTGAGAAGACGTTCTCTGTTATGAACTTTAACAAGAACCGCGTGAGGACAAGACTAAGTGACTCTCACCTGCGGGACATTTTGCGCATCAAAACCACTGCCTTTGACCCAGACCTGACCAATGTGCTGCAGTCCAGATCTCAGTTTCACCCTTCACATTAATGCAGACAAGTTTTCTTTTTCAATTCAGAATAATGTAAAATCTCAGTTAGTATCAGTTGGTCTAAATCAGTTATGACTATATTTCACAAGATGGACACTTGGTTTTATGTTCCTGTTCATATTTTTTTTTTTAGCTTAAAAGTTGACAGACAGCCTTTATTAATGTACTTTAGAATGTTCCTGACATATATTTCAGCTTCCTGGATTTTTTTTTTTTCATCCGGCCTTCATATATGAAAGGCAGAGTGATTTAAAGCGGAGGTCCACCCTAAAGTGGACCTTCCGCTCATCGGAACCCTCCCCCCCTCCGGTGCCACAATCGGCACCTTTCAGGGGGGAGGGGGGTGCAGTTACCTGGATAATCCAGGTAACTGCACCCACTTCCGGGATAGCTCTCTGCGGAAAGGGGCGTAACTTACGCCCCTTTCCGCAAGTGCCCGCCCCTTCCCGCAAGTGCCCCGCTGCCTGCTGGGAAACACACAGATCCTAGAGGCAGTGGGGAGCGCCCTTATTGCGCAGCGCGATTCGCGCATGCGCAGTAGGGAACCGGGAAATGAAGCCGAAAGGCTCCATTTCCTGATTCCCATACCCAAGATGGCGGCGGCAGGACCCGACAGGCGACCTAGAGATCAGCTTCGGGTGCCGACATCGCGGGCGCGCTGGACAGGTAAGTGTCACTATTTTAAAAGTCAGCAGCTGCAGTATTTGTAGCTGCTGGCTTTTAAAAAAAAAAAAAAACGCGGAGTCCCGGTGGACTCCCGCTTTAACACCTGTGTAGATTTGTCATCCATGTGACGAAATGAAAAGTATGCCGTTTGCAATAAACTTTGGTTAAAAATTTAATTTGCATTTCATTTTAACGGTTCAAAAAAAGTCAGCCAAAATGGTCGGCCCTCATGCATGTTCACTTCATGAAATCCGGCCCTCTTTGAAAAAAGTTTGGACACCCCTGATATACATGGAGCAAGCTGTGCACTGGGTCACATCACTATTCCTGTTGGACATTTTATACATTCTACACTCCTCTCTTTCCCATATTGCCCACTCTCATTCTACCCACTGTCATAACCGCCACATCACCCCACTGCCCCCCCCCCCCGCCCCCCTGCCCACACACACACACCCAGTCATTCCTTTCAGACTGCCTGCTACCATAACTTTTACATTTCTCTCCAATGTGTACTGCCCACCATCATTCCCTTTGCACTCTACTGCTGCACATACTGGCTGCAATAATAACCATCAAACTCCCACCCTGACCTCTAAATCAGTTCCTTAAAGAGGAACTGCAGTCTGCTCACATACTTTGTAATAAAAACATCTTTGCCATTCTGAAGCTTTCCTCCAACCAGTTTCCATATTATTTTATATATACTGTGATTCTGTACTTGCCAAATATGCTGCAAAAATCTCCATCCACTGAAGCTGCTGCCTGTTCACTTCCTGGATTTACACAGACACACAGAGGCACACCACCAGCTCTGCAGCCCTCATTTGCCCTTTTATGACTCATCCCCCCTTCTTTCCTGACAAACTCTCACGAGAGTGAGAGAGAAAGCTGTGCATAATGTCATAAGCCTAGGCATTTTACCAGACAAGAAACAGGAAGTGTGATGTATAAGGTAGAAGGGCAGAAGATTTAATAGATGGAAAGATGAAAAATGACTGAAGTTCCACTTTAACATTATTTCTAAAATATCCAACCTTGTCTTTTCTGTAATGGGCACACTTTTGCTAATCTCAATAGAAAATCAAGTCTATCCTTTCCCTTTGCATGGTTCTACATGTGTTCTGCTTCTTGTATTATAGCTGTGAAATACTTTTCAGTTCTGTTGGGAAGAAACATTCAAAACAAAATAAAGTGATTATTAAACTCACAGCTCAGTAAATAACACCTAACAGAGATTAATTCTTTCCAAATATGAAAAGCCCTCAAGGTTCAATAAACATAATTTGGTAATATAAAAAATGTAATACCGTACTTGTAGCTTGGGCTGGGATGTTACACTTGCCTACATCAGCAGTTTAAAAGTTTAGCCAAAACAAATCAAAAGTTAGTAATTGTTTGTATAATAAAGTTTAGGTTTCTCTACATAAAAGCAAGAAAATGTAATAGATGATGTGAATCAAATCACAGCTCGCTAAATAAATGTATCAGAAGTAAATACACCATGCTGCATGCACTGATCTCACCAGCATACCTGGAGTTTTTTGTAATATTGCACATGGTTTGTCTTCTACCAACAGTTAATCAGTACTAATAATACTGCAAGCTGTTTTTATACTATAATTCTGATAAGTATGGAATTCTACGTTTTTTTTTATTTTTTTAAACTAACTTCTCAGTGATTTACAACTAGGCAGTGGGGTGTTAATTAGATTACATTAGAACCTTCTGCTCATACTGACCTGAACATGTAGAAATAGTTTGAAACACTGCAGGGTTGATTTACTAAAACTGGTGCATGCCAAATCTGGTGCATCTGTGCATGGTAGCCAATCAGCTTCTAACTTTAGCTTGTTTAATTAAAGTGGTTATACACCCTATAAAACCACTTTTACCTACAGGTAAGCCTATATTAAGGCTTACCTGTAGGTGCTTGAAATATCTCCTAAACCTCCATGGTTTAGGGGATATTTACTAAAAAGCCAAGCACTGATGACTATGGCGCATGTGCACTTTAGAAAGGGCACATCATGCCGTTTCTAATAGAGGTCATGTTGTGACTGGTGGCTCCTGCGAGCGTGCATGGGAATGGTGTCACGCGACTCCAGCCAGTCACAGAGCCAAAGTCTGCGGCCCCGGAAGGAAGAGGGGTGAAGATGGATGCTCCCTGCTAGTGGGGACAACGGAAACATCGCAGGCTTCAGTTTCAGGTAAGTGACACATAATTGGCTACTATGCGATGCATAGTAGCCCATTATGCTTTACCTTTGCAGAGAAATAAAGAGGAAGTAAAACCCACAAGGGTTTACTTTCTCTTTAAGTTTTGGCAATAAAACCTTGAAGCTGTTTCTTTTTTATGTGGAGTTGCACCAGATTTAGTATTTTCCAGCTTTAGTAAACATAGTTATTCAGGTTACCAAAAAAAAAATATCCATTAAGTTCACCAAAGAAGAAAAAATATACCTTGTAGTCTTGGAACCATAAACCCTTAAATTAATGAGAGGAAGGTCAAACTCTCTTATAAAAAAGGACCAATTAATCTAAAAGGTAAAAAATAAATGTACTGTTCTCAAAGACGATCACATAACTTTAGATCAACATTCTACTATATTATAACAAATTATTTTAAACTCATCCAACCCAAATTTAAAGAACTCTACTGAGTCATTTACAAACAATTCCTGTAAGGCCCCATTCACACCTGAGCGTTTTGTAGCTTGTCGCCTGAAGCTACAAAACGCTGGAGGGGAAAAAATACATTATTCTCAATGGAGATGGTTCACATCTCCACTCCAAGTCGCCTGAAGCCCTACGCCTGAAGCTCAAACAATTCCCGGACCCTTTTTTGTCACGCGAATCGGGCTGATTTGGGCGTTTTCATTCCCATAGAAACTAATGGAAATGCTCGATTCGAGCGTTTAGCGCGACAACGAGCGTTTCTATGGGAGTTTTGACGCTGTATCTGCTCAAGAAAAAATATAATTTACATAATTTAAATAAGGAAATGACATAAAGGACATAAAAAAATACACAGGAAGTGCACAGATCACCATTTTTATCTCACATGGAGAACATAAATATGGATGAAGAACTGGATGAGACAGTATGTCTCCTAGATCAGGAGAGGTTTATAAGAATGGTGAAGGAGCACCCCTGTCTATATGATACGAGAGATCCATGCTACAAACTGCGAGCGAGCAAGAGAAGGGCATGGAACCAGATTGCCATCCAAGTTTTTCCAAACTGGGCAGACCTAACTGGCCATGTGAAGGATGAGAAAGGTAAGAGAAACCCCTGCAAACATAACCACAATAGGGACATAATAGATTGATTAGTACATTATAAGGCCCCTTTCACACTGGGACAGTGCGGGTGTTGGTGGGTTGGCGCTTTGCCGTTATTTCGTATGTGGTATGCGGTGGCTAGCGGGGCTGTTTTAACCCCTGCTAGCGGCCGAAAAAGGGTTAAAAACTGCCCTGCTAGTGGCTGCTAGAACGCTGGCAAAGGGCCGCTGCAGCGGTGCTTTGTGTGCGACTGCGGCCCTTTGCCAGCGTTCTAGCGTCCGCTAGCAGGGCAGTTTTAACCCCCGCTAGCGGCCGAAAAGGGTTAATGCAGCAGTGCAGCAGTGCAGCAGGGTTAAAACTGCCCTGCTAGCCACCGAAAAAGGGTTAAAAACGCATGCAAAGCACCGCTGCATTAACCCTTTTTGGCCACTAGCGGGGGTTAAAACTGCCCTGCTAGCGGACGCTAGAACGCTGGCAAAGGGCCGCAATCGCACACAAAGCACCGCTGCAGCGGCCCTTTGCCAGCGTTCTAGCGGCCGCTAGCAGCGGCGCTTTGCCGGTGGTATAGCCACGCTGGCCCATTGATTTCAATGGGTAGGAGCGGTATTCACCGCTCCAAAGATGCTGCTAGCAGGACTTTTTTTACCGTCCTGCTAGTGCCCCGCTCCAGCACTCTTGCTTTCACAGTGCAGTGAAAGGAGTCGCTTTTTCAGGTGCTATACCGGCTCCTTTCTCTCAATTGTGAAAGCCGGAGGGCTTTCACACTGGAGCGGTGCGCTAGCTAGTGAATACACTGCTCCTTCACTGCTTCTGCCTGAACAATGCCACAGTGTGAAAGGGGACTATGCATGGGAGTATGAGTATAGTATTAGCAGAATGTCCTAAATACATGATGACACACTCTGACCCCTAGTGGATATTGGAAGGATACTGCATAAAAAAAATATATATTTCTAAAAAAAAAAACATGGGACTTCTTGTCAATACATCCAAGCATTTTTAATAATAAATCAGTACAGCATAGTATATACTATGGTTGTATTTACAAAGAACTAAAGTTTATTAGATTGCCTCAAGCTGCCATGGGACCTGTCCTGCTGGTGACATGAAGTAGGAGGCAAATTGATCCCTGACCTGTGTCCCTTGTCTGCTTCCACGAACACCGGTCCAATGAGCCCTTTCCATGTTCTCATGGACTGGGTCCTCAAAGTCAAATCCATCCCGCTGGCGAACAAAATTGTGCAAGGCACATGCAGCTTTGACAACACAAACTGCATTTTGCATGTAGAGAACAATCGGAGTGTGCAGTACCCGCCATTTGTTGGCCAATATGCCAAATGCACATTCGACAACGCGACGTGCTCAAGTTAGTCTATAATTGAACACACTCCTATGTTCCGTCAGGTTGTGCCCCGAGTAAGGCCGTAGCAGATGCTCACTCAGAGCAAAGGCTTCATCTCCAACAAAAACACTGGGTAGGGGAGGGCCATTTTTGCCAGGGAGTGGCCTGTTTTCTGGAAGGTCCAGAGAATTGTTGCGCAGCAGGTGTCCAAATGATGAATGTGAGAAAATAGCAGAGTCAGCGCTGCTACCATATGCTCCAATGTCAATGTAGCTGAAGCAATAATTGGCATCAGCCACTGCCATTAGAACAAAAGAAAAATATTTCTTATAATTGAAAAACTGGCTTCCACTACCCATGGGCTTTACGATACGAATATGTTTCCCATCGATGGCTCCAACACAGTTGGGGAAGTTGCAGCGTTGCCAGAAAACATCCGAGATCCTTGACCAATCTTCCGCTGTCGGTTTTTTGAATACAATATCCTTTAGTATGTCGTAAATGGCAGAGCAAGTGTCACGAATTATGTAGCTTGCTGTGGATTTCCCAACACGAAAGGCATAATGTATGCTCGCTAAAGATTGTCCGGTTGCTAGGTACCTACAAAGAAATAAACATATATATTTTAATGTGTTTTTTAACAGTTATACTGCTTAAAATAAAGTGGAAGAAGAGTATACGTGATGCCTACACTCGACATCTAAGACTGCAAAGGGAATTTAGGAGTGGATCTGGGGCATGTGCTCCGAGAGATTATCTACATGCAAAAGAAATGGAATTCCTTCGGCCAATGCTGGCTTTGGGGCGGTAAGCTATCATCTGTGTACGAATGTCATTAAACAAAATTTAAAGAGAAAGTTATAATAATTCAATTCTATTTTCAGGACTGAAAACTGCTGGGAGGACAGTAATCCAAATGAGGTTTTGGACACAGATACTAGTCAGCAAGCAAGCCAAGCATCAGGTGATCAAAGTCAGCAAGCAAGCCAAGCGTCAAGTGATCAAAGTCAGCAAGCAAGCCAAGCATCAAGTGATCAAGGAGGCCAAGATCTGGAGAGCCAATTGTCGACTCCAGCACGGTCTACATCTGAGACACATGTGCGAGATGAGACGTCCCCACTATCTATTTCTGCTCGTGTACCTGCTAGAGCAATAAGAAGGAAGGCTCCTGATCCTGACTTCAACCGCATGCTGGACATTATGACCAGTATGTCAGAAAAAATTAGCAGCAACAGGTCTCATGTGCAGGTTTCTGCAAGATGTCTGGAAGGTCTGATGGAGAAGGTACCATCAGAACTCCAGGCAGACATGTTGGCAGGTACCATACGCTATATTGCGACTTTTATACCACCAACCCCCACATATAGGTCCTCAGAGCCTCCGCCACCTTATGGTCCCTATGCAAATCACCCCCCGCCCCATCTGCCAGCACCACCATCCTCTCATTACCTTCCTCTGCCAACACCACCACCTTCAAATTACTTTCATCTGCCAACACCACCACCACCACCACCACCTTCTAATTGGCAGCAAAATGAGAATCCCTCTACCTCCAACTGGTCACAATATGGCCATGCAATGAATGTGGTGAATACACCCAATGAGGGAGACAACTCCTCCCAAACATTCCATAGTCTCTATTTTTTTTTTTTTTTTTTTTGATTCATGAGCTACGTTAGCTCTATTTCTTTGTTGAGCTGTATATGTGCAAAACGCACAAACAAACAGAAAAAGTTATAACAGAAAAAGTTATATTTCAGTAATATTTTAAATAAAAAAAATAAAGTTTTTATTTGGCTTTAAAAATGTGTGATTGGTGTTTATTTTAGGCATATAAAAAATTATTCATATTAGGTTCTTCATTAAAGTGGTTGTATACTCATTTTTGTTACTTTTACCTACAGGAATGCCTATAATAAGGTTTACCTATAGGTAAAAAAAATATCTCCTAAACCTGTATGGTTTAGGAGATATTCCCCTCGGTATGCGCTGCTGACTGCAGCGGTGCATGCACACAAGGGGATTCTCAGCCTGAAAATCCGGCAGTGGCTGGCCGGCCGGAATGAAATCTCCCGTGCGCATGCGTGGGAGTGACGATATCACGGCTCCAGCCACTCACAGCGCCAGAGCCGCGATACCTGGAAGAAACGCAGAGGGAGCATGTCAGCTCCCTCGGCGTGGATCGGGCTAGATGTCGGGGCCTCGTTCTAAGGTGAGTATTTCATAATGAGCTAGTATGCGGTGCATACTAGCTCATTATGCCTTTTGCTTTGCAGGGGTAAAAAAAAAAGCGGGTTTACTACCGCTTTAATCTCAGTTAAGCCCCAAACCAATTTTGCAGCCAAAGGACCAGGACCATTTTTGTGATTCGGCACTGCGGCGCTACAATTGCGTGGACGTGCAACGTGGCTCCAAAACAAAATTTATGTCGTTTATAGGGGCTAGTTTTATAGCATTTTTATCTTTTTTTTTTTCTTTAATGACGGCGATCAGCGATTTTTATTGTAACTGCGACATTTTTTGCAGACACATCGGACATTTTTAACACATTTTTGGACACTGGCAGGAAGGTGTTAACCACTAGGGGGCAGTGTAGGTCTTATGTATGACGTTATGTGTTTTTTTATTTTAGTGGGCGTGGCCTGGCATGTGACGTCACTGATTGTCTTTCCGATCGGTGACAGCCACAGTAGGAAGCACAGGGAGAGGTTTGTCTACTCGGATCTCTCCTCGTTCTTCAGCTCTGTGACCCGATTGCGGGACACCAGCGGCGATCAGGTCCGCTGGTTCTGCGGCCACGGTCACAGAGCTCAGGACCGGGTCAGGAACGCACCACCGGCGGGGCACTCCCGATCCACGGCTGGGCACTGAGCAATGTACAGGTATGTGCTTGTGCTCAGCCGTGCCATTCTGCTGATGTACATTGGCGTGAGGTGGTAAGTGGTTAAAAAATTAAATAGAAATATGACAATATTACCTCAGTGTGATAATTAGTCGTTCCACAGGGGGTATACTGTTCCTAAAATATGTGTCCATTCGCTGCAACCGACTACTGAGTAAACCCAGTAACTCATGAAAGCTGTGAAAAAAAAAAAAAAAAATATGCCGTTTATGAGTGAACATTATAATATAAGACAGGAACAATGTCAAACATCATGAATTCAACTATTTTGACTAACCTTTTTATGGACATCCTGGTGTAGTCCAAAAATTTATCTTCATGGTCACGTAGGTCACTGTACATAACCCAAAATTGCCCTCTCTCTTCCCGATCGGCAATTACGGGGTGTATCCAATATCTGCGTGCCCTCTTCTTCCTCCTCTATTGTTCATGCAGAAAAAATGTGGCAACAGCGGATGCTGCCACAAAACATGCCATCTCATCGTCACTCATCTTTATAGTAGATATGGCGCAGAGAGCACAATGCTGAACCGGAAGTACATGAGCACAATGCTGAACTGGAAGTACATTAAGTACAGTACTCAGGAAGCAGATGAAAAATATTTTTCCTATTGGCTGAAAAAAAACGCTGAAGTTAAAAAACGCCGGAAAACGCTGTATGCAAACGCGCGTTGTCGCGCGAATACGCGCGAAAAACGCGCATCAAAACGCCGGTAAAAACGCTCAAACACGCTACGCTCAGGTGTGAATGCAGCCTAAAAGACTATCCCACGCTTTCACAATTCTTACAGATCAGAATCAGATCAATGCATGGAGTTTAAACCTTGTTTCTTCTGTTCACTAAGAATGCTTTTTTGCTGTGACATTTCTTATGGAGTATTTGTGCATTTGTGCAGAGAATATATGCCACCTTAATTATCTCTTCTCAAAAGTGAATAAATTAAGTTCAGTAAACCCTTTCTCGTAGCTGTGGTCTCCATGCCCCATCATTTTGCTGCATGTCTCTGCACTCTTTACGATTACACAACATTCTAAAATGAAACTGCATATTTTAATACAAGAAGCTATCTTGTTCACTATGTAAGTTAAATAATTTTTTAAGGCTATAAATGTTAACATACACAGACAACCTGTGGGGAACCAAATACACCTCTTTCGTGTAGCGGCAGGCTCCTGAAGAGCATGCGCTATGTTTTTCAAAGTTAAAATTTTACCCAAACTACAGTTTGGTTTGGGTCTATTTGTCTAAATTTGACTTGTGTCAGTGTGACTGGACTGTAAGATGTTCAGCCTGGCCGCGGGGGGCACTGTCTCTGGTGGCAGGCGTGGAAATATGGTCAGGCGCTTAAGTTACTCTCTTTCAGAATAAGGTCAGTGGGAGTGGCCCTCTTGCTGTGCCCTCTATGAGAGGGTATTTAAGATGCGAACGTCACGTGGTTCGGGGTTCCGGTCCAGTATGCTGTGCTGATTATATGGCCCTGGACCTCCTGACCAGCCCCCCAGGAAGGCTATGGCCTGGGGTGTGGATCCACCGACTTTAATGCCTTGGGGCTGGCTAGCCCAAGGCGTGGGAACTAAGGAAGGATTCCAAGGTGGATGGGTGATGACTCCAGTTTGGGAGAGACCCATTAAACTTCGAGCATTCCAGGGGAGGGCTCTTTATAAGAATACCACGTGTGAGTTTGGTTTTCTTAACAAGAGCCTGGAAGGGCTGAAGTACCCAAGAGAATCCGGTCTTGTGGATATTACCAAGCAGGCTGAAAGATCCAGGTATCCCACAAGTGTTATACAGCTTAGTTTCCCTACGTGTTCTGCAACAATGTCGGTGATAAAGACTTTGTTCCCGAGTAAACACCTGGTTGGCTGCTAGGCCTTGTGAGAGAGGGACTGTCCAACCTGAGCGTTCATCCAGCTGCGAATGGCTATTCTTTGGATGTAGTCAAAGTAAGCAAGTTCCTTAACGTTTATAGACTTTGACATTGAGAGTACCTGAATTCCTTTCCAACCCTCTTATCCCAAGTTGAAAGACTGTTCAATGGTTGAAGTTTGCAAATAAAATCCATTCAACTGGATCTATTGTAATTCTCAAGTTACTGGGTCATCTACCATGGGACATCCTCTAAGCATGCAACAAGGAGAAGCGGAAGGTAACGGTAAGCCCAAAAATAACCAGCAGCTCCTTCGGGGTTAGTGCTATATTAGCATAGTACAAATATACTACATTAACAGCCACTCCTTTGTCTAAGTTAGTCGGAGTCGCTTACTACAGGTCCTAAAAGTGAGTATATTTCTATGACAATTTCTGCTTTTCATAAAGCCATGCTGGTTTTCACTTAGATTTTTTCTGACATATATTCATGACTTCTATCAATACCTCAAATATCTATTCTTCAAAAGAAGGTGCCATAGGTTACTAGGTAAAGCTGTTTGTGCCTTTTTCAAATAAAGGTAGCACATTTTGTTTGCACTAATCCATTGGCATCAGGTTAGTCATTAACTATTTTACATCTGGTGGTTTTAATCAAATGGCTGAATTATGCCCTTATAAGGGAGGGTGGACATACATATACATCCTTTCTAGGTAGGTAACGGATACACCCAGCATGTGCACAAAGCCACTACTTCCACTATCATTATACAGTGAAAAGCATCAACTAAAGACATAGAGCCATCTGGAGTCAATTACAGCAATTTCAAATGTAAATAGCATAGTACTGTTTACAATGCAGAGCACCCTCCTTCTTCTCCCACTAGAGGAAGGGGATAAGGAAGATTTAATGAATGAATCCTCCTGGCAGTGGAGAAGGAAATCTGCAATCAAAGGTGTGTGTTTGTATGTGTGTAATGTGGGAAGGAGTTAAAGGCCCACTGACCACCAATGTCATGGAGTTGTTTGGGCAGATTTAAAGTGCCGTGACCACCAATGATGGAGAAGGGGGAGAGATAAAAAGCCACTGACCATACCAAAATTGTGAGATTTCGAAGGGAGAATAAAGGGGGATGTTAAAAAGTCACTAATTTCCAATGGCAGAGGGTGAGCGTTGTTAAAATGCCACTGGCCACCAATGATTGGTCAGATAGCTTTTTGAGGTGGATTTAAGGCCCACTCATCACTGTCAATTGTGTCATTGTTTTGGATGGTGGTAAGTGTTTTTTGTTTACCCACAACATATACCTACTGCGCAGAAGGAAATTTATTTTTCAGGGAATTTTCTTAAATTTATCATAGGAAACTTTCACTTGGTTCTATATGTGTTCTGTTGCTTGGAGCAACTTTTAAAGGCTAAACATACCTTAATAAATTTTTTAACCATATTAATACTAACGTGTTTCTTTGTTTCCAAAAATGGAAGAAAAAAAATAGATCAACTTGGGGTGTTCATTTTTAAAATGTGGTCAATTTGGGGGTGTTTATACTATCCTTCCATTTTTATTTACTGCCACCAACACATCTCAGCTGGAATGTGTGTCCCTTTGTATTCAGCAGCTGCACAGCACAGATCACGCCATGAAGCCAAACTGTGCCAGAACACTGGAGCATAAAGCTGTGGGTGGTTCTTACACCATCACATTTCTTCCAAAAGACTGTAGTTTTAAGGATCAGTGTAGATACCAACTCATGGCCTTCTGCTCCAGCAACCATCTGGGATTCATAACATCACCTTGATCTGTGCTTCCTGGCTGTTGCATGTTTTAAGACTTGGTGGTAGATAAGGCGGATGTGTTGGTGACAGCAAGAGAAGACTGCCCTCCACCAGTGACTGGACGGATTCTGGGAGTTTCCACTATGCAGTAGAGTCTTTGAACAGCCTTAAAGATATACCTAGCGGATTAGCAGCAGTGGACTATTAATGAAGATGTGTTTGCTTTTGATTGTTGTTTGCATCTGTGACTGTCAGCTTAAAGTGATTGTAAAGTCTTATTTATTTTTATTTTTTTAAATAACAAACATGTTATACTTACCTGCTCTGTGCAGTGGATTTGCATAGGGCAGCCTGGATCCTCTTCTTCTTGGGTCCCTCTTCTGTGCTCTTGACTCCTCTCTCTTGTTGAGTGCCCCCACAGCAAGAAGCTTGCTGTGGGGGCACCCGAGGCGACCTGCAGCTCTGTGTGTCCATTCAGACACTGATGTGTGGTTCAGCCCCAGCCCTCTCTCTCCTGATTACCTAACTGACTTTGCTTGACAGCAGCTGCAGCCAATAGCGCTGCTGCTGCATCTCAGTCAATCAGGAGGGAGAACCCCTGGATGGTCGAGGGACTCGTGGACATCACTGGACAGAGATGGGGCTCAAGTAAGTATTAGGGGGACTAAGGGGGGCTGCTGCATAAAAAAGGCTTTTTATCGTAATGCATAGCAACCACTTTAAGGCCTCTTGCACACTATACTGCTGCCAAAATACTGAGTGTTTTCAGACATATGGGCATTTTTTTTTTACTGATCTAAATGCAGTTTATTGTTTTCAGTGTGACTGCACACACAGGTGTATAAACACGTGATGTGTATAGACGATTAAAAGAAATGCAGACATCAGTTTCTGGACAGTATTTTATGCACATAGAGACATATGCATACAAATGCGCACAAATTGCTTGTTAAATGTTGATTTGAAGGTTAGAATGTATTTATCCCACGTATGTGCATAAATGCAAATACATGTAAATATATAAGGAAAATAAACACCTGAAATTTCAGCCAGGAATATTAATGTTCATACACTACATCAGTAAGCATCAGTAACATGTGCAAGTAGCTGCATTTCTCAGTCACTTCCTACATTGTGGATCACACTCCATTCTCATTTGTTCATGCACAATATGATGAACTTGCTTCAAACAGCTTCTTGCTTCTCTAGCTTGTGCATGTTTGATAATTTTTTAGGCATGAACTGTTCTTATTGAAGTGCATAACTTTCGATTTATCAACATTTCACCTTATTTACCACAAAGTTTCCCAGTCAAACAGTGTAAACAGTCTCTGTAAGTTGGAGTCATCCTGTAAAGTATCATCTGCAAACACAGAAATTGTACTTGTAATGCCAAACACATCATTTATAAATAGGTTAAAAAGCAAGGGCCCAAACACTGAAAACTGAATTTAAACGTTATTTTCACTAGAACTATAGGAAATGATTAATCCCAGCATACCTCTGTACCATGTTGCTCTGTTGTCTGCAGATCCCCCAATAATCTGGGTTTAGTTGTGACTTTGTATCATGTGACACTCTGTATATCTGGCTGATAGATCGTCTCTTCCACAGCCATTTCTTACAGCAGCTAGAGTCTGTTAATGGGGAGGAGAAAGCCTGCCTCAGGTCCAATGAATTGCTTGCAGTGAGATGGAAGGACAAATGTAACATTTTCATTATGTCTTCCATTCACACAGACACAGCAATCCAAATTACTACGGCGACTGGTGTTGTTGAGAAGCCCGTTTATATCCATGAATACAACCTTAAAATAGGAGTGGTGGACTCTGTACTTAATTGGCTGTAAGGCCAGACGCTGGTACAAAAAAGTTTCTGTATACTTATTCCAATTGGCTCTGTTCAACGCTTATGTACTATACAAAGCATCTGTACGAACTGGATACTTCCTAAAATTCCAGGAAGAGATCATCACAGCCCTTTGGCATCCAGAAGGTGTTGTTGCCCAATTTCCTAATCCAAATGCAGTGAGCCGTCTGGGTGAGAGGCATTTTCCAGATGTCCTCTTGGTACCCCCACCCAAAGATCACCCCAAAGAAGATATTGTGTCTGTAGAAAATGCAGACAAAGGCATGACACCCACTATTTTTGTCCATCCTGTCCTGGCCAACCTGGTCTCTGCATCGGGACTGTTTCCATCGCTACCACACACTAGTCGAGTATTAGTCTAGGGTACAGCATGGCACAGTTCTAGGGCACACTTTCACATAGGGCCTCCAAAGATGTTAGATGGCCATCGCATTTTAAGAGACCCGAGCCTGGAACCTTTACAGTTACAAATAAAAGTGTAAAACACATTAAAATGTATATATATATATATATATATATATATATATATATATATATATATATATATATATATATATATATAAATAAATAAATAAAAAATTGTTGTTTTACTGTTCTTACTGTTTTATTGTATTTTATGCTATACTGTAATGTTTTATTGTTACTGTGTTTTATCGTGTTTGCTTTGCAGGTATGTCATTCTACTGTTTTATTGTATTGTTACTGTGTTTTATTGTTAACCATTGTTTGCTTTGCAGGTACATCATTCAGCTGCAGCACTGATTTTTTTATCTTGACAGCAACAGGGTTTGCTCTCACGATACTTAAAGCAGTGACTTCAGCACTGTAGGAGTTGATTTCACCACTTAAAAAAAGCATAGGGGCAGGGGTGGACATTAGGGCCGGATTGCCCCTATCCTTCGGCATATATTTTTTACTCTTTTTTTGGCAGAGATTGCAATTAAAAAAATGTTGTTTTATTGAGTTAATGTTTTATTGATACCGTGATTTATTGTTAACCATTGTTTGCTTTGCAGGTATGCCATTAAGCTGCAGCAATGATTTATTTATTTTGACAGCAGCAGGGTTTGTTCTCACAATACATAAATCTGTGACTCCAGCACTGTAGGGGGTGATTTCACCACCACAGTTGAAAAAAGAGCATATATGCTGAAGCATAGGGGCAAGGGTGGACATAGGGGCATATCGCCCCTATGCTTCGGCATACATTTTTATTTACTTTTCCTGGCAGAGATTTCTTCATCCACATCAATCAATGTAAATGGAGGAATCTGTTAGATTCTTTTTTTTTTCGTTTGGCCCATGGGCTAAACAAAAAAAAAAGAATGGTGCATGTATGCCCATCATTAGAAGTGGGTGGATGCAGGGCGGTATTCTAATGATGGGCATACCACCGATTGATCAATATGAATGGAACAATCTGTTAGGTTCTCTTTTTTCATTTACCATAGGCTGCATGAAAAAAAGAACATTGCAATATATGACCAACAAGCACCAGCAATGTATTGGTATGTTGCTGGACTTTGAGTGGTTATACCGGAATGAAGCCTGCAGGTTTAACGTCCACCCCACCATCTTCCATGGTTTTCTCAGGCTCTCCGCCACCGCAGAACTCGAGAATGCTGGCAGTGGTTCCGCCAACTGGCCATAGAGCTGATCAGAGAACAGAATGGCTCCAATCATCTCTATGGCCTAAGAAACCAGAAGATACGAGCAATTGATGACTTTGGTTTCGTGGGATATTAACAGCACCATTGGGAAATGGACATGCATTTGTTTTCGTCCGAATGCATTTTCGTCTGAATTTCAGTTTTTATGTTATCCTTTTAACAAACAATAACGAAAGTGCAGAATATGAAAAAACGAAAGATCCTACATAAAAAAAATGCTTTATTTTTGTTTTCGTTGTGACAGCAGTTCGATATAGATAGGAGGGAGATTCGACATGACGCTGACAATAACAATCTTTGTCTATGGAACCTGTGGTCGAATGTGCCTAACCTTAACTCTATTAGTTCAGGATTATTCTACATAGAGAGAAAAGATTCAAGATAGAGAGAAAAGATGAGACATGGAGAGAAAAGATTTGACATAGAGAGAAAAAAATCGCTGCTGGAATTGGGTGGGGGAAGTAAAATAAAAATAGTGATGATGATGAATGTTATTGGCTGATTGTAACCAAAGAGGAAGAAAAGTAAAATAGCTAGAACTAAGTGCACACCTACAGCCAACTTACTTTCACTTACGATTGCTAGCAGAGAGAGACACACACACTGAATAATTTCAGAAGACAGTCAATCTTCGCTGGTCCGTTTGTCAGAGAACCTAAATTATTTAGCAGTTAAGCAGAAGCACAGCAGCAGAACAATAGTGAAGAAAGCTACAGTTCAACTTAACTTTTTCATAATAATCTGCTGCTACTGTGTTAGTGTTGTGAACATGATAGTGATACTAGTGTTGCTAGTGTTTCTATTGTTGAGATGTACAAAGCTTGGGATGTCTTTTAATAACTTAACTCTGCTTTCCACTTCTCAACAACTTTATCGATGACCTGGCTGGTGTGTTTTTTGGCCTCCATGATGCTAAGGTTCACCAAAAAACCTCTGAGGGCTTCACATAACAGCTGTATTTATACTGAAAATAAATTTCACACAGGTGGACTCTTTTTACCAGTTAGGACAAGACAGACATAATCTCCATGGGAATTGGGATTTTAAAGGCAGGCAGCACACCAATATGTATAAATTATAAAAGTTATTGACAGTTTATTGAAAAAAGTTTAAAAACATAGAAGTAAATCATCATTTATATATAAAAATAAGAAAACATGTAATTAGATTACCTACCACCTTAGGGTGTATAATTATGAAAAGCCACGTACTACTGTTGCAGAGGATGTAGCGAAGGAAGGCTCCCCAATGGAAGGTGGACCAGAGAGTGCAAGCATGCCGATGGCAGGCTCCCCCAATGGAGGTCCCTCCAGACTTGGAGGCTGCCATTCACAAACACCCTGTCAGGTGTTGGACACTTCAGGTAAAAAATGGGCACTATTGATAGGGAAATGGAAATCAGAATTACCTTTGTCCCTGCAGGAATACAGAGCTCCTATTTGCACAGGGGAAAGGCAGGCTATTTAACAACATGGTTGTCCAATAAGAGTCACTAACAATAGGGCATATAATATTTTATTCTAGTAAGTGGTTACCCTAGATTTTAGTTAGGGCAATCAGAGTAAAGGGGCTGAATACACATGTACGCCACACTTTTCAGATATTTATTTGTAAAAATAATTGAACATTTTGAAAAACATTTATTATCCTTCCACTTCATATTTATGTGCCACTTTGTGTTGGTCTAACACATAAATCCGCAATAAAATACGTTTACGTTTTTGGTTGCAACAAAATGTGGAAAATTTCAAAGGGTTTCAATACTTTTTTCAAGGAACTGTAGCTGCTTCCACTAGTATGCACAGATGCTACAAACATAAATACATAGATAAATGTGTAGCACTATCCCTTTAAGATTAATAAATATAATATACACACAATAGAGAATGCAATGCACACAAAGTAAGTGCATTATCCAAACACAATATGAATATAAGCTTATAAGTCCACCACACTGATTGTGAAATATTATGTAAAAGTCCGCAAAAATTATATGTGTAATAATGACTTCTTGTTTCCCGTCATATTCTATATTCTCTTTATGTCTTGTCGCAGTTATTATTTTATCTTTTATTCATGCATAGTGCAATTTACAGATAATGTCTCTAATTTCACCAGACTTTACCCTTCTCCCTCCAGCTATTCTATGCACCCGATCGATCAACAGATCGTCTATGGACAAATCCTCATCCAACCCTTGGAAGATCCCCTGTAACACCGAAATCAAGTCCCTTGAGTTCACATTTTCATCCAGACCTCTAATTCTTATATTGTTTCTTCTGCTTCTATTTTCCTGTTCATCTAAAGCAGTTCTAGCTTGTACTAATTCCTTTTCCTGTTCGTGTAATCTCTCTTTTAGTTGAGACATCTCTTGCTCCATATTTGTCATTCTTACATCCAGTCTGCCTATTGTCTCCTGTGTTTTTTGGGTAGATGTTTTAATCTCTTGTATTTCAGTTTTATAGGTATCCTCCAATCTGTGTATATATTGATCCATGTCCGCCCTACTAGGGAGGGAGCGGATATATGTCCTTATGTCCCAACTTTCATTATCTCCTTCCCTTTGTTCTGCTAGTAATCCTGTTATCTCTATCGGTAAGCTGTTCCTGGGGTGATTCGTTGTTTCCTCTCCTAGTGTCCCCAAAGACGCTGATGTTTCTGTTTCTGTCATTTCTAATAATTCCTGTGATATTTGTAGCGTATGCCCTGTTTGCTGAGGCGATTGAGATTGAGATTGACCCTGTATCTCTTTCTGTTGGTGCATTTGCTGAAAAAATTCCTTAATATCAGTGGTTTGAGTGGCCTGGGCCCCTGTGGTGCCTTTATTTATTCCCTCTTTTTTGTCCTTTTTTTTTTTTTTTTTTACTTTGTGGTGTTTTACTACCCCTCTTTGGTGCCATATCTTGTCCTTTAGTTTTTCCTTTAGTTTTTCTGTGGGGTTTTTCTGTGGGGATTTCAACCCTTCAATCCGGCGAGGGCATCGGTGCGGGGGCGGAAGCCCACGGCCGATGCCGATAGCTGTTTGACCGTCCACGTGGCGGGGCAGTTCCGGAGGAATCAGGCAGGGACCAGGAGAAACCCCAAAGGGAGCAGCGGGGGTGCCCGTAACAGGAGGCAGAGAGCAGAGCTCCTCAGATCCTCAGGGGAGCCTCGGATGGAGTGATTAGACCGCCAGAGAGATCCGCCAGAGATCCGAGGACACAGCAAAGCACAGTAAAGCACAGTAAGGCAAGTAACAGCAAGGAAAAGAAAAGAAAAGGAAAAGAGAAAACAGCAATGAAGAATACAAGAGGGAAGTAAGATGTAATCCTTATAATAAATATATTAAAGTTCATTTCGAATTAAGTAAAGACTGCGAGCTTTGGAAAAAAAATTTTTTTTCTGGTTTCAAGGATTAAAGAACTGCATATATATTAGATAATAATAGAAAAAAAGAGAAAAGACCATGGGAAAGATCTAGAAAAGAAGAAAAAGAAAGGAAATAAAAAAGGGAAGAGTGCATTCAATGATAAAAGTGATTAAAATCAAGGATGGTCGTTTGCTGTTAAGGCTAATGGTTTAGCTATGGGAGTTCAGCTAATTGATTAACCCAAAACTTAAAAAAAAAGCTAAGTATACAAAAATATAAAGGATTGGATTAATTTAGGTATGACCTATAACGGACTGTTTAACTAGATATGCACACAAGAGTATTATATCTAAAACGCTATTGAGATACACTGGATCATTGACAGTCTATTTAAGAACATTGCTGACAAGCACTGCAAAAAAAGGAAAAAGAAAGGAAAAGGGATTTTTTTTAATTTATTTTTTTAAAGGGACACTAACGTTGTTTATGTCTTTATCTTGCAGGTTTTTTTTTTTTTTTTTTGGATAGCCAAAAACGGGTTTACAACCACTTTAAGCTTATATTGAGATTGTGTTTGGATTTTGCACTTACTTTATTTGCATTGTTTTCACTATTGTATGTGTTTTATATTCACTATTTTTAACGGTATAGTGCCTCATATTTACCTATGTATATTTAATTAGAACCTGTACTCAGAGAAAATGAAGACAAATATTTATTTCATTATGCCATACCAGTCCAGTAAATGCAGGACTTCCTAAGGCATTGACGTAGAAGTAGGTTAGGTGCTTTGACTCTCTAATCTGCACACCTGTTCTAAGTCAGTGAGCCAGAAAGTATTGAAGCAATGACAGACCCATTTTCCCTCACTACGGGTTTTTTTTTAAATAGTAGTTGACACCTCTAGAGTTAGAGCCTTATTAGTGAGGCAGTGCAAAGACCACTTTGCGAATTGGAAAAGTGACAGTTGCTCTTTAACTGCTGATCTGATGTGCTTTTATAATGTAGAAACAGTATGGAATTTCTCACCAACAGCTATCTAATTCTAATTACTATTTGGGGTAGGCAAGTGCAGAAATCCTTATTGTCTTTTTCAAATGCAGCAGCTAAAATCTTTCTTTGGCTGGCATTGCATGTCATTGCATGTAATCCAAATAGACTTTAAGATAATCTCTTGACACAGGAGAAGCTCCAGGGATGACCTAATATAAGTCCATGGAGATTGACTGTGTAGGTGTAGCCAGTGCAAAGTAAGATTTTTGAATGTTATGGTCGCAGGAGGTTAATAAAGCCTAGTAAACACAGGCCAAATGTCGGATAGCATTGGCAGATTCAATAGAAACCAGCCGACATTCTGCTTATGTGTACCGCAGCCAATCCACCAATCCAGCATAAGTCAGCCACTCGGTCTGCTTCTGTCGAAAGGGCATGACCAAAAAAGGTCTGCCAATGGCTGAGAGCGCTGACCGGAGTGTCCTGGTGGTAGGGGGGGGTCCCCCTTGTCAGAACACAGTAGCACAACAGGGGAGGTCAGTGGCTGGTGAAGCAATGGCTGGTATCAGAGCCAGATACAGACAGGTTACATACGCAGCGATCGTTAGAGCGGGAGCAATAATTCTAGCACTAGATCTCCTCTGTAACTCTAAACATGTAACGTGTAAAAAAAATGTTAAAAAGCGTCTCCTATGGAGATATACAATTACTGAAGTTTGTCGCCATTCCACAACTGTGTGCAATTTTAACCACTCGAGGACCAGGCCTATTTTTCAAACTTGTTGTTTACAAGTTTAAATCTTTTTTTTTTGCTAAAAAATTATTATAACCCCCGAAACATGATATATATTTTTTTTCTAACACCCTAGAGAATAAAATGGTGGTCGTGGTATTTGCGCAGCAGTCTTACAAGTGCACTTTCTTTGGAAAAAATACACTTTTTTGAATAAAAAAATGAGACAACGGTAAACTTTGCCCATTTTTTCTATATTGTGAAAGATGATGTTACACCGAGTAAATGGATACCCAACATGTCACGCTTCAAAATTGCACCCACTCGTGGAATGGTGACATTTTCAAAAATTCTGTGGGTAGCATGTTTGGAGTTACAGAAGGGGTCTAGGGCTAGAGGTATTGCTCTTGCTCTAACTATCGCGGTGATACCTCACATGTGTGGTTTAAATACAGTTTTCACTTACGTATGCGTTCGCTTCTGTGGAATCTGGGGGGAAAGGAAGGTAAAATACAGATAGACAGGTTAACTGTACTTTCTAATAAATATGGTTATCTTTTCAAAGAGGTGGGGCAGTTGGCTAATAAATCTATATTTATGATAGTTTACGTTTTGTTTGTAAACGTATTTTTGTTGTTTTTTTTTTACTTCATTATTGGAGAAACACTGGAAACTCGGTTTATTTATTATGGTATTTGCTATCCTTGACACTGTGACCATGACAATGCAGGTCACAGTGATGGTGGTTCTACAAAGGACGTTTCTTGACCCCCTTATACTTACCTTACCTACACCTCCTTGCAGCACCTTGCTTCTCTGCAGCTGCTAAAATACCTGGAATTTCTGGGTATGGAGGAGCATATGTGTCCTTCTTCCCTGTGATGGTTCCCTGGACTAGCAGCCGATAACTATGCAAGAACACTGTCACGTGACTTGGAGAGTTACTTCATTGCCTCAATGTAATGTCCATTTCAGCCTTAGCAGAAGAGCAAGTAGCCGTGGGAGCCCAGGAAAGGTGAATATAAGGGTGTCAGGGGATACCATTTGTAGAAACACAGTTCCTTTGCTCTAGAAGTGTACAGTGACAATATCTCTTTAAACACTTGCCGAACGGCTCACGTTAATATACTTCGGCAGAATGGCATGGGTGCACAAAACCATGTACCCGTACGTCACACTGTCATCGGCGGCTAGCCGGCAGCGGTGCACGTGCCCATTGCGTTTCATGGAAGTGTGCCCACGGGTCCTGCTGACTCGATGTCCGCCAGTGGCCCGTGAGCGTGGCGCTGAAAAGCAGAATCCTAGTGATTGGGAGCAGTGATTTCTGTCATCTTCTAGTGTGACCATCCCCCCTACAGTTAGAACACACTGAGGGAATACAATTAACCCCTTGATTCCCCCCTAGTGTCTAACCTCTTCCCTGCCAGTGACATTTACACAGTAATCATTCCATTTTTATAGCACCAATTTCTGTATAAATGTCAATAGTTGTATCATTATGTACCCCCTTCCTCATCCTACATGGTTAAGAATATTTTTATTTTATTGATACACAGACAATAGCAAAATATTAAATAAGCTATCTATCTACAAAATAAATAGCCACAGCAGGGTTGGTGCACTCATTTTTGTCTACTTAGGCAAAGGTGCATTTTATTCATCCCTTGTACCCATCCACTGTCTCCAGCCTCCAACTGTCACAGAATCAGAGATCCTATGATGCCTTGTGACCAGTCCCTGGACCCAGCACCCATCAAGGGTCTATGGCTTGACTAGACAGTCCAGTGTTATTCAGAGCCTCTTGCCATTGGTCAGATCAAGTTTGCCAGTTTTGGAATTTTTGAACAAAGTTATATTCTATTTGATTCTATTCTATTCTTTTTCTATTCTAGTCTTTTCTATTGTTTTCCAAATCAAATGTATTCTATTTAAAATTTGCATTTCAGAAGATGGTTTCTTTCTAATTTATTCTATGATATTTTGTATTCTATTCTATTCCTTTATTTTTTATTCTATTGTATTTTGTTCTTTTTTTTTCTATTCAATTTTTTTCTCTTATACTCTTCTTTTATTTTTATTCTATCCCTTTATTTTCTATTATATTTTTTTCTATTCTTTTATTTTGTATTATGTTTTGTTTAGCTCTATTGTATTATATTATTATATTAAATTATATTATATATATTATATTTTATTTTCTATTCTATTCTTTTCTATTATATTATATTCTTTACTGTTCTATTCCTTTATTTTCTATTCTATTTTATTCTCTTTAAACATTCAAATTCGATTTTAAAACTATTCGAATTCCATTTGAAAACTATTGTAATGTCCTGTACACAAGGTCAGATTTTCCGACAGAAAATGTGCAATTGGATCATGTTGTCGGAAAATCCGACCATGTGTGGGCTCCATCAGACTTTTTCCGTTGGACTTTCTGACGCACAAAGTTTGAGAGTAGGATCTAAAATTTTCCAACAACATGATCCAATCACATAAATTCCGATCGTGTGTAGACAATTCCGACGGACAAAGTGCCACGCATGCTCAGAATAAACAAAGAGACTAAAGCTATTGGCTACTTTATAGTCCCGACATATGTGTTTGACGTAACCTCGTTCAGAATGATTGGATTTTCCGACAACTTTTTGTGACTGTGTGTATGCAGCACAAGTTTCGGCCAAAATCCATCCAATGAATTTTGTGGTCGGTATGTCTGACCATGTGTACAAGGCATTATTCATTTCAAAAACAATTTAATTTCAACTGGAAAACTATTTGAATTTAAATTTCATCCAAAATTTTGTTTCGTTATTTCAGATTTGTTTAAATTTGTTACTATTGTAATTCGGATGCATTCGAATTTCCGATAAACAAAGAATTTGTCCGAATTTCAATTCTGAACAAAACGAACGCTGCAGGTGTGGAAGTCAGAGGCTGAAGTTAACAGCACTTGGGGCTGTGCTGTGCTGTGCCACCTATTACAGTGTACTGAGCTGGGTAAAGGTGCGAGCAGGGCCGGCGCCAGCATAAGCACTGGCATTGGTGCCCACCCCTCTCCTGGCGCCTTCAGGTGCCCCCCTTGGCTGCGTTATGCTGGAGCCGGCCCTGAGCTACAGCGATATTGCTTAGAGTTTAAATAAAGAATTAAAAATGTTTCATGTATACAAAATCAAGAAAGCTGAATTAATGCTTCAGCTCAATTAACATTGCATTTCATTTATTTATAACATTGCACACAGAAGGCGTGAATAATAAAAAGCCTATCATGGTCACAAGGTTCTTTTTACAGAATTTCCCAGTTATGTTAACATTTTCCATTGACAGTACATCTTGTCCGATGTCATCGTGAATTGCCACGTACAACAATGAATACTTATAATGGTTTATTAATAAGGTGCAAGAAGGTAGGAAATCCTTGGAGCATATTATTGTTTTATAGAAAGGTGAACCAAAAAGGCTTAATTATCAAGGGTAATCAAGAATGTCGTGAAAAACATTTATCTTTTACTAACAATACTATTCATTGCTTGGTTTATTAAGCTTTTATACTGTAGATTTAATAAAAAAAACTTTTTATAATTTAAATGTCACTTTCCCCCATTATGCATTTTCATGTTGATCTGCTGCAATAGATGATTTTCTTAAGTGCTATTATTTCCAAAGCTCAATAGCATTGTATGACAATGTGTTACCCACGGTACTGTTACCGGTAATTTATTCTATATAATTCAGAGCAGGATAACATATTTAAGCTGTTTCCATTTTGTGTGAAGTTATATTGGCACTGAAAATTTAAAGTGCTGACAAAAAGTGGTTACTACTCTCTCAATGGCCCTCCACTTACCCAACTTACAGCTACCTACCTATGCTGCCAAATATGACCGAGCATATGAACTCCTACCAGTATGCAATTCTCAGGCGTGAATGGCCAACCATCAGTTCAAAACATTGTCACCTATCCTCTTTGAGTATATACAGTATAACATGTATATTTGCCTCACAAGCCATTTTACAATAAATGTTATAAAAGAAAAGAAATATCATTCAGATGTAAAGTTCTATCCAACAGCCACAGGTATAAATCGAAGATGGGACTTTTCAAAATCCTTACAGTGTATATGAATACTTAGCACTTTAAATGCTTCAACAGTGTGATATGCAATCAAATTTAAATGCAATGGCCACCAATATCAAATCATAATGTCACCAAAAGGTAGACCGGAAACATAATTACCAACTCAGGAAAACATCCAAATATTTTTATGTCCTAGGAAATGTTTGACCTTTAAATGTCTCTTTTATAAAAGCCATCCATGTTTGCCTCTGTGGCATCTGTATTGAGAATGGGGGAAGATCTTTAGCCTCCATTCACACCTATGCAATTTGCTTTTGAGTGATTTTGCAGCGCCTTTTGCTGTACTTTTTTGCATTTTTGCCATGATTTCAATTTTTTGTTTTTTATGCTTTTTTTTTCTTTTATGAAGAATTTGTTGATTAAAAAATGCAAATTGTGGCAAAATCACAGTACAAAACGTATTACATGCTTTTCTGCAGCTTCTCCATTCAACCAAAAAGCAAAAAAACAAAACAAAAAAACAGTTTTGCATTTAAAAAAGTCCCAGACCCTTTCCAAAAACAGAGGCACAAAAAAATGATGTCCTGCGTTTCTGCAAAAAACATGAAAAAATACCTTGGTGTGAATAGAGCCTTACAAAGAAACAAGCATGCAGTCTGGTCATGAGGTCCCCCATAAATTTCATACTAGGGTCTTATCCAAGCATGAAGCCTGGCTGGTCAGAAAAGGGGATACTCGGGTGCGTGCCCCCCAAACCATAATGACCAGTGGACTTTGAAGGGTCAATGAGAGGGCTTTTTGTTAAGCCACCCCCCTCAGTATAAAATGATGGCATTTTTCAGCCATATTTCTTTCATGATTTGGAAGCTGTTCTAGGAATAGGATAGGGAAAGCTAAAAAACTGCACAGGGAGAGATTAGGGTCATTTAGTAAACTGTACTTTAATTCTGAATGCTAGATTTTGGGCAACCCCCCTCTTTGCTGTATGTTCTTTTTATTTATTTATTTTACTTTCTTTTATGGCTGATTTAACCACTTCAGCACCCGGAAGGATTTACCCCCTTCTTTTTCGTTTTGGCACTGTGCTGCTTTAACTGACAATTGTGTGGTCTTGCGACATGGCTCCCAAACAAAATTGGCTTCCTTTTTTTCCCACAAATTGGGTTTTCTTTTGGTGGTATTTGATCACCTCTACCGTTTTTATTTTTTGCGCTATAAACAAAAATAGAGCGAAATTTTCTTTAAAAACGCATTATTTTTTTACTTTTTGCTATAATAAATATCCCCCAAAAATCTATAAAAAAAAACATTTTTTCCCCTCAGTTTAGGCCGATGCGTATTCTTCTACATATTTTTGGTTAAAAAAATCACAATAAGCGCGCACAGCGGGGAATTTAAAGTAACGTACTGGTACATTACTTTGCCCAGCCATGCCATTCTGCTGACGTATATGTGCAGGAGCTGGTCAGGAACTGGTTAAAGAGTAACTCCAACAACTGATCAACTGGTGCACCTGCAGGGCTCTAATGAGGAAAGTGACAAGGTTTGTATCCCTTTAGATGTGATTTGGGAGTATCTCACCAAAAATTATTTTTTTTATTGCTGGGGATGCTCAAAATCTGATTTGAATCTTCTTGCAGACTTCTTGAAAAATCAGTAAGTCAATCACACAAGTAGAAATTACATTTCTGGGGGGCATCCTGTACATCCTTTGTGTACAGAACGTCTCCAGGTAGCCAATATGCACTGCATTTTACAGCTCTGCAGATTATAATGACAGCTCTGCAGATTATAAAGGTAAGGTCATTTTTAAAAACATTCAGCTACAATATACAGTGTGTAACATTATTATTATTTTTGTATCTACTGTTTTTATTATTATTATTATTATTATTATTATTACAATTATTATTAATATTATTGTCTGAAGTTTTGGTTTTAAAGCGGGACTCCGCTTTTTTTTTTTTTTTTTTTTTAAAAGCCAGCAGCTACAAATACTGTGTTAAAATAGTGACACTTACCTGTCCAGCGCGCCCGCGATGTCGGCACCCGAAGCCGATCTCTAGATCGTCTCTCGGGTGCTGCCGCCGCCATCTTGGGTATGGGAAACAGGAAATGGAGCCTTTCGGCTTCATTTCCCGGTTCCCTACTGCGCATGCGCGAGTCGCGCTGCGCAATAAGGACGGTCCCTGCTGCCTCTGGGATCTGTGTGTTTCCCAGCAGGCAGCGGGGCACTTGCGGAAAGGGGCGGGCACTTGCGGAAAGGGGCGTAATCTACGCCCCTTTCCACAGAGAGCTATCCCGGAAGTGGGTGCAGATACCTGTACTGTACAGGTATCTGCACCCCCCTCCCCCCTGAAAGGTGCCAATTGTGGCGCCGGGGGGGGGAGGGTTCCGATGAGCGGAAGGTCCACTTTAGGGTGGACCTCCGCTTTAATTCTGATGTTTCCAGCATTATTGGCTATTTGGTCTTAAATATGACCCCAAGGAGGGATTATTGTATTTATAATCAGATTGTTATGAAAATTTTATTACCGTATATACTCGAGTATAGGCCGACCCGAGTATAAGCCGAGGCCCCCAATTTACCCCCAAAAAACTGGGAAACCTATTGACTCGTGTATAAGCCGAGGGTGAGATATGCCTGTCCATCCCTGTGTGTGTGTCCATCCATCCATCCATCCCTGTGTGTGTGTGTCCATCCATCCATCCATCCCTGTGTGTGTGTGTGTCCATCCATCCATCCATCCCTGTGTGTGTGTGTGTGTCCATCCATCCATCCATCCCTGTGTGTGTGTCCGTCCATCCATCCATCCATCCATCCCTGTGTGTGTGTCCGTCCATCCATCCATCCATCCATCCCTGTGTGTGTGTCCATCCATGTGTGTGTGTGTGTGTGTGTGTGTGTGTGTGTGTGTGTGTGTGTGTGAGGCCTTGTGTGTCCAGCCTACCTGTGTCCCCAGCCTCCGTCCGGTCCCGAGCCTCCGTCCGGTCCCGTCCCGTCCCGTCCCGAGACTCCGTCCGGTCCCGTCCCGTCCCGAGCCGAGCCGAGCCGAGCCTCCGTCCGGTCCCGTCCCAGGATCACCGCTCTTCGTCGGCGCCCATTTTCCTGTTCAAATGCCGCGCCTCCCTGTCTGTGATAGGCGGAACACAATTTCCCAGCAGTCTGTGTTCCGCCTATCACGGCCATCCTTTCATCCTCGTCCGTAGTACGAGGATGAGCGGATGTCCGTGATAGGCGGAACACAGGCTGCTGGGAAATTCAGTGTTCCGCCTATCACAGGCGAAGGCGGAGCCGGAGGCGCGGCTTTTGAATTAGAATAGAATGGCCGCTGTCTGTCTGCTCGACACGCTGATCGAGCAGGCAGACAGCGATGACTCGAGTATAAGCCGAGGGGGGCACTTTCAGCCTCAAAAAAGAGGCTGAAAATCTCGGCTTATACTCGAGTATATACGGTATGTTCTTTCTAGGCCTATTGAAAGGGAATGCTCTTGGAGCCCTGAATCATGTTGGTTAGTTTTTGAATTGTATCCCTGATTTTTTTGGAATAAAGTCGGTGAGGCATTTTCATTTCAATGTTTGCTTCAGTGATAACAGGAAAAGGCCAGATAACTACTGGCCATTTTTTTTTTGCTACTCACAGTGGGCCTAACACTTGACAAAAAGCACTTGTTTTCTGCTGAAGTTACCAAAAAAAAACTTTTTTTCTTACTTTATTGATTCGGATTTGCAATGGACTTTTGTATCTAAATTAAGCTATTTTTTTTTCAAGAAAACAGCGGTTCAATATGCACTGTATTCTGTCGCTAAGAATGTCTGTAAACAAATTGTACTGTTCCATAATATTACATATTCAAGGCATCCCCAAAATGTTATTTTAAAGATTTGTGTATTTTAATATTGTCTTTGAAGCCTTTTGAAAAAAAATCTCCCCTCTGTACAATATTTAAAAAATAAATAATTTTAACCGTTCAGCCGCTGCAGTTTTTTTTGCGGCAGAATGGGACGGGTGGTCGAAGTTACCTTATATCACGTGCGGCTGTGACGATCGGATTAGTTTCAGAACTGATCAGTCTCCAGGCCCAGGCCAATGGCTTCTGGCCTCAACCTGCTGATCAGTTCTGGTGAATGAAATGTTTCCCCTACCTGTAAGTGTAAACACAGGCAGGGGAAGTGATGTCATCTCCCTCTCTGGAATTCCAAATGTGAGTTGCACCAACACTACACTGACACAATACACATAGGGACACTTTCAACCCCCAATCACCCCCCCCCCCCGATTGCCCCCCACCCAGTTAACCCCTTCACTCCCTGTCACTGTGTCACCCAGTGCAGTGTTCATATTTTTCTTTGATCACTGTATTGGTGTTATTTGTAACACTAATCAGCGTTAGGATACATAGTAGTAGGCCCAAATAGGTCTAGGGACCACCCCTGATAAAGGTTTAACCCCTTTATCACCCCCTGTCACTAGTGATCACTGTATTAGTGTCACGGGTGATGCTGGTTAGTTACTAAGTTATTCCTTTTTAGCATCAGGGCATCCTCCGTACATTACCTAATAAAAGGTTTACCCCCTGATCCCCCGGTGGGTGATATCAGTTAGGTTTTAGCACCAGTTACGGTCTGCGTCGCCCCGGGCAGCGTTCGATTAGTGCCAGTAGCGCTAACACCCACACACACACCATACACCACCCTTAGTAGTATAGTGTCTGAATGGATCGATATCTTTGATCTGATCAGAGCTATATCAGCATCCCCAATAGTTTAGGGTTCCCAAAAACGCAGCGTTAGCGTTAGCGGGATCAGCCCAGATACCAGCGTTTAGCCCCTCTGCCTGGCCCAGCCCAGCCCACCCAAGTGCAGTATCAATAGATCACTGTCATTTTTTTCAATGAGTTTTATTTATATTGCAAAGTCCCAACAATTTATTACAGCTGCGGTCAGTTTTAAATGACTTTTTTCCTTTAGAAATGTCATTTTGCTGCGGTACTGTTCTAAACACCAGAAAACTGCACCACTTTACAGGTATACTATAGACACCCCCCAGGCATGATATTTAAAGGAATATTTAATTTTTATTGTTTCACTTTAAGCATTATTAACCACTTTCAGACCGGACCATTTTGCTGGTCAAAGACCAGACCACTTTTTGCGATTCGGCACTGCGTCTCTTTAACTGACAATTGCGCGGTCGTGCGACGTGGCTCCCAAACAAAGTTGATGTCCTTTTTTTCCTACAAATAGAGCTTTCTTTTGGTGGTATTTGATCACCCCTGCGGTTTTTATTTTTTGCGCTATAAACAAAAATAGAGCGACAATTTTGAAAAAAACGCATTATTTTTTACTTTTTGTTATAATAAATATCCCCCAAAAATATATAAAAAACATTTTTTCCCTATACGTATTCTTCTACATATTTTCGCAATAAACGATTATTGATTGGTTTGCGCAAAAGTTATAGCGTTTACAAAATAGGGATAGTTTTATAGCATTTTTATTAATAATTTTTTATTATTTTTTTTTACTAGTAATGGCGGCGATCAGCGATTTTTATTGTGACTGCGACATTGTGGGGGTCCCCAAACATTTTTATGACAATAACTTGCATATAAGCCTTTAAAATTAGCACTTTTTATTTTTCATATTCGTGTCCCATAGACTTAACTGTGTTCGTGTGTTCTTCCAAATTTTTTGCCTGTTTGGATGTTCTGTTGCAAACTGAACTGGTCGGTGTTCGACTCATCCTTAACTGCTAAATATCAGAGCTGTAACTCCAACCAACCACTTGGCATTCAGTAAGAATTAACCTCAAGTATTTGGATGTATTTCTTTGCTTAATTATTATCTTCTTGGGAGGAGCAAAATCTTTTGGGGGGGCCACAGCCACATACAGTATTTACTGGTGGATGTCTTTTACTAAAATTTGTGGAAATTGATGTCACTCTGACTTCATTTGCTGCATGGATTTTAAAGTATTAGTCCTGGTTCACATTGGAACGATTTGACATGTCAAATCACATGTCAAATCGACAACAATTGCTGGCAATGGCACCGTCCTAGTCGGTGCGACGCTGCATTTGCGATGCCTCACCAATTTCTCAAAGTACATTCTGTACTACCTTTTGGGATTTTGGGCAGTGATTTACATTGACATCTGTGAGGAAACCTGCACAGATGTCTCTGAAATTGCGGGCGAAATGGGGACTGACATGCGGGAGTAAAATCATGTGAGTTCAGCTAAACTCGCGCAGCTTCATTACCGCAGCTCAGTGTGCACCTGGGCTTAAAGTCAGAGGGTTATCAAAATTGCTAGACATTTTTACAATGTGGTCAGTAACAGCCCCAGACATTTCTCTTAGCATAAGTTTCTTCTAAAGCAAATTTGTACTTTGCTCATAAAGTGCAATGCAACAGGTTGCCTTAAAGGCAAACTAAAACAGACACATACAACGTACTTACCTCCCTTTCACTCCCCCATGATTTGGTTATACTGCAAGTCATTGGAATTGTAGCCTGCATTAGAAAAACACATGTTTGGTTTAGGCTATAACATTATTTTAAGTGTTTCTCTTATTTTACATCTCAGTTATGTTCCTCTGGACATTTTTCTACTATGCAGAAAATATTTACAAGGATTTTTGGCACAGTTCTATGGAACAAAGAGTACTTATTTTGGAACATAAACACCTGCCAGCTTTCTAAATGAATCCAACTTATCACTTAAAAACAACAAATAACTACTGTTATGTCCACCTGCTTATCAGTAAGTGATCGAAGAAATAATGAGCAAAATGTGTGATCTCAAGGGCAATTGAAAGCAGAATAAATTACCAGAGACCATCGGCATTATACATGTAAAATAAAATATTTATTATGGTATACAGCTCAAAATCTAACTTATTTGTACTTTCCTTTTTGTGTTATATATATATATCAAGTGTAGTCTTTTAAAGAAGTACTAAACAAAAATGTAAATTATTTAAACTTCTATCAAATGAAGAAGGACAATTGACAGTAGTATAGCTACAACTGAAAGGAAACCAGAGTCAATTTTGGACTTGGTTCTTCCATTTGCTTGGCATTTCTCTCTGTTTGTCTACCATATGTTTACTCTGAGTAGGGGTGCTGGATCCCCCATTGTGCTGTAGTGCTGTTGTAGACCTGCTGTCATATTGCTTCCCCTTTTCTGTGCTTGGCACATAATATCATAAGAAAAAGTGCACAAGATGCATATCAATAGGTCACTACTTTGCAGTGAGTAAAAAGCATGTCCACTCAGTACTCTTAATTGGTGTAAATGTTGGACCAATCAGGCCTTTTTATGCTAGAACATATTCTTAATATGAAGTTAAGATCAAGAAAACAGGAAAATTACCTGTAACTAGCAGGAAGAAAGAGTAGTTGATGCTTGGAACAGACTTGCAGTAGAGATAGGGAGTCAGTCAACAGTAAGTGGATTCAAAAATGCTTGGGTCAAACAGATCTACAGTATACTCAGACAAAAAAGATAAATTGGTTGTAAAGCCTAAACATGTTTTGCCCTAATGCATTGCTTGAATAAAGGTAAAACACGTTTAGGCATCAGTAATCCCCATCACCCCCCTCATTCGATTTGCAGATCCTCTCTCCCCTCACTTCTTGATCTCACAGGCTTTGCTGAGGCAGTGAAATCCCCACTGTCTTTGTCTATAGACGCAGACAGCAAGGCTCAGAAGCAAGCCAGCATGAGTGACCCTATAGAAAGGAGCTTCCTATGGGGGCACTCACCAGAAAAGAGGAGCCAGGAGTGTAGATGGAGGACCAGAAAAGGAAGTTTGGGACCACTGTGCAATTCCATCACACAGAGTAGGTAAGTATAAACCAGTTTGCTATTTTTTTAAAATAAAAAAAAGCATTTTCAATCATTTTAACAAAAAATAACAAAACAAAACAAAAAAATTCAAACATGCATATATTAAAAAAAAATAAGATGATAAGATGGACCACTTTTTCAGCCGTCAATTTTCTATGTTTCTAACATGCTGGTACTGCACACTGACACCACCTGATACACTTCCTGAGATCCTCCAACCGAATAAAGTTTTGGATGTTTCCCACAGAGGTAATGGCTCTCTAACTCTCTGAGCCTAATCAACAATAGGAAATGGAAGTGTCAAGGAGTTGCTGCTGTAATTTGAAGTGTATTGCTCTGCAGAGTAGGACTTGGAGAAGGAGCCAAGGTTGAGGAGAAGGATAGTTAACAGGCCTGGCACAGGAGTTGGGCGGGGGGGGGGGGGGGGGGATTGTCAAAGCCATCTTATATCCAATCCAAGTTCATGGTGACCATCTCCCAGGAACCACCACCTCCCAGCCTAGCTGCAATGGTGCTGTATTTGCCTACATGGAACGGCATGAGGCCCAAATGTTTGCTTAAACTAGCTTACCATGTACTGTGTGTGTCCCGTACATTCTTGTGCTATATCAGATCCTGTTCAGCCCTGGAGGACTCCGTGGATGACCTGCTCAGGGACTGTAAGTGCAGGAGCCAAGACATTGTGGACCTGGAATAGTGAGAAGCAGAACCTGAGAACCTGGTGTCATTGTATGGGGTGTGATACTTGGGATGGCCAGGGCCCTTTTGGAGACACTGCCTGATTACACTGGACTGTGAAATATGCACTCCTGTACTCTGAGCCCTGTGTACTATGCATTCTTGAGCCCTGCACCATTTTTATTTTACATTTTGTTGTACCATTAATACTCCTGACCATTGCACTCTTTATGCTGTATTTTATATAACATACCGAAGTGTTTATTAACTTACTAGTTGCTAATTAAGTAGTCACTGACTATTTTAGAAAGATCTTCCTTAACCACTTCCCGACCAGCGCACAACGATGTACGTCGACAGAATGGCACGGGCAGGCATATTGGCGTACATGTACGTCCAATATTCGTTGCCACCGTGCCATCGGGAGCGCGCCGGCGGCGGCGCGCTCCCGCGCTGGTCGGGACCCCCGTGAGTCCGGTCGCGGGACCCGCGGACTCGATCGCCGCGGGCATCCCCGCGATCGTCTCACGGAGCGGCCGAATGGAGGAAATGCTGTATAAACAACATTTTTCCATTCTGCCTAGCAACTAGTGACGCTGATCTCTACTCCATGTGATTGGAGCAGAGATCAGTATACACTAAATGAAAGCCCAACCCCCCCACAGTTAGTAACACACCCCTAGGAACACTTAACCCCTACACTGCCACCCACTGGTTAACCCTTTCACTGCCAGTGTCATTTACACAGGAATCACTGCATTTATATAGCAGTGATTACTGTATAAATGACAATGGTCCCAAAAATGTGTCAAAAATGTCCGATGGGTCCCCCACAATGTCGCAGTCACAATAAAAATCGCAGATCGCCGCCATTACTAGTAAAAAAAAAAATAATAAAAAATTATTAATAAAAATGCTATAAAACTATCCCTATTTTGTAAACGCTATAACTTTTGCGCAAACCAATCAATAATCGCTTATTGCGATTTTTTTTACCAAAAATATGTAGAAGAATACGTATCGGCCTAAACTGAGGGAAAAAAATGTTTTTTTATATATTTTTGGGGGATATTTATTATTACAAAAAGTAAAAAATAATGCATTTTTTTCAAAATTATCGCTCTATTTTTGTTTATAGCGCAAAAAATAAAAACCGCAGGGGTGATCAAATACCACCAAAAGAAAGCTATATTTGTGGGAAAAAAAGGACGTTAATTTTGTTTGGGAGCCACGTCGCACGACCGCGCAATTGTCAGTTAAAGCGACGCAGTGCCGAATCGCAAAAAGTGGTCTGGTCTTTGACCAGCAAATTGGTCCGGTCTGAAAGTGGTTAAAGTAGGCTGAAAGAAATAAACAGGAAAAAGGGCATGAGACCATAGCGGACTCAAGACTGCTCACAGCGGGAAAAGAGAGCAACAAAATAATATATTTTGATCATCAAAAAGTAAACTTTATTGAAAAAAATGCACAAACATCTAAAAAAGAAATCCCACAGGTGTTTCACATGCCTTCACCTCTGAGATCCTTTCCTTCACAGTACCACATAATCAATTAGAATTAAAACATGAAAGCTGTAGAAAAAAAATGAGACAAACAAAACAAGGTTGTATACTAAAAACAATACAATACGCTGCTGTCAATTGAATAAGCCCCCCACTTCCTTCTATCCCCGATATTGCAATCTTATGAAAATTTCCTAAGCCAAGTATGAGGCATAGGAACACTTCCTCATAGTCTTCTTATTAACAGCACCAAACCACAATATGGAATATGTTTTTAGTCCATAAATATCCAGCAGAAGGGAAAATATATGTTCACTTCCCAAATGATCGCTTATCAGATATTTTATTTTTCACATATATAGCTGGTATAGCAGGTGTGGAACAAGAAGGCAGTCTAATAAATGGAGAATGTATAATCTGCTGATATTAAGATAAGGAGGCAGTTCCCACATATACAGAGTATATCAATATGTCACCCCTCAAACAGTATAGAGATTGGGGGATCTATGTTGCATAGTGTAAGTCCACAGGTCTTGTCCTGTCAGGAGACACACACATCACCAGCCAACAGTCTATATAGTCATATAGATAGAGACTCTGGGTATATCGGTAACATACCACTCATGTCACTCAGTTGTCCATCAAATCACCGCTGTCATGCCGCCAGGAAGTATCTGGGAGGAATTAATCCACAGTATGAAGGATAGAAGGATAGCCTCCACTATGCAGGCGGACAGACTACAGGCAGAGCGGTTACCTCATAGATGACAAATAATCACTAAACAGCACTGGTCAGCGTGAGGGAGCAGACAGTCTTAGCACATCTGGGTCATCAATGATCTCCAAAGGAATAAGTCCCTCACAGGCATCCAGCAGAGGGAGCTCTAAGTGAAGCATTCACAGGTATTATTGTGTCAAAGGAAAGTCTATGCAGTAACCCCAACGGCAATAAAAATGTAGTCACTCGGGGTATGTGGTTGGGGGGGGGGGGGGTGGGGCGACAGCAGCATTATGGCCAATTAAGGCTGCAAGAAATATACACTACTGTGCAAAAGTTTTAGGCAGGTGTGAAAAATGCTGTAAATTAAGAATCCTTTCAGAAATAGAGGTATTAATAGTTTATTTTTAATAATTGAAAGTAAATAAACAGAATAGCAATCCAAATCAAATCAATATTTAGTGCGACCACTCTTTATCCTTCATAACAGTATCCGTTTTTAGAGGTACATTTGAACACACTTTTTGAACGAACTTGGCAGATACTGTAGGTTGTTCTAAACATCTTGAAAAAACTAATCACAGGTTTTCTGTTGATGTTGGCTGCCTCAGATCCTTCTGTCTCTTCCTGTAATCCCAGAGAAACTCGATGATGTTGAGGTCAGGGCTCTGTAGTGGGCAAACCATTCATTCCAGGACTCCTTGTACTTCTGTACACTGAAGATAGTACTTAACCACTTTCAGACCGGACCATTTCGCTGGTAAATGACCAGAGGTCTTTTTACACTTTGGCACTGCGCTGCTTTAACTGGTAATTGCGCGGTCATGCAATGTTGTACCCAAACAAAATTTGCGTCCTTTTCTTCCCACAAATAGAGCTTTCTTTTGATGGTATTTGATTGCCTCTGCGATTTTTATTTTTTGCGATATAAACGTAAAAAGACCGCAAATTTTGAAAAAAAATGATATTTTCTACTTTTTGTTATTAGAAAAATCCAATAAACTCAATTTTAGTCATACATTTAGGCCAAAATGTATTCAGCCACATGTCTTTGGTAAAAAAAAAGTCAATAATTGTATATTTATTGGTTTGCGCAAAAGTTGTCACATCTACAAACTAAGGTACGTTTTCTGGAATTTACGCAGCTTTTAGTTTACGACTGCCTATCTCATTTCTTGAGGTGCTAAAATGGCAGGACAGTACAAAACCCCCCCAAATGACCCCATTTTGGAAAGTAGACCCCCTAAGGAAATTGATAAGAGGCATGTTGAGCCCATTGAATATTTTATTTTTTTGCCTCAAGCGATTGAATAATGACAAAAAAAAAATTTTTTTTTTTTTTTTACACAAAGTTGTCACTAAATGATATATTGCTCACACATGCTATGGGCGTATGTGAAATGACACCCCAAAATAAATTCTGCTGCTTCTCCTGAGTATGGGGATACCACATATGTGGGACTTTTTGGGAGCCTAGCCGCGTACGGGGCCCCGAAAACCAAGCACCGCCTTCAGGCTTTCTAAGGGCGTAAATTTTTGAGTTCACTTCTCACTACCTATTACAGTTTTGAAGGCCATAAAATGCCAAGATGGCACAAAACCCCCACAAATGACCCCATTTTAGAAAGTAGACACCCCAAGCTATTTGCTGAGAGGCATGTTGAGTTCATGGAATATTTTATATTTTGCCACAAGTTGCGGGAAAATTACAAACTTTTTTTTTTTTTTTTTTTTTTTAACAAAGTTGTCACTAAATGATATATTGCTCATGCATGCCATGGGCATATGTGAAATGACACCCCAAAATAAATTCTGCTGCTTCTCCTGAGTACGAGGATACCACATATGTGGGACTTTTTGGGAGCCTAGCCGCGTACGGGGCCCCGAAAACCAAGCACCGCCTTCAGGCTTTCTAAGGGCGTTACAGTTTTGAAGGCCATAAAATGCCAAGATGGCACAAACCCCCCCCAAATGACCCCATTTTGGAAAGTAGACACCCCTAAATTTAGGGGTACACTAGTGAGACTAGGTAATAAATGGCGGGTGCCCTGAAACTATAAAAAAATAACTAACCAACCAGCGTCACCTGTAACAGTTATATGGTGATCACTGGTGAAAGGGTTAACTAGGGGGCAATTAGGGGGCTTTATGCGGTAGTATATGGGGGTCCCTGGCGCTATAAAAAGCTGCAGCGAACCTAAATACCTACCTGCCTAACTAGCGTCACCTGTGACACTAATACAGCGATCAGAAAAACGATCGCTTATTAGGCTGGGTTCACACTGGAGCGATGCGGGAACGCCACGAATGCGCGGCGGGTTCCCGCATCGCATGCCTCCCGGCGGCAGTTCACACTGCCCTATGCGAACTGCTGGGAGTGTCAGTGAAATGTTACTGACACCCCCAGATCAGTTCGCATATCGCAGTGCGATCTGCAAACTCGGATCGCATGGTGTGAACACCCATGCGATCCGATTCTGCTGCGGGCCAAAAAAAGGGTCCCGTGCGAATTTGCGGCGGGTGCGGCGGGTGTGGCGGGTGCGGCGGGTGCGGCGAATGGCTGAACTCGAATCGCACAGAGATCGGATGTGATTTGCACTGCAGTGCGGTGCGAATCACATTCGTTCTCATAAACCGCTGCAATGTGAACCCAGCCTTAGTGACACTGGCGACGGGGGGTGATCACGGGGTTAAACCTTTATTGGGGGGGTTAGGGGGGTACATTAGAACTAAAGGGGGCTAACTCTAACTGCCCTAACAGTTATTACAGTCACAAATGACACCAATGCAAAAAAAAAAAAAAAAAAAAAAAAAATGACATTGGTGTCACTGTGACTGGGGGGCAGGGGTAATTGGGGGGGTGATCGGGGGGTAAAGGGGGGGTGTGAGTGTGCCTGGCATGTTCTACTGTGTGTGTAGAGTGTTGGTGCAACTTACTGATCCGCTCTCCTCCGTGTCGGAACGAAAAATACCGACACGGAGGAGAGAATACATCACTTCCTCTCCTGTGTTTACATTACAGGAGAGGAAGTGATGTCACCGGGGATTTCTATTCGTCGGGAGCGATCGCGAGGGGGTGGCCATGAATGAATGGCCGTCCCCTCGTCCGGGATCGCTCCCGTACGAATACCGACCGCCGCAGGCACCGGGCGGGGGCCCGATCGGGCCCCCGACCCGCGGGAGGCAAGGGACGTACATGTATGTCCTTATGCCTGCCCGTGCCATTGTACCGACGTACATCGGCGTGCGGCGGTCGGCAACTGGTTAATGAACGAATGGACTATTGCATGTTTGGGTTCATTGTCCTGCTACAGAATAAATTTGGGGTCAATCACATCTCTCCCTGATGGTATGGCATGATGGATAACTATTTGCCTGTATTTCTCAGCATTGAGGACACCATTGATCCACCATTGAGATTTGAACCAAATCTCAAATTCCATTTACAGGAATGCAGCCCCAGACTTGCACCTCCACCATTTTTCACTGTTGCATGCAGATACACATTATTGTATTGCTCTCTAGCACTTTTCAAACAAACTGCCTTTTGCTACAGCCAAATATTTCAAATTTTGACTCATCAGTCTACAGAACTTGCTGCCATTTTTCTGCACCCGGGTTTCTAAGTTTTTGTGCATGGTTGAGTTACTTAGCCTTGTTTCTATGTCAAAGGTATGGCTTTTTGACCATAATTCTCTCATAAGGACCACTTCTGGCCAGACTTCTCCGGACAGTAGATGGGTTTCTGACGGTTCTGTGCTGATGGCACTATTGGACTTCTTCTCATTTCAAAGGGAAGTAAGCATGATGTGTCTTTTTTTATTTTTGAACTTTAATTCTTTATTGAAAGTTAAGAAACACGTTTAAAAAAAAATGCACATAATGCAAAGGAGAAGAACTGAAAAGGCAATATAAACTAAACATATAAACATCCTATTATGCACAGTTGACTAATAAGTATGGGCACCTCATCCAATGTCCCTCCTGCCCACCTACTGGAATTTGACTATGGTCAGCGGTATATTTAGGTTATGTGCTTCCCTGGGCCTGACTAAACTCATGCACCCCCTAATTTAAATACAACCCTACCCTGCCCCGTCCCTAAATACGCCCTCGTAAATGATCTAATGAAAGGACACTGTTAAATGTTTTATGCAGAATTAAGTGCAGGGGACAGAGAAGGATGCAGTGCAATGAGGACAGAGAGGGATGCCGGGGACAGAGAGGGATGCAGTGGGGACAGAGAGGGATGCTGAGGACAAACAGAGAGGGACACAGTGTGATGAGGGCAGAGAAGGACGCTGGAGATAGAGAAGGATGCAGTGGGACAAGGACAGAGAGGGATGCAGTGGGGCAGAGGGATGCTGGGGACAGGCAGAGAGGGATGCAGTGTGTTTACAGAGATGGATGCCTGGGACAGAAGGGGGCGCAGTGAGATAAAGACAGAGAGGGACACCGGGGATAGAGAGGGATGATGGGGACGGAAAGAAGGGAACACAGTGCAACAAGGACAGAGAGGGACTCCAGGGACAGAGAGGGATGCAGTGGGGACAGAGAGGGACGCTGGGGACAGACAGAGAGGGACATGGTAAATTGAGGACAGAGAGGGACACTGGGGACAGACAAAGGGACACAGTGCGATGACAGAGAGTCACGCAGTGCGATGACAAAGAGGGATGCTGGGGACAGACAGAGGGAGGCAGTGTGATGACAAAGAGGGACGTAGTGCGTTGACAGAGAGGGACGCAGTGCGATGACACAGAGGGATGCTGGGGACAGACAGAGGGATGCAGTGCGGTGACAGAGAGGGACACTGGGGACAGATAGAAGGATGCAGTGCGATGACAGAGAGGGATGCAGTGTGATGACACAGAAGGACACTGGGGACAGACAGAGGGATGCAGTGTGATGACAGAGAGGGACGCAATGCGATGACACAGAGGGACGCTGGGGACAGACAGATGGACACAGTGTGATGACAGAGAGGGATGTAGTGCCATGACAGAGAGGGACGCCGGAGACAGAGAGGGATGCAGTGCAATGAGGACAGAGAGGGATGCTGGGGACAGAGAGGGATGCAGTGGGGACAGAGAGGAGCACTGGGGACAGACAGAGAGGGATGCAGTGTGATGAGGGACACCGGGGACAGCAAGGGATGCAGTAGAATGAGGAAAGAGAGGGATGCCGGGGACAGAGAAGGATGCAGTGCAATGAGGACAGAGAGGGATGCCGTGGACAGAGAGGGATGCAGTGGTGACAGAGAGGGACGCTAAGGACAAACAGAAAGGGACACAGTGTGATGAGGGCAGAGAGGGACGCTGGGGACAGAGAAGAACGCAGTGTGACAAGGACAGAGAGGGATGCTGGAGACAGAGAGGGATGCAGTGGGGCAGAGGGATGCTGGGGACAAGCAGAGAGGGATGCAGTGTGATTACAGAGATGGATGCCTGGGACAGAAGGGGACGCAGTGTGATAAAGACAGAGAGGGAAACCGGGGATAGAGAGGGATGATGGGGACAGAAAGAAGGGAACTCAGTGCAATGAGGACAGATAGGGACTCCGGGGACAGAGAGGGATGCAGTGGGGACAGAGAGGGACGCAGAGCATTGAGGACAGAGAGGGAAACCGGGGATAGAGAGGGACGATGGGGACAGAAAGAAGGGAACGCAGTGCAATGAGGATAGATAGGGACTCCGGGGACAGAGAGGGATGCAGTGGGGACAGAGAGGGACGCTGGGGACAGAAAGAGAGGGACGTAGAGCATTGAGGACAGAGAGGGACACTGGGAACAGACAAAGGGACGCAGTGCGATGACAAAGAGGGATGCTGGGGACAGACAGAGGGAGGCAATGTGATGACAGAGAGGGACGTAGTGGGATGACACAGAGGGATGCTGGGGACAGACAGAGGGACACAGTGCGATGACAGAGAGGGACACTGGGGACAGGTAGACGGGTGCAGTGCAATGACAGAGAGGGACGCTGGGGACAGACAGAGGGAGGCAGTGCGATGACAGAGAGGGATGCAGTGCGATGACACAGTGGGATGCTGGGGACAGACAGAGGGATGCAGTGTGATGACAAAGAGGGACGCAGTGCGATGACAGAGAGGGACACAGTGCGATGACACAGAGGGATGCTGGAGACAGACAGAGGAACGCAGTGTGATGACAGAGAGGGACTCCGGGGACAGATAGAGGGATGCAGTGCGATGACACAGAGGTACGCTTGGGACAGACAAAGGGATGCAGTGTGATTACAGAGAGGAATGCAGTGCGATGACAGAGAGGGACACAGTGCAATGACACAGAGGGATGCTGGGGACAGACAGAGGGATGCAGTGTGATGACAGAGAGGGATGCAGTGCAATGACAGAGAGGGATGCTGGGGACAGACAAAGAGGGACACAGTGTGACGAGGACAGAGAGGGACACTGGGGACAGACAGAGGGAGACAATGCGATCAGTTACGCAGTACGATGACAGAGAGGGACACTGGGGACAGACAGAGGGACGCAATGCGATGACAGAGAGTTACGAAGTGTGATGATAGAGAGGGACACTGGGTACAGATATAGGAATGCAGTGCGATGACAGAGAGGGATGCTGGGGACAGACAGAGGCACGCAGTGCGATGACAGAGAAGGATGCTGGGGACAGACAGAGGCACGCAGTGCGATGACAGAGAGGGATGCTGGGAACAGACAGAGGGACGCAGTTCTATGACAGAGAGGGACGCAGTGCGATGACAGAGAGGGATGCAGTGCGATGACACAGAGGTACGCTGGGGACAGACAGAGGGATGCAGTGCGATGACAGAGAGGGATGCTGGGGACAGACAGAGGGATGCAGTGTGATGACAGAGAGGGACGCAGTGCAATGACAGAGAGGGACACTGTGGACAGACAGAGGGACGCAATGCAATGACAGAGAGTTACCAAGTGCGATGACAGAGAGGGACACTGGGTACAGAAAGAGGGATGCAGTGCGATGACAGAGAGGGATGCTGGGGACAGACAGAGGCACACCGTGCAATGACAGAGAGTTACGCAGTGCGATGGCAGAGAGGGACACTGGGTACAGATAGAGGGATGCAGTGTGATGACAGAGAGGGATGCTGAGGACAGACAGAGGCAGGCAGTGTGATGACAGAGAGGGACACAGTGCGATGACAGAGAGGGATGGAGTGCGATAACACAGAGGGACGCTGGGGACAGACAGATGGATGCAGTGTCATGACAGAGAGGGACGCAATGCAATGACAGAGAGGGACGCTGGGGGCAGACAGAGAGGGACACAGTGCAACGAGGACAGGGAGGGACACTGGGGACAGACAGAGGGACGCAATGTGATGACAGAGAGGGACACAGTGTGACGACAGAGAGGGACACAGTGCGATGGCACAGGGGGACGCTGGGGACAGACAGAGGGACGCAGTGCGATTACAGAGAGGGACACAGTGCGATGACAGAGAGGGACCCTGGGGACAGACAGAGTTATGCAGTGTGATGATAGAGAGGAACGATGGGGACACATAGAGCAATGCAGTACGATGACAGAGAGGGATGCTGGGGACAGACAAAGGGATGCAGTGCGATGACAGAGAGGGACGCTGGGGACAGAAAGAGGGATGCAGTTCAATGACAGAGAAGGATGCTGGGGACAGACAGAGGGATGCAGTGTGGACAGGGAACACAAAGGAGGGGGGACAAAGGGGGAAACCATGGGGGAGGACCAGGAGAGTATTATGGGGCCTCCTGAATCTGCACTGGCTGCCCCCCCCATGGTGGCTGCCCTGGTGTCTCTTGACTCCTGTACCAAATAAAGTACACAGCCTTACCTGATGCCTGTAATAACACCAGTCATGGTGTGCTGCTCCCCGGCAGCCCCTCTTTCTATCATCACAAACCCCACTCTGGGCCAGGAAGAAGATGTTTTGATGCCCTGTGGAGGAGGGTAAGCTGAGCATAAGTTACATGCACCCGGTCTGGCCAGTCATCGTCTGACTTATGGGGGTGCCATTCACTCACCCCCCCCGGCCAAGTATGCCCAAAGACTTCCTACTTATAGTATTAGCAAGTGCTGCGCTACAACAGGCCGGGGGCTGTATTTGTGTGGGAGGCGGTTGCGGGAGGATGGGTCTGAGGGGGCTTGTTGGCCTAGGCCAAGAAACAGCACTGGTGGGCAGGTGTATATAATACGAAACACACTAACTCATGGTTAATAGGAAAAAATAATGGATGAGAACTCCGGACGAGAATGCAGGGTGGCCAGGATATAGGTGTTGTTCCTCCATAGGAAAGACCGTGATTGGTCACGTGCACCCGTGCTATCCAGAGAGATAGGAGCATGGTCCAACCACGAGATATTATGGATGCGGGCTGCCGACACTTGCTGCAATAATAACTTATGAGTGAGAAAAAAAATAATTCTTGAATAGCTTTTGTGGACTTGAGAGAAATAGGAGTAGTCCTTCTTGGACATGTATATACAGCGCCAGGGGTCACACAGATATTCAGAAAAGCAAAGGGGCCTAGACCCTGACGGCGCTTTACAGTTTGGGAAGAAGTATCCATGGTCACATTCATTAAAGTATTGAAATCCCCACATATGAAAACCTTACCCTTCTGGATAGTCTTTATCTGATTATACAGATGTTTGAAAAAGCGTATTGGGGTGCCTTTTGGGAGCATACAAACTAACAATAGTACAGTGCCTGCAAAAGTATTCGCCCCCTTTTTACCTGTGTTGTTACATTACAGCCTTTAGTTCAATGTTTTTTTTAAATCTGAATTATATATGATGGATCAGAACACAATAGTCTAAGTTATTGAAGTAACATTAGAAAAAATATATACATAAAACTATTTTCAGAAATAAAAAAACTGATAATTGCCATGTGCGTATGTATTCACCCCCTTTGTTATGAAGCCCATAAAAAAAAAAACTCTGATGCAACCAATTACCTTCAGAAGTCACATAATTAGTGAAATTATGTCCACCTTTGCGCAATCTAAGCGTCACATTATCTGTCATTACATATACACACCTTTTTGGAAGGCCCCAGACGCTGCAACACCTAAGCAAGAAGCACCACTAAGCAAACACTACCTGGAAGACCAAGGAACTCTCTAAACAAGTAAGGGACAATGTTGTTGAGACGTACAAGTCAGGGTTAGGTTATAAAAAAAATATCCAAATCTTTGATGATCCCTAGGAGCACCATCAAATCTATTATAACCAAATGGAAAAAACATGGCACAACAGAACCAAAACTCATGGACGAGGCAAGGAGGGCATTAATCAGAGAGGCAGCACAGAGACCTAAGGTAACCCTGGAGGATCTGTAGCATTCCACAGCAGAGATTGGAGTACTGTATCTGTACATTGGATGACAATAAGCTGTATGCTCCATTGAGTTGGGCTTTATGGCAGAGTGGCCAGAAGAAAACCATTGCTTTCAGCAAAGAACAAAATGACACATTTTGAGTTTTGAGTTTGCGAAAAGGCATGCGGGAAAATCCAAAAATGTATGGAGGAAGGTTCTCTGGTCTGATGAGATGGTGGTGGCAGCATCATGCTGTGGGGATGTTTTTCAACAGTAGGGACTAGGAAACTGGTCAGAGTTGAGGGAAAGATGGATGCTGCTAAATACAGGTGTATTCTTGAGCAAAACCAGTTCACCTTCTAGCAGGACAATGACCACAAACACACTGCTAAAGCAACACTTGAGTGGTTTTAGGGGAAACATGTAAATGTGTTGGAATGGCCTAGTCAAAGCCCGGACCTCAATCCAATAGAAAATCTGTGGTTAGACTTAACGATTGCTGTTTACAAGCGCAAACCATCCAACTTGAAGGAGCTGCAGTATTGCAAGGAGGAATAGGCAAAAATCCCAGTGGTAAGATGTGGCAAGCTCATAGAGACTTATCCAAAGCGACTTGGAGCTGTGATAGCCGCAAAAGGTGGCTCTACAAAGTATTGACTTTAGGGGGGTGAATAGTTATGAACATTAAATTTTTCTGTTATTTTGTCCTATTTTTTGTTTGCTTCACAATAAAAAAAAAAACATCTTCACAGTCGGGGGCATGTTCTATAAATTAAACAATACAAGTCCTCAAACAATCCATGTTAATTCCAGGTTATGAGGCAACAAAACACGATAAATACCGGGGTGGGGGGGGGGGGGGTGAATACTTTTTTAAGGCACTGTATATAGCACATTATTAAATTCAGCAAAAAGAATAATAAATGTGCCCTGCACATCTAAAAAATTGTCAACAAGTTTCAAAGGAGACAGTGTCTTATCTTTTTTTTTGAGAGCTGTGGCACTGAGTATATGATGGAACCTTGCATGTGAGCACTTAGGAGCCTTGTTTGTTGCAAAATGTGTCTCTTGAGCACACAAAATGTCACACTGTTGCCTTAACACCTCGTCCCAAAATGATCTGCGCTTATGTAGGCTATTCAGCCCTCTTACATTCAGAGACAAGAGTCTAATTGGCATTGGTGAAAAACAGAGCAGCTGATGTCAAGAGATGGAGGTATATGAACTATCATAGTCATTGCCTCATATAAAGTCCCAATCTCTTTTCTTTTTCTCATTAAATCAGGGATGGAAGCACACAACTAATTTATTATACTTACCTTTATTACTACTTTTGACATTATGTTTTTTATTTATATTTTTGATATAGGTGCCATTTCCGGCAGTTGGGGCTTGGCCTCATTATCTCAGGGAGCTGCGACATGCATCAGGGCCTCCTGCTCCCCTCCTGTTGTGGGGGGACAGGCAGGCACTTGTTGCAAGTCAACACCGCACCCACATGCCGATCGGGTGATGTCATTCGTGATGGCGTGCACCGACATGTTTGTCCATCTGTGTATACCACGAGGGAGGTTTGAGCGCCAAACGCCGAGTGCAAATTTTTGCTTAGGCATTGGTACCTTCATTACACTGTGTGACGTTGGTGGTCGCCTGTGGTTCACGGCTGCTATTTATATCACACTTGAACTGCGCTGACACTGCTCTCAACCTCTTAGGTACTTGATGGTTTATCATACTTACTTACCTATCTTTACACTGCTACCTTCATCTCACTCTGTCTCTTGATGCTAAACACTGTTTCTTTTTCATCCACTTGGTTTACCTACTATTGCTACATGATTTTGGGTACCTTTCTTCAGTTTATCAGTTGTGTAATTACTGTACTGTTAATTTATAAATTTTTACAGATATTCCTGGGAATTATTTACAGTAGCAACTATATATAGTACTAAATACATACACCACAGCTTATAACTGGAGATCCTATCTCCTTGTTTATTGATTGGTTGCTGGTGCTGCCGTCATGCCACAGGTGTTACTGCCTCAGCTCCGGGGGATGACATCTTCTATAGTGCCTCCCACTATCGATATCATCACCATTTTTACCCATATACTAAAGCAAGGTGAGAGTGTTTCATACTCTCTTTTTTACCATCATATCATTTTGGCATTTTTACTCTATTATAGATACTCCCAAATCTGCATCTGCTCCTGATGAGTGTTTTTTTAACCATGAAACGCGTAGAGATTTCCTATGATGCTATATCACAGTGTCCACTTGCAATATCTGTATTGTACTATAGTTTATTTTTTTATGAATCAATTTCACCATTGTTATCATGCCTATATGTTACTGTTACAACTTTGGTTTACATGCCCAAGGTTCATTACTATGTACAGTGGTGTGAAAAAGTGTTTGCCCCCTTCCTCATTTCCTGTTCCTTTGCATGTTTGTCACACTTAAGTGTTTCGGAACATCAAACCAATTTAAACAATAGTCAAGGACAACACAAGTAAACACAAAATGCAATTTGTAAATGAAGGTGTTTATTATTAAAGGTGAAAAAAAATCCAAACCATCATGGCCCTGTGTGAAAAAGTGATTGCCCCCCTTGTTAAAACATACTATAACTGTGGTTGTCCACACCTGAGTTCAATTTCTCTAGCCACACCCAGGCCTGATTATTGCCACACCTGTTCACAATCAAGGCATCACTTAAATAGGAACTTCTTGACACAGTAAGGTCCACCAGAAGATCCTTAAAAGCTACACATCATGCCGAGACCCAAAGAAATTCAGGAACAATTGAGAAAGAAAGTAATTGAGATCTATCAGTCTGGAAAGGGTTATAAAGCCATTTCCAAAGCTTTGGGAATCCAGCGAACCACAGTGAGAGCCATTATCCACAAATGGCGAAGACATGGAACAGTGGTGAACCTTCCCAGGAGTGGCCGGCCGCCCAAAATTACCCCAAGAGCACAGCGACGACTCATCCAAGAGGTCACAAAAGACCCCACAACAACGTCCAAGGAACTGCAGGCCTCACTTGCCTCAGTTAAGGTCAGCGTTCATGCCTCCACCATCAGGAAAAGACTGGGCAAAAATGGCCTGCATGGCAGAGTTCCAAGGAGAAAACCACTGCTGAGCAAAAAGAACATCAAAGCTTGTCTCAATTTCTCCACAACACATCTTGATGATCCCCAAGACTTTTGGGACAACATTCTGTGGACCGATGAGACAAAAGTGGAACTCTTTGGAAGGTGTGTGTCCAAGTATATCTGGCGTAGAAGGAACACTGCATTTCATAAAAAGAACATTATACCAACAGTAAAATATGGTGGTGGTAGTGTGATGGTCTGGGGCTGTTTTGCTGCTTCAGGACCTGGAAGACTTGCCGTGATAAAAGGAACTATGAATTCTGCTGTCTACCAAGAGATCCTGAAGGAGAATGTCCAACCATCTGTTCGTGTACTCAAGCTGAAACGAACTTGGGTTCTGCAGCAGGACAATGATCCTAAACACACCAGCAAGTCCACCACCGAATGGCTGAAGAAAAACAAAATGAAGACTTTGGAGTGGCCTAGCCAAAGTCCTGACCTGAATCCTATTGAGATGTTGTGGTATGACCTTAAAAAGGCCGTTCATGCTCGAAAACCCTCTAATGTAACTGAATTAGGACAATTCTGCAAAGATGAGTGGGCCAAAATTCCTCCAGGACGCTGTAAAAGCCTCATTGCACGTTATCGCAAACGCTTGGTTGCAGTTGTTGCTGCTAAGGGTGGCCCAACCAGTTATTAGGTTTAGGGGGCAATCACTTTTTCACACAGGGCCATGATGGTTTGGATTTTTTTTCACCTTTAATAATAAGCACCTTCATTTACAAATTGCATTTTGTGTTTACTTGTTTTGTCCTTGACTATTGTTTAAATTGGTTTGATGTTCCGAAACACTTAAGTGTGACAAACATGCAAAGGAACAGGAAATGAGGAAGGGGGCAAACACTTTTTCACACCACTGTATATCATGTTGGAATAATTGTGTATAATCATGAATTGTTTAGATGATATCTATCGAGACCTTTTACTATTTTTTATTTTTCTACTATTTTACATATGTATGTATGCACTTCGTAACAATAAACAATGATTACATTACATCATTACTTTTCTTTAAGCAGGGAAATATTGATACGAGTTATAAGAAAGTTAGTGAATGTTTTGTAAGCTTTGTGTAAGAAATTGAAAAAATACAAGTAAATTAGAAGCTGAGAGAAAATGTTGTATAAATGTGCATGCTGATGGCAGTAGTGCTGCTCCCCCTTTGCTCATCTGCTCCCCCTCCTTCTCTGCCAAGAAAGGGATGTGTGGGATGAGACATGAGAAGGGAAAACAAGATGTGATTGTAAATAATATTCTGATTTATGGAGTTCTGAAAGAAAAAAATGTAGACGTAAACATAATTAATGGTATTACTGTTACAGCATTTTTCTGTCTATTGTAAAATTAACGCATTTAAATGGATGACCTTTAATTGGATTGTATAGATAAAGGCAACATTGCTATTATTATTTTATTTTTTTTTTTTATTTTTTTTTATTTTTTTGGGTAGTTTGGAGAGCGATTAGAATACCTATTTTTTTTTGTTAAATGTGCCGCCGTTATGGAGATTCACCCTCTTTATTTGCCCTGTTTACAATTATCATTGAAAGTTAAAGTAAAAGAAAACCCCGCATTTTTGGCTGTCCCCAGAAAAGTACTAGAGGGGAAATCTTATTTAATATATAATTCTAAAAATGTGCAGGAATTTATTCTCCCTTTCTGTTTTGGCTATTGGACAAGAAGTGAAGGGAAATCTCCCCAATCAAACACAGGAGGCAGACAAAAACTGACTGGGATTATAACCCTCCCTTACGCTATATGAAATGAAAAAAAAAAAAATCGTTTTGCCTATAGTTCTACTGTAATTGAAAAGTCTGCATGATACTGAATTTGATATGTGCTCATTAAACATCATTTAGTTTTGGCTATGAGACAAGAAGTCCCATAGCCAAAACAAAGGGATGTTTAATGAAAGGGTATGTTACTGAAAGGGTAGTTGGTGATTGGAATAAACTACCAACATAGATAGTGAGACAGTCAACAGTAAATGGCTTCAAACATGCTTGGGATAACCATAGATCTATAGTTGAACAACAGGGTTAATGAAAAAAAAAGCAAAAAAAAAGCAAAACATAAAAAATATAAAAAAAATTAGCAGACTTGATGGACTACTCAGTTTTTTTCTGATGTCACTTTTCTATGTTTCTGTGTTTCTAAGCGAAGGGAAATCTCTTCAATAGGACACCGATAGCAAACAAAAATTGGCAAGGGTTATGACTCTCCCTTACTCCCTTACTCTCCCATGTGACACTGAATTTGATATGTGCTCATTAAACATCTTTTGATACTAAAAACAGAAAATAAAATGTTTTTTTGGAGGTAAAAAATTCTCCTTTAAAGAGATTGGTTTAGGCAAACGGTGTTTGAATAACAGACAGATTTGGGGTTATTGGATGTAGAACAAGTTAACATCAGACTAAGACTGTTATATTACAGCTGCCACAATACTCAATAAAGCCCAGATGGACAGGATAAATGAGAAAAGGCTACATACTGAAACGCGTAAGCCCTGTACTATTTTGTACCACACCTGGATTAATACATTTATTCATTGTGGAAGATTGAGTTGCCGGCTTTCTTTTATCTACAGTACATGTAAATGAGAAAAGGATATTTTCTATAAAAAGGAAATGTAAATCTGGAATATTACTTACTAAATCATAAACACCAAGCAGCCAAGAATGACACATTACAGCCCCAGACACTTGTAGGGTCTGTGCAACTCACTGATTCTATCTCTAGTTCTAGCCCAGTAGAGCTGAGATTTTTAAGTAAATTCCAAGAACAAGTATCCCAAAATGAGGAGAACAAGTGGTCCACAGTAGGGACAACTGCTAATAAAACAAGACTTTTTAAATATGGTGAGCTTTTATATCTGTTACTCGCTCTTCTTCCATGGTGGTCAGCTTGACACATGGACCATGCCATTAAGTAAAAGCTTATGCCTTGTACACCTGATCGGACATTCCAACAACAAAATCCACTAGATTTTTTCAGACGGATGTTGGCTCAAGTTGTTGGAAATTCCGATCGTCAAGAATGCAGTGACGCACAACATGTACAACAGGACTATAAAGAGGAAGTTCAATAGTCAGTAGCATATAGCTTCCATCTCGTAATTTATTCTGAGCATGCGAGGCACTTTGTGTGTTGAAATTGTCTACACACATCGGAATTTACGCAATCGCATATTGTTGTCGGAAAATTTTATATCCAGATCTCAAACTGAATTTGAAGTCAGTGTTCACTTTTAGTCGCTGTCCCATCCATGGTAAAAAAAAAAATGTTTAGGGATTTGTATTTTGGGGTTTACATTTATTAATCTTTCTGCAAGGCATCTCTTTTCCAAAGGAATTGTCCTCAGATCTTAGTGAATGAGGTGAAACATTGCTGGCTTCCATTATCCAATCAAATGCAAGCAAAAATAAATTTTTTTAAATTTCTTTGCACATGATTTGGTTTTCTTTGCAAAGTGAATATTCCCCACGTTCATTAAACTCTTAGGGAAATTACCTTGCAACGTGTAACTACTCTTGTAGAGTGAACAGTCTATTTACCTTTAGTAAAGCAATCCCTTTTAACCACCTCAGCCCCAGAAGATTTCCGCCCTTGAAGACCAGGCCATTTTTTTGCGATTCAGCAATGTGTCATTTTAACTGACAATAGCGCGGGCGTGCAACTTTGTACAAAAACAAAATTGATGTCCTTTTTTTCCCCACAAATAGAGCTTTCTTTTGGTGGTAATTGATCACCCTTGTGAATTTTTTTTTTTTTGCGCCATAAATAAAAATTGATCGACAATTGTAAAAAGAACAATATTTTTTACTTTTTGCTATAATAAATATCCCCCCAATGTTTTTTTAGAAAACACATTTCTTCCTCAGTTTAAGTCAATATGTATACATATTTTTGGTAAAAATAAATCACAATAGGTATATTGATCGGTTTATAGTTATAAAGTTATAGTTTAAAGTTATAGCATCTACAAAATAGGGTCTATATTTATGGCATTTTTATTATTTTTTTTTACTAGTAATGGCCATGATCCAGTATTTTCACCAGAATTCCAACATTGTGAGGGACAGATTGGACACTTTTGACACTTTTTTGGGACCATTGAAATGTATACAGCGATCAGTGCTATAAAAATGCACTGATTACTGTATAAATGACACTGGCAGGGAAGGGGTTAACAGTAGGGGGTGATCAAAGGGTTAACTGTGTGTCCTAGGGAGTGATTCTAACTGTGGGGGGATGGGACTGCCTGGGTGAGGAGACCAATCATTGTTCATACTTAGTATGAACAACAGATCAGTCTCCTCTCCCCTGACAGTACGAAGATCTGTCTGTTTACGTTGACAGATTTCCGTTCTGTCTCTGTGTAGAGCATTAGTGGGCGCCCCCTAGTGGTCTGAAAGCAAGCCAACGTATAGCTATGATGGTTCACCCAAGGGAGCCAACCTTCCGCAGTATAACTGTGGCAGCTGGTCAGGAAGTGGTTAAGATCCTCCAGTTGAATTGCTGTCAGAGACCATCCTTCAAGAAATTCTTTCCTTCACCTTTATTCTCAAAAAACGAAGTTCTCAGTAAATGGACATCATTTCCCTGAAGACTAACCAAGTGTCAAAAAAGGGTCTTTAACTTCAGCATAGAAATCCCTTTGTCAAAAAACCCTGCATGGTGTCCATGGACAACGTTCCTGCTAACGGTTCATCCCTTTACATGGAAGAATAATTGCTTAGTAATATGTTTCATTAAAACATAAACTCATTGCTATCTATTCATGAAGAAAAATGCAGAGGAAAATAAGGTCATTTCTTTGTGAGCACAATTATAAAATTGAGGCTGAAATCCTGATCTCTATCTGCTTGCTCCCATTTGAGCCTATTGCTTGTAATGTGATTGACAGAATAAAGTAAATCAAGTCTACTCTTTCACTTATTAATATAATATGAACTGTGAAAAGATTAAAGTCCCATTTACATAACCCGAGATGAAAGGAGGTGAAATATTGTAATTATCTTTTCAAGCTAAATTTGAACTGCAGTTTAAAATTAACCTATGCAAATGAAAGGTTAAACCAAAGTAAAGTGGTGAGACTGTAAAAAGTATTTTTGCTAGTATAGTTTTATGGCCATGCAGTTAATTACTACCTAGAACAAAGACAGACATCAATATTCAGACAAAAAAAAAATCTTAAACATTTTTATTGCTAGACTTGTTCTACACAAATGAAATGTGATTTACAAGCTAATGCTGGGTGAATGGGGCACTTTTCAGATTTAATGGTGCTAATTTGAAATGAATTAGAATTCTTTGTATAATGGTCAAAGTGTAGTTGGGCTATAATGGTTATGTTAATGGTGAAACATATTGGAGAAGAGAAAAAAATAGCTGACTGATGTTTTTTTTTTTTAAAGCCCGTGGTGTGTGAACACACTCTAATGTTAATAAGCTACTGATCAGACATGTGCGCCGTCAATAAATTTGTTTTGTTCCGTTCCGTTCCGTAATAGCCGTTAATTCGTATTTCGTATTTCGTGTCCGAAATTCAATTTGGATTCATACGAAACACATATTTTCGTTAGGTTTGTTAAATTTTTGTAACAATTACGAACATTCGTTATGATGAATTTAAAAAGTAAAAATACCTTTCTCAATATGGCAGTCGTCGGACTCATTATGCTCATTATGAGGTGCTCCCGCCATCCATGTGCTGTGCTGACTTCCTCCTGGGGCTGTACCCCTGCTGTGCTCATTATGAGGGGCTCCCACTATCCCTGTGCTGTGCTGACTTCCTGGGTTTGTACCCCTGCTGTATTCATTATGAGGGGCTTCCACCATCCCTATGCTGTGCTCATTATGAGGGGCTTCCATCATCCCTGTGCTGTGCTGACTTCCTGGGTTTTTAACTTCATCATAATGAATAATCATAATTATTATGACAATAATAAAACAATATTAATTAACATTCTTATTTTGTCCGATTCTGCATCTCCTATCAACTACCAGTACCAGTCTCCAACTCCCATATTAAAAAGGGTAATTTTCCCAACCCTCACTCAGCAGCAGAAGAAAACCTCTGATAGGTCACCAAAACACCAGTCACGTTTCCGTTGTAATGGAATGTGCATCCGAAATCCGTCAAGGAAATTTCGTATTTCGTATATTTGTTTGTAAGCATAGAAATTCGTATTTCAGATGCTTCCTAATGTACGGATTTTTCGGACATTCGTATGAATTTTCGAACCCCACATGTCTATTATTGATAAGTAGCTAGCCCTTGTTTTATCTCAATGGAGCACAAACATACAGTCCTTTGGTATTTATTGTGTGTCATTTAGGGCCCTTATGCCGCGTACACACGTATCAGACTATCCGGCGGACATAGTCTGGCGGACAAACCGCCGGACTGTCTGCCGGACTTTCCGAACGAGCTACCTGCCCACACACAGTGCATTTGCAGCGGACTAGGTCCGGCGGACTAAGTCCGCCGGACTATCCGCCGTACTGCCGGACTATCTGCCGTACTTTTCAAATGAACGGACTCGCCCACACACACGGAGGAAAGTCTGCTCATTTTGAGTGCAGTTCCAGGTAGCTGGGACCAGCGAAGGAGGCATCGCTAGCCCCGTCACCTGGTATGGACTTAAAGGGGAATCCCTACTACAAAAAAACGGCGTGGGGGTCCCCCCCCGGTCCATATCAGACCCTTATCCGAGCACGCTACCCGGCCGGCCAGGAAAGGGGGTGGGGACGAGCGAGCGCCCCTCCTCCTGAGCCGTACCAGGCCACCTGCCCTCAACATGGGGGTGTTTTGGGGAAGGGGGGGCGGGAAAAGTCTGTTCATTTCAAAAGTACGGCAGACTAGCACGCGCACGCCGTATTGTCCACCGGACTAGCACACACACGACCGGATTGTCCGCCGAAATGCGAGTCCGGCAGACAGATTGATGTGCAAAACTACTTTCTTAGTCCACCGGACTTTTGGGTGAAAAAAGTCCGCCGTAGCCCACACACGGGCGGATTGTCCAGCGGACTTGAGTCCGCCGGACTTTTCCACCAGATTGTTTGATTGTGTGTACGCGGCTTTAGTGTGTGTGTTTGGTGCTTACTGAATAGTCTTTAGAATGACTTTGGTTTATTTATTTTCCACACTACCTTTTTTGTGCTGTCTATCCCTTTTCTGATTTTACATTTCTCTTTTTCCATTTTTTCCTCCCATCTTTAATAATGGATCTTCCTGAGAGAAAAATCAAATGTGGAAGCAATAATTTGTAAGCAAACTGCAATAGTCATCTCTAGAAGTCTCACTGAATGCATGTTTAGTCTTTGACTTTCTCTTGAAGTCTCTAGCCTCTGACAACTCCTGTTCAGCGTTTAACTATCTTTTGTTGTACATCTGCAGTCTCTGACAGCTTTCTGTAGTATTACATACATTGGATATTATGTCCTTCCCTTTGCTGATGTCTTGAGGCCCCATATAACAAATAAGTTGACCACCATCATTATATCTGGATGTCAGCATTATGAAAATAATCTTTTTGTGTTGCCATTTAAAATCAGTTTTTCTATATATTCATGTAGCGCTGGCTCCTGATGAGCAAGCACTATAGTTTTTTCTAAAGTAAATTTGCCTGAAACCACAGTTGTGTTTCAGGACTTTCTGGTTTCAGTACCAGTCCAGCTGGGTTGCACTGGATTCTCCTTAACCGCAGGTGTCGCTGTCACCGCCGGCAAGAGTAGAAACGCAGTCTAGATGGGTGTATTGAATGCCACTAGTTCTCTTGGAACCAGCCCAGTTAGAGTGTTTTTCCTGCTGTGCATTCTGGGGGGGTGGTATTTAAGGTAGCGACGCCACGTGGCGAGAGAGCTTTTATTTTCTGTATGTTCGGTTCTGGAGGTCCTCCTGACCCAGCCCCATGACCCTCCTGGCCTGGAGTGAGGAACCATGCACCCTGAGTCTTGGGGCCGGCTGGCCCGAGGCGACGCAACTGCAGGGACAGGCCTGACTGGATTTCGGGGCCTACTAATCCAAGGGTGGTCTGGTGCCGTCTCATCTGAAGGAAGAGGCCCAGCAACTGAAGAACACCAGGGGAGAACTCTTCAGGAGAAGGCTGTGTGCAAGGCTGACTTCTCTGAAGGAGCCTGGAGGCTTAGTTGAAGGATGTAGAGGTATGGTATAGTTGAGATTCATAATGATGCACTGAATAAAATAAGGTTTCTAAAAAGTAAGAAAGTACCTTGGCACCTAATAAAATATGCTGATATCAGTGTACAAGTTGTAAGGTAATGCTTTTTTATTTATCATATTCATAGAAAAGGCCACAGAGGCTCTCTTGCTATTTGGATTGCCCCCCTAGATCAACTGAAATTCAAGATTAAGTGAAAATATACAGAATATAATTCAATAAATGTTGTCCCTACAACACCATCTTAAAAAAATATCCTTAAAAAAGTTTTCACTAGGTGTGGAAATATGCTTGTTACTTTGGCGATGATGGCTCTTGCATGCTTGGTGCTTGGTCTGTGAAATCCACACTACTTCAAAATGTATCACACTAAGCCTTGTATTTTATCATAATTTATAATTTCTCATTAGAAAAATGACGGCACTATAAAGTATCTCCTTTCAAAAAATCTAAAACATTGACCACCATTAATATACACGGTCTGATGACTGGACCCCCTTTCTGGAGCTTACAATAACATACTCTGGGCTTTGAAAGAATGAAGAATTCTTGCATTATGTGCATTTTTCCCAGGGCACATACTACCCTAAACATTAGTACCACTCCGTGGCACTACCCAACTCCGTTCAGCCACAGCATCTTCCAGCTTCTCATAGGTTTTTTACAGGCTGCCAGTGGGATCTGGAAGGGGTTGCTTGTGACTTCTGTCTGTAGGAAAACACCAGAATCTCAGGCATGGAGTGTAAACACCCAGGGTGCATGAGTTTAGACAATCCAAAACTGAAGAAAAAAATTACTAGAGCAGGGCTGAAATTATTTGGTATACAAAGTGGTTCAAATTTATATCTGACTAAGCTGTTAACAACATACGGTAATTTCGTCTGGACATGAGCATTTCCCAATTACCCTTAAGACACGAAATGCCATGTTTTTGCCACCAGCACCATGTAAACATAGAAGCAGCTGGTGGATAATGTAACACACCTGGATTCCTATGATTATTTTCTCTTTACACCTCTTTTTATTTTTTTACAGATACCTGTAGCAAAAGACTTTGCCGTTAAAGTAATATACTATTGTTTCCTTGCCAAACTTTTCAGTTCTATGGATTTTATATGCCATGGGAATTATGAGTTTTTATAAAAACTGTTTTTTTTTTTCAAACACTTAATTTCTAGCTGTGAATAAATTAAAACAGAGTGAGAAATGTCATCAGAAAAAGAACAGTGCACAGAATTTGCCAAAGGAAAAAAAAGTGTGCCTAATAGAATTTGACATTATAGGTGACATTTCAGATTTGCAAATATTCCTTTTGACTGAAAAAAGAAAGCATTATAAATGTGATTTTTAAATTTTTGTTTTCAAAATCTGTTATTGCAAAAGCCTTGACATATGGCAATATAAGAGACTCATTGTTCATTTATTCACCGCAGCAAAACAAACACTTACAAGAGCCTGGAAATCCCCTTTATTGAGTGTGGATGAGGTAGTGAATAGGATGAACAACACTATGACGCAAGCCAAAATTGCAGCTCTTGAAGCTGACATGCTTATCAAATTTGAAAAAGTATGGCATAAAAAATTATTTACCATCAAATTTTAACAAAGAAGTTCTATTACCATGGTAGCCGACCCGATGGGTAAATGATTACAGTATATGGATTCTGAATGATATGGCGGCCCTCGACTCGACCCTGCGGACCTCTCTACTTCCCTTCCTAGTTTCTTCTCTTCCTTTCTTTCCTTTCTTCTCTATCTATTCCTATTATGATTTTGAAGCTCTTTCCTACTTAAGAAGCTAATTCCTCTAATAAACCATACCATTAATATACGTTATTGTTATAGTAGTAATTATAGTTGAATATATAATTTACATTGTATTGAATATATAACTCTGAGCTTCATTACTTCTGTTGTATATTATGTACTTAACCTATTGTCAAATACTCTATTGTATGTTCAATAAAATCTTTTTGACAAGGAAAAAAAAAATGTTTTGCAACCACTTTAAGAAAATCACGCTTGGGCATATTTATAAAACTCTGACACTGAGCAAACTTTCTCAGCAAGGAAAATCTTCCAGGCCCATGTGTTTTTTTTCAAAACAGTGATAGATTCTCCATCAGAGAATGTGGAAGAATGTGCTGTATTAATAGACCCTAGGGTTGATTTACTAAAACTGGATAGTGCAAAATCTGCTGCAGCTGTGCATAGTAGCCAATCAGCTTCTAATTTTAGCTTATTCAATTGAGTTTTGGCAATAAAACCTGGAACAAATTTTTTTTCTATGCACAGCTGCACCGGATTTTGTGTCTTCTAGTTTTAGTAAATCAACCCCCTGTGTTCTGTGAATACAGAAACATGGGTGTACTTTGTATTAAATGTTTATTTGTAAAGAATTGTTTTATATAGGAATTGATATCGGAAATTGTATAAAAAAAAAGTATAAACTTTAAAAAAGTTGATCAGTAGAAGAGAAAACTTTTTTTATTATAATTTTTTTTTTTTTAAGTCTGCTGAAACACTTTAACCACTTGCTGAATGGCCTGTGCTGATATTCATCGGCAAAGTGCACAAAACAACATACCCATACATCACTACATCATCCTTGGCTAGTGGGCGCACGCGCGTTGACTATTATTTTAGTAAGCATAATTTGGTGTCTATGCAGAAGTGAGCCTGATTTTGCACTTTGCAGCTTTAGTAAATAAACCCCATTGTGTACTTAAAAGTGGGGTATGCCTGTACACAAATGGCTGGTCAAAAGGAATCAATGGTCTGCCACCAAAGCACTATAAAGTACAGAACCACCTTCCTAAAATTGTTATGACAAAACAAATCCAAAAAAATTTGGATTCAGCGTAATTGATGGAGCCATGCAAAGCAATCCATTGCCAAATATGCACCCAAACTGCCCTTTTATAGCACAGATAAAGACTAAAAATACAGATTTCTGGGCTATATTTAGGCTATACATCAATGAGTCCAAATGTATAGACAGAGAGAGTGATTTTTTTGTCTCTTAACGCTGTCCTAACAATATTAACTCCTTGCTTTTCAGTGTTGTGCTGTAAGTGAAAAAATACATATTTACAGTTTTTAAAGTAGAGCTATAGGCAAACCTTTTTTTTTCATTTTGGACAGGGCAAGTAATGGTTATAACCCCTTTCAGTATTTTATTTGCCATCTGTGTTCCATTGGGTTGATTTACATTTACTTCCTGTCCCATAGCCAAAGCAGCAAGTAAGAAGAAATCCCTGTAAATTAAGGGAATTCCTTGGGGCTCCCAGGTCATCAAAACTGGTGTCCCCAAAATTCAGATTTTCTTTTACTTTCAATTTTGATGATAAAAGTAAACAGGGCTAATAGGGTGAATCTTCCCAAAAGGGGCACAGACAACGACAAATGCTGACAGGTGTTCTAATCCCTCTCCACTTTATCCAAAACAAAAACAAGTTTTGCCTTTTTACTTTAAATATATATTGTTTAAAAAGAAGGCAGTGCAAAAAACTAAAGATTAGTTTGTGTGAGTGGAACATTACAGCTCCCATTGATTTAAGCAGGCACTGTATAGACTGATTTTTACAAAAGTCCAACCATGGAATGGTAGAACCTGCAAATTTTCACATACCCTAGCTTTCTGTGTTAGTTCAAATTAAACCTTCCTTAATGAAAATAGAACTGAAATTCTACAATTATTGCAGTTAAATATTAATGTTTAAAAAACTCAAACAGAACATATACAGTATATGTGCATTCACCATTACCTGGCAAAAGTATTTTCCACCCTTTGCTGTCTTTTGCTTTGCATTATCAAAGGTTCTTTGTGGCTGTGCCCAGCTAACAGCTTACCTAGTAGCCCTCTTAAATGGCCAGAATTGACAATCACCCCCCCCCCCCTCCACACACACACTGATTTATATGCACAAAACTTACACTTTTACTTACTATTTTGTCATTGCATGACACCCCCACACAAATGTTACTGTATGGCATCCAAACGCAAAATGTAAATTACATGAATATCAGCCTGGATATCGTGTGTGTGTGTATACACCAAGAAAAACACTTCTGGCATATCATATTTATTGTATTTTTTATTAAAAGCATTTATATAATAATGCAATATCATAATTGCTGACCACCACTGTATACATCACCATTTTAATATACTTTCTGTAGAAACACAAATTCTGTGATTCAAACGATTTTACAGTTCCGGTGGTCACTTTGTTTCTTGTATTCTGTCCACACTTTCAACATTGCACTAGAATATTATTTACATTTCTGCTTTCTATTTTAAGTACATTTTAAAATTACCCTATGCGGTGTAATCAAATATAATTTTTTTTTTCATTTCACTGTTATTCTTCAAAAATTAAAGGATATGAATCATTTGCTATTAGTGCACATAATCTCATTCAAGCAAACTCATAACTATAAAGTAAAGATAGTGCTTCCCTTGTAGGAGCTACTGGTGATAGTTGTTTTTTTCCTAATAGTACTGAGGCTGTTCACTACCACAAGCACCAGTCCATACACCCCAGCACCAATAGCTCAGTCTAGGGGATGTCTTTCTGAAATGTACTGCTTGAAGAACTTTAAACAGGATAGGTGTTAGGGCATGGGGTACTCCAAAGAACTATCAGCAATGCAATGAGAGGTTTATATTTTCCCTAGCTTTTCTGTGGAGGTAATTGGTGACAACAATCTAAGCCCTTGTACACACGGTCGGACATCCCGACCACAAAATCCGTCGGATTTTTTCCAACGGATTTTGTCCGAAACTGATGTTGCATACACACGGTCAGACAAAGTTGTCGGAAAATCCGATCGTTCAGAACGTGATGACGTTCGTTCGTTACGATGGGACTATGTTCAGGCTAGTAGCCAATAGCTTTGGTCTCGTAATTTGATCTGAGCATGCATGGCACTTTGTCCAATCAGAATTCTCTACAAACGATCGGACAAAGTCCAATTGGATCATGTTGTCGGAAAATGTTATATCCAGCTCTCAAACATTGTTGGTCGGACATTCCAACAGAAAAAGTCAGATGGAGCCCACACACACGGTCGGATTATCCGACAACACGGTCTGATCGGACATTTTCCGTCTGACTTTCCGACCGTGTGGACAAGGGCTTAGACTTCACAGCTGTAGACCATAAGGCAATTCTCTTTGGCATCTCTTTACCTTGCACCACCGTACAAATATTGGTACCCAATTCAGTTTCCTGCATAGTAACAAGGTCCTCTGGACTCATACTCCAGAATTCTGCTGAGGACAAGGAAATGGAGAGTATTCTGATACCCTATTACAGCTGCCTCAGTCCAAGCTATCTCGGGCACTTTATTCACAAGTTCCCAGGACAGCTGCCACCTTATAGCTTCCTCCAAATCCCTTGTGGTGAAGTCCTACAGTCAGCCCCTCAGGAGATAAATCCAGATGGAAGCTTCTTTCAGAGGCAGGAGGGAAACAATCAAGCTCTCTTCGTATGCAAAACACAGAATATTGTGTAATGGACAACCTGATGTTGACATTGGTTCTATCATGATCATTTCATTTAATTTCCTGTTAGGAAATTCTACAACATGCTTCTTACTTATCCTCCAAACCTTGATGCCTCTACTCTAAAAATCTGCCTTAGTCAGGTAAATTTTTACTTGTTCCCCTCATATGTTCTAATTCCTCTTCTAGGTCTTGTACATTTGCCACCTGCCCTCCTCAAATATCCTTCTCCATGCCTTGGTCAATTGTCATTTGTCCTCCTCACGTAGCCTTCTCTGGGTCTGGGTCATTTGTTACCGATTATTCCTCCTCCAGGTATTGATCAGTTTTCACTTGTTCTTTTCATTCTTTCTCTGAGGTTTGTTCAGTTGTCACTTGTCCCTTTACCATTTTATCCTAATTTTTTCAATTCTTTATTCCTTCAAGTCGTGGTTAGTTTTCTTCACATGTAAGTTAATAAACACCTAAAGAAAAGAAAAGAAAAGAAGTCCTGATGCACTTACAAAATTTGTGATTATAACAATACACACATTTTATAATACATGGTTTCAAAAATATTACCCCCTAGCAACCCACCCCCTATAAAAAAATACAGATCTGTTGCATAAAAACACATTGGGGTAACAAGCACATTCATGTCATAATTGTTGTGATATGGAATCTCAAATGATTAAACTCTCCATCAAACTATTAACCTTCCCTACACCATAGGTTAATCCTAATCACATGTGATCTCAGCAAAAATATTCCTAATGTGTATCAATAAAAAACCTTATTTTGGAATCCATCAGAGAGGTAATCACTTAAATCCATAATATGGGCAGAGGCAAAAAGAATCTCTCAGAATAATTCTCCTGTGCTTGGGTAGTAGGTCTAGGGATGTGTAGTGCAAGCAACTCTTTTCAATGCCAATGGCCTTTCTGCCCTCCCTAGGACAAAGGGTATCCCTAGAATTGTAAAATATTAGCAAAAGAAGGGCGTATGACCTAGCACATTACCAGCACATTTTATTCTAAATAACGTTGTGTACAAGCATATCACAGCAAAGGCAGATGCGAACAGTCACCCTTAGGGCTAATGCGGAACACTGGTGATGCAGGAAGACCAGGCGGTGTTTGAAGTGGCTATTGCATTTTGAGGAGAACCCTCTCCTTTGTAATGCATTAGACACTTCAAACACCACCTGGCCTGCATTACTGGTTCTCTGCATTAGACCTGATGGTGACTGTTCGCATCTAACTTTGCTGTGATATGCTTATTCACAACGTTTGTATGTAAATACAACCATTGTCATTTTTGTTTAGAATAACATTTATTTTTGGTAATGCGCTAGGTCAGCGTTCCCTTCTTTTGCTAATATTTTACAAAAAAAATCCCTCCCTGAGGTATTTTAAAATTGTCAAAAACAAACGTATACATTTATACAGTAGTACGTATTACAAAAGCCTGGCTCTTATTTTGTACTTCATGCACATAGCACAACAGCGTTCCCAAACAAATAAGTGCTTGCTTCACATCCATATCATTCAATAGTCCATCTGATAATAAATTACTCTGACTATCCTATGGTGCTGTTAAATGTACACAATACACTGATCACATTCCTAGCTTTACATCTCCTGCTTACTCAAATTGGAAAAATATCCAGCAATACATGGCAAATCACCCAACCAAGAGGTACCTGATATTGATGATCACATTGACTCATTTCAACTAAGCTATACAAGCTGATTTACAATGGCTATTGCAAATGTATCAGTGACTTGCTAACTTGCAAACGTCAAAATAGATACTATATGGCATTTATGAAACTGTAGAATATTGTCATTAAACTGCCAGAACAGTTCGATGTTATAATGCCAGATTCACAATGGTGTTTTCGGAGTGTGCCTGAAGCTTAGAAAAAAAAGTCTGCAATGTAGTGGTGAGCCAAAGTTTCAAATTGATTTAGCATGCAGACCTGTGAGTTTTCACACAAGAGATTGATATCTATACAGTGTGCAAGATGGCCTAAAACTGAAAAACAACAGAATAAATCAACATACATTCTGAAATCATAAATTATATACCTTATATGCCGGACTATCTGTCGTACTTTTCAAATGAACGGACTCGCCCACACACACGGAGGAAAGTCTGCTCATTTTGAGTGCAGTTCCAGGTAGCTGGGACCAGCGAAGGAGGCATCGCTAGCCCCGTCACCTGGTATGGACTTAAAGGGGAATCCCTACTACAAAAAAACGGCGTGGGGGTCCCCCCCCGGTCCATATCAGACCCTTATCCGAGCACGCTACCCGGCCGGCCAGGAAAGGGGGTGGGGACGAGCGAGCGCCCCTCCTCCTGAGCCGTACCAGGCCACCTGCCCTCAACATGGGGGTGTTTTGGGGAAGGGGGGGCGGGAAAAGTCTGTTCATTTCAAAAGTACGGCAGACTAGCACGCGCACGCCGTATTGTCCACCGGACTAGCACACACACGACCGGATTGTCCGCCGAAATGCGAGTCCGGCAGACAGATTGATGTGCAAAACTACTTTCTTAGTCCACCGGACTTTTGGGTGAAAAAAGTCCGCCGTAGCCCACACACGGGCGGATTGTCCAGCGGACTTGAGTCCGCCGGACTTTTCCACCAGATTGTTTGATTGTGTGTACGCGGCTTTAGTGTGTGTGTTTGGTGCTTACTGAATAGTCTTTAGAATGACTTTGGTTTATTTATTTTCCACACTACCTTTTTTGTGCTGTCTATCCCTTTTCTGATTTTACATTTCTCTTTTTCCATTTTTTCCTCCCATCTTTAATAATGGATCTTCCTGAGAGAAAAATCAAATGTGGAAGCAATAATTTGTAAGCAAACTGCAATAGTCATCTCTAGAAGTCTCACTGAATGCATGTTTAGTCTTTGACTTTCTCTTGAAGTCTCTAGCCTCTGACAACTCCTGTTCAGCGTTTAACTATCTTTTGTTGTACATCTGCAGTCTCTGACAGCTTTCTGTAGTATTACATACATTGGATATTATGTCCTTCCCTTTGCTGATGTCTTGAGGCCCCATATAACAAATAAGTTGACCACCATCATTATATCTGGATGTCAGCATTATGAAAATAATCTTTTTGTGTTGCCATTTAAAATCAGTTTTTCTATATATTCATGTAGCGCTGGCTCCTGATGAGCAAGCACTATAGTTTTTTCTAAAGTAAATTTGCCTGAAACCACAGTTGTGTTTCAGGACTTTCTGGTTTCAGTACCAGTCCAGCTGGGTTGCACTGGATTCTCCTTAACCGCAGGTGTCGCTGTCACCGCCGGCAAGAGTAGAAACGCAGTCTAGATGGGTGTATTGAATGCCACTAGTTCTCTTGGAACCAGCCCAGTTAGAGTGTTTTTCCTGCTGTGCATTCTGGGGGGGTGGTATTTAAGGTAGCGACGCCACGTGGCGAGAGAGCTTTTATTTTCTGTATGTTCGGTTCTGGAGGTCCTCCTGACCCAGCCCCATGACCCTCCTGGCCTGGAGTGAGGAACCATGCACCCTGAGTCTTGGGGCCGGCTGGCCCGAGGCGACGCAACTGCAGGGACAGGCCTGACTGGATTTCGGGGCCTACTAATCCAAGGGTGGTCTGGTGCCGTCTCATCTGAAGGAAGAGGCCCAGCAACTGAAGAACACCAGGGGAGAACTCTTCAGGAGAAGGCTGTGTGCAAGGCTGACTTCTCTGAAGGAGCCTGGAGGCTTAGTTGAAGGATGTAGAGGTATGGTATAGTTGAGATTCATAATGATGCACTGAATAAAATAAGGTTTCTAAAAAGTAAGAAAGTACCTTGGCACCTAATAAAATATGCTGATATCAGTGTACAAGTTGTAAGGTAATGCTTTTTTATTTATCATATTCATAGAAAAGGCCACAGAGGCTCTCTTGCTATTTGGATTGCCCCCCTAGATCAACTGAAATTCAAGATTAAGTGAAAATATACAGAATATAATTCAATAAATGTTGTCCCTACAACACCATCTTAAAAAAATATCCTTAAAAAAGTTTTCACTAGGTGTGGAAATATGCTTGTTACTTTGGCGATGATGGCTCTTGCATGCTTGGTGCTTGGTCTGTGAAATCCACACTACTTCAAAATGTATCACACTAAGCCTTGTATTTTATCATAATTTATAATTTCTCATTAGAAAAATGACGGCACTATAAAGTATCTCCTTTCAAAAAATCTAAAACATTGACCACCATTAATATACACGGTCTGATGACTGGACCCCCTTTCTGGAGCTTACAATAACATACTCTGGGCTTTGAAAGAATGAAGAATTCTTGCATTATGTGCATTTTTCCCAGGGCACATACTACCCTAAACATTAGTACCACTCCGTGGCACTACCCAACTCCGTTCATCCACAGCATCTTCCAGCTTCTCATAGGTTTTTTACAGGCTGCCAGTGGGATCTGGAAGGGGTTGCTTGTGACTTCTGTCTGTAGGAAAACACCAGAATCTCAGGCATGGAGTGTAAACACCCAGGGTGCATGAGTTTAGACAATCCAAAACTGAAGAAAAAAATTACTAGAGCAGGGCTGAAATTATTTGGTATACAAAGTGGTTCAAATTTATATCTGACTAAGCTGTTAACAACATACGGTAATTTCGTCTGGACATGAGCATTTCCCAATTACCCTTAAGACACGAAATGCCATGTTTTTGCCACCAGCACCATGTAAACATAGAAGCAGCTGGTGGATAATGTAACACACCTGGATTCCTATGATTATTTTCTCTTTACACCTCTTTTTATTTTTTTACAGATACCTGTAGCAAAAGACTTTGCCGTTAAAGTAATATACTATTGTTTCCTTGCCAAACTTTTCAGTTCTATGGATTTTATATGCCATGGGAATTATGAGTTTTTATAAAAACTGTTTTTTTTTTTCAAACACTTAATTTCTAGCTGTGAATAAATTAAAACAGAGTGAGAAATGTCATCAGAAAAAGAACAGTGCACAGAATTTGCCAAAGGAAAAAAAAGTGTGCCTTATAGAATTTGACATTATAGGTGACATTTCAGATTTGCAAATATTCCTTTTGACTGAAAAAAGAAAGCATTATAAATGTGATTTTTAAATTTTTGTTTTCAAAATCTGTTATTGCAAAAGCCTTGACATATGGCAATATAAGAGACTCATTGTTCATTTATTCACCGCAGCAAAACAAACACTTACAAGAGCCTGGAAATCCCCTTTATTGAGTGTGGATGAGGTAGTGAATAGGATGAACAACACTATGACGCAAGCCAAAATTGCAGCTCTTGAAGCTGACATGCTTATCAAATTTGAAAAAGTATGGCATAAAAAATTATTTACCATCAAATTTTAACAAAGAAGTTCTATTACCATGGTAGCCGACCCGATGGGTAAATGATTACAGTATATGGATTCTGAATGATATGGCGGCCCTCGACTCGACCCTGCGGACCTCTCTACTTCCCTTCCTAGTTTCTTCTCTTCCTTTCTTTCCTTTCTTCTCTATCTATTCCTATTATGATTTTGAAGCTCTTTCCTACTTAAGAAGCTAATTCCTCTAATAAACCATACCATTAATATACGTTATTGTTATAGTAGTAATTATAGTTGAATATATAATTTACATTGTATTGAATATATAACTCTGAGCTTCATTACTTCTGTTGTATATTATGTACTTAACCTATTGTCAAATACTCTATTGTATGTTCAATAAAATCTTTTTGACAAGGAAAAAAAAAATGTTTTGCAACCACTTTAAGAAAATCACGCTTGGGCATATTTATAAAACTCTGACACTGAGCAAACTTTCTCAGCAAGGAAAATCTTCCAGGCCCATGTGTTTTTTTTCAAAACAGTGATAGATTCTCCATCAGAGAATGTGGAAGAATGTGCTGTATTAATAGACCCTAGGGTTGATTTACTAAAACTGGATAGTGCAAAATCTGCTGCAGCTGTGCATAGTAGCCAATCAGCTTCTAATTTTAGCTTATTCAATTGAGTTTTGGCAATAAAACCTGGAACAAATTTTTTTTCTATGCACAGCTGCACCGGATTTTGTGTCTTCTAGTTTTAGTAAATCAACCCCCTGTGTTCTGTGAATACAGAAACATGGGTGTACTTTGTATTAAATGTTTATTTGTAAAGAATTGTTTTATATAGGAATTGATATCGGAAATTGTATAAAAAAAAAGTATAAACTTTAAAAAAGTTGATCAGTAGAAGAGAAAACTTTTTTTATTATAATTTTTTTTTTTTTAAGTCTGCTGAAACACTTTAACCACTTGCTGAATGGCCTGTGCTGATATTCATCGGCAAAGTGCACAAAACAACATACCCATACATCACTACATCATCCTTGGCTAGTGGGCGCACGCGCGTTGACTATTATTTTAGTAAGCATAATTTGGTTTCTATGCAGAAGTGAGCCTGATTTTGCACTTTGCAGCTTTAGTAAATAAACCCCATTGTGTACTTAAAAGTGGGGTATGCCTGTACACAAATGGCTGGTCAAAAGGAATCAATGGTCTGCCACCAAAGCACTATAAAGTACAGAACCACCTTCCTAAAATTGTTATGACAAAACAAATCCAAAAAAATTTGGATTCAGCGTAATTGATGGAGCCATGCAAAGCAATCCATTGCCAAATATGCACCCAAACTGCCCTTTTATAGCACAGATAAAGACTAAAAATACAGATTTCTGGGCTATATTTAGGCTATACATCAATGAGTCCAAATGTATAGACAGAGAGAGTGATTTTTTTGTCTCTTAACGCTGTCCTAACAATATTAACTCCTTGCTTTTCAGTGTTGTGCTGTAAGTGAAAAAATACATATTTACAGTTTTTAAAGTAGAGCTATAGGCAAACCTTTTTTTTTCATTTTGGACAGGGCAAGTAATGGTTATAACCCCTTTCAGTATTTTATTTGCCATCTGTGTTCCATTGGGTTGATTTACATTTACTTCCTGTCCCATAGCCAAAGCAGCAAGTAAGAAGAAATCCCTGTAAATTAAGGGAATTCCTTGGGGCTCCCAGGTCATCAAAACTGGTGTCCCCAAAATTCAGATTTTCTTTTACTTTCAATTTTGATGATAAAAGTAAACAGGGCTAATAGGGTGAATCTTCCCAAAGGGGGCACAGACAACGACAAATGCTGACAGGTGTTCTAATCCCTCTCCACTTTATCCAAAACAAAAACAAGTTTTGCCTTTTTACTTTAAATATATATTGTTTAAAAAGAAGGCAGTGCAAAAAACTAAAGATTAGTTTGTGTGAGTGGAACATTACAGCTCCCATTGATTTAAGCAGGCACTGTATAGACTGATTTTTACAAAAGTCCAACCATGGAATGGTAGAACCTGCAAATTTTCACATACCCTAGCTTTCTGTGTTAGTTCAAATTAAACCTTCCTTAATGAAAATAGAACTGAAATTCTACAATTATTGCAGTTAAATATTAATGTTTAAAAAACTCAAACAGAACATATACAGTATATGTGCATTCACCATTACCTGGCAAAAGTATTTTCCACCCTTTGCTGTCTTTTGCTTTGCATTATCAAAGGTTCTTTGTGGCTGTGCCCAGCTAACAGCTTACCTAGTAGCCCTCTTAAATGGCCAGAATTGACAATCACCCCCCCCCCCCCTCCACACACACACTGATTTATATGCACAAAACTTACACTTTTACTTACTATTTTGTCATTGCATGACACCCCCACACAAATGTTACTGTATGGCATCCAAACGCAAAATGTAAATTACATGAATATCAGCCTGGATATCGTGTGTGTGTGTATACACCAAGAAAAACACTTCTGGCATATCATATTTATTGTATTTTTTATTAAAAGCATTTATATAATAATGCAATATCATAATTGCTGACCACCACTGTATACATCACCATTTTAATATACTTTCTGTAGAAACACAAATTCTGTGATTCAAACGATTTTACAGTTCCGGTGGTCACTTTGTTTCTTGTATTCTGTCCACACTTTCAACATTGCACTAGAATATTATTTACATTTCTGCTTTCTATTTTAAGTACATTTTAAAATTACCCTATGCGGTGTAATCAAATATAATTTTTTTTTTCATTTCACTGTTATTCTTCAAAAATTAAAGGATATGAATCATTTGCTATTAGTGCACATAATCTCATTCAAGCAAACTCATAACTATAAAGTAAAGATAGTGCTTCCCTTGTAGGAGCTACTGGTGATAGTTGTTTTTTTCCTAATAGTACTGAGGCTGTTCACTACCACAAGCACCAGTCCATACACCCCAGCACCAATAGCTCAGTCTAGGGGATGTCTTTCTGAAATGTACTGCTTGAAGAACTTTAAACAGGATAGGTGTTAGGGCATGGGGTACTCCAAAGAACTATCAGCAATGCAATGAGAGGTTTATATTTTCCCTAGCTTTTCTGTGGAGGTAATTGGTGACAACAATCTAAGCCCTTGTACACACAGTCGGACATCCCGACCACAAAATCCGTCGGATTTTTTCCAACGGATTTTGTCCGAAACTGATGTTGCATACACACGGTCAGACAAAGTTGTCGGAAAATCCGATCGTTCAGAACGTGATGACGTTCGTTCGTTACGATGGGACTATGTTCAGGCTAGTAGCCAATAGCTTTGGTCTCGTAATTTGATCTGAGCATGCATGGCACTTTGTCCAATCAGAATTCTCTACAAACGATCGGACAAAGTCCAATTGGATCATGTTGTCGGAAAATGTTATATCCAGCTCTCAAACATTGTTGGTCGGACATTCCAACAGAAAAAGTCAGATGGAGCCCACACACACGGTCGGATTATCCGACAACACGGTCTGATCGGACATTTTCCGTCTGACTTTCCGACCGTGTGGACAAGGGCTTAGACTTCACAGCTGTAGACCATAAGGCAATTCTCTTTGGCATCTCTTTACCTTGCACCACCGTACAAATATTGGTACCCAATTCAGTTTCCTGCATAGTAACAAGGTCCTCTGGACTCATACTCCAGAATTCTGCTGAGGACAAGGAAATGGAGAGTATGCTGATACCCTATTACAGCTGCCTCAGTCCAAGCTATCTCGGGCACTTTATTCACAAGTTCCCAGGACAGCTGCCACCTTATAGCTTCCTCCAAATCCCTTGTGGTGAAGTCCTACAGTCAGCCCCTCAGGAGATAAATCCAGATGGAAGCTTCTTTCAGAGGCAGGAGGGAAACAATCAAGCTCTCTTCGTATGCAAAACACAGAATATTGTGTAATGGACAACCTGATGTTGACATTGGTTCTATCATGATCATTTCATTTAATTTCCTGTTAGGAAATTCTACAACATGCTTCTTACTTATCCTCCAAACCTTGATGCCTCTACTCTAAAAATCTGCCTTAGTCAGGTAAATTTTTACTTGTTCCCCTCATATGTTCTAATTCCTCTTCTAGGTCTTGTACATTTGCCACCTGCCCTCCTCAAATATCCTTCTCCATGCCTTGGTCAATTGTCATTTGTCCTCCTCACGTAGCCTTCTCTGGGTCTGGGTCATTTGTTACCGATTATTCCTCCTCCAGGTATTGATCAGTTTTCACTTGTTCTTTTCATTCTTTCTCTGAGGTTTGTTCAGTTGTCACTTGTCCCTTTACCATTTTATCCTAATTTTATTCAATTCTTTATTCCTTCAAGTCGTGGTTAGTTTTCTTCACATGTAAGTTAATAAACACCTAAAGAAAAGAAAAGAAAAGAAGTCCTGATGCACTTACAAAATTTGTGATTATAACAATACACACATTTTATAATACATGGTTTCAAAAATATTACCCCCTAGCAACCCACCCCCTATAAAAAAATACAGATCTGTTGCATAAAAACACATTGGGGTAACAAGCACATTCATGTCATAATTGTTGTGATATGGAATCTCAAATGATTAAACTCTCCATCAAACTATTAACCTTCCCTACACCATAGGTTAATCCTAATCACATGTGATCTCAGCAAAAATATTCCTAATGTGTATCAGTAAAAAACCTTATTTTGGAATCCATCAGAGAGGTAATCACTTAAATCCATAATATGGGCAGAGGCAAAAAGAATCTCTCAGAATAATTCTCCTGTGCTTGGGTAGTAGGTCTAGGGATGTGTAGTGCAAGCAACTCTTTTCAATGCCAATGGCCTTTCTGCCCTCCCTAGGACAAAGGGTATCCCTAGAATTGTAAAATATTAGCAAAAGAAGGGCGTATGACCTAGCACATTACCAGCACATTTTATTCTAAATAACGTTGTGTACAAGCATATCACAGCAAAGGCAGATGCGAACAGTCACCCTTAGGGCTAATGCGGAACACTGGTGATGCAGGAAGACCAGGCGGTGTTTGAAGTGGCTATTGCATTTTGAGGAGAACCCTCTCCTTTGTAATGCATTAGACACTTCAAACACCACCTGGCCTGCATTACTGGTTCTCTGCATTAGACCTGATGGTGACTGTTCGCATCTAACTTTGCTGTGATATGCTTATTCACAACGTTTGTATGTAAATACAACCATTGTCATTTTTGTTTAGAATAACATTTATTTTTGGTAATGCGCTAGGTCAGCGTTCCCTTCTTTTGCTAATATTTTACAAAAAAAATCCCTCCCTGAGGTATTTTAAAATTGTCAAAAACAAACGTATACATTTATACAGTAGTACGTATTACAAAAGCCTGGCTCTTATTTTGTACTTCATGCACATAGCACAACAGCGTTCCCAAACAAATAAGTGCTTGCTTCACATCCATATCATTCAATAGTCCATCTGATAATAAATTACTCTGACTATCCTATGGTGCTGTTAAATGTACACAATACACTGATCACATTCCTAGCTTTACATCTCCTGCTTACTCAAATTGGAAAAATATCCAGCAATACATGGCAAATCACCCAACCAAGAGGTACCTGATATTGATGATCACATTGACTCATTTCAACTAAGCTATACAAGCTGATTTACAATGGCTATTGCAAATGTATCAGTGACTTGCTAACTTGCAAACGTCAAAATAGATACTATATGGCATTTATGAAACTGTAGAATATTGTCATTAAACTGCCAGAACAGTTCGATGTTATAATGCCAGATTCACAATGGTGTTTTCGGAGTGTGCCTGAAGCTTAGAAAAAAAAGTCTGCAATGTAGTGGTGAGCCAAAGTTTCAAATTGATTTAGCATGCAGACCTGTGAGTTTTCACACAAGAGATTGATATCTATACAGTGTGCAAGATGGCCTAAATCTGAAAAACAACAGAATAAATCAACATACATTCTGAAATCATAAATTATATACCTGAATCAAACAGAACAGATGCCAAAAGTAAGAGAGGATATTAGCTATGTGTAGGAATACTATCTGGTTTTTAGTGCTTGGATTTGGCTTGACAGTGCTGTACAGGCTGAATCCTGTGACAATCTTTTTGTGGACCGTAGTGTGACAGATTAACATTCTGGAGCACAAGCTGAGGCTACTGCCGCTGGAGGTGCACACTGTCCTTAGTAATTACTAAGGGCTTTCAGTATTGCATTTTTTTAGCCAAAGCTTGGTTAACTTTTATTTGTATGCTTTGGCACTAATTCATCGTATGTACCACTGAGTCCCTGATGAAGTCACGTGATCAATGACGATACACGTAGGATTGACCTAGGAGGATACCGGAAGCGACGTCCGGGGTACGAACGAGGAGTCCGTTCGTTTTTTAGCTGTAATTTTCGCTCTTAATTGTGCTACTAAATGTGAGTACCCAGGACTATGTCCTTTTTACAATAAAACCTGTTTGACATTACTTCACTATTGGAGCCCCTCTTCTTTTTTCCGGGTTTGATCTGTGGTCCATGGCTGAGTACCTGGAGTGAATTGCCTGGGGTGTCTATATCAGCTGAGGACATACACCTTAACCATTGGAGCGTATTGCTGTTTAACTGACAGCAGTGAGGTAAGGTACCCACTGCACTCAGTGTGCGAGCACCTGTCTTGAGGAGTTGTGAGATCACCGGTGGAACTATCCCGTGTTTGTTCACAGAATTAGTCTATTACACAGCACAGTGTGGACTCACTTATTTGCATGACCTGATACGGATTGCTATTTTTTCTACAAATAGAGACACTTTAAGAATCTTTTTTTGGATTGTGTTTTATATCTATTTTTACTTTTTTTGTTTATTTATTTATTGGATCTTACTTTTATACAATTTTTTTAAACGTATATATTTTTTCACTTGGATGCACTTTTATGGATTGAGACACATTTTGGATTGCACACTCTTTTGGATTATTATTATTATTATCTGCGATTTCGCTACTTATTGCTTCACTTGCACTTTACTAGGATTATGTGTACTACTTGAATTTCTATACTGGTCACTTTATAAATGATACTAGGAATATGTGTACTACCTGAATATTTTATTGGTCACTTTATAATGATTTTATGTATATAGGGTATTGATATAGTTTAAATCAATTGTTTTGTGATAATCGCATAGGTGTGCTTTTTAGATTTTGTATGCGATTATTTATTCACTATTATTGGATCTAATTTAGTTTTTATGTGGAGCGCAACACCATTCTTTTATCATGTACCACATACAGTATAGCAGCAATTTAGGGAAACAAGCAATGGCAACACTCATTATCGTGGTCTTTTAAAAATGAGATATTTACTTTTTTCCCCAAATAATTTCAGATAAGTCATATCTCAGAAAACCCCTACAATATTGATTTGTTCACCATCAATATGCTATCTTCATACATTTTTTAGCATAATGTCCAAATGTCTTACTTCTTATGCAAACAATAATTTATCATAGACAGGTTATTGAAGCTATGTACATCACCTTGCTGGACCTTTATATCTGCCATAATGTTCCTTCACTACATAGAGAAGTATAGAGAGTCAGTGATGTGTCCCAGGATCTAAAATTATGTATGTTCAATTAATGTGATGAACCTTCCTAGCAGTACCATGGTGTAAAAATGAATACCAACCTTTTTTTACAAATGAAAGCAAAAAAATATCATTACAAAAATGGGCCTTTCAGTCTTGGTATATGTTGCCAAACCTATGTGTTTTTTTTTTTTTTTTTGGCATATTACTGTCAAAAAATGACAACAAATGAAAAGAAAGTTATGTTCTGCAAATACATACATGTCCAACACACTACACTGATTTGGCTGTAAAAAATAGTAATTTTGACTATCACCAGGTGATTATCTGCCAAATGGTAAACAGAAAACCCACAGCCATATTGCATAATGGACTGCAATCGTTTATGTTTCCTTTGGGCAAAGTATGCCAGTTTGCTCTCAGTGTGATTTGCAGGTTTTTGTTCACTTCACAATGCAAACTGTTAATCAAATACTGCTCTAAAGTATTGAGAAATCTACATCTTTTATTTAGTTCTTTTACCTCCAGACTTGGCCGTTTGAACAGTAGGTGTAAGGCCAGAGATGTCTGAAGTTGCTGGATTTTTCTGTAACGCAGCAATAAATGAAACTCCCTGTGCTGTAACCCCCTTGTATTTAGTTTTGTTTGGTGTTTTTTTTTTCTTTTTTTTTTTCAGTTCTCTTACCTCTAGACTTGGTCAATTTAATAATAGGAATAAGGGCAGGGATGTCTGAAGTTGCTGGATTTTTAATGGAGCAATAAAGTAACCTCCTTGTATTTAGTTTATTTTGGTGTTTTTTTGTAAACATCTGGTTACATGCTGTTCACCCTCTCTCTATCTTTATCTCTCTCTCCTTATACATACTGATATATATATATATATATATATATATATATATATATATATATATATATATATATATATATATATATATATGTAAATATATATATATATATATATATATATATATATATATACACAGTGCCTTGAAATTTTGTCCAAATGTATTGTATTGGGATTTTATGTGATAGACCAACTCAAAGTGGCACATAATTATGACGTGTAAGGAAAATGATAAATGGTTTTCCAAATGTTTTACAAATAAATATGTGAAAAGTGTGGCATGCATTTGTATTCAGCCCCCTCTACTTTGATACCCCTAAAATCTAGTGGATCCAATTGCCTTCAGAATTCACCTAATTGTTAAATAGAACCCACCTGTGTGTAATTCAATCTCAGTATAAATACAGCTGTTCTGTAAAACCTTCAGAGGTTTGTTAGAGAACCTTAGTAAGCAAACGGCATCATGAAGGCCAAGGAACACACCAGACAGGTCAGAGATAATGGTGTGGTGAAGTTTAAAGCAGGGTTACATTATAAAAGACAAACCCAAACTTTGAACATCTCACCGAGCACTGTCCAATCCATCATCTCCAAATGGAAAGAGTATGGGGTAACTGCAAAAATACCAAAACGCGGCTGTCCACCCAAACTGACAGGCTGGGCAAGAAAGCATTAATCAGAGAAGCAGCCAAGAGGCCCATGGTAACTCCGAAGGAGCTGCAGCGATCCACAGCTCAGGTGGACAGGTGGGCGAATCTGTCCACATGATAACTATTAGTCATGCATGCCAAAAATCTGGCCTTTATGGAAGAGTGGCAAGAATACATTGTTGGAAGAAAGCCATAAGAAGTCCTTTTTTCATTTACATGTGGGATTTCCAGATAGTTTTTTTTTTATAGGTATCCCTATCATTCACTATTCTATTCATTTCTTCTGTATAATCAGATTTCTTGAGCACTACCAGTCCTCCTCCTTTATCGGCAGGTTGAATGACTATACCCTTCTTTTTTCTAATTGCTTGATGGCTTCCCATACTGCTTTGGTTTTCCTCTTTTTATTACTTTTCATTTTCCTTATGACCATATTCTTAAAAACATCAATGAATGTATGACTATAAGGCCTGGGGTTGAAAGTGGACTTGTTTTTTAAATCCACTATGTTCAAAAATAGTTGAATACTCTTGATGAAAGCAAGAATTGGACTTGCTGTCAAAAATTGCAATGATATGCACCTGTCAAACAGGTGTGAAAAAATTGGTCTTTGGGTGTCGGTGGTGCCTTCACGCCGTAAACCTATACAGGTACTCTTGATGAAAGCAAGAATTTGCTTTGCTGTCAAAAATTGGTCATTGGTGTTAATTGTGCCCATGAAACTTACACGAAAAAAATTCTTCCAGATGAAATCGACACCCACAAAGCTAAGCTGCCTAGACATTCTTTCAGAGATTGCAGTTCCAGAAAGCACTTAATCATTCTGCTCCCTCTGTTGGGACAGGATGAGTTCTGAGACTTTCCCCTTGTAACAGGGGTCAAGGAGGGTTGACAACCAATAGTGATCCTTCTCCACGTATTCTCTGGTCCTTTCGCAGTCTTTGAAGAATAAGGGGGTATTCAACACAAGTTTACAGAGGCATGAGAAGCAGACTCCTCACTGAGGATTACAGTATCTGTAACTGCCTCCTCACAGCCATGTACTACCCCCAAGGGTTCTGGGGATGGAAAATCATCTGTTAAGGGTTGAAATATGTCTTGCTCTGCTTCAATCACTTAAAAGCTGCCAGAATCCTCCTCCTCCTCCTACTCCTCCCCCTCTCCTCTCGTGTGTTCTGTGACATAGGAATGATGGTGTCTGAATAAAGTGGCCCTTGAGAGGAAAGGAAGTCCCCCTCTTCCTCTTGCTATTCTGCCTCGAGTGCCCTTTCCATAATGCCACACAGAGGCTGTTCCAGCAGGAACACAACAGGGATTGTGTCACTGATACATGTGCATTGTCACTGCTCACCATCCTTGTGGCCTCCTCAAATGGTGACAGTACAGTGCATGCATCCTTTATCAACATCCATTGGTGTGGGGAAAAAAGCAGAGCTGGCCTGAGCCTGCCATTGTGCTATACTCACACAGGTACTCATTGACAGCCCTCTGCTGCATGTGAAAATGAAAATGTGATATAATGTGTACAACAACATTGTTTATAGGAGACAGTAGTTCTCCACTGTTTGTATCTTACCCTTTCTTTTTCAATCAATAAAAAAACTATTTGAAATAAATAAATAAAAAAAAGGGTATAGTGAACATCCCTGATGGGTACCATTTAATATGTTAAATGATTTAGAGAGGAGGCCAGAAGTGTGAACCTGAGCTGAGGGGTAGGAAAAAAGAGCAAGAATTGCTGTCCTGGTGGGGCCCTGAAAACCAAACTTTGTTAGTACACTTGACATGTATTGCCAATCAACTCTATTGAATGCCTTTTTTGCATCAATAGATAGTAGCAGAATGGGCGTTTGAGTTTTTTCTGCAAAATGTATAACATTTCGGATTCTCCTGGTTGCATCTGAAGGTTGCTTTCCCTGTACAAATCCCATCTGGTCTTTCTGTATTAGAGATGGTATGATAGTGGCTAGGCGTTGCACTATTAATTTGGCATTGATTTTTAATCAGAGTTCAGGAGTAATATTGGTCTAAAATTTTCTGGGCTGACAGGGTCTTTCCCCGGTTTGGGTAAGGCTACCACGTATGCCTTTAGCATCTCTTAGTGGAAGGAAGAGGTCTTTGCTGCTTCCAATTATACAGTAGTCAGGTGCCGAGTTATTAACGTGGTAAAAATTTTGTAATACTCTTTGAGAGACCATCAGGTCCCTGCGACTTACCACTTGGTAGAGATGCTATGATGTTCCCTATTTCACTAGGGGTGAATGGAGAGTTTAGTTGTGAAAGCTGTGATTCTGGCAGTTTGGGTACATTTAGTTTATCTAGAAAGGCATTACTACTTTCAGGGGATGGTTGGGGGTGTGAAGGTTATTTTTGAGCCTGTAAAGTGTCCCGTAGAAATATGCAGGTTCCAGCGGACGAGGCCAGGTGCGGATCAACCATGAGATTAAAATCCCAGCAGAGTAGTAGGTGCCCATATTTAATTGGTGATATGCATTTAAGCAACCTGTGGAGGAACCTCATTTGGTGTAGGTTGGGAGCACAAAGTGCTACCAGGATATAGGGGCATTCATTTAAGTCACAAGTGATGATAATAAAACACCTCTCACTATCCAGAATAAAGTCTTTGCGTTGGAATGACATTGTGTGTTTTATGGCTAGAAGCCCACCTCTTGCCTCCTTTTCATGTGCACATGAGAGAAAGACGTAAGGGTATTTTTATGAGCACATTTAAGGATGTTGGAAGGAATAAAGTGCATTTCCTGTATGCGTAAGATATCTTCTTCCTGGTTTTCAGGGCTTCTTTCCACATGGAGTGTCTCTTGGCATGATGATTCAGGCTTTTAACATTCAAGGACATACACTTAATGGTCATAGTGGAATTTTATGGAGCATTTGTGCAGAGGAAGTTCAACACCTACTGATTAGGTTCTGATGTCTTTTCTTACGTAGGGAGGAGAAGAGTTCTCTTTGGCAGATGAAGGTTTGACTTGGTTGCTTGTAAGAATGGGACCAAATTTGCTGGTTGGAAGCTGAAGAGTGGGAAATTTTAGTGGAGAGTGAAAACCAGTTTTGCTTTTGACTGCTGTGCTTGCATTTTTAGGTTCTTTTTGGGGTCTTTCCTTGCAGCTTTTTAACACCTTTTCTGACACTTTTTAAAAAGCTTCTTTTTTTTTTCCTTCCTTCAGACTACTAATTAAGAGGAGGGGTTAATTGGTCACAGGTGCTTCAGGTCCTATATACATTTCTGTAGAACTCATTTCTGAGCTTGCTCTTTCTTGAGCTTGCTACCTTTTTGCTTGCTGGAACTTAGACCAAGTGGAACTGGACTAAGTGGTGAGTTAAAAACCACAGTTTAAAACAGGAGATTATAACAGGAGTCATCAAACCTGTAAGTAACATCTGAAATTTCCTGTTAGTTATATTATTATTGTAAATGGGAACATGTGTGCTATCAAGATTGAAGGTTTTGTGCAGTGCACAGTGTGCTACATGTACACAACAATGAAGCAACACTGGTCAGAACTGACAACCTTGAAAGGGGTGACTAGTAGTGTAGAGGGGTAAGTCAGGATTATCAGGTAGGAAGATGGGTTAATGTAGTTAGAGGGAGTGGTGGAGCCCTAGGTTTTGAACACCCCAACAGATTTGCAAAGTTGGGTGAAGATGTGGGGGCATCAAGCTCAGAGGTGGCAGTCATAGATGTCACTGCTCCCCCTAACAGCCGGGAGAGCAGTTGGTAATAGGGGATTCTTTAATCAGAAGGATTGATAGAATAATGTGTCACCAGGCTCGCCTCAATTGAATGGTTTGGTCTCCTGGTGCCAGGGTTTGGTATGAGGTGGACCAGGTTGATAAATTGCTGGGAGGGTCTGGACATGATCCAGCTGTCTTGGTCCACGTTGGAACCAATGACGGAATAAATGGAAGGTGGAGGCTCCTTAAGAACCAATTTAAAGAATTAGGCTGCAAGTTGAAGGGAAGGACCTCCAAGGTGATATTTTCTGAAAAAGTGGCTGTGCCATGCGCAACACAGGAAAGGCAGGGGGAGGTTAGAAAGCTAAATGCATAGCTAAAGACCTGGTATAAGAAGGAGGGATTTGGGTTTTTAGAGCACTGGGCTGACTTTTTATTGGGGTGCATCCTATATGCTAAATATGGTTTGCACCTTAATGGAAGAGGATCTACTGTGTTGGGGGAGAGGTTTATGGGAAGGCTGGAGAAGCATTTAAACTAGGATTGTGGGGGAGGGTGAATTAGATTATAATGGGGAAGACAGGTCAGACAGGGGTCAGCCCCTATTGGAAAGTAGAATGGGGAAAGATGGGGGGAGGGCTATGGCAGATGATATGAAGTTTCTTATGTTACAAACAACCTTTGGAAATGGTACTATTTGTATTACAATAAACAATATGCAACATATGTCTGCAAAATGTGACAATGAATTACTGTTTATTCACAGGGACAGTGATAACTACCCAGAAATTGACTGGGGTAATAGAACTCCTGGGGCAGTTAAAGGGCAACAATTTATAAACCTATTACAAGACAATTTTATGGTCCAGTTTATTGAGGTCCCAACTAAGAATGACGCTCTGCTGAACCTGGTAATCTCAAACCATGCAGAGTTTGATACAATATTCATATAAAAGAACATCTGGGTAACAGTGATAATAACATGATTCCATTTAATGTTAGCTGTAAGCAACAAATACATACAAGATCAAAGCGGTTAACTTTTACCCTTTCATTGCCAAGTCCATACGCCGCATGGACCTACAAAAGTGCCCGCAGCTGGCCAAGTCAGAACGGCGTACAGACCTCTTTTCTCCCTCTCCTGTAAGCTTATGGTTACTTCAATGACCATAATCTTAAATCAGAATTGTTCAGCATACTCTGCTGAATAATTCTATAACTCTGATCAGTGGATTACAAACTGCTGATCAGAGTTATTAACCCCCAATGTGACCACCCTGGCCCCCACCCATACCGCCGCTTCCCTGTCCCCTGCCTCTCCAACCCTACCCTACGCTTCCATCTAAAACTGTCTTCACTCTCCTCTCCTATCCCCTTCACCCCTCTTATTACCCACCAGCACTGAATACCCCCTCTCCACCTGATCTGACCCCCCTGCAAACTCGCTCCCCGCAGCCACTATCATTAGCTGACATCCCTCCTCTTCCACTCCCACTGGCTTAAGGTGCTGCATGGGGCTTGGGGGGGTCTATATGTGGCCCCCTTGCAAGTCATATCACCCCAACTGCCCCTGCACCCTTGATCCATGGCCACTTTGAGTGGCATCTCTCCTTCGCCTCCCTATGCCTGCAGCTTCTCCCTGCACAGATCTCCATCATCTGTCAGGCTGGGGATCACAGTGGGGGGAGAGTGATGCAGGTGGGGATTAAGTAGGGGCTTGGGGGGCATAGTAAACATGTTAGTAAACTTAGACTGGAAGGGAATATTGGCATCAATGGACACAGGACAGAAATGGGAATTCTTCAAAAAGATTGTATGCAAACTCACTGCAAAGTATATTCCCATGGGCAATACATTTAAAAGGTTAAAAATAAAGCCTATCTGACTCACAACCACAAAGTTAAAATGGCTTTAAATATAAAGAAAATAATACAAAAAAAAAATCTTGATTTTGCAAAGAATTGTGGGAAAAAATGACAACTTCAAAAAACTCATCATGCCTCTTACTAAATACCCTGGAATGTCTTCTTTCCAAAAAGGGGTAATTTGGGTGGTATTTGTACTGTTCTGGCATGTTAGGGTCTCAAGAATTGAAATAGGCCATCAGTACTTCAGGTGTGATCAATTTTCAGATATTGGCACCATAGCTAGTGGACTCTATAACTTTCACAAAGACCTAATAATATACACCAATTTGTACTTATTTTTACCAAAGATATGTAGTGGTATAAATTTTGGCCAAAATTTATGAAGAAAAATTACTAATCTGCTAAATTTTATAACAGAAACGAAGAAAAATTCATTTTTTTACAGAATTTTCGGTCTTTTTTCTTTTATAGCACAAAAAATAAAAAACCCACTGGTGATTAAATACCACCAAAAGAAAGCTCTATTTGTGTGAAAAAAAGGCCAAAAATTTCATATGGGTAAAGTGTTGCATGACTGAGTAATTGTCATTCAAAATGTGAGAGCACCAAATGCTGAAAATTGGTCTGGTTATTAAGGGTGTTTAAGTGCCCAGTGGTCAAGTGGTTAATATATAAAAACGATTACTCAAGAATGACTAGGTTTTAAAAACAAAAATACGCTACAAAAGAAAAAAATCCTAAACATAGAAGATAGCGATATTCAATTTAAAATCTTTCATATCTATTGAAGTGTCTAATTGCATAGTTAAATGAAGTGTAAAATCAGTAAGAGCTTAATTTTACACCGTTCAATAATAGTGAAGATAACAAAATAAACCATTTGGTCTTTGCTAATAATTTTTCTTTTAGAGAGACAATTTCCTTAAAAGAGAGATATTTTTAATTGAGGCAGCAGTTCTGAATTATCTAGTTGCAAGTATTAAGATGCAGTCACCAACAGAAAAGTCTATAGCCCCCTTTAAAAGAGCAGTCAATTGTGTGACTAGTTTTAGTTCTACTTGTAAAAATGATTTTACACTGTGCCTAAACAGAAAGATTATTTCTAATAAAGAAAGGACAAAGTAAAATACAGTAGATGTATCAGTGCATATCAAGGATCTGAAAAAAAAAACTTTGTGAGTAATTACTGTACCTTTTGTACCACCCCTCCCTTTAGAATGTAAGCTCTACGAGCAGGGCCCTCCTGTACCTTTTGCATTGAACTGTAGTGTTGTCCCCCCTATACATTGTAAAGTGCTGCGTAAACTGCTGGCGTATATAAATTGTGTATAACAATAATATAATAATAATAATTAACTTAGTTAGACCTCAAGAGTTAGCACTTACTGTATTTATGCTATACAAACAGAAGGGAAGTTGCAAAGACAGGAACAGAATATACCAGTAGGGATGGGCCAACAGTTTGGCCCGAGCATAAGTTCGGGCCAAACTTTCTTTGTTTGTTTGGCGAAAAGCTGAATAATCGGGTCGCTTGACCATTTGTTCGGCCCCCAGAACCGACAACAATGCATTGTGGCACTGAACAGTGCATAGTAAGCCCTGATTGGCTGAAGCAGTGAAAGCTTCAGCCAATCAGGGCACAGAGCACTGTTGGGGTCATGATTGGACACTGTCATCATGATTTTATCCAATCATGGCTCATTCCCACCCTACAGTATAAAAGTATTCTTTGAATGGCAGCCATTTTCAGTGTGATTTTGGCATGGAGAGAGATAGAATCGAGCTCTGTTCAGTGCTATTGCTGCTGTTGCTGCTGGAGCAGGCTCTGAGTGGCATTATTGATAAGGCACTGGAGGCAGAGCAGCAGGAGGAAGAGGAGAACTTCCTTTTCTCTCCAGGCCCATTTTATCGAGACACCATCATTCCTATGTCAGAGAACACACAGGAGGAGAGAGGGGAGGAGGAGGAGGAGGAGGAGGAGGATTCTGGCACTTTCATAGGTTTCGAAGAAGAGGAAGACATGCATCAATCTGTAAGCAACCACTTTCCAACCCCAAAAGCCTTGGGAGTAGTACTTGGCTGGGAGGAGGAAGTTCCAGATGCTGTCATCCTGATTGACCCTGAGGAGTCTGCTTCTCGAGTCTTGGCAAATTTGAGGTGTATGGGCAACCTCATGCTTCAAAGCCTGTGAAAGGACCCAAGAATATGTGGCATAAAGGAGAAGGATGATTACTGGTTGGTGACCCTCCTTGACCATCGTTATAAGGGGTAGGTCTCAGAATTCATCCCGTCCCAACAGAGAGTGCAGAAGAAAAAATCTTTTGAGGACAAGTTAAAGAGGATTTTATTGAACATTTTTCCTGACTCCAGTAGGTTACAGTGTGGTGGAAAACATCATTTTGAGTCTTCTGTTGGTCAAGAGAGGAGCGTTGGAGAAGGCGTCCGCCTAAGTGAGGCATTTCAGAATTTTTTTAGTCCTTGCCGCCCAGGGCTGTCAGCTTCCACATCCCATTGGCAGCGTCTGCATCACATGGTGGACAATTACCTCGGGGCAAAAAAAACAGAGATGGAGAGCTTCTGGGAATAGACTGCCGCAGAAGTCACGCCCCTTCCCGCTGCCCCCACTGTCTCCTGGGAAACACACAGGTCCCAGGAGATAGCGGGGACCAGTTAGGACGTGCAGCACGGCTCATGCATGCGCAGCAGGGAACCGGGAAGTGAAGCCGCAATGCTTCACTTTCTGATTCCCTCACCGAGGATGGCGGCGGCAGCTGATCGGCTTCGGCTGCCGACATCGCTGGACCCTGGGACAAGTAAGTGTCCATTTATTAAAATTCGGCAGCTGCAGTATTTGTAGCTGCTGGCTTTTAATATTTTTTTTAGGTGGACCTCCTCTTTAACCACTTAAATACAGGGCATTTTCACCCCCTTCTTGCCCAAGCCAATGTTCAGTTTTAAGTGTTGTCGCATTTTGAATGACAATTGCCCGGTCATGCAACACTGTACCCAAATGAAATTTTTATAATTTTTTCCCCACAAACAGAGCTTTCGTTTGGTCCTATTTGATCACCTCTGCGGTTTTTATTTTTTGCGCTATAAACAAAAGAAGAGAGACTTTGAAAAGTTTGAAAAAAAAAACACAATATTTTTTACTTTTTGATATAATAAATATCCCAATTTTTTTTTTTAATTTTCCTCAGTTTAGGCCGATATGTATTCTTTTACATATTTTTGGTAAAAAAATCACAATAAGCATATATTTGCGCAAAAGTTATAGCGTCTACAAAATAGGGGATAGTTTTATGGCATTTTTATAATTTATTTACTAGTAATGGCAGTGATCTGCGCTTTTTATTGTGACTGACATTGTGGCAGATAGATCGGACACTTTTGACACCATTTTGGGACCATTGGCATTTATACAGCTATCAGCGCTATGCATTGATTACTGTATAAATGTCACTGGCAGGGAAGGGGTTAACATTAGGGGTTGATCAAAGGGTTAACTGTGTGTCCTAGGAAGTGATTCTAACTGTAGGAGGTAGCGACTCACAAGGGGAGGAGACCGATCGGTGTTCCCCTGTACTGGCAACACATAATCGGTCTTCTCTCACCTGACAGGACGTGGTTCTGTGTGTTCCACAGTCCTGCTCGGTTAACGGGCAATCGTGGGTGCTCGGTGGACATCGCGGCCGCTGGGCATGCGCATTGGGTCCCGAGTGACGCGGCATGCCCCCAGATGCCTGCCCAGGATGGCAGATCCCTCCTGCGGACATCATATGACTATATGCGGGATGTGAAGTGGTTAAAAAAGACTGCTTACGGAAAGTGGAAATGTTTATTTCTTGTATGTATACATCACAGGTACACTTTGAAAGCAAATCTAGTTATTCTATATTTTTGAAGATCCTAATTTTAGAGATTATCATTTTGTACTCGGAGTTGAACATCATATGAATGTGCCTGCCACTACCTCATAATATGTATCACATCTTAATGCTTTATTGTATTTCTTGGTGACAGATTACTTAAAGGGATTGTAAATTATTGTTTTTTATTCTTTTTAAATAACAAACATGTCATACTTACCTCCAGCTCGTTTTTGCACAGAGTGGCCCCAAACATCCTTTTCTGGCGGCTCTCGTGGCTCCTCCCTGCATCAGATAACCTCCTAGGAGAAGCATCCCCCCCACCGAGGGGGTTATCCTGCGGGTGTGCTCCCGAGTCCAGCATTTGTGTCCACAGACATGAATGCCAAACTCGGCCCCGCCCCCAGTGCCCGCGTCTTTGGATTTGATTGACAGCAGCGGGAGGCCAATGGCTGTGCTGCTCTCAATCTATCCAATCAAGAGCCAGGACCCCATGGCAAGAGGAACAGCGCGTCCCCGCCGAGGAAATGAAGGGGCTGAGGAGAGTGACATGGGGAGGGGGGGCTGGGGGGACGGTGACTGTCAGGTGTTTTTTTTTTTACCTTAATGCATAGGATGCATTAAGGTGAAACAAAACCATGAGGGTTTACAACCCCTTTAAGAGACATTACACATAATTTAATGGGAGTTATGTTGAATGAAAACAAGTAGTACTTAATGGCTAAGAAGGTTTTACATAAAAGAATAACTGTGACAAAAGAAAAGTCATAATTTAAAAAAAAATGTAAAAAAATATATGCGGCTATTATTGAAGTAAAAGCCAGGCATGATATAAACATTTTCTTAGGAAACTTGGCTTTCTGAAAGATAAATCTTTAAGTGCCTTCAATAAGAGATAATTACAGTATTAAGAGAAATGTTATTTGATCGCTACAGAAATTGATATTTTATGTCCCAAATTAAGTACAAGTAATTGTATGGGAGTTTTGAACATCTAAAATTGTTAAATTGCAAAGTGTTGTCAATACAGTTATAAAAAGAATGAAAGATTCTAAAATTACAGTATAGATACATGTAAGTACCATAATCCATTTGACGATAGACAGCAGGAGTATGGTTACAATTGTTTAAATACAGGGGCTTAAGGCGAGATTTAATGCAACATACAGTGCTGGAAGAGTAGCAAAGTTTTATTGTTATTCATTCAAGATCAAAGTTACCGTATATGCCTGATCAGCCTATAAACTAAGTGTATCTGATTAGCTGCCCTTATTTATTTACTGCTCATTTATTATACATATATACATGACATGACACAAATATGTACAAATAAGCCTATAATGCATAAGCTAACTTTTTTGGTTGTCAGCCCTAGTTTCCTAACAAGGGCTATGTGGAACATTTAGTGGTAGTGGGGAGGCAGCAGTAGATTAACATTTTGCAACACTTCTTGCTTTTTAGTGTATACCCATGGTCTTGGCTAGATTATTATTATTGTTATTTTTATTTAATATCAATTATTTTCAGATGATACTCATCTTTGTTTCAGAAGATTGGAAAAAAACATTACCTGGTCTGATGAGTCTAGATTTCAGCTGCAACATTACCATGGTAGGGTCAGAATTTGGCGTAAACAACATGAAAACATGGATCCATCCTGTCTTGTATTAACAGTTCAGGCTAGTGGTGTAATGGTGTGGGGGATATTTTCTTGGCACACTTTGGTCCCCTTAGCACCAATTGATTATCGTTTAAATGCCATGACCTACCTGAGTATTGTTGACCATATCCATCCCTTTATGACTACAGTGTACTCATCTTCTGATGGCTACTTCTAGCAGGATAATGCACCATGTCACAAAGCTCAAATCATATCACCAGTGGTTTCTTGAACATGACAATGAGGCCACTGTACTCCAATGGCCTCCACAGTCACCAGAACTCAATACAGTGGAGCACCTTTGGGATGTGGTGGAATGGGAGATTTGCATCATGGATGTGCAGTCAACAAATTTGCAGCAACTGTGTGATGCTATCATGTCAATATGAACCAATATATCTAAGGGAATAAAAGCAAGGAAATCAATCAGCTCAGTAGATATATCACAAAGACAGCAGCTGAACACTGAGGACCAACTTATCAAATCCTTACAGAGAAATAAATAAAAAGCAGTGCAGCGCAAAACAATTAAACACAAAAAGACATAATGTATAGTGATTGCAAGAAAACAGAGCCCAAAAAAGCACCAATAAGTGTCCATACAAGGTGATCCTATTAATGAACAAGACATTCTCTTCAACCAAGTGATCTCCTCCACCAGTCGAGAGTGCTAGCAGCTCACCCCATCTGAAGGACCCTTCAACGTGGATAGAGTCAAACAAGCAATCCCTTAATACAGGGTAAATATGGTATTCCACTTTCACCTCTATAGCGCTAGGAATATATTACTAGGCAGTGTAGATCACATGTATCCAAAAGTAGGCTCCACAGATTTCCAAACGAACGGACATGCAATGGCAATAAAGGTACACAATAGTGCTCTCCATATAGTAAAATGGATATGAATTTATTAAACGACTATTGCACTTACATGTTATTGCACTGTTCCCCAGTGCGAAGGATCAATAGTAAAAAAAACGATCGTAATAGCCACGAGTATGAATAGAAGACGCGGGTGACGTCACGTGGTCATGTAATTACATACGTGTTATGTCCCAGGGGGCGGGACTTCATCAGCGGTGACAGAGTGACATAAAACACCCGCTATATATACACTGCCATGATGCCGTAAATCAAGGGCATCCAAAGCCATAGTAACCTAGTATACAAAATGACCAGAACTTCTGGCTTGCCACTGGTAACCTAGTAAACAAATCGTCCGGAACTTCCGGCTTGCCACTAAACCGTTCGAAACCCGGAAGGACTGGCACTCTGCATGACAACATACCCATGATGTGCAACAGTGACATTGCCGCAACACCAGGCAGCAACATCACCGCCTACAATACCAACACTGATGTCCACATAGTGGAGTTAAAAAAAGTAATATCTATGTGGACATCAGTGTTGGTATTGTAGGCGGTGATGTTGCTGTCTGGTGTTGCGGCAATGTCACTGTTTTGCATATCATGGGTATGTTAAACAGGGAAGGTAGACTTGGAGCTATACCTTTAAATAGGAAAAATGTGTAATAATAACTCAATTTACCAGTATGAAATGACCGTAGAGGAAATGGCGTGGCCATACGACGTGCACTCTTCACGATAGACGATAGCGGCTGGCAGCAATTTTTGAACACTGCGATTTTAAACCTAAATAAATGTGAGTAGTTTTCATGTTCAATAAAAAGTGTTGTGTTTACATACTACACCATGGATTTGTCCTTTTCTCCATATATATATATATATATATATATATATATATATATATATATATATATATATATATATATATATATATATATATATATATATATATATATATATATATATACGAGGAATTAACATTACCGGATGAACAAGCTCCTTCCAGGCTAAAGCCAGATAACGCCAGTGAGCAGCACAGGGCTTATACTGTGGAGGCTTATCCACCCCAACAGGGGTAGGATTTCTGGTGAGGGCAATCACTTTATTGAGCACTAAAAAGCGCACCGGGAGAAGTTTGTCCCATTGTGGAAAAAGAAGGATCTTTGCACAAGTCACTTCCTTTCTCTTTTTTATGTGTGCAGGACCTTTATCAATTGTCACTTTTACACATTTTATTTTTTATTTATTTATTTTATTTATTTAATTATTTATAATTAAATAAATTATAATTTATAATTATAATTATTTATATATTTACATGTTTATACAATTATGTGTTTGCACTGGATTACCAACTAATTTTGAACCTTGTACACTTATTTAATTAATTGTGTAGAAGTATATGTAGACCAATTACTTATTGATAGTACATTAATTTTAGTCATGAGTAGCAAGAAATATATATAAAAAAAAAGACACTTATAATTATTTTTTTCCACACTTTTATAAATGTATCTACGGTCATTTAATACTAGTAAATTGAGTTATTTTTACACATTTTTCCTATTTAAAGGTATAGCACCAAGTCTACCTTCCCTGTTTTGCATATAGTACAGTTTACCATATGGGTAAACTATTACGGTAGAGGCAGCTTTACAATCAATAACCTTTCAAAATTAACCATAGTGCAATCTCATCACGATTAACGTATCATGGGTATGTTGTCACGCAGTGCCAGTAATTCCAGGTTTCCAACGGTTTAGTGGCAAGCCGGAAGTTCCAGTAGTTTTGTTTACTAGGTTACTATGGCTTTGGACGCCCTTGATTTACGGCGTCATGGCAGTGTATATATAGCCGGTATTTTACGTCACTCTGTCACCGCTGATGAAGTCCTGCCGCCTGGGACGTAACGTGTACGGAATTACATGACCACGTGACGTCACCCGAGTCTTCCGTTCATACTCGTGGCTATTGCGATCATTTTTTACTATTGGTCCTTCGCACTGGGGAACAGTGCAATAACATGTAAGTGCAATAGTCGTTTAATAAATTCGTATCCATTTTACTATACAAAGAGCACTATTGTGTACCTTTATTGCCATTGCATGTCCGTTCGTTTGGAAATCTGTGGAGCCTACTTTTGGATACATGTGATCTACACTGCCTAGTAATATATTCCTAGTGCTATAGAGGTGAAAGTGGAATACCATATTTACTTGGTCACAAGATCACTTGGTTGAAGAGAATGTCTCACACCGTGCTTGTTCATTAATAGGATCACCCTGTATGGACACTAGGGATGAGCTTCGAGTTCGAGTCGAACTCATGTTCTACTCGAACATTGCCTGTTCGCCTGTTCAGCGAACAGTGAACAATTTGGGCTGTTCGCAGCAAATTCGAAAAGCCGGAACACCCTATACAAGTCTATGGGAGAAATCTAAAGTGCTCATTTTAAAGGGTAATATGCAGGTTACTGTCCTAAAAAGTGTTTGGGGACCTGGGTCCTGCCCCAGGGGACATGGATCAATGCAAAAAAAAGTTTTAAAAACGGCCGTTTTTTCAGGAGCAGTGATTTTAATAATGATTAAAGTGAAACAATAAAAGTGTAATATTCCTTTAAATTTCGTAGCTGGGGGGTATCTATAGTATGCCTGTGAAGGGGCGCATGTTTCTGGTGCTTAGAACTGTCGCTGCACAAAGTGTCATTTGTGCAGGAAAAAAAGTCTTCTAAAATCACTTGCGGCTAAATTGTCGGGTCTCCGTAATACAGAGAACACTCAATGAGTGTTCTCTGTATTAGCCGACAATTCATTCATTCATTGATTAAAAAAAAAAAAAAAGCGTGGGGGTTCCCCTAAATTCAATCAAAAGGCCCCTAAGGTCTGACATGGATATTAAGGGGAACCCCGTGTCAAATTTAAAAAAAAAATTGACGTGGGGGTCCCCCCAAATATCCATACCAGACCCTTCAGGTCTGATATGGATATTAAGGGGAACCCCGCATCAAATTAAAAAAAAAAAATTGACGTGGGGGTCCCCCTAAATATCCATACCAGACCCTTTATCCGAGCACGCAACCTGGCAGGCCGCAGGAAAAGAGGGGGGGACGAGAGAGCGCCCCCCCCTCCCTCCTGAACCGTACCAGGCCACATACCCTCAACATTGGGAGGATGCTTTGGGGGTCTGTGACCCCTCAAAGCACCTTGTCCCCATGTTGATAAGGACAAGGGCCTCATCCTCACAACCCTGGCCGTTGGTTGTGAGGGTCTGCGGGCGGGGGGCTTATCAGAATCTGGAAGCCCCCTTTAACAAGGGGACCCCCAGATCCCGGCCCCCCCCCTGTTTGAAATGGTAAGGGGGTACAAAAGTACCCCTACCATTTCACAAAGAAAGTGTCAAAATGGTTAAATAAGACAAACACACTTTTGAAAAATTCCTTTATTAAAAATAAAAAAAATAAAAAAAAAATTCCAGCGGTGCTAATCCACTCTTGCTATCCAGCGACGGGTCTCCGGGGTCCAGCGATGGATGATCATATCCAGCGACGGGGGATCTTTCAGTCCAGCGCTGTCCATACCTCCTTCTTCTGTCTCCACTGCGGAGACACTGCAGAGAGCCGAGCGCTGACATTTCTTATATTGGGAGGGCGGGGCCACCCGTCACCTGACCCCGCCCCTCTGACGCAGGAGAGGGAAGCCAGGGGTTCCCCAGTGACGTGTGGGTGACCCCGCCCCCTCTGATGTAACGCAGGTTTCCGTTACATCAGAGGGGGCGGGGTCACCCACACGTCACTGGGGAACCCCTGGCTTCCCTCTCCTGCGTCAGAGGGGCGGGGTCAGGTGACGGGTGGCCCCGCCCTCCCAATATAAGAAATGTCAGCGCTCGGCTCTCTGCAGTGTCTCCGCAGTGGAGACAGAAGAAGGAGGTATGGACAGCGCTGGACTGAGAGATCCCCCGTCGCTGGATATGATCATCCATCGCTGGACCCCGGAGACCCGTCGCTGGATAGCAAGAGTGGATTAGCACCGCTGGAATTTTTTTTTTATTTTTTTTATTTTTAATAAAGGAATTTTTCAAAAGTGTGTTTGTCTTATTTAACCATTTTGACACTTTCTTTGTGAAATGGTAGGGGTACTTTTGTACCCCCTTACCATTTCAAACAGGGGGGGGGCCGGGATCTGGGGGTCCCCTTGTTAAAGGGGGCTTCCAGATTCTGATAAGCCCCCCGCCCGCAGACCCTCACAACCAACGGCCAGGGTTGTGAGGATGAGGCCCTTGTCCTTATCAACATGGGGACAAGGTGCTTTGAGGGGTCACAGACCCCCAAAGCATCCTCCCAATGTTGAGGGTATGTGGCCTGGTACGGTTCAGGAGGGAGGGGGGGGCGCTCTCTCGTCCCCCCCTCTTTTCCTGCGGCCTGCCAGGTTGCGTGCTCGGATAAAGGGTCTGGTATGGATATTTAGGGGGACCCCCACGTCAATTTTTTTTTTTTAATTTGATGCGGGGTTCCCCTTAATATCCATATCAGACCTGAAGGGTCTGGTATGGATATTTGGGGGGACCCCCACGTCAATTTTTTTTTAAAATTTGACACGGGGTTCCCCTTAATATCCATGTCAGACCTTAGGGGCCTTTTGATTGAATTTAGGGGAACCCCCACGCTTTTTTTTTTTTTTTAATCAATGAATGAATGAATTGTCGGCTAATACAGAGAACACTCATTGAGTGTTCTCTGTATTACGGAGACCCGACAATTTAGCCGCAAGTGATTTTAGAAGACTTTTTTTCCTGCACAAATGACACTTTGTGCAGCGACAGTTCTAAGCACCAGAAACATGCGCCCCTTCACAGGCATACTATAGATACCCCCCAGCTACGAAATTTAAAGGAATATTACACTTTTATTGTTTCACTTTAATCATTATTAAAATCACTGCTCCTGAAAAAACGGCCGTTTTTAAAACTTTTTTTTGCATTGATCCATGTCCCCTGGGGCAGGACCCAGGTCCCCAAACACTTTTTAGGACAGTAACTTTCATATTACCCTTTAAAATGAGCACTTTAGATTGTGAACGTTCGAGTCCCATAGACTTTAATAGGGTTCTAAAGTTCACACAAAGTTTAGGTCTGTTCGCAGGTTCTGGTGCGAACCGAACAGGGGGGTGTTCGGCTCATCCCTAATGGACACTTATTGGTGCTTCTTTGAACTCTCTTTTCTTGCAATCACTATACATTATGTCTTTTTGTGTTTAATTGTTTTGCGCTGCACTGTTTTTTATTTATATCTAAGGGAATGTTTCCAACACCTTGTTGAATCTATGCCACGAAGAACTAATGCCATGTACACACGACTGGACTTTTTGACAACAGAGGTCCGACGGAACGAATCTGCCGGACAATTTGATCGTGTGTGAGCTTCATCGGACCTTTGCTGTCTAAAAATCTGACAGATTTTAGATTTAGAACATGTTTAAAATCTTTCCGATGGACTCGAGTCTGGTCAAAAAATCTGTTTTTCTGTATGCTAGTCCGACGGACGAAAACTGTCGCTAGGGCAGCTATTGGCTATTGGCTATGAACATCCTTATTATAGTCAGGTTGTGAGTCATCACGTTCGAATCCGTCGGACTTTGTGTAATTGTGTGTGGCCAAGTCCGTTCGTTCGGAAAGTCCGTCTGAACGCCGCTGAAAAGTCAGTCGGGAAGACCGTCGGACCTAGTCTGCTGGAAAGTCCGTTCGTCTGTACAGGGCATTAGGCAGTTCTGAAGGAAAAATTGAGTTCAAGCCGGTACTAGCAAGGAATACCTAATAAAGTGGCCTGTGAGTGTAGCTCTCCAGGTTGACTAACAATAATTGATTATTCCCCCGCCAATCCTCCCCCATCATTTACAACTCATACTTACTCACTAACCGCCTGTCATGTCTACCTATGGTAATAAGCATATCTCACACCTCCCTCATATAAGATAACATTAAAACGGTAGTTATCATCATTTCCCAACTTGACTATTGTAACATTTTTCCCCAGAGGTTTACCAAAGGACAGATCCAAGTAAATTCTTTAAGTGGAACTCCAGCTTTATCAAGTTGTTACTTATAGACAAGAAATCATAATCATATAAATGTAAAGATTGGTCTTATACTTGTTGCATATTCCTGACCAAGAGTGAATGAGGTAGTGTGCAATACAGATAAGTGCAGCTTGAGTGTAGGGTAAATGAGAAGCTGTTTGACTCATAGATAATAGCACATTTCTAGGGATTTATGATGAACTCAAACCTAATCCCAACTGAAGAGGAAGGTTACTCAATCAGTTAGCACTTAATGAAAGGCTTGGCATATTAGCTAAGCAACTAGGGGAAGAAGAATTATAGAGACATACAAGCAAGGACTCAAATTGCCATGTTTGCAAGATTGCATTAGAGTGAACCAATGGGCACTCAGCCAGTGAAATCTGAAAACTCACTTTCCTTGGTATATTTGGCTGTGAATATAGTTTTTCTGTATTTTTGAAGAGTAAGGTGTAAGGTTCTCTTTAGTACTTTGTCCTCATCTAAATTACATTTTTTTTAAAGTAGTAAGTTATGTTTAAAATAAAACTGTGGCCTAAATGTTTTGTTGCTTTGGTTGGCATGGTGAAGTATTCTTTTTACTGCCTGTAGTCAGGGACGTAACTATAGGGGGTGCAGCAGTCACGACCGCAACTGGGCCCTGTGATGCAGGGGGCCCATGCAGCCCCCTCTACATAGGGCCAGCAGCAGCATAGGCAGCTAGCACACACTATTACATACCCCCTCCATTTCCCCTTGGGGACAGGGACCCCTTCTCACGTGGGGACAGGGACCCCCACCTCCCCTGGGGGCAGTAACTTCATCTGCCCTGGAGAAAAGGACCTCATCTCTTCTGGGGACGGGGACCCAATCCTGCCTAGGGACAGTCCCCCAATGGGGCACCTAAAAATGTAAAAAAATAAATAAAAACTACTGATACCAGTGGTGGAACTACAGGGCTCACAAAGGTCATACCTGTGACCACGCCCTGGAGTTCCACCGCCGGACTCGGAGGGAAGGGCCCTGGCTGGGATTCAGGGGGGCCCTTCATGGTTTCTTGCATCAGGGCCCTGAAGGTTCTAGTTACGCCACTGCCTGTAGTCCCATTGAGGAGGGTTTTCCCCTCTTCTAGCCAAGCTCTTACCAAATGAGAGAACACACTAAAGCCAGAATGAAAAGAAATCAGGGTATTAAAATTGTAAGAGTAATAACAGTGGTGAAAGGGTACATCCTCTGTCATGTTTGTGTTCTTGTTAAGGCAACTATTAGAAATCAAACGGCCCCATAAAGCCTACCCTCCCCTGACCCCACCTTTTCAGTTTGTGTTCGCATGCACCATACAGCGGAGAGGGGTGAAATTGTGATTGCTCCATGGGTGACCAGATGTAAATGGACTCTGGTCTGAAAAAACAGAAAAAAAGTCCTTTTCCATTTTTTTTTTTTAATGGACCTGAAAAGGCATGGAGGTAGGTGTAGCCCTACATAACACTTTCAATCAGGTCCAGATTAAAATGTCACAAGCAGCCCTAATTTGAAAACTTGGGTGAAAGGTTCTTAACCTCTTAACGCTGGCCACGCGCATATATGCAGCCTCTCGGCGGGTGGGCCTTAATGTCGAGTGACCACATATGTGCATACCAGAATGTAAACAGAACTGTGCCGAAAGCATGTGCCTTGCAGAAAGATAAATTCCTGCTAGAAGAAATACAGATAACAAAAGAGAAAAAAAAAAGTTAAACTATAATAAAAGTAAAGCTCATGCAGCTAAATGCAGCAATGTTATATTCATCATAACTAATACTTTGTGGTCAGAGCAATACCCAATGGTAATAAGTATATGTTCTGTTTTGACTGGTGCTTAGATAATAAAATTAAGCTTATTGTTTACCAAATATAGAGATGCTGTATCCAGCTAGAATCCTCTGAAATTCTTCATTCCATATTAGTCTAAAGCAGAGTTTACCCTATTTTAACTGATTTACAATGGCAGAATCAATTGGATATGGACAAGCAAAATATTAAAACTTGCATCTGATTTTATGAACTGTAATTTATTTCACAATAATAGGAATTTAATGGCTTAGAATACATTATACTATGACATAAGAGCGTACAGAAACTTTAAATTATATACACCAAAAGCAATATTCACAGTGCCTGAGTTTTTAAATACTTCCTTTGTTATGAGATGATGGATTTTATATCCTCGTACAGCAAATAAGAAAATAAACTTCAAAGAATAACAAAAAGGAAAAAATAAGCTAAATCTACTTAAAGTACATCCTGTGTTCTGCTCTCTCATTCTTATCTCAACAGTAATGCTTTTACAGAGCTCATTCTGTTACAGGGCAGATGATAGTTCAGTTTAAGGAAATAAATAAAAAAAATGTGTGTTTATCTAAAGGGTAACTCCACTTACATGAGAAAAAATATAGAAAATGAAAAAAATAAATCAATATATATTTATTGATATTTATTTATTTTTCTTTATTTTCTATATATATATATATATATATATATATATATATATATATATATATATATATATATATATATATATATATATATATATATATATATATATATATATATATATATATATATATATATATATATATATACATAGATATATATTGATTTATGTATTCAATTTTTTTATAATATATACATATACTATATATATATATATATACATATATATATATATATATATATAACATACATAATAGCGACACAAGTCATATTGTTATTTGATATTATTAAAGATTTTCTTTCCTTTTCGATGTGTGATGCTGTAATTTTCTGCAAAATTCTATGCAATATGGCAACCCGGTGTCATTCTGTACACAGTTAGTGCACAAAATGCCTCCAAAAATGTAATTTCCTGCATATGTGATTGGCTAAATGATTTTCCTAGAAGTCTGCAATAAGATACAAGTCAGATTTTTGGTATCTTCTGCAACAAACGTTTTTGTTGAGATGCTTCTAAAGGGTTAATCTGTTCTAAAGGGATGCAGACCCTGCAGCTTTCCTCATTAGAGCACTGCAAGTGCATCCACTGATAAATAGTAAAGATGCCACTCCTATTGAGCATCAGTATTCATAAGACATAGAGGAAACATGTAGAAATATGCAACAGTGCTTCTTAAAATCCCTGCAATGTACATTGAACTTCAAGAGGGGATTCTTTTTTTTTTCTCACAACAAAAGTGGAAATACTCTTCAAACAAAAATCTGAGATGCTAACACAAAAAAAAAAAAAGAAAAAAAACACAGGTGAATGATTTGGAATGTGACAAATACTGTATGTCAAAACAATCATCAAAGTCGGCAGGGCCGTCTTCAAGGCAGGGCAAAAGGGGAAGCTGCCCTGGGCCCTGTCATTGTTGTGGGGCCCAAAGCAGCTGCCTCATACTTGCCAACTATTGCCTTTTAAGTTCCCTCCTCCTTTGAAGTTTTAGTCCTGTGCTGTGTCCCGATATCTCTGTGTGAAGATCTGCTACTAATGCTGCCCAGCTCTGCCCTATTGTTGTGTACAGATGACTCACCTGCAGGCCCTGTGTTTAAATGTAAATAACCGGCAATAATATGTAAATAGCGGCGGCATTCAATTACATTACATACATTCTATGTAAATAGCTGTGGCCGGCAGCAATGATATGTAAATAAAGGCAGCATTCATATGTATATCATGCCCCCCCTGAGATCAACATCACCTATACCGAATGCTGCCTACTGGGGAGACAAAGGGGCATGCTTGAAAGTCCTGCTTGCAACTGTGGTCATTAAGCCTAACATCAGCCTGTTATGCAAAGGTAAGCAAATTGGTGGTGGGGGGGGGAGGGTAGTGTGGGGTGTACAGAGGTAAGCAGAGAATGGATTACAGTTTGGGGTGCACAGGTAAGCAAGGAGGGGATGTATAGAGGTAAGGAAGGTAGGTGAAAAGATGAGCATAGGTGACTAGTAGAGTTAGGGTGGAGGGTCGAGCGGAGAGGATGGGGGAGGTCTGGTTTGCAGAGGTTAGCAGGGGTTTTAGGATGCAAAGGTGTGGATAAAGATGTAGGTCGTGTGTAGGGTAGCCCATTAATTTCAATGGGCTGCTCTATGCACTAGAAATGGGGAAGGAAGTCCCTAACCCTTTTACAAAATCACACAGTGACACAGCACATGTCAGCAGATGGGTTAGGGTGTCATTAACAATTGGTGGCACTGCTGTGTATCTGCTAAAGGGCAGCATGTTTCTGTGGGGTAAGGAAAGCAATTTTGCATGCGTTCCCAACACACACAAATGTGAATGCAGGCTAAATGTCTCAGTTACATTGGTGGTCAGTGTAAATCTTCTCATTACATTGGGGCTTGGTGTACAATCCTTTCATTCACACTAGTAGCCAGTGTGAAGGCCCCCCTTACATTGGTGGTCAGTGTAAGTCTGTCCTCACATTGGTGGTTACTGTAACTGCTTCTGTTACATTAGTGGTCAGTGTAAACCCCTATTACATTTGGGGGCAGTGTTGAAACTCCTCTTTATATTGGTAGTCTGTAAAAAAAAAATCTGCTTTGCCATTGATCACACCCTCCCCTCCCCCAGCACTGCCACTGATCCCAGGAGTCCTAGAATCCCTAGGAGTTTTGTCTTTTGATGGGTCCCCTCACCTCCCCAGTCCATGGAGTGCAGGCAATGGGCAGATGATGTGCTGTAACCTCTAGCGACCAGTGAGCAGTAATGATGTGCAGTAACCTCTAGCAATCATTGAGCAGTACTGATGTACAGTAATCTCTAGCAACCAATCAACAAGCAGAAATTATGTGTTGTAACCTCTAGCAACTAATCAGTGAGCCGTAATAGTTGCTGTAACTTCTAGCAACCAGTCAGTAAGTGGTAATGATATGCTGTAACCTCTGGCAGCCTATCGCAATTGCTGTGTGATCTGATTTAGTAAACTGATTTGGAGTCTAGCTGCTATTTATTGTATGTCTCAGAGCAGATGGAGAGCGAAATTGCATGAGGGGTGGCCCCAGAAAAAGTTTTCCCAGGGTCCAATCAATATTAAAGACAGCCCTGGTGCCATTTTATTTGAAATTGCATTTATAAGGGGTTGAAAGTCCCCCTTTATAGATATACAGTATATGAAAATTGGGTAATCAAGACAGTTTCCCAGTTGTATGGGGATTTGTGACAATTAATTGCCAGCCACTAGGGATTCATTGAGGAGAAACTCATAATATATAATGCAAGTGTATGGGAATATTGGAATGAGTATGTGATCAACATGAAATATGGTGAGGCTAATTTACTAAAGGCAAATAGGCTGTTACATTTGCTAAGGAACTGGCCCCAAAGGTTAGTGAATGTGGTCAAATTTCATTCCCTTTGCAAAGAATATTCAATCACATGCAAGGAAAAATAAAAAACAATTTTGTTTGGACATGATTGGACAAAGGAAGTCAGCAGGGCTTCATCCAATTCACTAAACTCTGCGGACATTGCCCTTGCAAAATGCAGCTTACCTTACAAAGTGAGCAACCTGTTTGTGCTTAATAAAGCAACCCTATGCTTACAATCGGATACAATTAGCTCCATTCACAAAAGCATATCACATGTGGTATTTTGGTGTTTTCGCAAATACCACATGCACTCCTGAAAATTTAAATTCACTATTGCTTTATGCAGTATATGCAACACAAAGCAGACAAACTTGCTAAATACCGCATAAAACAGTGTTAATGTCAATTCACAAAAGGAAATAAAAAATAAATGCATACAGTAATTAAGTAGTGGTCCAGGCATGGGATATTTATGGAATGTGTTTGATTTTAACTGGTTGTTAAGGAGTGGGTAAGGAAAGTACAGGGAGGGGGAGGCGCCGACCTGAGTGTAGTATTAAAATGATGACTTTAATAGGATAAGGTTAAAAACACTTACAAGATGATAGAAGATGCATGCTCATCAAAGTAAAGTGCAGTCCTGGCATTCTTAGACCTATGACCCCCCATCCAGCATTTTGAAAAGAAAACACGCAGGAGAGGAAGGAGGGGGGACAGTGGAAGACACCACAAAAGAAAAAATGCTGAGACTATCAAAATCTTTAACCTCTCCTCACACATCTTGTCATCACAAGACTCCTCCCTCCTCAGCAAGGGTCTCACCTTTGCACCTACCGTAACCCATTCACATTATTCAAATGTAGCGGCCATAACCCGTTGCAGGGCGACCTTGACTGAATGGGCTTACCGATTACCTTCTCCTGGCCTTCTCATCTGCGTCTAGGGGTTCCCATGGTTGATACCCAACGACTTGTACAGTGACACAGATGAAGTCCTTTCAAAAAGGTTTATTTTGCAGTAGAACTTTCACAAACACAGTCTCTTTCAGGAACAGAGGGCATGGGTGAAGAACTCAGGCACCTTGAACTGCAGGTATAACACAGTCTCTATTTCCACCCAGAGAGTAGCCACTCGCAGCTGGGTACTTCAAGGCTGAACAGATCTCTAGCCAGAGATCATGGCAGTCAGCACGTTGACTCAAAACTTGAACAATAAACTGAGAGTATACAGGAACCTTTTTCCAACCGCACCTGGAACGTTTCCCCGCTTCCTTTGTGGTACTGGAAAATTGTGAATTCGTCAATGTCCTTCCCAACTCATTAACCAGGCACTTCTCAGGATGCCACTTGCCGGCCCTCCTCCGAAGAGTCCTCCCCCGGTCACTTCCATGAGCTGTGGTGTCCCTCCAAGCCGAGAGCACACCCGGACACTTTGAATCCTCCCTCAGTTACAGCGCCTTGGACCAGCTGGTTCCGAGACTCAGGAATGGACAAATCCCTACCCAAGACCAGATGGGCCTATCAGGGGCCACTGACAAGAACATGTTGCGGGATGATGAACACCCCGCGACCGAGAACACTCACGGGGCTACCCCGGTATTGGAACCAGAACAGACCACACGGGTCTCACGAACAACTCTGGAACCCTGAACACGTGACCCACACCTACTTAAGTACCTCCTCCCAGACTCCTCAGCGGGCCCCGGCACTCCCGCTGATTGACTCCGAGAGGGCCGATACTAAAACATCCAACCAGACTTGGTTCTAGCCTGTCATGTTCACCTCACCGTTCACATGACCAGGCAGAACTCTCCGACATAGCCTGGTCAGACTGGTGTTAGGCTTACCTACAATAATTAACCCTGAGAACCTTTATTGTCCTGAGGTCAAAGACTAAATTTACAATGCGTGTGACATTTGATCCCAAATGTCATCCGCTAAACAAAGATCTAAACAAATTCACCAGGGATCTCACAGTGAAGAGGTTTTACAACATACAATCTTCCAAAAACCTGAATATCCCAGAAGATGGCAAATAATCCCCACACCAGGATACCCCACTGCTAGATCTCAGTGATCTTTCTATCATCAATGACCTGGCATAACTTTATGATGAGAGTCATTTCATAGAATTGGATTGGCTCACTCAGCATTTACCTACCTCCCCCCAGTTCAACATACCCACTTCAAACCAAAATCAATATTCAACCCAGTACACAAAAGAGGGTCCTACATACACACATTTTATCAGGTGGTGTATGCAGACCTCATCAAGATGTGCCAAAGCAACCTGAACTCCAATTAAATATCCAACCTATCCAAGGATGAACAAACAGCACTAGACACTCGGGCCAACAACGGGAACATCATCATCAGCATCATCATCAAAGATGCAGACAAGAGTGGAGGTATTGTAATTCAAAATAAAATGGATTACATAAAGAAATCCCTGAGACTGTTGTCAGATACCAACACCTACTCTAAGTTAACTCAGGACACTCTGCCCGTTTCACTCAGGAAGCTACCACATTAGCCAATAGAGCCCTCCAGGAAGAAATTATTTACAAACCAGAGTCCTCTTTTCTCATTAAAAGTTTTTACAAAACTCCGTACTTTTACCACCTGCCAAAAATACATAAAGATGTCAATAACACACCAGGAAGGCACATTGTTTCTTCAATGGAAAGTGTCACCAGTTGCTTTTCCATGTGGATCACTTTTTACAAGCTCTGGCACAGAATCTTCCATCATAAATCAGAGAAGGTACACATCTACTGGACATGTTATCATTCTACTCCTGGGAACCAATGTAAATATGGGAATCCCTGGATGCCACCTCCCTTTACACATCCATTCCCCATGATGTTGGTCTGATGGCAGTAGAACACTTCCTATCCACTGATCCACTTATCAACCCACGACAAGCCCACTTCATACTTGAGGCAACAACTTTTTGCCTCAAGCATAATTACTTTGAATTTGAAGATCAGTTCTATCTACAAACCCAAGGCACTGCCATGGAGGCAAACTTCGCCCCAAGCTACACAGATCTAATGATGGGTTATTGGGAACTCCACCACATTACACACAACAATCCCTTTGCTGCCAACATCATTTTTTTACAGGCGTTACATCGATGATGTAATAATCATCTGGGATGGCACCATGGAGAACCTCAAGCAGTTTGTTTCCCATTGTAATCACAACTTGGGACTCTTGGATCTAGAACTCTACCACAGTGGCACACAAATAAATGCCACCAACTACATAAAACCCACTGCAAGAAACTCATACATACAGTACCAGAGTTGCCACCATCCCAGATGGAAGAACAATATCCCCAAGAGCAAGTTTCACAGGATCCGATGCAATTGTAGCAGAGATGAGGATTACCAGACCCAAGGCCAACTCTTAACCCAAAAAGGTCTGGACAAGGGATACTTTCCAGCTCCCATAGATGATGCTTTCCATCAGTATCAAGCTAAACCAACACCTAAACCCAACACACCAGAAGGGCTTCAGTCAGCAAGGTTTACCACCCAGTTCCATGACCACTACTTGTACCACCCAGTTCCATGACCGCTACAGACAAATGGAAAAAATCTTCATTGAGAACTAGCCCATCCTGCTGGAAGATCCTTTTCTGGTTTCCACCGTAACATCCAAACCCAAAGTTTCCTACCACAATGCCAAAAATATCAAGAGCCGAATTTCACCAAGTAAGATCTGCAAACCCAAGCCAGATCCCACCACCCACACCCCCTGATTCCACTAGTGGGCATGTTTCAATGCAAGAAAAAATGATGCATGATGTGTAAATTTGTTCAGCATGGACAAAAAAGCTTCTCTACAAAATGAAAAAGTTACCCTATCTCTGCTCTATTGGTCGGCAGTGGTATAGTAAATATGTTATATTATATATATATATATATATATATGTGTGTGTGTGTGTGTGTGTGTGTGTGTGTGTGTGTGTGTGTGTGTGTGTGTGTGTGTGTGTGTGTGTGTGTATGTGTGTGTGTATATGCGTGTATGTATATATGTATATGAGTATATACAGACATATATACAGTACATATTACATGATCCATCATTAGGTGCACCCCACTTGGTATCCACTCCACACCAAGAGGGGACACACACACATATACATTCGTTGTATACCATTTATGGGGAACACAGCACCAATGTTATCATTACCGTCCATTATTATTATTAATTCTTTACATTACAGACTGTTCCCCCTCCATCACCTGTTCATGTTTACATACATACTAACCTCTATTTTACTTGCCTGGCCCTTCATACATTGTTAACCTCTTCCACAGGCTTCTATACATATAGAAGAGAATTATGCTTCAAATATTTCCATGTGTTTCAGTTTTTAATTTTTTTTTGCCCCTTCCTATAATTAATTTTTCCCTAAATTGTTTACTGATTGGTCTTCTGAAAGTTCTAGTTCCACTGCCACATCCACATACTCTCCATTGTGTATATATAGCTGTCCTCCTCTAGAGGGCAGCGGGCCAATAGAAGGAGCAGCCAGCTTCGAGCGTGTGGCCTTTCACCACTGCAGCCCTGATTGACAAGATTACAGCCCTGCCTAGGTCCAATCATATGCCGGTTACATCACATCCTGTTCCACAGTCCATGCTGGTCAGTGTGGATCTTCTGGTTCCTTTGCTCCTAGAGAAACACTGTGATCCATTCCAGCCAGCTGCTCAATTCTTTCCAGCTATCCGGAACAGCAGTGGGACCTACAGAGCCATGTGGAATGCCAGGACTGCACCTTATTTTGACAAGCATGCATCTTCTATAATCTTGTAAGTGTTTTTAACCTTATCCTATTAAAGTCATCATTTTAACTACTTGCAGACTGGTGCATGCCGATATACGTCATCACAATTTAAGAGGCGGGGATAGCAAGCATGCATGTGCCCCCTGAGGCGTACAGCATGGCCATGCCCACAGGACTGGCAGACTCGATGTCCGCCGGTCTCCCGGCAATCGTGTCACGGAGCCTCACAATGGGGAAGTGCCTATGTAAACAAGGTGTTTCCCCATTCTGACTTGTGTAATGACAGAGATTACCGCTCCCTGTCATGCGGAGCGGTGATCATTGTCATGTGACTTGAAGCCTACACCACCCCCACAGTTATAATCACTCACTAGGACACACTTAACCCCATCATCGCCCCCTAGTGGTTAACCCCTTCACTGCCAGTGGCATTTACACAGTAATTGGTGCATTTTTATAGCACTGCTCGCTGAATAAATGACAATGGTCCCAAAATAGTGTCAAAAGTCTCCGATGTGTCCTCCATAATGTTGCAGTCATGATAAAAATCGCAGATTGCTGTCATTACTATTAAAAACAAAAACAAAAAATGAAAATGCCACGAAACTATCCCCTATTTTGTAGATGCTATAACTTTTGCGCAAACCAATCAATATACTCTTATTGCGATTTTTTTTTTACCAAACATATGTAGAAGAATACATATCGACCTAAACTGAGGAAAAAAATGTTTTTTTATATATTTTTGGGGATATTTATTATAGCAAAAAGTAAAAAATAATGCATTTTTTTTTTCAAAATTGGCGCTCTTTTTTTGTTTATAGCAAAAAAAAAATTAAAACTGCAGAGGTGATCAAATACCACCAAAAGAAAGCTCTATTTGTGGGAAAAAAAAAAGGAATTCAATTTTGTTTGGGTGCAATATCGCATGACCACGCAATTGTCAGTTAAAGGGATGCAGTGCCGAATCGCATAAAGTGCTCTGGTCAGGAAGGGGGCAAAGTCTTCCGGGCTCAAGCGGTTAATACTACACTCAGATTGGCACCTCCCCCTCCCTATTTTTTGCTTACATGTTTTGCAGAGTTCTGAACACACTCTGAAGGATGGCTGCCTTCCTTTTTAACCCTTAATACCCCTTTCTATGGATACATCACCATCCAGCTATTACAGCCACAGACTATACCCCTAAAGATTACTCCATCTGGAGCGCCAGATAAACACTGACTATACTGTCAAGAAGTGGGTGGCCACTGGTGTCCTTAAAGTGTTACTAAACCCAAGACAGTAAAATATGTAGTAAAGCATAGTGATTGACGAACTTCCGACGGGACGTTTCGCGAACGCGAACCGCGAACATGGCCAAAAGCGAACCTTAAAAACCTCCAGGTCATATTTTCAGCCCCAAAATACTTACTAGGTGTGCACACATAGTCCCACAACATGGTGTAGACATGTCACTGGAGAAGTGGTCGAGGGGGTGTACATCTCACCTAGGTTGCTACACAGTGTGAGATGGTAAGTCCAGGATGGATCAGTTTCTCAGCAGCAATATGCTGTTGAGTTGTTATTTAATCTTGCCGGGCCTGGGTTTATATGGAATGGCAGGTAGGTTTGGTAGAGGGACCTGTCATTCCACACACCCCCCGGTCCAGTTCTGGGTTTTGGATCAGGTGAGCTTTGATCCTAATTAGCCTGGGAAGGTAAAGGCTCTGCGGGGCCTGCAGGTGCTCGCTCTCAGCCTGGGAATGAACAGTCTGTGTGTTGGAGGAAGCTGCGAGCGCAGCCACTGCTGGAGCTAAAACCCACCCTGCGATATCCAGGCGAAAGACGCTGTGTTTATAAGTGTCAGATAGGTGAGAAGAACCTGTTAGTAAGCGCCCAGCCGGGCTAGGTTGTTTTTTTTATTTTTTTTCTGTTGTACTTAAAAAGCACGGTGTTGCCGTATATTTTTGTTTGTTGGACTGTTTGTACCACGAATAAACGCCAAGGTCTGCTTTATAAATTCCAAGTCTGCTGTGAACTGTGTCCAAACTCACCCTACCCCGGGAAGATCCCCTACAATTGGTGGAGAATGCGGGCAACACGGTTGCTAGGGGCAACGGTGTGGACAGACTTGGCTACAGCTGCTTATGTCCTGGGTGAAAGCTGCAACTACACTCCAAGAACGATCCAGCAACATGGAGGAGATGCTGAAGCAGTTTATGCAAGTGAGTTTGCAACAACAGCAGGCTCAGACAGAGGCCAATAGACGACATGAACAGTCCATGGCTGCACAACAGCAGATGCATAAGGAAGAGTTGCAAGCTTTGCGCCAAAGCCAACAACAACTTATCGAGCACCTGATAGTAAATCGAGAGGCGCCTGTGGTTGCTAATCCACCCACAGTGGAGGGAGCCGCTCCAGAGATTTTTTTTGGGAGAAGGACTGTGCAGCAAGCGCTGCAAAAGATGACTGCTGAGGACGATGTTGAGGCCTATCTAACAGTATTTGAGCGCGTGGCTGAGCGAGAGAAGTTACCAGCCGCTGAGTGGGCAGAGGTAATTGCGCCCTATTTAACAGGTGAACCTCAAAAGGCCTACTATGACCTCAGTGAGCAAGAGGTTAAGGACTATACTCGGCTAAAAGAGGAGGTACTTGCCCGACTAGGAGTTACTACTGCAGTCCGTGCCCGGAGGGTACGCAACTGGAGCTACAGTCTGGACAAATCAGCGAGGTCCCAGATGTATGACCTAATCCATTTGGCAAGAAAGTGGTTGGAGCCAGACACTTCTGCTCCTGCACAAATCCTAGAGAAGGTCGTGATGGATCGCTACCTCCGAGCGCTTCCTACTGACCTGCAACGCTGGGTGGGACAAGGTGATCCTAAGAATACAAACAAACTTGTCAACCTTGTCGAGAGGTTCCAGGCGACTGAGGACTACCTCCGTGATGTGCCTGCAGCATCTTCACCTCCCCGGAGCGCCAGATCTGTGCCGTCAGCTGGTAAGAGACTTCCATCTATTGGGGAAGTGTGGAGGGGTGCTGATGGAGGGAAAAGGGCTCAAGTGGTGTCTCAGGGACAAAAGACTGGTGATGGTCCCGGGTGGCTAAGGGGCTCTAAAAAGGACTCCTTGCCAAAGAGACCAGGCCCTATCCAGTGTTGGAGATGCCATGAGGCGGGACATGTGTCTGCCCATTGCCCTCTTACCACTGAACCCATGGAGTGTGACGCTAGCCGGCGTCAGTCGCTATTTGCGGAACCATCTTGTGCTGCAGTTCCTGGACTAGAGACTGAACCGCAAATCTGCAATATTACAATCAATGACCTTCCTGTTAAGGCGTTAATGGACTCGGGAAGCCTCGTAACCTTGGTGCATGCTAGCCTGGTGGCTGGGGACTTAGAGTCTAAAAAGCATATGAGTGTTGTGTGCATACATGGTGATACAAAAGTGTACCCTATAGTGCTGGCTAAAGTCGGGACTGAACAAGGCATCGTACAATATGAAGTGGGTGTGGTTAAAAACCTCATGCATAATGTAATATTGGGGCGCGATTTTCCATTATTCTGGGCTCTCTGGGAAAAAAGAAAAATCCCCAAAAGGAGTGAGGATACCTCTAAGGGGGTTGCCTTGTCCCCTGTGAATGATAAAAGTGTGCAGGATGAAAATGATTGTTTTCCTTTGCAGGTCCTGGCTGGGGAGGAGGAGGCTCCTCCCACTGAGCAAAATATACTAGACTTAGAGGTGTCTAGGGATAATTTTGGCGCTGCACAATTACAGGACCCCACTCTCAAAAATGCGAGAGAGCAGGTTGCTGTTATGAATGGGGTACCTCAGGAACCAGATGCTGAAAAAAGATTTCCACATTTTTCGGTGACTAATGATCTTTTCTATAGAGTCAATAAGATTAAGGATGAGATTGTGAAACAGCTTCTGGTACCTAAGCCGTACCGGCGTCAGGTGCTTGACATGGCACATAACCATGTTCTTGGGGGACACTTGGGGACTGACAAAACGCGAGAGAGGGTTCTCCAGAGGTTTTTTTGGCCGGCGGTATATGATGACATTAGAAAATACTGTGAGTCGTGCCCCACATGTCAGGTTAGTGCCCCAGTGTCACATTTCCGCAGTCCTTTGGTTTCGCTCCCTATTATAGAGGTGCCTTTTGAGCGTATTGCCATGGATTTAGTGGGTCCCGTTGTAAAGTCAGCTAGAGGACACCAGTATATTTTGGTAGTCATGGATTATGCGACCCGCTATCCTGAGGCTGTACCCTTAAGAAACACTGCATCTAAAACAATTGCGCGTGAGTTGTTTTATATGTTCTCTAGGACTGGGATCCCCAAAGAAATCCTAACTGACCAAGGTACGCCATTTATGTCAAAACTGATGAAGGAATTATGCAAACTATTTAAAGTCTCACACATCCGTACCTCTGTATACCACCCCCAGACGGACGGATTGGTGGAGAGATTTAATAAAACTTTGAAACATATGTTGAAGAAAGTGGTGGGAAAAGATGGTCGTGACTGGGATCATTTATTACCCTACCTCATGTTTGCTATTAGGGAAGTGCCCCAAGCGTCCACAGGGTTCTCACCATTCGAGTTGGTCTATGGTCGTCACCCTAGGGGTCTACTGGACATTGCAAAAGAGACATGGGAGAATGAGTCCACCCCATACAAGAGTGTTATTGAGCATGTAGCACAAATGCAGGACCGTATAGCCACTGTAATGCCCCTGGTAAGGGAACACCTCCAGAGAGCTCAAGAGGCCCAAAGTAGAATTTACAACCGGTCCGCAAGAATCAGGACATTCAACCCAGGCGATAGGGTCCTTATACTAGTCCCCACTGTTGAGAGTAAATTCTTGGCGAAGTGGCAAGGTCCTTATGAAATTGTTGAAAAGATCAGTGAGGTGAACTACAAGGTGCACAAACCAGGTAGAAGGAAGCCTTTCCAAGTTTATCACATAAACTTGATCAAGCCCTGGAAAGACAGGGAATCCTTGGTGGCGACAAATACTGTTAATAATTTGTTACCACCAATCCCTCCAGTCAAGGTAGGTGATACTCTATCAGTGTCACAGAAACAGGAGGCTCAGGAATTTTTACAGAAAAACAAAAACAAGTTCTCTGACCTCCCAGGGCGTACCCACCTCATCCATCATCACATTGAAACTGAGCCTAGAAGCAGAGTAAACCTAAAGCCCTATAGGATACCGGAGGCACGTAGGAAAGCCGTATCTGCCGAGGTAAAACGTATGCTTGATCTAGGGGTAATTGAGGTGTCACAGAGTGAATGGTCCAGCCCGATTGTGCTAATCCCAAAGCCCAATGGAACTTGGAGGTTCTGTAACGATTTCAGAAAGTTGAATGAGATCTCCAAGTTCGATGCTTATCCTATGCCCAGGGTAGATGAGTTGATTGAGAAGTTAGGTAACGCCAGGTACATAACCACCCTCGATCTCACAAAGGGCTACTGGCAGATTCCACTTTCTGGTGAGGCTAAAGAGAAAACTGCATTTTCCACCCCTGATGGGCTATTCCAGTATGTAGTGATGCCATTCGGGTTACATGGAGCGCCTGCAACTTTCCAGAGGTTGATGGACTTGATTCTGCGACCACATCGGGATTACTCAGCCGCCTACCTCGATGATGTGGTCATTTTTAGCCCTGATTGGGAAAGTCACCTCTGTAAGGTACAGGCCGTGTTGGATACCATAAGTGATGCAGGGTTGACCATAAATGCCGAGAAGTGTGCTCTAGCCCTAGAAGAGGCCAAATATCTGGGCTACATTGTTGGGAGAGGATTGATTAAGCCACAGCTAAATAAAATTGAGGCAATACAGAATTGGCCTAGACCCCTGACAAGGAAACAGGTTAGAGCTTTCCTGGGTATTACGGGTTATTACCGTAGATTTGTGCCGAACTTTGCCTCAGTTGCTGCTCCACTAACTGACCTGACAAAGGGCGGAAAGACAGCAATGGTCACGTGGACCCCAGAGGCCGAGAAGGCTTTCCAAAGCCTTAAGTCTGCCTTGTGCCAACCACCTGTGTTAGTTACCCCCGATTTCAGGCGAGAATTTCTGGTCCAGACAGATGCCTCTAACACAGGCTTAGGTGCAGTACTCTCACAAGTAGTGAATGGTGAGGAGCATCCGGTGACGTACTTGAGTAGAAAACTAACCCCGGCCGAGAAAAATTATGCCATTGTGGAGCGAGAATGTTTGGCAGTGAAGTGGGCCCTAGAATCTTTAAAGTATTACTTGCTAGGCAGGAAATTCAAGTTGGTGACAGACCATGCCCCCCTAACATGGATGAAGTTAAACAAGGAGAGAAATGCAAGAGTGACTAGATGGTTTCTGTCCTTACAAAACTTTAATTTCACTGTGGAACACAGGCCAGGGAAATTACAGGCAAATGCTGACGCATTGTCGAGGGTAAGTTGTCTGTGGGGACAAAAGGCTCAGCCCTCCGGTCTGAAAAAGAGGGGGGGGATATGTAGACATGTCACTGGAGAAGTGGTCGAGGGGGTGTACATCTCACCTAGGTTGCTACACAGTGTGAGATGGTAAGTCCAGGATGGATCAGTTTCTCAGCAGCAATATGCTGCTGAGTTGTTATTTAATCTTGCTGGGCCTGGGTTTATATGGAATGGCAGGTAGGTTTGGTAGAGGGACCTGTCATTCCACACACCCCCCGGTCCAGTTCTGGGTTTTGGATCAGGTGAGCTTTGATCCTAATTAGCCTGGGAAGGTAAAGGCTCTGCGGGGCCTGCAGGTGCTCGCTCTCAGCCTGGGAATGAACAGTCTGTGTGTTGGAGGAAGCTGCGAGCGCAGCCACTGCTGGAGCTAAAACCCACCCTGCGATATCCAGGCGAAAGACGCTGTGTTTATAAGTGTCAGATAGGTGAGAAGAACCTGTTAGTAAGCGCCCAGCCGGGCTAGGTTGTTTTTTTTATTTTTTTTCTGTTGTACTTAAAAAGCACGGTGTTGCCGTATATTTTTGTTTGTTGGACTGTTTGTACCACGAATAAACGCCAAGGTCTGCTTTATAAATTCCAAGTCTGCTGTGAACTGTGTCCAAACTCACCCTACCCCGGGAAGATCCCCTACAATGGACACTGACATAACAAAAGTATTAAGTGAATCTGGGATCGACAACGACAAGCATTCTTTTTTTATCTGTGAAATGTTGACAATTCAGGAGCACATGAAGGCCATGGAGGAGAGGCAAGGTCAGGCCAGGCTATGAAGGGGTGCAGGAGATGATCAGTGCCACAGTCAGGGCAGCGCAGTCCTGTGCCAGTGTCCCAGTTTGCCAACCTGTGCTTGAGACCCTCCCTCTGCCCGGCCCTTACCTCCACCTATGCAAGGCTCCACTGCGGTGGTCCGGAGGTGCCAGTCCAGTGCTGATCCTCAGGCATGGTGCTGGCACTGCCTGCTGATTGGCTTCTCCCCTGCTATTTCCCTCACTGTCTGAAACCAGCACTGCGATAGAGACTGAGCATTGACACCAGGACCATGATAGAGAGCACTGACACCAGCACCGAGATAGAGAGCACTGACACCACACCAGAACCGTGATAGAGACCACTGACACCAGCACCGTGATAGAGAGCACTTACACCAGCACCGTGATAGAGAGCACTGACACCAGCACTAAGATAGAGAGCACTGACACCAGCACAGAGTTAGAGAGCACTTATGCAATTTCCCACTTTGGCTCAAGCCTATTGCTCCTACCCTACCCCTATCACCCCTGCGGAAGGGCCTGCCTCTTCCTCTGCCTGTCATTTTTTAAATGACCCTGTGACAAAAGTCTCTAGAGAAGTGCAGTATGTATGTGGAAGAAGGTATATAACACCCCGCTTCAATCTGTCGTTTTGGGGGGCCACTGGTCTATCACACCAGTTATAATACTTTTTTCTAATTGCGTTTGTCACTCTTTGTAGCATCGCTGCAGAACCGCTCAGTAGTCCCAATGCTGCACAGTGGAAATGCATTATACTATGCTTTCTATATTTGAAAGTATTTTATACGTGTATTACACCCCTATATACTGCACACCAACTAGTACACCTATACCAGTCCTTAAAAGGACCTTTGCGGACCTAATAGTAGCTAGCTGGTAGCTAGTGAATTGCAGACTGTCCCTGCTCCAATCACAAAACTGTTCCTACACTGAGAAACGGCAGCTGCAGAATCGGTCAGCAGCACTGCATGCAGTGCACTATAATATGCTTTCTATATTTGAAAGAAAGTATATTATACGTGTATTACAACCCTATATAGTGTACACCTATACCAGTCCTTAAAATGACCTTTGTGGACCTAGTAGCTAGTAAATTGCAGACTGTCCCTGCTCCAAACACCAAACTGTCCCTACACTGAGAAACGACAGCTGCAGAATCGGTCAGCACTGCATGCAGTGCACTATAATATGCTTTCTATATTTGAAAGAAAGTATATTATAAGTGTCTTACAACCCTATATACTGTACACCTATACCAGTCCTTAAAAGGACTTTTGTGGACCTAATAGTAATAGCTAGTGATTAGACTGACCGTCCCTGCTCCACACAGCGTCCTTTCCCTACACTGAAAAAAGACAGAATGTAAAATGGCCACCAGATCAGGTCTATTTATAAGGTGGGGGTATGTCCATGTGCTGAAATGTCTCAATTGGCTGCCCTGTACCCCATGATGGGTGTGTCATGGGTCAAAGTTCTTCACAATGTAAACGAATATGTCCGCCGCGAACAGCGCCAGAAGTCCGCTGGTTTGGCGAATCGCGAACGAGCAAAGTTTGCCGTCGGGAGAACCGCAAGGCCATCTCTAGTAAAGCATGCTTGTTATACTTACTGTGAAACCTAAGGGGTTAGTCCTCTGTATTGTGTAAAAAGGTTGTTTGATTCTGTCTTCTCTGATCCTTTCTTTATTCTTCAGTCTCCAATCTATTCCCTGATAGTACAGAGCCTTGTGGGGCACTCTGCACATGCTCAGTTTGGTGTGTAGTGCTACAGAGTTTTTTTTTTTTGAGAGGGTGCATGTAATTGGCACAGGGCCAATCAGCACAATCCAGACAGAAGGTCAGGGGTCATGAAGCCTCATAGGACAGTCAGATGCGGATGAAAACATCTCCTACAAGCTTTAACCGGTGCTCAGTCAGACACTGATAAAAGTCACAAGATTGCTATAAACTGCTGATGAGAAAAGTGATTGAAAAGTTTATATTTACTAAAATAATTGCATTCCCATGCCTTCTTAACAACCATTGAGTCATCAGCCTGGCAGGGCAGGAAAGTAGGGGGACAAGCAAGCACCCCCCCTCCTGAACAATACCAGGCCATATGCCCTCAACATGGGGGAGTGTTTGGGGCAGGGGGCTCCCTTCCAAAGCACTTTGTCCCCATGTTGATGAGGACAAGGGCCTGTTCCCCACAACCCTAGGCAGTGGTTGTGGGGGTCTGTGGCCAGGGGGGGTTCTCAGAATTTTGAAGCCCCCTTTAACAAGGGGGCCCACAGATCCAGGCCCCCACAATGTGAATGAGTAAGGGTATATAGTACCCCTACTCATTCAACAAAAAAGTAGTAAAAGCTGTCTCCCACTGTCTAACATCCCTGCATTATCGCTGCTGCTAAATAAACTAAAGAACAGAGCCCCCCACCCTAATGCACCCTAATTTTGAGGGCATGTGGCCTGATATGGTTCAGGAAGGGGGGCGCTCGCTCTTCCCCTCATTTCCTGGCCTGCTGGGCTGCGTGCACAGATAAGGCTCTAGTATGGATTCTGGGGGGGCCCACGCCATTTTTTAACAAATTGTGGCATGGGGTTCCCCTTAAAATCCACACCAGTCCTAAGAGTCTGAAATGTATTGGGGAGACCCACGCATTTTGTTTTTTTATTTTGCCGTGGGGTTCCCCTAAGATCCATACTAGACCTGAAGGGCTAGGCATCAATTGGGGGGGGGGGGGGGCATGCTATTTTCTCTTTAAATGTGATGCTATTTTAAATAGGCAATGCTAAAAAATACAACACAAATTCCAAAATTCCAAGAACAAATTGGTCCATTGACGCAATATTGGACAAATTCATCTTCATAATTTCAGAATTATTTTGGATCTGCAGCATTCCTTTTGTATATTTAGAAATCAGAATAGCTGTTTGTTAAGGAGTGGGTGGCCACTGACATCCTTAACAACCATGACTCTTTGCTGACAGTAAAGTGTAAACAAAACAAAAACAAAAAAAGAAAAAAAAAGAAAGAAAAAATGGTGTGTGTGTGTGTGTGTGTGTGTGGGGGGGGGGGGGGTTCCTTCCCAGCCCTTTGGATCTGGTATGAATTTTATGGGGAATACCATACCAACATTGTTTTAAAAATTGTGTGGAACCCCCCAAAATCCATACCAGACTATTAGGTCTGGTATGGGTTTTAAGGGGAAACCCCACGCAAAAAAAACAAGCGGTGTAGAGTCCCCCCAAAATCCATACCATACCCTTATTCGAGCATGCAGCCCGGCAGGTCAGGAAAGGTGGGGGACGAATGAGCGCACCCCCCTCCTGGACCATACCAGGCCACATGCCAAAGCACCTTATGCCCAGTGCAAATAAAAACAGTACACTGTTTTTGACAAAGCCCCAGGGCTGAGACCCCTCCCTCTCATGATGTCACCACCTGGGGGCATGATGGGGTGGTGATGTCATAAGGGGGTGGAGTCTCCGGTAGAGATCACTGCATGGCCACGCCCCATGTCTATATAAAAACTAGAGAATGGAGCTGGCACAACTATGGGAGCTAGCATCAAGAGAAGAACCAGGAGAAGAACCTGAGGAAGAAGAAATCAGCAACGAAGGGAGAAGATCCAGAGAAAGAAGACATCAGCAGTGGAGGGAGAAAACATCACCGGAGAAAAAAGACAAGGAGCTACGACGAGGGACATTCTTTATTTTTAATTAAGGACTGTACTGTTTTTATTTATTTTTTACACTTTTTTGGTGAATGGTTAGGGGTACAATGTACGGTTACTGATTCACATTGGGGGCTGAACTCTGAGGGCCCCCTTTTTAAAGGGGGTTTCCAAATTCTGATAAGCCCCTGCCTGCAGACCGCGACAACCACCACCCATGGTTGTCGGAAAAAGGCTCTTGTCCCAAACAACATAAGGACAAGATGCTATGGAGTGCAGAGCCCACTCTGCCCCAGAGTATCCACACCCTAATGTTGAGGGCCTGGTATAATCCAGGAGATAGGGGCACTCGCTCTTCCCCCCTTTTCATGATCTGCCAGGCTGCGTGCTCTGGTAAGGGTCTAGTATTGATCTTGGGGGGATCCCCACGCTGTTTTTTTTACTTTGGCATGAGGTTCCCCATAAAAGCCATACCAGATCCAAAGGGGCTTGGGGTTTTCCTTCAAGATCCTCAGAGCACTCAAGTCTTATGCCACAAGTCAGATCAGTTGAAATCATGCCCAAGTTGAACCAAAGTAGTTCAGGAACCTTTTTCAAAGCCGGACCAACTTGTGTCAGACCAGTTAAGACGGCTCTCATAGGGAACCATTGATTTATACATGTCAAGCGACATGTGCTCCCAAAGTCAGAGCGTATGTTGCACCAGTGTGATAGATATATATATATATATATATATATATATATATATATATATATATATATATATATATATATATATGTGTGTATATGTGTGTGTGTGTGTGTGTATATGTATGTATGTGAATATATATATATATATATATACATATACATACAGTGCCTTGCGAAAGTAACTTTTCAACCTTTTGCCACATTTCAGGCTTCAAACATAAAGATATAACATTTTTATTTTTTGTGAAGAATCACCAAGTGGGACACAATTGTGAAGTGGAACGAAATCTATTGGACTTTTGAAACTTTTTTAACTAATAAAAAAATGAAAAGTGGGGCGTGTAAAATTATTCGGACCCCTTGTGTTAATACTTTGTAGAGCCACCTTTTGGTGCGATTACAGCTGCAAGTCGCTTGGGGTATGTCTCTATCAGTTTTGCACATCGAGAGACTGAAATTCTTGACCATTCTTCCTTGCAAAACAGCTCGAGCTCAGTGAGGTTGGATGGAGAGCATTTGTGAACAGCAGTTTTCAGCTCTTTCCACAGATTCTCGATTGGATTCAGGTCTGGACTTTGACTTGGCCATTCTAACACCTGGATATGTTTATTTGTGAACCATTCCTTTGTAGATTTTGCTGTATGTTTGGGATCATTGTCTTATTGGAAGATAAATCTCCGTCCCAGCTTCAGGTCTTTTGCAGACTCCAACAGGTTTTCATCCAGAATGGTCCTGTATTTGGCTGCATCCATCTTCCCCTCAATTTTAACCATCTTCCCTGTCCCTGCTGAAGAAAAGCAGGCCCAAACCATGATGCTGCCACCACCATGTTTGACAGTGGGGATGGTGTGTTGAGGGTGATGAGCTGTGTTGCTTTTACGCCAAACATATCATTTTGCATTGTGGGCAAAAAGTTTGATTTTGGTTTCATCTGACCAGATCACCTTCTTCCACATGTTTGGTGCGTCTCCCAGGTGGCTTGTGGCAAACTTTAGACAAGACTTTTTATGGATATCTTTGAGAAATGGCTTTCTTCTTGCCACTCTTCCATAAAGGCCAGATTTGTGCAGTGTACGACTGATTGTTGTCCTATGGACAGACTCTCCCACCTCAGCTGTAGTTCTCTGCAGTTCATCCAGAGTGATCATGGGCCTCTTGGCTGCATCTCTGATCAGTCCTTGTCTGAGCTGAAAGTTTAGAGGGACGGCCAGGTCTTGGTAGATTTGCAGTGGTCTGATACTCCTTCCATTTCAAGAGGATCACTTGCACAGTGCTCCTTGGGATGTTTAAAGCTTGGGAAATCTTTTTGTATCCAAATCAGGCTTTAAACTTCTCCACAACAGTATTACGGACCTGCCTGGTGTGTTCCTTGGTCTTCATGATGCTCTCTGCGCTTTCAACAGAACCCTGAGTCTATCACAGAGCAGGTGCATTTATACAGAGACTTGATTACACACAGGTGGATTCTATTTATCACCATCAGTCATTTAGGACAACATTGGATCATTCAGAGATCCTCGCTGAACTTCTGGAGTGAGTTTGCTGCACTGAAAGTAAAGGGGCCGAATAATTTTGCACACACCACTTTTCAGTTTTTTATTTGCTAAAAATTTTTAAAATATCCAATAGATTTCGTTCCACTTCACAATTGTGTCCCACTTGTTGGTGATTCTTCACAAAAAATTTAAATTTTATATCTTTATGTTTGAAGCCTGAAATGTGGTAAAAGGTTGAAAAGTTCAAGGGGGCCGAATACTTTCGCAAGGCACTATATATATATATATATATATTCCATTAACTAACAAGCTGACATGAGAAATTTCAGTTTCTGACTGTCTTCTTTTTTTAAATCATTGTAGGCTCTCAAGTCTGTCTCCTCACTCCAAAGTGATTGTGGTTCCAAAATTCCAATTCCAAAAATACAGTATTTTGCCACATTCATGTATTCATCTGGAGAAAGATCTATATCTCAAAATGCTTATTAACCACTTCAGCCCAGGAAGAATTTGCCCCCTTAATGACCAAAACATTTTTTGCGATACGGCACTGCGTTGTTTTAACTGACAATTGCAAGATCATGCGACACTGTACCCAAACAAACTTGACCTCCTTTTTTTACCATAAATAGAGCTTTCTTTTGGTGGCATTTTATCACCTCTGTGTTTTTTATTTTTTGTACTATAAACAAAAAATTGTGACCATTTTGAAAAAAAATTTTTTTTTTTACTTTTTGCTATAATACATATCCAAATAAAATCTATTGGTTTGTGCAAAAGTTATCACATCTACAAACTAAGGGATCGATTTATGGACTTTTATTTATTTTTTATTCTTTTTACTGCTAATAGCGGCAATTTGCACATTTTTTGTGGGACTGCGACATTGTGGCAGACAAATCTGACCTCAAATTACACTTTTTGGGGACCAGTCACATTATTACATTGATCAGTGCTATCAGTGCTATAAAATGCACTGATCAATGTAAAAATGACACTGGCAGGGAAAGGGTTAACACTTGGGGGTGATCAAGGGGTTAAGTGTGTTCCCTCAGTGTGTTCCAACTGTAACGGGGATGGGCTTACTGAAACATGACCGAGAACACTGTTCACTGATCACTTGGAACAGAACATCCCTGTCATGTCACTAGGCAGAACGGGGAACTGCCTTGTTTACATAGGCAGTTCCTCGCTCTGCCTCTCCTCGTCATGATCACAGGCTGCTGGCAGACATCGAGTCCGCGGGATCTGTGGGCACGCTCCCACAGCGTGCCCGCTATCCTGCTTTTACAGACTGATGTACATGTACGTCAGTTTGCGCAGGAGAGCCATTCTGCCGACGTATATTGGTGTGAGCCGGTCTGCAAGTGGTTAAAGTAGTAGTAAATACCACTTGGACACTTGTACCTACAGGTAAGCTTATAATAAAGCTTCAAAAACAGCTTATTAAATCATTAGTAAACACTGCTTGGACACTTGTACCTGCAGGTAAGCTTATAATAAATCTGTAAAAAAGGTGAATATTTCCTAAACGGCCCATTTTGAAGATATTCACTGTTTCTGCAGCTGGTGATGTCACCGGCACATGCGCTCTGAAGGGATGGCATAAGCCATGTTGTCCCTTCAGAGCTCTATACTGAGGCCTTGACTCTCGCACACATGCATGGGAGTGATATCACTGCAGTTCAACCTTTCAAATGGGTGGAGCCTGCGAACCTGGAAGAAAGACCAGGTGAACATGAAAGCCCTGTCAGCCGTGACAGCGTGCTGCTGAAGGGCTTTGTTTTAAGGTACATTTTTCATTATGTGCTAGTGTGTAATGAATACTAGCACATTGGAATTTTTATTATTATTATCATTATTGAAATTTTACTACCGTTTTAAAGAATTGAAAAAAAAAATGGTTTTCTAAATGTGGTAGCATGTATTTTTCTTTCTTCATCTTTCACAATGGATAGATTCAGGAAATATGTGAAATACTCATGAATCTCACTGGTAAAATACAACCACACTAAATTCTTGTTAAATACCATGGCAAGGTCTGTTTTTGTTCAATGCCACAAAATAAAAACATTGATACATTTGGTAAAAAGTGAAATTGTCGAAGTGTATCTGAGCATTTCCTAAACACTACTGCATCTTTCTCAGGGGTCAAGTCCTGGGGAAAAAAGTGTGGGAACTCCCACCCAAGATCCACTCCCCCACCAAAAAAAAAAAAAAAGGTACGCTCATATGCATATATATTTCACAGAAAATACAGTACAACATTTATTGTAAAGTGCCAGTTTACAAAAACAAATTAAGTTAACTTGTCAAACAGAATAATCAACACAATGGGTGATGATCTTTCCCTCGCAGGGAATTTCTAACACAAATACACCCTGTTCCAAATTCAAATACAGCAAATTAGAAAATATCCCACAAACTGGAATAACATTGTCCTTGCCATGCAAGATTATCAGCAACGGATCAAAAAACTCATGGATCGGATCATTCCTTACATCAGAGTCACAGATTGGATAATTTTTCGGATCAGCAAATAATAATTGAATTTGCAAAAACCTGTGAAAATGTCACCACCATATAGTCCCCACTGCAATATACATCTCCCCCACTGTAATATCCACGTCATCTCCCCCAATAATATGTTGGCTGAGCATGGATGGGTATGGCTGGGTATTAGCAGAATATGTATTGGCAGGGTAAGTATTGGCAGGGTATTGCAGAATATTGGCAGGATAAGTATTGGCAGGGTATTGCAGAGTAATGGCAGGGTATGTCAGATTGTTACTGGGTATTGCAGATTATTGGCAGGGCATTGCTGGGTATTTCAGGGTAAGTATTGCAGAGTCTTGTCAGGGTAAGTATTGGCAGGGTAAGTATTGCAGAGTAAGTATCGGCAGGGTATGTATTGCAGAGTATTGGCAGGGTATTGCAGAGTATTGGCAGGGTAAGTATTGCAGAGTAAGTATCGTCAGGGTATGTATTGCAGAGTATTGGTGGGGTATTGCAGAGTATTCGCAGAGTAAGTATTGCAGACTATTGGCAGGGTATGTATTGCAGAGTATTGGCAGGGTATTGCAGAGTATTGGCAGGGTATGGCAGATTATTGCTGGGTATTGCAGATTATTGGCAGGGCATTGCTGGGTATTGCACGGTAAGTATTGCAGAGTCTTGTCAGAGTAAGTATTGACAGGGTAAGTATTGCAGAGTAAGTATCGGCAGGGTATGTATTGCAGAGTATTGGCATGGTATTGCAGAGTATTGGCAGGGTAAGTATTGCAGAGTAAGTATCGGCAGGGTATGTATTGCAGAGTATTGGCAGGGTATTGCAGAGTATTGATAGGGTATTGCAGAGTATTGGCAGGGTATTGCATAGTATTGATAGGGTATTGCAGAGTATTGGCAGGGTATGTATTGCAGAGTATTGGTGGGGTATTGCAGAGTATTCGCAGAGTAAGTATTGCAGACTATTGGCAGGGTATGTATTGCAGAGTATTGGCAGGGTATTGCAGAGTATTGGCAGGGTATGGCAGATTATTGCTGGGTATTGCAGATTATTGGCAGGGCATTGCTGGGTATTGCACGGTAAGTATTGCAGAGTCTTGTCAGAGTAAGTATTGACAGGGTAAGTATTGCAGAGTAAGTATCGGCAGGGTATGTATTGCAGAGTATTGGCATGGTATTGCAGAGTATTGGCAGGGTAAGTATTGCAGAGTAAGTATCGGCAGGGTATGTATTGCAGAGTATTGGCAGGGTATTGCAGAGTATTGATAGGGTATTGCAGAGTATTGGCAGGGTATTGCATAGTATTGATAGGGTATTGCAGAGTATTGGCAGGGTATGTATTGGCAGAGTATTGCAGAGTATTGGCATGGTATTGCAGAGTATTGGCAGAGTATTGCAGAGTATTGGCACAGTATTGCAGAGTATTGATAGGGTATGGCAGAGTATTGGCAGGGTATGGCAGAGTATTGGCAGGGTATGTATTGCAGAGTATTGCAGAGTATTGGTGGGGTATTGCAGAGTATTGGTGGGGTATTGCAGAGTATTGGCGGGGTATTGCAGAGTATTGGTGGGGTATGTATTGCAGAGTATTGGCAGGGTATGTATTGCAGAGTATTGGCAGGGTATTGCAGAGTATTGGCAGGGTATTGCAGAGTATTGGCACCGTATTGCAGAGTATTGATAGGGTATTGCAGAGTATGCATTGCAGAGTATTGCAGAGTATTGGCAGGGTATTGCAGAGTATTGATAGGGTATTGCAGAGTATTGATAGGGTATTGCAGAGTATTGGCAGGGTATTGCAGAATATTGATAGGGTATTGCAGAGTATTGCAGAGTATTGATAGGGTATTGCAGAGTATTGATAGGGTATTGCAGAGTATTGATAGGGTATTGCAGAGTATTGGCAGGGTATTGCAGAGTATTGATAGGGTATTGCAGAGTATTGGCAGAGTATTGCAGAGTATTGATAGGGTATTGCAGAGTATTGGCAGGGTATTGCAGAGTATTGATAGGGTATTGCAGAGTATTGGCAGGGTATTGCAGAGTATTGATAGGGTATTGCAGAGTATTGGCAGAGTATTGCAGAGTATTGATAGGGTATTGCAGAGTATTGGCAGGGTATTGCAGAGTATTGATAGGGTATTAAAGAGTATTGGCAGAGCATTGCAGAGTATTGATAGAGTATTGCAGAGTATTGGCAGGGTATTGCAGAGTATTGATAGGGTATTGCAGAGTATTGGCAGAGTATTGCAGAGTATTGATAGGGTATTGCAGAGTACTGGCAGGGTATTGCAGAGTGAAACTTACACACTAGTTACTAACCTGGTATCCTCTTCCTTTCTGTTCTCAGGAGAGAAGTAAACCGGAAGCAATGCAGCAGCTGTGGCCCCAGGAGGCCAGGACTGTCTGGCACTGGGTAGAGGGGAGGGAGGGGACAGTCCGGATCCAAGCAGGCGCGCAGCGTGTGTCACACTGCTCACTGACTCGTGCCAGTGCGTGCCCACGTGTACGGCCAACGTCATGTGACCGGTTGCTAGTCGCGAAACGGCCCCTGCCTAGCAACCAGTCACTCGGGCGGCCAAGGAGCGGCGGCAGACTACGCGCTGCATAGCCTCAACCCTCAGGCGGCTAATGGGGACAGCGTTCCCGCTGTGGAAATAGTACGGGAACGCCGTTCCCATGCGTTCCCGCAGGACTCGAGCCCTGATTGATAGGGTATTGCAGAGTATTGGCAGAGTATTGCAGAGTATTGATAGGGTATTGCAGAGTATTGCAGAGTATTGATAGGGTATTGCAGAGTATTGGCAGGGTATTGCAGAGTGAAACTTACACACTAGTTACTAACCTGGTATCCTCTTCCCTTCTGTTCTCGGGAGAGAAGTAAACCGGAAGCAATGCAGCAGCTGTGGCCCCAGGAGGCCAGGACTGTCTGGCACTGGGTAGAGGGGAGGGAGGGGACAGTCCGGATCCAAGCAGGTGCGCAGCGTGTGTCACACTGCTCACTGACTCGTGCCAGTGCGTGCCCACGTGTACGGCCGACGTCATGTGACCGGTTGCTAGACGCGGAGCGGCCCCTGCCTAGCAACCAGTCACTCGGGCGGCCGAGGAGCGGCGGCGGACTATGCGCTGCATAGCCTCAACCCTCAGGCGGCTAATGGGAACGGCGTTCCCGCTGTGGAAATAGTACAGGAACGCCGTCCCCATGCGTTCCCGCAGGACTCGAGCCCTGATCTTTCTACCACCCAAATAAGGATTGAAGTGTGTGGAAGTGCATTGCTGTCTTAGTAAGTTGTCTAGATTTTTCCATCAAACAAAAAAGTTATGTTCAAGAATGAATCTTAACCATTTCCTGCCTGCCCAATGTCATATTATGTTGAAGATTTTGAGTGGGGATTTCTGAAGGATGCCTGCAGTTACAGACATCATTCAGATATCTTCTTCTTTTCAGTGATTCCCTTCATCATAAGAACAATCATAGTGGCTGTTCAGCCACTTGATCGTTCTTACAGGTGATGGGAGGGGACGTTACCCCACTCCCGCCACTCTCTGGTGCTTCTACTGACTCTCCCATGCGATCAGAGAACCGGAGAAGTAATCGCCCACTGCCGGATGTTGACCATGGACCATAGAGATTTCTGGCGGGCCAGATGGTCCCCGAAGTCTCTATGATTGAGGCCGGGCATGATATTATAACATAATGCCCGGTCTCTGCATTTGAAACTGGGAAGCTAATTCTGTTCTTTTGTTTATTTCAGGCTTCTCAGCCTAGAGGCGAGATCTGGGGCCTTATAGACCCCAGATCTCCCTTTAAAGAGGACCTATCGTGCCCTATTGCTATTACAAGGGATGTTTACATCCCTTGTAATAGGAATAAAAGTGATAGAAAAAGATGTAAACTGAAAGCATTAAAATATAAAAATTAAAGTAAAATAAACAATAAAAAGTCCCAGCGTGCTCGCTCGCTGAAGCGCGTGCATACGTAGGTTGTGCCCGCATATGTAAATGGCGTTCAAACCACACATGTCAGGTATCGCCACAAACGTTAGAGTGAGAGCAATATTTCTAGTGCAAGACCTCTTCTGTACCTCTAAACAGGTAACCTGCAAAAAAATTTAAAGCGTCGCCTAAAGGGATTTTTAAGTACCGAAGTTTGGCACCATTGCACAAGTGTGCGTGATTTTAAAGTGTGACATGTTAGGTATTTATTTACTCAGCGTAACATCATCTTTCACATTATGCAAAATTGGGCTAACTTTACTGTTTTGTTTTTTTAATGCATGAAACTTTTTTTATTTTCCAAAAGAAAGCGTTTGAAAAATTGCTACCCAAATACTGTGTGAAATAAAAAGTTGCAACAACTGCAATTTTATTCCCTAGGGTCTCTGCAAAAACAAAACAAAAAAAAAACATATATAATGTTTGGGGGTTCTGAGTCATTTTCTAGCAAAAATATGATATTTACATGTAAGAGAAGTGTCAGAATTGGCCCGGTAGGCAAGTAGGTAATAATTTCAAAGCAGAATGTTTGTGTTTTAAAATTGTTTCTCCTTTTGTTTTGAGGAAATATTTACATGTTTTTATAACCAGGTCATATTATATGTTGCAATACAGAGTTTCAACATCAAAACTAGCAAGTAATAAGTCAACAAATACTAGGAGATATTTCAATTTCTTTCCTCTTTATTATATTATGAAATGGTTTGTACAAAAAGTTGTAAGATTGTATCAATATTTCAGTGCCCTCTCAGTAAAATTTTGATCCCTTGAAACATTCTGGCATACTTGATTAAAGTATGTATCTTGGGCAAGCAGTAAATTTTTTCCATGGTTTGATTACTGTTAATTATGAATTTATATTCCTCATTTGACAACAACTTTTTGTGTTACTTAAGATATGTAAGCACATCTTAAAATACTGATGTATATCCAGCAGAACTATGTTTTCACCTTTTTCCGCTGGTTTAATCAACAGTTCATTCGTTTTTCGATACTTTTGCAATTGTATTTCAAATCTTAGAATGCTTTACTTTGTTTAAATGTTAAACTGTTTTTCTTGACTTTCCCTTCCTTTTCTTTTTTCCATAGCAATCCTTATTTTATCTCCTCCAGTTGCACAAACAGTTGTATTCTTCTTTCTTGAGAAAATATTATATCAATGTGCACTCTTAACCACTTAAGCCCCGGACCAATTGTCAGCCTAAGGACCAGAGGTCTTTTTACAATTTCGCACTGCACTGCTTTAACTGGTAATTGCGCGGTCATGCAATGTTGTACCCAAACGAAATTTACATACTTTTCTTCCCACAAATAGAGCTTTCTTTTGATAGTATTTGATTGCCTCTGCGATTTTAATTTTTTACGATATAAAAGGAAAAAGACAGAAAATTTTGAAAAAAAAAGATATTTTCTACTTTTTGTTATAAGAAAAATCGAATAAACTAAATTTTAGTCATACATTTAGGCCAAAATGTATTCAGCCACATGTCTTTAGTAAAAAAAATGTCAATAAGCGTATATTTATTGGTTTGCGCAAAAGTTATAGCGTCTACAAACTAGAGTACATTTTCTGGAATTCACACAGCTTTTAATTTATGACTGCCTATCTCATTTCTTGAGGTGCTAAAAGGGCAGGGCAGTTCAACCCCCCCCAAATGACCCCATTTTGGAAAGCAGACACCCCAAGAAAATTGCTGAGTGGCATGTTGAGCCCATTGAATATTTGTTTTTTGTCCCAAGTGATTGAAGAATGACACAAAAAAAAGTTTACAAAAAGTTGTCACTAAATGATATATTGCTCACACATGCCATAGTTATATGTGGAATTGCACCCCAAAATATATTCTTCTGCTTCTCCTGAGTACAGGGATACCACATATGTGGGACTTTTTGGGAGCCTAGCCGCGTACGGGACCCCGAAAACCAATCACTGCCTTCAGGATTTCTAAGGGGGCAAATTTTTGATTTCACTCCTCACTACCTATCACAGTTTCGAAGGCCATAAAAGGCATTTTGGAAAGTAGACACCCCAAGCTATTTACTGAGAGGCATGTTGAGTCCATGAAATATTTTATATTTTGCCACAAGTTGCGGAAATAGTACAAACTTTTTTTTTTGCACAAAGTTGTCACTAAATGATATATTGCTCACACATGCTATGGGCATAAGTCAAATTACACCCCAAAATAAATTGCTTCTCCCGAGTACGGGGATACCACATGTGAGGGACTTTTTGGGAGCCTAGCCACGTACGGGACCCTGAAAACCAAGCACTGCCTTCCGGATTTAAATATAAAACGCTACCAAAAAAAACTGTTAGCGATCGCAGGGATCAGGCCTGACTCTGCGAACGCTGCAGTTATGTGTTTAGTGTTTTGTAAGTGACAGCGATCGATCGATACTGCACTTGGGTGGGCTGGGTGGAGGGGCAAAACGCAGGTGCTAGCAGGTATCTGGGCTGATCCCGCTAACAATGCGTTTTTTTTGGAACCCTAAACTGCTGGGGACGCTAGTATAGATCTGATCAGATCAGATATTGATCAGTAAATAAATGATCACTGCAATCAGTGACACTGTGACTGGGAGGGGGGGCGATCGGGGGGTGATCGGGGGGTGATTTGTGTGCCTACGTGTCAGTGTAGTGTTGGTGCACTTACTATCTCTGCTCTCCTCGCAGTCCGGTCAAAAAGACCGCCCGAGGAGAGTGACATCACTTACTCCCTGCCTGTGTTTACACTACACAGGCAGGGGAAGCTTCTCATTTGCCAGGAGCGATCGAGAGGGGATGACCAGAAACCAACGGACATCCCCTCATCCCGGATCGCTCCTGACGCGAAACGGACTGCCGCAGCCAGCGGGAGGGGGTCCAACCGGACCCCCCACCCGCTGGAAGGCAAGCATGTACATGTACGTGCTTGTGCCTGTCGGTGCCATTGTGCCGACGTACATTTACATGTGGCGGTCCTTAAGTGGTTAAAGAGCAAATTAGCCTAAAACATATTTCTCTTTTGAAGGTGGCGTGGGACAGGATATGATTCCATTTTAGACATTTTGTTTTTTTGCACCTCCATTCTTACAGTAATAAACTATGCTTGGCTTTCTAGTTGAGCTTCAGTTATCATATAATTCCTATAAAAAATGTACAGGGCATTAAATTATTGTTTAATACATATACAATCTAGCTATTTATTAAAAGATTTTTTTAAGGGCTTTGTAAAGAAGTCTATTTTAGAGGTGCTAATATTGATCTTTCCAGAATTCTTGTGAGCAGATACTTTACTAAAGGCAAATCCACTTTGCACTACAAGTGTACTTGGAAGTTCAGTCGCTGTAGATCTGAGGAGAAGATCTTAAATGAGGGGAAGCTCTGCTGAGTTTATTATCCAATCATGTACAAGCAAAAATGCTGTTTTTTATTCTCCTTACATGTTCCCCTCAGATCTACAGCCACTGCACTTCCAAGTGCACTTGTAGTGCAAAGTGAACTTCCCTTTAATATCTCTGAGGCCTACAGAACCACTTTTATGTTATCGAAAGGGGTTCATATCTTCTTGGTCTTGGTACACACCTAGTCGCCTGACAAGACACGCTCCATTCAGTACCATGGAACCGTTCTAATTGGATCGACTCAAGTCACTCCCACTTAGGAAAAGGTTCCTGTACTACTTTGGGGCGACTTCGGAGGGGTTTGCATTGACTTCTATTAAAGAAGTCATTTGCAAGCTATGCTTAAGTCGTGCAGTGTGGGGTGGCTTCAGAGCCGGGCGACTCCTGATAGAGAAGGGTGAAAAAGTGTTGTCATCCTAGAGCTGCAAATGTGTTACTGGCAGAATTACCAGTTGCAAAAAGGGCAAAAAGCTTTAGGAATGAAGTCACCACATCTAAGGACTGGTAAGCTGTAGGGATGAGCCTGATGTTCAAGTCGAACGTAAGTTCGACTCGAACATCGGGTGTTCGCCTGTTCGCTCAATAGCGAACAATTTGAGGTGTTCATGGCAAATTCAAAAGCCTCGGAACACCCTTTAAAAGTCTATGAGAGAAATCAAAAGTGCTAATTTTTAAGACTTATATGCATGGTATTGTCATAAAAAGTGTTTGGGGACCTGGGTCCTGCCCCAGGGGACATGTATTAATGCAAAAAAAGTTTTCAAAACTGCCTTTTTTTCAGGGGAGCAGTGATTTTAATAATGCTTAAAGTGAAACAATAAAAGTTAAATATTCCTTTAAATTTCATACCTGGGGTGTCTATAGTATGCCTGTGAAGTGGCACATGTTTCCCGTATTTAGAACAGTCCACGAGCAAAATGATATTTCTAAAGGAAAAAAGTAATTTAAAAGTACTTGCGGCTATAATGAATTGACGGTCCCGGCAATACACATAAAAGTAATTGAAAAAAATGGCATGGGATTCCACCACAGTCCAGTACCAGGCCCTTTGGGTCTGGTATGAATATTAAGGGGAACCCCAAACCAAAAGGTCTGAACTGTACCAGGCCACATGCCCTCAACTTGGGGAGGGTGCTTTGGGGTAGCCCACCAGAGCACCGTGTCCCCATGTTGATGGGGACAAGGGCCTCATCCCCACAAGGCTTGCCCGGTGGTTGTGGGGGTCTTCAGTCGGAGAGCTTATCGGAATCTGGAAGCCCCCTTTAACAAGGGGACCCCCAGATCCCGGCCTCCCCCCTGTGTGAAATGGTAAGGGGGTACAAAACGCTTGCCTGGCGGTTGTGGGGGTCTTCAGTCGGAGGGCTTATCAAAATTTGGAAGCCCCCTTTAACAAGGGGACCCCCAGATCCGGGCTCCCCCTGTATGAAATGGTAATGGGGTAAAAATGTACACCTACCATTTCTTTAAAAAAATATGCTGGGACTGACAATTCATTATAGCCGCGAGTAGTTTTAAATTACTTTTTTTCCTTTAGAAATTTTATTTTGTGCAGAGACTGTTGTAAACACGGGAAACATGTGCCACTTTACAGGCATACTATAGACATCCCCCAGGTAAAAAATTGAAAGGAATATTTCACTTTTATTGTTTCACTTCAAGCATTATTAAAATCAGTACTCCCAAAAAAACTTCAGTTTTTAAAACTTTTTTTGCATCGATACATGTCCCCTGAGGCAGGACCCGGGTATCCAAACACATTTTATGGTAACAAATTGCATATAAGCCTTTAAAATTAGCACTTTTGATTATTGATGTTAGTCTCCCATAGACTTTAAAGGTGTTTGCGCGTTCAAGCAAATTTTTTGCCTGTTCGCATGTTCTGCTGCGAACCGAACCGGGGGATGTTCGGCTCATCCCTAGTAAGCTGCAATATATTACATTTCTTTTTTTGGGTTTAGATACACTTTAGGTTATCAATCATTTGTACTGATACTTTATTCTGAAGAGCTAAAGAGAGGACTACTTACCAATACCAAGACATTAGATGGCATTAGATTTAGATCTTCATATTTATAACTCCTCTGAGGATAATAGATGTGCCTGGCATATCAAGCCTCAAATGCCCTAGCAGTAGCATTTTAACAGATAAAATGAAATAGCACTGTATGCTTGCCAGGCTCTGCAGAAAATAACTTTGAAACAAAGGATAACTCACTGGATACTCAGATAACAAAACACCCATCTAATTAAAGGAAATAAACTCACTCTGGGCTTTGATCTCAGTATACGGGAGCCAAACTGTCATGACTCCACAAGCCCCTGCCATACATCTGCCACCAAGAAAGCCAGACAATAAAAAACAAATCTGAAAAAAAGAAGCATAAAAGAAAGCAGGTGGCACAACACCCAAACTGACCAAATAAATGATTGATTACATTATCTAATACAATGAAAGAGGCAACTATATCACAGTAGAGTGAAAGAAGAAGGAACAACTCATAGCACAGAATCTGATACTTTCTGTAGCAATACTTTGCATTTGACTTTGAGCCAGGTGGTGACAATGATGAACTGGCTGCAGAGCAGAGTAAAATGGAGTTCCAGCTTGTTTTTTTTTTTTTTTTTCAAAAAACACCCTCATGATAGTCTCAACTAATCCTATACATAACAGATTTAGCGATAAATGTATGTTTTATAATTAATTTTCTTTTTAAAAAACTCACTCTGCCATCTTTAGTGTGGGCATCTGAAGCCCACTCACTCCAGGTTACGGCACTGTGGCGAAGTATATAGATTACAGGTAAACAAAAAAAAAAAGGTCCAATGAGAAATTGTACAGTGATCATGAATGCAGGGAGGGGGGGGGGGGGGGTGCCAACTATCATATCTTTTTACTCAGTCAGTGGGTTGAATAAAAAAAGTTAACAGATTCTTTAACAGAATCCTTCCCACTGAAATATTGTGCTCTGACAGCAGTTCAGAATACACTGCTCAGCACTGCACCCAATTGTCTTCAAGCCACTGACTGAACAAGGTTTTACAGCTATACTTTTTAACAGAAGCCGATCTAATGGTTGGCTTCTGTCTAGCAGGAAGGTCTACACACAAATCGAAATTCAATCCATATAAACCCAGCTTAAATTAAAGGAAAACTGTAGTACAGAATGATAATCTCTGCTCCATTAGGCCTCATTCATTTGGAGCATTTCAATCCATGCCCCATGCAGGACCATGTTTACCAGCATGGGGATGCACAGGTCTTGTCCCACGGCTGTAAATTGGGATGCGGTGGCACCATGGGCACAGCTGCTGCTCCAAATTTGACATCCATGTGGGTGTGGGTGCACATTCCTGAATGCACACATATATTGGCAGCAGCAGCTGAGTTCATACAACAGCTGCATCCCAATCAACAGCAATGGGACTGCCAGCATAGGGATGCACACAACATCTGTGTATCCTCATGTGGGTAAAGAGTCCTCCATGTGCACAGGCTTAAATGTCCCATGTGAACAAGGTCTTAGGCAGTGGCAGAGCTGTGCATATCTCAGGACAGATTGTACATAATCAAATCCTTTGATAGATAAAAATGTGACATAAAATTATTTTGTACTGTGTGCGTTACTGACAGTTTAACGCCATACAGTTTTGTGTGTGTTACTACCAGTTTAACGCCATATAGTTCTGCAAGTCACTGTATGTTTGGCGCATTATATTGCAGTATATTATGGTGTATCCGTGGAGTGTGTCTGTATAGTGTGAGTACTCAAATTAAAGTGCACCAAACACCTCTTTACATTAATAAAAGGGCTTCTACATACAGATTTCCACTTCTTCTTTATATTTGCTTATAAGTCCCAGCCCCTCCCTCCCAATAAGGTCTGGGAGGCAGACATTCCCTTGGCACTGTAAGGGGGCCAGCAACAAATGTGTTCACAGGCAAAGGTGGACGTGGTGGTCAGTCCTTAGGCAGGGCATAATTTCCGCTGTTTAGTGATTTTGCCCATGCTATCCAGCCACAGCATGCAGAAGAGGTAGTGAACTGGCTTACTAAACCTTCCTCATCCTCCTCATCCTCTGTCATGCAAACAGAGACAAGTATACAGTCCCATGCAGTTGCCAGAGTGGATAAATCTGCCTCATTGTCCACATCTATTCCTGTCATAGCCCCAACATCAGCCTTTGATGAATCAGCTGAATTATTTAGTTACTTGATCCTTGATGATGCCCATGCAATACTGGATTCAGATGTTGGTTCTGAGGTTGAGGATGACAGGAACATGAGCCTAGAGAGAGGGAGGAACACTCGTAGACAAATTAGCATTCATGTTCTCCAAGCCACAGCATATTGCCAAGTTGTCTCCAGTGGTAATGATGAAGATTGAGGAGATGGAGATGATGATGATGAGGTCACTGATGCAACTTGGGTCCAGATAGAGCAGAGGAGAAGGTGAGGTGGCACAGACCCAAGGAGGCTGACATCAAGAAATAGTAGAGAGCAGCCACCCTATTCCCATTCACATTCTGCAGCTGTTATCTCCCGGCCCACTCCCCAAAGTTCAGCTGTCTGGGCCTTTTTCAGCACATCTGCAGCAGATTGCACTGTTGCCATCACAAACTGTATCTCAGGCACATCAAACGTGGCAAAAACCATATGCCTAACAAAGCATTTAACATCCAACCACTCAGCCCATTGGCAAGAGCACTTAAAAGCCACACAAAAGGGGCACAAATCTGTACCTCCTCCTCCTCCTTACCCACTTAAGTCTGCTCCTGTTATACCAAGGCATTAGCTCTCAGCAGCCTCCACTGACAGGGATTATGGTATAGCACAAGAGGTCCCAGGTTCTAGCAACACATCTGCCAGCAGCACACCACCAGCTGTAGACTGTAGCCGGCAAATTTCTCTGCCCTATCTGCTGCAGCTGGGAAAAAAATACAGTCCCTGCCACCCACATGCCCAGCGTCTAAATGCAAGCTTGTCAAAGCTGTTGGCTCTCCAACTTCTGCCTTTCAGCCTGGTGGATTCTGCCCCCTTCTGTGAATTCACACAATGTGTTGTACCACAATGGCAGGTTCCCAGTCACTACTACTTTTCATGTAAGACCGTTCCATCTCTCTACCATGGCGTTAACGGGAATGTTCTGGCATTGTTGGGCTGGGCGAGGCAGTCAGCCATAAAATCCACCTTACTGCTGACATGTGGTCCAGCAAGCATGGACAGGGATGATATATTTTGTTCACAGTACACTGAGTAATGATGCTTGCACTTGAAAGGATGCAGGACAGGGCTCGGTGCTACAGCTTGATGTGGCCCCATGTCTCAATACAGCTGGTGGTGATGATGCCAGACATGTGCTACCCCGTCTTCCTCCTCCCCCACCTCCATGCCCTCCTCTGCAGAATAGTCCTATGAACATCAGGTATCTCCTAAGCATTCAAAGGGCTATTCCCAGAGTCAGGCTAAAAGGTAACATGCAGTGATTCAGCTGGTGTGTTTAGGGGAGAGGAATCACACTGGAGCAGAGATTCTTGCAGCTCTGCAAGGACAGGCCCAGAGGTGGTTCACACCATGCCAGCTGGAGCCAGGAATGGTGGTGTCCGATAATGGCTCAAACCTCCTGTCCCCCTTCAGACAGGGAACGTTGTCACATGTGCCATGCCTGGCACATGTCCTCAATTTGGTGGTGCAGTATTTCCCCAGTACGTACCCAGGGTTGTAAGATGTACTAAGGCAGGCCAGAAGAGTCTGTAACCATTTCAGGTGGTCATACACAGCCAGTGCTCGGTTGGTTGAAATTCAGTGGACATTCCACCTTCCCCTAAACTGCCTGATTTTTGACATGCCCACCAGGTGGAACTCAACTTTGGGAATGCTGCAGCGGCTGCAGCAGAGGGCCGTCAATGAGTACCTGTGCCAGTATGGCATGATGACAGGCTCAGGCCGCCTCTGCTTTTTCTCCCCATGCCAATGGCTGATCATTAAGGATGCATGCACTGTATTGTCATCGTTTGAGGAGGGCACAAAAATGGTGAGAAGTGACAGTGCATGCATCAGTGACACAATCCCTGTTGTGTTCCTGCTGAAGCAGACTCTGCGTGGCATTATGGACAGGGCACTTGGGGCTGACCAGCAGGAGGAAGAGGAGGACTTCCTTTCCTCTCAAGGCCCACTTTATCCAGACACCATCATTCCGATGTCACAGAACACATAGGAGGAGAGAGTGAAGTAGGATAAGGAGGAGGATTGGGGCCCTTTCATAGGCTTCGAAGGAGAGGAGGACATGCAATGGCTTTCCAACCCCAGGACCCTTGGGAGTAGTATGTGGCTGGGAGGAGGAAGTTTCAGATGCTGTCATCCTGAGTGACCCAGAGGAGTCTGCTTCTCAAGCCTCTGCAAATTTGAGGCACATGGGCAACCTCATGCTTCAAAGCCTGCGAAAGGATCCAAGAATGCGTGCCATAAAGGAAAAGGATGATTATTGGTTGGCAACCCTCCTTGACCACCGTTATAAGGGGAAGGTCTCAGAACTCATGCCGTCCTAATAGAGTGTGCAGAAGATAAAAGCTCTTGAGGACTAAAGAGGATTTTTTTAAACATTTTTCCTGACCCCAGGTTACAGTGTCGTGGAAAATGTAGTTTTGAGTCTTCTGTTGGTCAAGAGAGGAGAGTTGGAAAAGGTGTCTGCTTAAGTGAGGCATTTCAGAATTTTTTTAGTCCTCGCCCGCCCAGGGCTGTCAGCTTCCACATCCCATCCGCAGAGTCTACATCACATGGTGGATGATTACCTCTGGGCCAAAACAGAGATGGAGAGCTTTCCAGCTGATGATACACTGACTTACACTGGGTCATGAGAATAGACCACTGGCTAGAACTTGTCCAGTATGGTATTGAGTTGCTGGGCTGCCCTGCATCCAGCGTGCTTTCAGAATGGGCATTTAGTGCTGCAGGAGGTTTTGTTACTGATCATAAAACGTGTCTGTCCACAGACTCCATGGACCGTTTGCCTTTTATAAAAATGAATCAGTCCTGAATTAATAGCTATGAAGCCCTGCTGCCGATGTCACTGATTAAGTCTTTTTGGGATGTGGAATCTCTGCAGGACTTTGAGGCTGCTTAGCTTTGAGGGTGTTTAATCATTTAATCTGGAAGAATGTTTTTGGTATAGGTTTCATGGGCACAATTAACATCCAAAGACCATTTTTTCAGCACCTGCTTAACAGGTGCATATCATTGCAATTTTTTACAGCAAGGCCAATTCTTGCTTTCATCAAGTTTACATCTATAGGGTTATGGTGGCAAAGCACCACCGATACCCAAAGATCAATTTTTACACACCCGTTACTTCTATCCAAAGTCAAAGTGACACCAAATGTATCCAAAAAATCTCTTGTTACCAGTGCACTACATTATGGCCTCATCATACACACTGGCTCCCCAGCTGTTAAATAAAGGAAGCTTGCAGGTAAAATGTCATTTTTTTGGGCTTTATAAATGCAATTATTGCCGCAGAAGATTCTACACAGGGTACAGATCTGCCACTTTACAGGTAGACTAAAGGGACCCCCCAAGCACTATATTGGAAGGAATTTTTCATTTTTATGCTTTCACTTTAAAAATCAAAAAAATCACTGCTCATTTAAAAATGACACTTTTCACAAACTTTTTTTTTATTGATATATGTCTATCAGGGCAAGACCCAGACCCATATAACCATTGTATGCCCAATTACTTGCATATAAGCCTTCAAAATGGGCACTTTTTTTAATGTGTTCGTTATTCGGGTCCAAACTTTCACTGTGTTCAAAAGCTCTGGTGCAAACCGAACAGGGGTCCATTCAGCCCATCCCCATATATATATATATATATATATATATATATATAACTATTTTTGTTTTCTAAATCCCATACTTCTCTTTTAATATCCCCTATAAAGCCTGGCAGCGTGAAGGCTCTTTGAGAGCAGTTGTCAGTGCAGTCTAAAAGATCAAATGAACGTTTATAATTCTCAGTGTCAATGAGAAGCTTTCACTTAATTAAAAGGAGGAAATAAAAATGTTACATATGAATTATTTGCTTACAGGTTTTTACATTACCTCCTGATTGTGTCATCTGTACTTTCCACGAACTGCTCTAAATATATTAAAAAATCTAAAACAATTAAATTCAAATAATTAAATGGATATTCTGTTACAGTATATAGATAAAGTAGATATTTGGTTTTCACATTGCCCTACATAAATGTATATATTCACCTATAGTGGTAAAATTGCAAGCAAATGATGCTTTTCCAGATCACAATTGCATTATCTACTCCATTAGCAAAATGTGGTTAGGAATCAGGAGCTTATTCCTGTTAATAAAATAATGCCTGTAAAGTAGAATATAGTATAATAATTATACAGACTTGTTCCCTGTTTCCATCTTCAAACCAAATATTATGAACTATTTCCTTAACTAAAGTTACATATTGGGACAAAAAAAACTCTCTAATTTTGTTAGTATCCCTAACATTACATGTATATAAGAGGATGGTTGCTTTTTTGCAGCACTTTAAGGCAAGACTCAGATATCTCCTGTGGCCACCGTTACAAATGCACATCTGTTCTATTTCTCCATCAGTCTCCTTGAGACAAGAGTAAAATGCAGATGTCACATGGGTACAGTGGAGGCATAGGGAAACACAAATTAATCCCTATGCACCCAAGGGTTAGTGAGGGCCCCTACATCATGTTAAGTCAAATCAGTACCTTTTCTAAGTGAAGCTCTCACCTAATGTTCACAACCATACTAGCATAAAAGGACCTTCACATTGGAGTATATGTGTGCATAAGCTCATGCCTGAAATAGTGGATATACAATGGGCAATATGTGTATGTTGTCGAATTATATTAACAAATGATTGAGGTACCCTGTCATAAAGGAGTTCCCCCACTGGGTTTTTAAGCAGCACAAATATCACAGCTTGTTAAGTGTATAAAAGGGTCTTTACTAAGAAAAAATTGAAACACAGGCATTAAAACACGAGCTCTAGTCATGAGGCTAAAGTAAATATACCATAATACAGCGATGTCAACATGGATATATAGAAAATTACATTACAGTGATACACATGCAAGAAGGTCTGACGCATTTTGACCTAGCCGATTGTGATCTTCTTCTGGGGGGCAAATTGCTCTAGATGCATTCAAGTTTAGATTTTTTCAAAATATTTTTTTTTTCAAAAACATGCAATAGTTTCTATGTATATGAGCATTAATATATTTACCACTGAAAGCTGAAATGGATAACCTCATGATTGGTGAGTCTAAAATTGATTGAAAAGATCCAACGGACTTGGCAGACACCACCCTATGGGGAACGGGGAAAGAAACGGCCCAGAAGGCTTATGAGAAGCCACGTTTTGTGCCCCCCACACAAAGGGGGGGCAGAGGACAGCACTAATGTATGACTTCCCAACTGTTATTATATATCAAAATAAGATAATATTAGTATAATGCTACTAGAGTTTAGAAATATTTTATATATGTGTTTATACGATTCAAAGAATAATAATAAGAAAAATTGTAAGGATGTATCAACTTGTTTTTATTAATGTGCTAGAGAGGTAATTCAAATAATAGGTATTAGATCAGTGGTGTGTGAATTTCTATATCATAATGTGTAAACTATACATGTGTATTACATAAAAATGTTGTGAATGTGGTAAAGACATACAGGATAAACATAAAAACCTGTATTGGCAAGATCATTGTGTATTGTGAAAGGGATTGTTTTGTTTAATTACAAGCAAACTCAATAAGTTATATATAAATATGTGAATGCTATAAAAGTGAGAAGATGGGAGGAAAGGATTGCATGGATCATGCTAATGTGATTGTGTTAAAAAAGTAAATAATATTATGATAACTTAAATGTGCTAATAAAAGCAATCAAAACAAAAAAGAATTATAAGTGCAACAAAAAAGTAAATAAAGGTGAAAAAGATTGCATGTGACATAATTTACCTTGAATTTTTTTTATATAGTTAGAGTGAGCTTTCAGATTGTAATGAAGGATAATATCAAGCTTGAAAAAGCAAAAAAGACATATGTTCTTATGAAAAGAAGCCAGAAGAACCTAATGATCAAAAAGATGAATGTAGATTAGGTTTGGTTGAATATTGGTAAGGGTAACCTATCCTGACTGCCTAAGTAGGTATCTGTCCATCTTAGTTGTTGCATGGGATCTTAATGAGATCCTCATGCCATTTAGCTTATGAATGTTACCTATGGTTCCTGTGTCTTGCCTGATTGGTCAATGCTCTCTCCTCCTCCCTCCCCCCCAGATGGCGTCCCTGGTGTTCTGGAAGGCAATGCCTTAGACTACTGTCCACAAAAATACGTGACGTCATGACATGCTGTGCACGCTGATCTACCGTGCATGTGCGGCCAGTCACCAACTTCCAGAGTGATCTCGGGATGCCGCTGGCAGGATAATGCTCACCCTAGTAGCCAAAACTAGGCATGGCCGCCACATGGAGCATATTGTGGAGAAGACGGGGAACCACATTTCCCCCTTTCCTTCTGTGAAGCTGAAGGACTAGAGCTCCACTCCATGTGAGTTGAGGGGTGTGCCATATTGCCGCCAAGATCTGCAATCAAGCATATTCAATAATTAGTAACTTCCAATGAATACAGTTAAAAAGATTAGCAAACATTATGTATTTTTGGGATAAGTTAAATATATTTTATACAATTTGAGCTGTGTATACATTCAATGAATGTGTATATCTCTCCTTGACCTAAACAATATTGTTTTGAGAGGTATAGTATCCTATATGTTCTACTTTATCATGGTCATTATTGTCTCTTGCCTAATACAAAACCCTACAAGAATAGAGAAAAAGAGATGGACTCATTCAGGCCAGGATACATAGTGGCCTGTAACCTGAAGATCCATCTCTGCTCTCGTTGCAACAGAATTTTGTTCCAATTGCCACCTCTGATGGGAACGCATACTCGATCAAGGGCGGCAAAGGAAACTTTTGGCATTTTATAGTTGTGTTTAAAGACTACATGTCTACCAAGTGGTAAATATAAATTTTCTATCTGCATGCTGTATATGTGTTTAGTGATGCAGTGGCAAAACTCTTGTTTTTTTTTCCTATGTAGAATGCACCGCATTCACATACCATCATGTAGACCAGTCTGCGAGTCTGGCAATTAGCAAAGTGGATAGGTAGAAAGGTTTCCCCACTGGGGAGAAGAAATGTCTTCTCTCTCCTAGGGGGCAGTGGGAGCAGTGGCTACACAGAAAGGAATCCCGTGCTGGGCAGTGCTCCTTCCTGGACACCCCTTGTATTCACTTTGAACTAGTTTGTCCTTTACTGATATGGCTCTTTTGAATGTGATTGAGAGGACATTGGATATAAACTTCTGGACTTTTGAATCATCCATAAGTATTGTCCAGTGGCGTTAAACGATTTCTCTAATTTGCTTGTGTTGTTTTGAAAAATGAAAAATTATCCTGGTTGGGTCACAGTCTGAAGCTTTTTTGGGGTTAGATTTGAAGAGAAGTTTGTTTTGAGACTTTGCAGCTGTTCTATTAGATATTGTCCATACGGAATGGAATTTTTCAATGAGGTAGGGTGAAAACTATCAGCATGCAGCAAGGTGTTCCCAGTCATGTTATTCCAGAACAGAGTGCTGCAAAGTTTTCTTTCAGGGTTACAAAATATTTGAACATCCAAGAATGTGATGGTATTCTTGTTATGTACCATTGTTAAATTTAAATTCAAATCATTAGTGTTGATCTTATGGAAGAACTCCATCAGGGTTTCTTCTGGCCCCTCCCAAACAACAAAGACATTGTCGATGTATCAGACCCATGACATGGCTTGTATACTGGACAAGGTCCTCGCTGCTGAGAAGGGATTGTTCCCACTCCCCCAGGTACAAGTTGCCGTAGGATGGGGGAGGTAGTGGGAATCATCAAACATGAAAAAATTAGGATTAAGAATGTATTGAAGGCCATTAAATATGAATTCATCCAAGGCCCTATTATGACAGGAATCTTGATGGTGGAGCCCATGTACTGCAACCAAGCCCTTGTCATGGGGGATTGAGCTGTACAGGGCCTCTACATCTATGGCAACAACGATAGACTCATCTGAAATGGTTAGTTCATCAATTGTTTGTAGAAAATAAATCATGTCTTTAATGAATGAAGGCATGGTTAGGACGTATAGTTGTAAATATGCATCTATTACTCTACTGAGATTCTAGGAGATGCTTCAGTTTCTGGAAACTATGGGACGTCCTGTAGGATTTGTAGAGTCGTTATGTATTTTTAGGAGGCTATAAAAGGTAGCCACCCTCGGTGTTTAATCCTAGTGAATTCATAGAGGTCCACAGAGGTCCCCGTATCCTTATTATACCTCTAAGTAGCATGTATCTATATAGGGGAGTGTAACATTTGTCAAAAATACTAAAACGCACTAAAGGAATACATCCTATATTTGGAAGTTTGTTCTAAAGAAAAACTTTTTTAAAATAAAAAGTGTATATATAAATTGTAATCTAAATGAAAAGTGTCATAGACAATAAAATGGCATGACAAAGCTTCATGCTGCCTAGGCAAAATGGCTGCACAAGCTGAATTAGGGCAGGTATAGGAGAAAATGTTGGACAATTCAGTGTATAGGTAAAAGAGTGATGCCGCAGAGCAACCTGCAGCACCAGAGATGCAGATCAAGAGACAAGTCCAAACACAAACATGAACCCATTGTACAAATCACTGGCTAACTATGCTGAAAGTGAATATAAACAGAACTGTGATACATTAAAAACAGAAGAAAAATTAAACTCAGAACAGGGAGAACATAGGAGGTGCCAACACCTGTAGCAAAGTGGTCCAACAGGCAGCAGAAACATATATAGAAATGATAAAAAGAATATCCACAAACTTGTGATATGTATCTCCAGGCCCAGAGTGGACAGCAAGCAGAAGTGAGCAGAGAGGATGTGTGAATCAATGTGTGGCAGTGTGAGAGCCAGAGTAAATGTTTGCAAAAAAGTATGCTATCAGAAAATGGTGCCAGAGATCAATATATCCAAGCTGCCAAGTCAACTATAAAAATTCTGAAAATAAATAGGATTTAGGTCTGGCAGATTGCACTAAACCCTGCTGAAAACCCAGCTTCTTTGAAGTGCACTAAACTCTGCTCAAACCAAACCCAAGGCAGTTTGGCTCATCCCTGCCTATGGCGATTCTTAATCTTTGCTGCTACTTGTCATTCCCCCTGGCTGTAGAATTTCTCTTCTTCATGCTACTTGCCCTTCCTTCTGTGCTGTGGAAGGGTGGGCAGCTTTTTTTTATGTTTGATAAATTTCTCAATGCCAGCACCAGAGATTTTCTCCTCTTTAATGTCCACATCCAAGGAGGAAAAAGGCACATTAGCATTGCAAAAAACATAGCTATGTGCCCAAGAAAGGAAAATGCGGCAAAGACCACATGCCTGTAGAAAAGTATGGAAAGGTCACATTAGCAGCACCTAAAGTGGCTGCTATACGCTATTGAGGAAGTGTAGGCAGTATTAGGAGTCCATAAGAAAAGGCTGATGTGCACTGTGGAGGAGAAGAAGGAGGAAAAAAAAGTTGCATTAGCAGGCGCAAAGAAAGTGTTGGTATGCATTCTGAAGGGGGAGGAGGAGAAGGAGGATAAAAAGGCCTAAGAATCTTCCACTAGATTATATGGGAAGAGTTGCAGTGCAAGAAATTAAAAAATAGCTGCTATGCACCCTTGAGTAGTAAGTAGTAAGCCCCCCAAAAAATGGCTGCTAGACACCCTTATCTCATTGGGGTGATTCTCCCACCAAGCTCTTTGCTGCAGAGTCAAGTGTTTCCCCATGCATGTGATACCCATTTGGCAGTTTTTTACCATGCCTGATAAGCTGCTGGCACATGCTGAAGATCACAAAGCTACTCACAGTAGCAGATGAGTTCAAAAGGAGGTCCAGGGAATGGTGGGTTGTGATTTTGTAGTTTTTTTAGCTATATTTTGACATTTTATTAAACTTTTGTGACAATACAGTGTGGTACTGTGAAAAAAGGAAGCTGACAGATTATACTATGAAACAATTTTTCCACTGCCCTATTGTTTTCCATAGCTTTTACATATATTGTGGCTGCTACTTCCATTGCTCAATTAAATTCAGGTTCCTTTTATACTTACTTTTCATTGTAGTCCATTTCTTGAACTTCCAAGGAACTGGTGACATATATAGGACCTCACAGCTACTCTCAGGAAAGACTACAATACCAGAACAAATAGGACACTGGATTCAGATTTTCACTGAACTTGTCACTGGGCTCCATGGCAGCACTCCATAAGACAAAAACCCTCCTCAGGGGGAAGGGAAAGGACCCAGAGTCAGTGGTGGCTGGTGAAGTTTTAGGATGGGGGGGGGCATACCCCGCCCTTCCTTTTTGACCCCTCCCACTTGGTGAAAATGGGCGTGGTTTCAGCGAGATAGCGGGTGTGGCTCTAAGGTGGTGTGGTTAGCATCTCAGAGGGAGGGACAGCAGGCCCAGATCCTACACAACAATAGAAATGTGTATTCTAGAAAGTTTAACAATCAGCAGATAAAGATACTCCAAACACCTGGTGTTAGCACTTCAATCATCCCGGCACCATGGTTGTTGTGGTGTCAGGATGATTGAAGCGCATTATTTCTATTATTACATTGTCAATTACACCATCAATTTTACCAAGTGTTTATTAATTAAACCGGTCATTGTCACCAAAGGGCATCTGTAGTAATCCAAACCTCAATACCTAAATTGTTTTAATAGTGCAGATTTACCTTTGAGATATTAATAGACATTTCATTGCTTGAAAGTTGCTACAAATACATCTTCTATTACAGGAAAATACTGCTGGACACAAGGCTGAATTATACACGCCTGCATACTCCAATCAATATAAGTGCTCTAGTGCAATAACTTCAAAATTCATATATAAATTATCAAATTATCAAAGTGCTACAGTGCAAATTGTTTCACATTAGTATAACGCTATTAAACAAAAAAATAAAGTACTCTTGTGTATTCCAAATAAATATAAATATTCCAACTGGCTTCGTAAAACATAAATTGAACCGATACTGTGAGAAATCCACACTAAAGTGTAATAAACAGATTCTAACAAAGTGCTCCTGTGCCATTAAATATAAATAAACGGAGTCCCAGAAAGTTAATAACTTATTAGGTGAACTAGGTGAACTAGAATCAACTCCAGCTTCACTGCTGTGCAGCCACCACTGCCAGAACTAGCCTCTAACCAAATTAGGGGTTAAAATGGCAGATAACACTCCCCATAGGATCACTGCAAAGATCTAGCTCCCACTGTGCGCCTCTCTCCAGGACTCCAGGGATCCATCCAATCAGATTTTTTAAGTTTTTTTTTTTTTCTTTTTTTACAATTTTATTTGATTTTTTATATTTAATGTTCAATTCATTTTAACATTGTGCGCAATCTGGAGCCAGCTGATTAGTGAACTTCTGGGCTCGGTCTCTACTTGTGTGGTGGGGTGTGTGAATTTAAACCACTTCCCACTGCCTAATCGGAGGCTGAGCCCAGCAATTCTTTAAACAGCTGGCTTCAGACTGCGCATGCACAGTTCAGAATCAGACATTTTTTTCCCCCAAAGTGTTTTACTGACAACCATTTGTGAGTTGTGGTTGGCCAGGCTGCCAAGGGAGCCAGAAGTACTTGCTGAATGCTTCCCCGCAGAAATTGCAGGTAGCAGGGCCAGAATTTGTGATGACAGACCAGGCTACTGCTGAGCAAGACAGGTACTCTTAGGCTTGGTTCACACTGCAGTGATGCGGGAACCCTGCAAATCCAGTATGGGTTCCTGCATCGCATACAGCTCGCAGGCAGTTCACACTGCCCTTTGCAAACTGCTGGGGGTGTCAATACAATGTTAATAATACATCCAGTAAAGTTTGCATATCGCAGTGCGAACTGTGAATTTGGGCAGGAATCAGATCACATGGGTGTGAACACTCATGTGATCTGATTCTGGTGCGAACCAAAAAATGGGTCCTGTGTGAGTTTGGTCCGAATGCAATTTTAGCCATTTGCATCACACAGACATCACATGAGATTTGCACAGCAGTGCGGTGCGAATCACATGTGATATCTGACATCACAGCAGTGTGAACTGGCCCTAAATGTGCCCCTCTTCTACTGTGGTGTTTGAGGGATCTCAGTGAGATTCACAGCAACCAGGCATGCAGAGAAAGCAGGGACGGGAGGTGTGCAGTCTGTGAGGCTGAAAAGGAGCCATTATAGTGACCTCTGTTATCAAGCCCAAGTAGAGAGCACGAGGGAGGATCAGAGAGTCACCGTGCAGTGGTTGGAAGAACATCAGAGACAGTAGTTGGCTGGGGAGGACCACCTCCATTATCAAGCACAGGGAGAGGAGGTGGGGGCGCATGGGAAGGATCAGAGGCATCTGCTTTGTGGCTGCAGGGCTAGAGTTTTGTCAGGGACAGGCTGGAGCCATGTGATATCAAGTGTACTCACTGGCACGGCTCTTCTACTTGCTATTATGTCCAAAGTAAGTGCGGGAGGGAGAGCAAAGTTACAGCTGCCCAGGAAAGCTGCAGATCAGAACAGCACAGCTCTCTCTATGTGTTCTCTCCAGACAGGCAGGAGCAGGCTCAATCGCTCAGAGAGAAATAAAACCACAAAAAATCCAGCTGCTTTAAAGAATGTTACAGATACTCCCCCCCCCCCCCTTCTCTATGGGAGCACAGCATCAGCACTTACCTTGATAACTGTGTTCTCCTCTCCTGAGGTGTGCTCCACTCCTCATACTTCCTGTTTTCTCTCTCGGGTGCAATGGGAGAAGACAGAAAGTGACATCTGAGTCAGGTGTTAATCAAACCTCCCGGCCTTAGTAATACATACTACAGCGACGGTCGGAAACTACTCAGCGCTTCAGAAAGCGCCCCAAGGTGGGCTAAACTCCCACAAATGAAGCGCCACGCCTGCAATCTCATGATTGCATTGATATGGCGATTCCCATAGTGCACTGTGTCCAGCGCTCGAACACAGTGCACTTCCTTAAAGGACTTTTTTTCTTAAAGGGGAAGTTTTATTTTTTTATTTATTTTTATTTTTTTGTGACTACACAGAAGGGGGGGGCAGCGCCCGGGTGCCCCCTATGGACGGGCCGCCACTGCCCAGAGGTGAGAATCCAGACACAGACAATCCAATGAGAGCATGATTTGATGATTGAAGAAAAGTTGCCTGGTCTGATGAGTCTCAGTTTCAGCTGCAACATTTAGGTGGTAGGGTTAAAATTTGGTGTAAATAACATGAAAGCATGGATCCCTCCTGCCTTGTATCAACAGTTCAAGCTGCTGGTGGTGGTGTAATTGTGTGGGGGATATTTTCTTGGCACACTTTGGGCCCCTTAGTATCAATTAAGCATTGTTTATATGCCACAGCCTACCTGAGTATTGTTGCTGAGCATGTCCATCCTTTTAGGACTACAGTGTACCCTTCTTCTGATGGCTACTTCCAGTAGGATAATGCATCATCTCACAAAGCTCAAATCATCTCAAACTGGTTTTCTCGAACAGTACAATGAATTCACTGTACTCAATTGCCTCCACAGTCACCAGATCTCGGTCCAATAGAGCACTTTTGGGATGTGGTGAAAGGGGAGATTTGCATCATGGATGTGCAGCCGAAAAAATCTGCAGCAACTGCATGATGCTATCATGTCAATATGGACCAAAATATCTGAAGAATGTTTCCAACACCTTAGTGAATCTATGCCACTAGGAATTAAGGCAGATCTGAAGGAAAAAGGGGGTCCAATCCAGTACTAGCAAGGTGTACCTAATAAAGTGGGCGGTGAGTGTATGTATTATCTGATTCCAGTAAGTAGCAGGCTCAAATATAATAGGATCTTATGTATGTAAGATATTATTATCTTTGAGCCTGCTACTTACTGGAACCCGATATTATTTAAAAACAGGTATATACCATTTGACTTTATAGCCATTATATTTTTTAAATATATTATATAATTTTTTTTATTTATGACCTTTACCTTTAAATGTATGACCTTTGTATTGGTACTTGTTTTGTAGCCCTGATGAGGGGCAGTCTGTTTGCCCTGAAATGCATTGGCTCTATTCTGCTGTGAATATATTTTATTATTAAATTATGTTGAACTCTCGGACTTTTGTTTGATCCTCTCATTGGAATGTTTGTGCCCAGGTAAGGCTACTTCCCCAGTGCCTTTGAGGAAGGTCTCATATAAAAATAAAATATCTTACATGATTCATGAAATCTTATGCCGCGTACACACATATCAGACTATCCGGCGGACTTAGTCTGGCGGACAAACCGCCGGACTGTCCGAAATGAGCTACCTGCCTACACATGGTACTTTTGCGCCAGACTAGGTTCGGCGGACTTAGTCCGCTGGATTACCCACAGTACTTTTGAAATGAACGGACTTGCCCACACACACGGAGGCAAGTCCGTTCATTTTGAGCATGGTTCCAGGTAGCCGGGATCAGCGAAGGAAGCGTCGCTGGCCCTGTCACCTGGTATGGAGTTAAAGGGGAAGCCCTACGCTGAAAAAACGGCGTGGAGGTCCCCCCCAGGTCCATATCAGACCCTTATCTGAGCACGCAACCCGGCCAGTCAGGAAAGGGGGTGGGGACGAGCGAGCGCCCCCCCATCCTGAGCCGTACCAGGCCTCGTGCCCTCAACATGGGGGGTGCTTTGGGGAAGTGGGGGCCGTGTGCTTATTGGAATCCGGGAGCCCCCTTTAACACTGCACCCCTACCCATTCACCTGTGAAAAAAAAAAATACAACACACAAGGGTTAAAATAGTTTATTGCACAGCTCCGGGGGTCTTCTTCCGTCTTCGGGGTTCTTCTCGCCGGACTCCTCCGCTATCTTCTGCTCTTTTGCTAGCTCTTTCACTAGCGGAGGAGCCCGGCTTTCTTCTTCGTCGCCGCCGCCCTCTTCTTCCGACTTTGGGGGTCTTGTCCCCCTCTTTGGTTCTTCTTGCCAGGCCTCCGCGCCTTCTTCTAGCTCTTTTACAAGTGGTGGCCCGGTCTTCTGTCACCGCTGTTGCTGCTGCCGCTGTTGCCGTGTTCTCTTCTTCCGATAAGCCCCACGCCCGCAGACCCCAACAACCAATGGCCAGGGTTGTCGGGAAGAGGCCCTTGTCCTCATCAACATGGGGACATATTTTGGTGTAAAACTACTTTCTTAGTCTGCTGGACTTTTGGGTAAAAAAGTCAGCCGGAGCCCACACACGAGCGGATTTTCCACCGGATTGTTTGATCGTGTGTATGCGGCATTACAAGAACATGCAGAGAACATGTCATCGGAGGGGTAGTGGCAACAAATTCCAGGAAATAAGGGATATCATTCTTTTAGAACATTTCTAATAGTGCCTTTATTTTAATTTGGGTATTGAGGAGAACGTCCATTTTAAGATAACCAATAATGCTATTCATTAGTGATGGACGAACTTCCGACGGGACGTTTCGCGAACGCGAAACGCGAACGGACACAAACGTTCGCGAAAACGACCGTTCGCCGCGGGCTCCATTGACTTCAATGGGAGGCGAATTTCGCAAACCTTTAGGTCGAATTTGCGGCCACGGGGTAATTATTAGGGGGTAGCACGTAGTCCCACCACCTGGACAATAGCATAATACATGTATGAGGTGAATTTGGGATCGATAACTACAAGCATTTTTTTTTTATTTGGGAAATTGTTCTGACAATTCAGGACTATGGAGCTAATGAAGGCAATGGAGGAGAGGGAAGGTCAGGGACCAGGGTAGGCAAACAAGAGGGTGCAGGAGATACAGAGCACTGACAGCAGCACCGTAATACAGAGCACTGACATCAGCACCGTGACATACAGCGCTGACAGCAGCTCCGTGACATACAGCGCTGACAGCAGCTCCGTGACATACAGCGCTGACAGCAGCTCCGTGACATACAGCGCTGACAGCAGCTCCGTGACATACAGCGCTGACAGCAGCTCCGTGACATACAGCGCTGACAGCAGCACCGTGACATACAGCGCTGACAGCAGCTCCGTGACATACAGCGCTGACAGCAGCTCCGTGACATACAGCGCTGACAGCAGCTCCGTGACATACAGCGCTGACAGCAGCTCCGTGACATACAGCGCTGACAGCAGCTCCGTGACATACAGCGCTGACAGCAGCTCCGTGACATACAGCGCTGACAGCAGCTCCGTGACATACAGCGCTGACAGCAGCACCGTAAGCAGCCCCAGGAGGAAGTCAGCACAGCACAGGGATGGTGTGATCCCCTCATAATAAGAACCCCCAGGAGGAAGTCAGCACAGCACAGGGATGGTGGGAGCCCCTCATAATAAGAACACCCAGGAGGAAGTCAGCACAGCACAGGGATGGTGGGAACCCCTCATAATAAGCAGCCCCAGTAGAAATATGACACCGCTCAACCTCTTCAAAGAGGAGGGTAGGGGCATATAGTACGGTGTGCTTTTTTGGGTCAGGGAAGTGAGCCAAATGAATTAAGAAGGTCTGTGTGCTTGATTCCAAAAATTGTTTATAGACATATACATGGTCTACTGATCACATGTGTTGAATTCCTCCGAGATCCATGCCTCATTCATTTTTAGAAATGTGAGGTAGTTAACACTGTCGTGAGCTAGGCGAGTACGCTTATCGGTCACAATCCCCCCTGCTGCGCTGAACGTCCTTTCGGACAGGACACTGGATGAGGGGCAAGCCAACAGTTCGATTGCAAATTGGGCAAGCTCTGGCCAGAGGTCAAGCCTGCCCACCCAGTAGTCTAGGGGTTCATCACTCCTCAGAGCGTCCACATCGGCCGTTAACCCAATGTAGTCGGACACCTGACGGTCTAGGCGTTCCCTGATGCTGGATCCGGATGACACCTGTCGATGGGTCGGCTGAAAGAATGACCTCATATCCGAAGTCACCAACACATCTTCAAACCGGCCTCTTCTTGCAGGCGCTGTTGGATTGGTACCCGCAAATCCTTCTCTGGGAGTGGGAATTGCTCCTCTGCCAGCGCACGCAAAAGCAGAATGCAGCATTTCTCGAAGCAAGGCCTGGAAGTGCTGCATTCTGACAGCCCTCTGCGACGGCGGTAACATTTCCGCCATTTTGTGTTTGTACCGGGGATCTAAGTACGTTGCCACCCAGTACTGGTCCTTGACCCTCATGCTTTTTATACGGGGGTCCCTATTAAAACACTGGAGCATGAAGGCCCCCATTTGCACTCAAGCGGAAGGTATGTGGTGGTGGTGGTGTTGTTGGTGGTAGTGTCTTTGGGGGTGCACATAGCAGAGAGTGAAGAAGAGGGTGCAGATCGAGAGGATGAGGAGGGTGCAGAAGAATAAGGCTGAGTGAGCCACTCAACCAAGTCTGGTGCGTCCTTTAAAGTAATTGAACGCACCTTCTGCAACTTCCCACTTTGGCTCAAGGCTGTTGCTCCTGCCCTACCCCTACCACCCCTGCGGAAGGGCCTGCCTCTTCCTCTGCCTGTCATTTTTTAAATCACCCTGTGACAAAACTCTTAGTCCCTATACCGCTGAAGGACTGCTGCAGTATAGGGCAGCGGTCAGCAGTAGTGCACGTCAACCCTATGTATTGTGGACCGATAGCGGTCCTTACAGAACAGCAGACTGTACTGCACTCAGGCCTATGTACCGTAGCACCCTATACCAAGTTACCAGTCCTTATAAAAACTTTTGTGGACCAAGCAGGTTGTGTGTTAGTGTTTAGCAGACTGTGCGTCAGTCCCTATACCGCTGAAGGACTGCTGCAGTATAGGGCAGCGGTCAGCAGTAGTGCACGGCAACCCTATGTATTGTGGACCGATAGCGGTCCTTACAGAACAGCAGACTGTAACGCACTCAGGCCTATGTACCGTAGCACCCTATACCAAGTTACCAGTCCTTATAAGAACTTTTGTGGACCAAGCAGGTTGTGTGTTAGTGATTAGCAGACTGTACGTCAGTCCCTATACCAATGAAGGACTGCTGCAGTATAGGGCAGCGGTCAGCAGTAGTGCACGGCAACCCTATGTATTGTGGACCGATAGCGGTCCTTACAGAACAGCAGACTGTACTGCACTCAGGCCTATGTACCGTAGCACCCTATACCAAGTTACCAGTCCTTATAAAAACTTTTGTGGACCAAGCAGGTTGTGTGTTAGTGTTTAGCAGACTGTGCGTCAGTCCCTATACCGCTGAAGGACTGCTGCAGTATAGGGCAGCGGTCAGCAGTAGTGCACGGCAACCCTATGTATTGTGGACCGATAGCGGTCCTTACAGAACAGCAGACTGTAACGCACTCAGGCCTATGTACCGTAGCACCCTATACCAAGTTACCAGTCCTTATAAGAACTTTTGTGGACCAAGCAGGTTGTGTGTTAGTGATTAGCAGACTGTACGTCAGTCCCTATACCAATGAAGGACTGCTGCAGTATAGGGCAGCGGTCAGCAGTAGTGCACGGCAACCCTATGTATTGTGGACCGATAGCGGTCCTTACAGAACAGCAGACTGTACTGCACTCAGGCCTATGTACCGTAGCACCCTATACCAAGTTACCAGTCCTTATAAGAACTTTTGTGGACCAAGCAGGTTGTGTATTAGTGTTTAGCAGACTGTGCGTCAGTCCCTATACCGCTGAAGGACTGCTGCAGTATAGGGCAGCGGTCAGCAGTAGTGCACGGCAACCCTATGTATTGTGGACCGATAGCAGTCCTTACAGAACAGCAGACTGTACTGCACTCAGGCCTATGTACCGTAGCACCCTATACCAAGTTACCAGTCCTTATAAGAACTTTTGTGGACCAAGCAGGTTGTGTGTTAGTGTTTAGCAGACTGTGCGTCAGTCCCTATACCGCTGAAGGACTGCTGCAGTATAGGGCAGCGGTCAGCAGTAGTGCACGTCAACCCTATGTATTGTGGACCGATAGCGGTCCTTACAGAACAGCAGACTGTAACGCACTCAGGCCTATGTACCGTAGCACCCTATACCAAGTTACCAGTCCTTATAAGAACTTTTGTGGACCAAGCAGGTTGTGTATTAGTGTTTAGCAGACTGTGCGTCAGTCCCTATACCGCTGAAGGACTGCTGCAGTATAGGGCAGCGGTCAGCAGTAGTGCACGGCAACCCTATGTATTGTGGACCGATAGCGGTCCTTACAGAACAGCAGACTGTACCGCACCCAAGCCTATGTACCGTAGCACCCTAGACAGACCAAGTTACCAGTCCTGATAAAGAGCTTTGTGGAACAAGTGAGTTGTGAATGATTAGCAGACTGCAGCAGAAGGGCAGCAGTCAAGTATAATATTCTTTCTATATTTGGAAGAAAGAATATTATACGTGTACAAGCCTATTACCGTACCACTGATACCAGTCCTGAAAAGAACCTTTGTGGAACTAATAGTAACAGCAAGTCTTTAAAATTATCCTCACTGCCTGACACACTGCTTCCTGCCTGTCCCTATACAAATTGGCAAAAAAGAGTAGGCTGGAACGATTAGCTGGAACAGCTCTTTTGTGGACCTGATAGTAACAGCTAATGATGATGATGATGATGATGATGAAGAAAGACTAATCTGGCTGAGCTGTCCCTAAAATAGCAGCATACAGCGCTCTGTCCCTTTATCTAAACTGACAAAAGAAACTCAGGCTGCTGACCTAACACCTATACCAGTCCTGAAAAGAACTTTTGTGTACCAAATAGCTAGCGTTTTCTCTGTCCCTACTCCACACAGGATCCTTTCCCTACAGTGACAGAAGAAAGAATGTAAAATGGCCACCGGATCGGGTGTATTTATAGGTTAGGGGGAATGTCCAAGTGTCCATGAGCTGTCATGTCTCAATTGGTTGTCCTGTAACACATGATAAACGTGTCACGAAAGGTTAAAGTTCTTGTATACATTAAACACGTAAGTCCGCCGGGGCGAACGACGGAAAAAGGCGTTCGAACCCGCGGACGGCGAAAGTCGGAAATTCGCCGCGAAACGACCGCCGGGCGAAACGTTCGTCCATCACTACTATTCATTTAAGAGTAAAAAGATAAATTATACATTCAAGTAATGTGATGCCAGAATATTGTGTTGATGATGCCTTCATCCTAATATTACTGTTCTGTAACAACATATATAGTTGTATGAATTACATAAAAGCATCTCTCAAATACATACTTTAAAGCAGTGGTTCTCAACCTTGGTCCTCAAGTACCCCCAACAGGCCATATTTTGGGAATTTCCCTTAGATAAAATAGCTATTTTCAATACTATGATATTGATATTGATTTAAAGCAGCTGTGCAAAGTAAAGGAAAACCTGAAAACATGGCCCATTGGGGGTACTTGAGGACTGAGGTTGAGAATCACTTCTTTAAAGGATCCATGTTGTCCTTAAAGCCACATTAAAAGGAAGACACTCTCCATGATGTAATTTTAAAATGTACTTTTTGCTCTAGTACATGTCGCCTATGGCAGTGCACAGCCCCCCCCCCCCCCCCCCATGCCATTTGTTTGATCATACTGTGGCAGCAGGCAGGTAAAGTCACCTGGTTGTATCCAGGATGGGAAATATGTGTGCCCTAGATTCAGGCTTTATGCAGACTTGTACAACTAGAGGGGAAGAGTTAATGAGCCCAGCTGAAGTAAGTGGGCTCATTAAGACCTCTACAAAAAACCCCAGCATGCTTAGGGAGATGCTCCATCCTGGAACCAGTTTTGTGTTGTATAGACTGGGGAGTGTGACACCTGTTCTGTGCGGTGAGTTAACGCCTGTGTGGCAAACCTCTACAACAGGGACAGGGACTGGTGCAGCACAAGGCTGCACTCAGTTGTTAGACAGGGAATCTAAGTGTGTAGTTAGAGGTCGAGCTGACCAGGATTTATTTTCATGTTTTATTTTTGTTTGGCTGTTATATGTATCACTGTATGTAGCATAAATAAACCGCTTCTTTTGTTTTTTTGCACCTACAACACTGTCTGCTGTGCCTGATTTTGTGTTGTGAACCCATCCAGGGGGTCACACACACCCGCTGCCAAGCCAACCCCTCACAGTTGGTGGAGAATTTTGGCAGTTTTTTTTTAAGGCCAGCATGGAGGAGATACTGAGACAGCTGGCTCTAGCAAATGCAAATCAGCAGCAAAATGCGGGTTTACAAAGGAGCCTTGCAGCTCAACAACAGAGCCTTGCAGCCCAGCAGCAGACAAATGCAACTTTGCAGCAGAGTCTGGAAGCTCAGCAGAAGGCTCACCAGCAGAGTCTGGAAGCTCAGCAGAAAGCTCACATGCAGAGTTTGGAAGCTCAGCAACAAGCACAGCAGCAATCTGAAGCCCGCTTCATAGACCTGTTGCAGAAGCAGGAGCAGAGTTTTCAACAGCAAATAGAGACATTGATACAGCAACGTCCGCAGACCAATGAAGCAAGTGGTTACAATAATACCGCATCCTTTGGTGTGAGCCGTTTACTGACAAAAATGACTGGAGAGGATGATCCGGAGGTGTTTTTGACCACATTTGAAAGGACTGCTGAAAGGGAAAAGTGGCCTAAGGAGCAATGGGCTGGACTGGTGGCCCCTCTGTTAACTGGGGAATCGCAGAAAGCTTATTATGACCTAGAGCCTGACCAAGCAAAAGACTATGTGGTACTAAAAACAGAAATATTGGCACGGCTGGGTGTCACCCTGGCCGTCCGGGCTCAGCGTGTGCATAATTGGACTTTTCAGGTTGGAAAACCCCCCAGATCTCAAATGTATGATCTCATTCACCTGAGCAGGAAGTGGTTGCAGCCAGAGATTTTGACCGCACCAAACATTGTGGAACGTGTTGTTATGGATCGTTTCCTGAGAGATCTTCCTACTGCCATCCAAAAATGGGTAAGCCATGGAGATCCAGAAAATGCAGATAAACTTGTGGATCTGGTTGAGAGGTACTTGGCTACAGAGAACTTGACCACCTCTTCCAGGGACTCACGGACTTTCCATCCTAAGACCAGATCATCCCCAGTGGCGGGTAAGATGACTCCAAGGGGTGAGGGTGGAGAGAGTGAGAGGATGGGAGTTCTACCTAAGGTCTGGCGGGAGCAGCCCAGGAAGCCCATGCTGCAAGAGGCAGCAAAAAAGATTATTTGCTACCGCTGCCGGCAAGAGGGACATATTGCAGCCAATTGCCCAGTTGTGGATGAGCCTATGCAATGTGACTTTATAAGGGAGAGACGTCATTGCCATTCGGGGACCTGAGAAACATTTATGTAAAATGTGTATTAATGGTAGAAATGTTGATGTGTTGCTGGATTCAGGTAGCCTGGTAACATTGATAAAAGCTGAATTAGTTACTACAGAGGTCTCTGGGAAGAACAAGGTGGCTGTTATTTGTGTGCATGGGGACACCCGAGAGTATCCTGTAACTTCAGTGTTTTTTGAGACCCCCAAAGGTAACCTCTCTCATCAGGTGGGGTTAGTGTCTCACTTACCACATGATGCTATTGTGGGAAGGGATTTTCCAAAATTCTGGGAACTCTGGGATTGTCCTGAGCCCCCCACTGGTGCCCCTATAAACCAGGAAGATGACCAGAATTCCTCTGGGAGTGGTGAGGACTCTCCTGAATTTCCCTTGTCGGTATTGGCGGGGGAAACTCGAGAAACTGGGGAGGAGCCAACATCCTCAGATGAAAACATGCCGTCTGTGGAGTTTTCGGATCTTGAGGTTCACAGGGAAAATTTTGCCACAGAACAGTTAAAGGACCCCACCCTAATAAAGGCACGGTAAAATGTGATGAAAATAGATGGCGAGTTAGTGAATCCAGATAAGACTTGCACTTATCCTTACTTCACTATGGAAAGGGACCTGCTGTATTGAGTGGCTCAAAGGGCAGAAGAAACCATTGAGCAACTTGTAGTGCCCAAACCTTACAGGAAGTTGGTGTTAGAATTGGCCCATGGGCACATTCTGGGAGGTCATCTGGGGGCCGAGAAAACCAGAGAGAGGGTACTGCAGAGATTCTATTGGCCTGGGGTCATGAAGGAAACAGAAAATTATTGTTCCTCCTGCCCTGTGTGTCAGAAGTCAAATGCCACATTTCCGTAACCCGCTGGTACCTCTTCCTATCATTGAGGTCCCCTTTGAGAGGATCGCAATGGATTTGGTAGGTCCGATAATGAAGTCTGCTAGGGGGCATCAGTACATTTTGGTTATATTGGACTATGCCACCCGTTATCCGGAAGCAATTCCTCTTCGAAATACCTCGGCCAAAACCATAGCCAAAGAGCTATCTCTTGTTTTTAGCCGCGTGGGTATTTGTAAGGAACTGCTTACGGACCAAGGTACACCCTTTATGTCCCGGGTTATGAAAGAACTATGCAAGTTGTACAAAGTGACACAATTGCGTACATCTGTGTATCACCCCCAAACAGATGGGTTGGTTGAAAGATTCAACAAAACCCTAAAACAAATGTTAAAGAAGGTGGTGGATAGAGATGGAAAGAATTGGGACTGTCTAATACCCTATCTGATGTTTGCCATTAGGGAGGTACCCCAATCCTCTACGGGTTTCTCACCCTTCGAGTTGCTCTATGGGAGACACCCAAGAGGGCTGCTGGATATCGCCAAGGAAACTTGGGAAAATGAGAGGTCTCCTCACAAAAGCGTGATTGAGCATGTCGCCCTGATGCAAGATAGAATTGCACAGGTAATGCCAATCGTAAAGGAACATTTGACCCAAGCGCAGTTAGCACAGCAGAGAGTGTACAACCGTGGGGCCAAGACCCGTACTTTTTCCCCGGGGGATAGGGTCTTGGTGCTAGTCCCTACGGTTGAAAGCAAATTTCTGGCCAAATGGCAAGGTCCATACGAAGTAATTGAAAAAATTTGTGAGGTGAACTACAAGGTTAGACAGCCAGGAAGGCGAAAGCCAGAGCAGATCTATCACGTCAATCTGCTGAAAGCCTGGAGGGATAGGGAATCCCTAGTCGCAGAGACTTTGTCACAAGTACAGCCTGATTGCTTAGTTCCTGAGGTTGGAATAGCAGACACCTTATCGAAAGCCCAACAACAGGAGGTTAAAGAGTTTGTACTTCGCAACAAAGAGATTTTCTCTGAGCTGCCGGGACAAACATCTGGCGTAGAGCATGACATTATCACCCCGCCAGGAGAAAGGGTAAAACTAAAACCTTATAGAATACCAGAGGCCCGACGGGAGGCAATACGTGGGGAGGTTCAAAGGATGCTGGAATTGGGTGTGATAGAGGAGTCCCAGAGTGACTGGTCCAGTCCTATCATACTAGTGCCCAAACCTGATGGGAGCTGGCGGTTTTGTAACGATTTTCGACAATTGAATAAAGTTACAAAATTTGACACCTACCCCATGCCGCGTATAGATGAGTTGATTGACCGGTTGGGAACAGCCCGATATATGACAACTCTTGATCTCACCAAAGGGTATTGGCAAATTCCCCTGGCCGAGTCAGCCAAGGAGAAAACTGCGTTTGTAACCCCAGATGGGGCATTCCAATATAAGAGAATGCCGTTTGGGTTACAGAATGCACCGGCAACATTCCAGCGGAAAATGGATAAGATTCTGAGGCCCCATCAGAAATATGCTGCAGCTTACCTGGATGATGTGATTATCCATAGCACAGACTGGGTCTCACATTTGCCAAAAGTACAAGCAGTCCTAGACTCTATCCGGGAAGCTGGGTTTACGGCCAATCCAAAGAAGTGTACCATTGGACAGGAGGAGGCCAAATATCTTGGGTACACTATTGGGAGGGGGGTGATAAAACCCCAAGTCAATAAAGTCGAGGCCATACAGAGTTGGCCACGTCCCAACAGCAAGAAACAGGTACGAGCCTTTCTGGGAATCGCTGGCTATTATCGACGATTCATTCCCCATTTTGCTTCTCAGGCTGTGCCCCTCACCAACCTGACAAAAGGGAAAGAGTCGGTCATGGTTAAATGGTCCCCAGAGGCTGAAGAAGCATTTCAGTCCTTAAAAACAGCCTTATGTAGCCAGCCAGTGTTGTACTCACCAGACTTCTCTAAGGACTTTGTTGTACAAACTGATGCATCAGACGTTGGGTTAGGAGCAGTGTTATCCCAGGTCTGGAACGGGGAAGAGCACCCAGTTATTTACCTCAGCAGGAAGTTGAAGTCCCATGAGGTAAATTACTCCACGATTGAGAAGGAATGTTTAGCAGTGAAGTGGGCTCTAGATTCCCTTCGGTACTATCTGCTAGGTAGGCACTTTGACCTGGTGACTGATCACGCTCCTTTTTTTTATTTTTATTTTTTTTGTTTACAAACGATTTTTATTATTTGTAAGGTCAGAGTATAAAACAGTTAAGCCTTCTATTGGTCTCCATGTTTTGAGCCATCCACTTTAAAGGAGCGTGATCTATAAATTTGGCATAAGGCCAGCAAAGTTATAGATCACGCTCCTTTAAAGTGGATGGCTCAAAACAAGGAGACCAATAGGAGGGTAAATAGGTGGTTCCTGGCCCTACAGGAATTTAACTGTACAGTTAAGCATCGCCCTGGTGTTAAAATGGGGAATGTGGATGCTTTGTCTCGGATACATGGGTGTCTGACTGCTTGTGTTACAACCCCAAGGTTGAAACAAGAGGGGGGGGGGGGGGTATGTGGCAGCAGGCAGGTAAAGTCACCTGGTTGTATCCAGGATGGGAAATATGTGTGCCCTAGATTCAGGCTTTATGCAGACTTGTACAACTAGAGGGGAAGAGTTAATGAGCCCAGCTGAAGTAAGTGGGCTCATTAAGACCTCTACAAAAAACCCCAGCATGCTTAGGGAGATGCTCCATCCTGGAACCAGTTTTGTGTTGTATAGACTGGGGAGTGTGACACCTGTTCTGTGCGGTGAGTTAACGCCTCTACAACAGGGACAGGGACTGGTGCAGCACAAGGCTGCACTCAGTTGTTAGACAGGGAATCTAAGTGTGTAGTTAGAGGTCGAGCTGACCAGGATTTATTTTCATGTTTTATTTTTGTTTGGCTGTTATATGTATCACTGCATGTAGCATAAATAAACCGCTTCTTTTGTTTTTTTGCACCTACAACACTGTCTGCTGTGCCTGATTTTGTGTTGTGAACCCATCCAGGGGGTCACACACACCCGCTGCCGAGCTAACCCCTCACAATACCTTGACTTTTATTCTTGAAAATGGTCAGTATTAATTTTCAAGATTCGCTCCCTAATTGATTTCAATAGGGTTTACATTAAAGTACTCAAATGTTGGGCTCTGCAATGGGTTTGGTAAATGACTCCCTAGTGCTTACATGCTACTGGTGGCCAGGAGAAAATAGTACAATATTATTCTATAATGACCCTTAAGAGGAACGATTGGCTGTGGTTATTAACATACCAAAGTCTACCCAATAATGAATTATTCAAATTCATTGGAAGTATCTTTAAAAAGCAACTCAAAATAAACAAACACACAATTTAATCACTGTAAATTACTGAAATTATTTCTAGATTACCAATAAATCTGATTTATTATACAGCTGTTTTGATGATTTTATATTAAAATTTTTGTAAGCATTTCACTATTGCCAGACAGTTTTTATGTTTTGTAATTTTTAATTGGCTTGGGAATTATGTTGAATAAAAATAAATTAATTTGTGAAAAGATGCAGCAAAAAAATAAAATCTATTTAAAAGTCTTTTATATTTCCAGCTACTTGAAAAAATGAAATGAAATAACAGAAACTGGTCTTAAGTTCTGTATGTTTGAACCTGCATGTGAAAGGGGTTCAATATAGGATCTTTGAAGAAGAAATGTCCTTTGAATTAAGTCATCATACCTCTGTATGTTTGTTTTTATTGAAAAGGTTGAATTAAACAATCAAAGGAAGTTAGAACTTTGATACTAAATTATACGGAAGGTTTTCATTCCTTTAATGTCAGTGTGTTTACTTGCCTAATTGGCATTGCAATGCTATAAGGTGGTTTCAATTATAAATTCATGAAATGGTTGTTATTTTTGTGTTTAGTTTAACATATTAACTAGAGTCACTTGTTGTCTTCCTGATAGGATTTTGTGTTTAAAATGTTTTGATGTAAATGTTAATTGATTCATTCTGGTGGTTCCTTTATATTGTTTCCTAGTGAATGCCATGTTAAATCCATTTGTTTCTAAAGAAATTTGTTTTCTAGTCCAATATACAGATTCTTATTGCTCATTTCTTGTTCAGATTATTCTTGCCAAAATACACATCAGTTAGCAAATTTAATGATGATGCATGCATATTAGTGTATTTGGTGATAGATAAGACTTTTTTTCCTTCTTATAATGGGAAAGTATGCAAACTGTGCATATTGCAAAGATTTACAATATATAAACATATTTTCTAAATCTGATTTGAATGAATATAAAACAAACCGATTTTTATCTTAAAGTGCAAATCTTTGCTATAAAAATAAGAGCTGAAGTTTTCTTGATTGCTAACGGCAGCCTTAGCTGATGCGTGTAATCAATGACACTTAATGTGGCTTAAAAGTTTTCCCCTGATTTTCTACAGTACCATGCAGAATAAACTGATTTTCCACAAACACTGCTCTGGGGGATGCAGAAGATGCAGTTGTCCCCTTAATGATCACCAGAGATTATATTTATCCCACCCCTAGAAGTAAACGATAGTTTCTTCAGGATAACTGGTTATGGTCAATTAGGGAAGGTGTGTATAAGCAGTTTGTGGGGCTGCTATCAAAGGTATCCTGTTGATCTGCAAAGCACAAGTCTTTATTTGAAGTAAAAAAATTAGGAGTACCATACATAGCCTATTTTGCACTGAGGGTAGATTAATTTTTAACCACTTGCCAATCTACTGCTACAGAACGGCCTGATGTCTGCCGGCACCCACTGATCATTTGGTACACTGACAGAATGGTAGTCTGCCTATGTAAACAAGACAGATTGCCGTTCTGTCAGTACCAGTGACGTAGATCGCCCCGTACTACTTACACCATCCAGGTTGAGCATGGTTTCTCCACTGCTTCTCTACCTCGTCCGCTTCCCGGGTGGCTTAGGTGGCTTCTTAATGGCTGCTTCTGCTCATCAGTTTCCCAGGGTGGCTTTGGCGGCTTTCGCACTGCTTCTCTTACCGGCCAATCCAGGCGCTTCTCCTCCAGGAATATTAATTCACTAATGTCGATGGGGTCGGGGTGCCCTGAGCCTACCAATAAATTAGAGCCTCTGGCTCTGATAATGGACTTCTAAAAAAAAAAAACCCCAGAGAAATCCATGTATCTGGCGCCCTGCATGGAGATTAGGGGCTGGGTGGGTGGAGATGACGGGGGAGGTGCCCCTGTGACCCATATGAGCAGCTTCTACTGGTCAGTAAAGAAGGCATGGCATGGATCCTGTGTTTCTGTAGAAACACAGATCCATGTCTTGCACTAGTAAAAGCCCCTTCCCCACTACAGTGAAACATTAGCTAGGCACACAGTAAACCCTTTGATCGCCCCTGATGTTAACCCCTTCCCAGCCAGTGTCATTAGTACAGTGACAGTGCATATATGTAGCACTGATCATTGTAATGATGTTACTGGTCCCCCAAAAAAGTGTCAGTTAGGGGTCCAATTGTTTGCCGCAATATTGCTGATCACCTCCGTTACTAGTAAAAAATAAAAATAAATAAATATCCCATAGTTTGTAGATGCTATAACTTTTGCATAAATCAATCAATATACGTGTATTGGGATTATTTTTACCAAAAATATGTAGCAGAATAAATATTGCCCCAAATTGATGAAGAAATTTAATTTTTTACATTTTTTTATGTGTTTTAGAGTCAAAAGAAAAAAAACATTGTTTTTTTTTCAAAACTTTCAGTTGTTCTTTATTTATAAAAAAATGAGAAGATGGGGTTTGGCGCCAACTTCAATATCATATACTATAATTAACTGATGCTGCACCTAAAGTTAGTAACGACTAATAACATGTGAAACAATAAAGGGCGCAACAGTTGTAGAGTGTCAAATGGACTAAATAATCATTATGTGAATGCACAAACAAAAAATTATCATGAATACAAGTCCATATTTATATCAAACATTGCTATGAAACGTAAATAGATGAATCTTCTAAATATACTCCAATCACTGTGTTGTACTAAAGTGCAAGAATGCTTCAAATAAAGTGCTTCACCAAATATATCAAAGCGCTCACCAGATTACATCGGCCACCAAGGGACCACCAGGCAAGCAGTAAACAAAAAACTTCTTTCATCCAATGTACCCCTTCATGCATTTCCTGATGACACCTGAGCGTGAAATGCATTGAAAGTTGGGGGATGTCGAGGGCCTTCTCCTGTCAACTGATGTGGAGAAGGCCTTCGACCGTGTAGCATGGGACTACCTCTTTGCTACCTGTAAGCATATTGGAATGGGCTCTAATATGATGATGTGGTTGGCGGTCCTCTATCATAAACCCCAGGCAAAACTTAAGATAAATGGCACCCTTTTGGAAGCGGTGGATATCAGTATTGGCACCAGACAAGGCTGCCCCTTATCCCCGCTTCTGTTTATCTTGTCTTTGGAACCCTTTATCCGCACAGTAAATGATAATCCAAACATAAAAGGTTTCCAGATTAAGGATTGCAATTTTAAACTAGCTGCTTATGCAGATGATCTTCTATTTTTTCCTACACAGCCACATATCTCCATTCCGAACCTAATTAAAGCCTTCCAACTTTTTGGATACATATCCAATCTTAAGATCAACTATGAGAAATCGGAGGCCCTCAACCTTACCCTATCTGCTGAGTCACTAGCTAGAGCACAGGCCGCTTTCTCATTTAGATGGGTATCCTCTTCCATCGTATACCTCGGTGTTACCATTACGAGAAAATTGACAGACATTTATAGGGCTAATTTTCCCCCCCTACTGAGTAAAATTCAAATGGACCTATCAGTGTGGAACACCAGACCCTTTTCATAGTTTGGAAGGGCGGCAATAGTCAAAATGGTGGTGTTACCTAGAATTCTATACCATTTTCATACTCTCCCAGTGTCGCTCCCTTGCCAATTCTTTAAATGCCTAGGGGCCATGATCTGCACCTTTATCTGGATGGGGAAAAGACCATGTATAAAATTTGACACCCTCACCAAACCCAAAATGGCAGGAGGCATAGGCCTCCCTGATTTCACACTTTATCACTGTGGGGTCCACCTAACTAGAATCCTGGACTGGAGTTGTCATCGGGAGCAAAAGGACTGGACCTTCCTAGAAGAGGCGGCTACTGGCCTGCCTTTGAGGTTCATTCCCTGGATCCCCTGGGGTAAGCTCCCGCGGGATGTACAAAATCACCCCCTTATAGGAACAACGTTAAAAACTTTCCACAAGATAGTGAAACATCACAAATTGTCCTCCATACCGGGACCTCTCACGCCTATCACAAGCAATCTGGATTTCCCTCCTGGGGACAATCTGCATCTGACTTCCCCTCAGAACATATAAGAGCCCCTATTAGTGACACATTGTATAGAGGCCAACAAGATAAAGCCTTATGGAGTGCTGAATCAATATTTGGGTGTCCCAAAACATTTTTCATACTCGACTTTTCCCCAAATACATAACTACATTCATACTTCCAGAGAGAAGCAACATCTACCCTGTTTCCCCTAAAATAAGACCTAGCGTGATTGTCGGTGTTGGCTGCAATATAAGCCCTACCACCCAAATAAGCCCTACTCTGTTTCCACAAAAATAAGCCCTACCCTGAAAAGAAGACCTACAAGGACTTTAACTAGGGCTTATTTGGGGGGTAGGGCTTTTATTGCAGCTATCACCGAGAATCACACTAGGTCTTATTTTAGGGGAAACAGGGTAATTAGGCCTCTGACTCCTTTTGAAAACTTGTGCTTATCAGGTTCCCTGATAACTAAATCTACATCCTTAATGTATGCCACGCTACACAGTGATAAGGGCGCCAAACACCCAGGCGCCAGAACACTGTGGGCCAAAGCCTTTGACATGACCATTACTGACAAACAATAGCAACAAGCCACCATCTTTGCACATAAATGTTCTATAGGTACTAAATTACAGGAAATGTCCTATAAAGTTCTTACGCAATGGTATGCCACACCCGTGAAAGTGAAAAAATGGTTCCTGGGTCCTGCCCCAGGGGACATGGATCAATGCAAAAAAAAGTATAAAAAGTTCAGTTTTTTCGGGAGCAGTGATTTTAATAACGATTAACGTGAAACAATAAAAGTGTAATATTCCTTTAAATTTCATACCTGGGGGTGTCTATAGTATGCCTGTGAAGGGGCGCATGTTTCCCGTGCTTAGAACTGTCCCTGCACAAAGTGTCATTTCTGAAGAAAAAAAAGTCATTTAAAATCACTCGTGGCTATAATGAATTGTCGGCACAAATACTCATCTCAGGATAATCTTTTAAGCCAATATAGGCATCAATCTAGATTCAATATAGTCCGCTCATGTCACCAAAGTTAAAATCTTACCTTCGTTATAACGTTCGTCACTTCCTTTCCTCCTTCCTTTGCACACAGAACGTAGTTATGACACACATGTGTTTATGCTTAATATACACTGCGCATGCGTGAAACTCTGCCCGCATCGCCCGCATCGACTGCCGCTGATGTTCTTTCTAGAATATTCCCCACCCCGTCTCCTTCGTCGCAGTGGGAGGAACATGGCGGAGACACACCAGGTGCATAATAGCAGTAATGAGGAGGAAGAAAGCCCAGAACCAGGAATGATCCCAGAGGAGATTTAAGGCCATAAATATGTCCTTTGCTGAGATGTTGGAGATGGTCGACATCTTGAGGAGGAACGACTATGACGGGAATTATGGTCCATACCTAAACCCAAATCTGAGAAAGGTCAAGATCATGACTAAAGTTGTGTGAGTCTGTACAGGAATTTTGGGTTACAACGATCCAAGGAAACGCTGGTCAGACCTCAAATTAAGGGAGCAGGATCAGTATAGAAAGATCAAGAAAGTTCTTCGAAAAAGTAAGCATTTGTCGTGTGTTCCTATTATTATTAATATTGCATGCTGCGCCATGTGTTTTTCTTCATGGTGTTGTACATTTAAAAATGGCAACTTTCATGTTCATACGCACAGTAATCGGTCGTGGTAAACATTGTTTGTTTCCCAAATAAATACGATATTTTCCCAGAGACCTGATTAAATACATTTGTTATATATGTGTAATGTATGGAGATGACAGTCAGCAGCTGTTTACACATCTGGACTCAGGTGCACTAGTGTGGGACACATGAACATACTTTTTAGGGTTTCAAACACTTGCACGATCGACATTTCTAAAGGTTTCTACAATGTGCCTATGCCATTGTCTACAGCACATGCACCATAGACATCGGTGCCCGCCTCTTTTGCAAATATCTCCTAAACAGTGGCGGTTTAGAAGATATTTTGAGCACCTACAGGTAAGCCTTAATCTAGGCTTACCTGTAGTTAAACGTGGCTGTAAAGGGTTTACAACCACTTTAAGTGGTTAAAGGCAGATTTTTGCGATGTTGCACGAGAGACTCGTCTGTCCAGGACTCCCCTTCTCACTGGCTGAGACAGCAGCACAGCACCATTGGCTCCTGCTGCTATTAAAGTCAGTAAGGGTTCAGAGAAGAGGAGGATCCAGGCTGCTCTGTGCAAAACCACTGCACAGGGAAGGTATGTTTGTTATTGTTAATGAAAAAAAAGAGACTTTAGTATTAGTACTATTATTAGTATACAGGATTAATATAGCTACAACAGTTTAGTCAGCTCTTTACAATATAAAAGGGAGACAATCACAAGTTAAGTGCATGCATCGAGTTAGCTCTAGGTGCACAGTGGGGCTCCATATCATTACTGGGTGTGAGGTAGCGGTGATACGCTGGACAGGAGTAGAGGGCATTGGCTTTGCGTGTCCCTCCTAAATGCACAAGTAACCGTGGTGATGTAAAGTAACATTGAGTGAGCATTTTAGAGATCAGTTGACTTTTCTAGTAAATGTAAACACTGTGTAAGGCAAGTGAACATATCCAAAGTGCCTAGCGCAGCCCAGAAGAACCCACCCTGGGGAAGGCCTCCCATGTGACCGTTGCTTGGTTCCCAGTGAGGATGGAAACATGGAGGACATGATGACCACCCCTTCACACTACCATTACAAGTGGGGTTTCCGGGGTCTGGTCATTGTTTTGTTTTGTTTTTGTATCCTGTGCACTAATCCTTTCTCCTTGAAGTTTTTTGGCTTGAATATTCTCTGTTAGCTCTCCAAAAGTGAACTAGATGGACTTGTGTCTTTTCAACCTGACTAACTATGTAACTTGTACCTATCTGTTCACACCCTCACTAGGAGTTAAGAGCCTAACTCTGAGGTGAAATGTCAGCCCACATGGCCTCTGAGTATCTCTAATAGCTAACAGAGGGTGGTGCTACATGAGTTATGGTAGAACTGGTTTGTACTACATGCTAGTTCCCTTTCCCCACTCTAGTGAAAGCAAATGGGTCAGTCATTTCATGGATTTTAACCCTTAAAAAAAGGTTAGCATAAGAAAACTGTTAATACCATTGTAAACTTTGATTTTGTGTCCCTCTGATTTAATTATCTATTGTAATAAGGACTAAACCTATTGATCTTTGGGCTACACTCAGTTTAATTACCATGCCCTATACTATAAACAAAAATGCTTCAGGTTCCATTAAGGCCGCACCTATAGAGCAGTGAACAGAAAGGCCTACAGGACTTCCCCCTGAAGTAAGGAAATATTTGTTTTTTGCTTTTAATCCTCCTTTGATAGAAATTACCCAGTCCAAAACCATAAACCAGTTTTGACCCTTATAATAGGTCTATAGTTAAAAAAAAATCAAAGCACAAAGGGGTTGTGTCGGCTACAGATTCACTTGACTGACAGGGTCTAAAGGTTACAAAGGAAGCCATGGTTCTGAACAAAGTAAGGATAATAAGGAAAGGGATATGTTACACAAGCATCCTCAGTCAGTTGGTGAATTCATGGTCATGAAGTAGCACAAATGAAAGTTTTTTATAAGATTTTGTACGCGTACAGTATCATAAACAATAACAGATGTATGAATGAAAGAAAAAAGTGACAATATTGTTCGTTACATGCAAGAATCTACAATTTCGTAAGGCATGCAACAAGTAATTCTAACCAAAACTATGAGGTCATGCTTTAAGGCATATATCTGTAGGCTTGGTCTACTTAACTAAATGGTCTAATAAAAAGGGAAAGCGTATCAGGTCTTGAGATCCCATTGGAGGGATTTATTTACACTTCAGATAAGTTTGATGTCATAATGGGGAGAAGCAAATGTTCAGTTTGAGTTTGAGTTTGAGAAGCTTTGTCGTCCAGTCACCCCAATAGGGATCAGACTGTGACTGGAGAATTGGTAAGGGTTTAGATTCAAAGTTCACGAGTACCTAAGGAATAGAACAATATGGTGAGGTAATGATACTTCAGAGAAATATAAATTGAAAATAACTAAAAGCATATTCCATAACATTGGGTGAAATAAATGCAGTCGAAGCTGCCTTCCGACTGAATATCCGACACCAAAGTGGTATCTGAGTAGTAAATCTATAATGGGGCAAGGTAGGGGCGGTGGAAAGATGGTAATGTAAAAACATCAAATGGGATATACAGCCTGTTCCGATATTTTAGAATGGGTAAAATGCTCCCACTGGCATTAGTGGTTTGTAAATTCAAGTGGTTCCTGAGAATGTAAACAGAACCTCTATGTAAACATTAGTAAAAGATAAAGAGAATCTAAAAAGGGGTCTAGGTGAGTAAGGAGAGGGGGTATGGAAATGCGGTGATTCAAGATTTATTTGTGATAAATGTTATTAATATTATGATGAGTTTTCATATCATGTAAGCAGATCTCGATATTCCTGTGTGGTGGTGAAATGTTGCCAACAGAACCACGTCTGTATGAATTTGGAAGGTGTGTCTTTGGCTTGATGTATCAGGTCTTCCATTTCGGCTGTTTTGTGGATTCTATTGAACCAATCACGCATGGTTGGGGGGGTAGATAATCGCCATTTCCTGGGGATGTACATGTTTGCAGCGGCGATCATGTGCATAGTGAGGGATCGTAGGTAGGTACGGTTCGGTTTTGCAGGGTAGTGCAATAGGAATTGTGCAGGCGTGTATTCAAGTTTGTACGTGGTGATTTTTTGTATCAAATGGTGGATTTTCTTCCAAAACGGTTGGATCTTATGGCAGGTCCACCATATGTGTAATAATGAGCCGGGTTCAGTGCCACATCGCCAGCATTGCGGTGAGAGGGAGGGGTAAATGTGGTGGAGTTTAAGAGGTGTGCAGTACCATCGTGAAATGAGTTTAAAGGCATTTTCTTGCGCATAAACGTTCAGGGACCCTTTGTGTGCGATGGTAAATATTGTTTCCCAATCTTTATCTGTGAGGTTGATAGATAAATCAGTGGACCATTTTATCGTGGTCCAGCAGTTCCGTTGTTGTTGTTTCGGGAACAGTAATCCGTAGGTAAAGGAAATAAGGTGTCTACGGAATTCTGAGTGTTGGCACATGTCCTCAAATGGGGTGAGAGGTCGGGACCACTCCGATTTTGGAGCTTGTGTGTCGAGGTAATGTTTAATTTGGATATAGGTCCAGTATGGAAATGTGTTTGGTCTAAGATGGTTCGAGAGAGTAGAGTATGAGAGTAGTTTGTCGTCTGTGAAGAAGTGGGTAGCCCGGACAGGCGTGTGCGGCCATGCAATCTTCAAAAAGGGAGCGTGCATTCCTGGTGTAAAAGCCGGGTTCATTGCAAGGGGAGTCATTGGTTAATTTATCGACGATATCTTGTATTTTGAGCCTGCCATTTGAAAAACGGAGCGTGTAGGGTAAATCAAAGGGTGTGATTTATAGATAGTTGGAGTGTGTACATTCGGTATCCATGGTGTCTGAGCTAGGGGGATGTGGGATAGTGAATTTTCTAATTTGACCCAGTCATTAGTGGAAGCGTGTAGGTTCCAGTCCAGAATTCTTGTCAAATGTGCTGCCTGATGATATTTTTCGATATCAGGGAGGCCAAGACCACCACTGAGTTTAGGAGATATGAGCTTGTTATAGTTTAGTCTAGGGCGAATCGGTCCCCATATGAATCTAGTGCATAATGTATGATAGGTTGAGAAAAATGTGGGCGGTAGTTTGATAGGGATCGTCTGGAGAAGGTATAAAACCCTCGGGAGGACGTTCATCTTAAGTATGGCCGCCCTACCGAACCATGAGAAAAGTCCAGATGACCATTTCTGTAGGTCATTTTGGATGTTGCGTAGCAGGGGTAGATAATTTGAATCATATAGGTCGGTTAGAGACGCTGGTAGTTGGATGCCTAGATAGGTGACTTAAATGGGAAGTTGAGCTGGCATTGGGAGCATTGTTGTGGGGTTAAAGTAATATTTAGTGCATGAGATTTTGTGAAATTAATTTTGAGATGGGAGATTTGATTGAATAGGTCCAGTGTTTTCAAAAGATTTGGAAGTGTTGTCAAGGGCTCTGTAAGGAATAGGAGAATATCATCCGCAAAAGCAGCTAATTTGTAAGTGCGATTTTGTATAGTGATTCCTTTGATGTCCGGATTCGCTCTGAGACATCGAAGGAGGAGTTCTAAGGTGAGCACGAATATAAGTGGGGATAGAGGGCAGCCTTGTCGCGTGCCGTTGGATATGGGAAAGGCGTTCCGACAGGTGGCCATTAATACGGACTCTTGCAGTGGGCTTGGAGTTAAGCATGAGAATGTATTGGAGCATGCGGTCAGGAATGCCAATGGATTTCAAGGTCTCTGACATGTAATCCCAGGCCACTCTATCGAATGCCTTTTCCGCATCCAACGACAAAAAAAAACCTTTTTGGTCAGCTTTGTTAAGCCAATGTGGATGTTAAGGGCTTTGAGGGTATTATCCCTCGCTTCCCTGCCCGGGATAAAACCTACTTGGTCGAGGTGTATAAGGTCAGGGAGTAGGGGAAGCAATCTGTTGGCCAGGATTTTAGCGTACCATTTTAGGTCTACGTTTAGTAGGGAGATCGGTCTATAGTTGGGAACTAATAGAGGGTCTTTGCCGGGTTTGGGGATTACCGTAATGTGTGCTGTTAATAAATCTCTCGGGGGCGTAGTAGGTGTTGCATATGCGTCAAACGTGGTGGCGAAAAAAGGTGTCAATAATTGTTTAAATGATTTATAGTAACCGACAGTCAGTCCATCGGGCCCCAGACTTTTACCAACTTTCAGCATGTTTAAAGCTAAATCTGCCTCTTCTACAGTTATAGGTTTGTTGAGATCTTGGGAGAGGGTTTCTGAGATCGGGGTAGGGCTGTATTGTGCGAGAAAGTGTTTTATCATGGATTTTCGGTTGGTGGATGTTTGGAGAGTTTCTGGGGAGTGTAGGTTATATAATTTAGAGTATTATGACAGAAATTGTTGAGCTATACTTGAAGTAACTTTACGTCCCTGTGAGTCTGTGATGGAGCGGATGGTTGTGGTGGCTTTTTTGGAATGTAGGGCTCTAGCTAGGAGTCTGCTAGCTTTATTGCCATATTCGTAGAAGTTTTTTTGGGACAAAAGACATTTGCGTCTAATTTGTTTTCCTAATAATTGCAACAATTCCTTCCTGGCAGCCATTAATGAGTCAAGGGCCGCTAGGGCTAGGGTCTTTTTATGGAGGTTTTCTAAGGACCTAATTTTTTGGAGTAAAGTTGTTTGATGTAGCTCCCTGAGTTTCCGTCTTTTGGAGGCTGCAGCAATGAGTATGCCCCTAATCACACATTTATGTGCTTCCCATGTAATTTGTGGTGAGGTGTCAGAGGTGTTATTTTCCGCAAAGAATTGTTGTAATCCTGTTGTGACATCTGAGACAATAGTCATGTCAGTAAGTAGGGAAGGATCTAGTTTCCATGATTGGGGACGGGGATGTGATTCAGGAAATGTTAGGCTTATTGAGATTGGGTGATGGTCAGATAAGTACATAGGATCTATAGAAGCTTTCTGAATATAAGGGAGGGCTGATTGGGACACAAAGAGGTAATCAATTCTAGAATATTTGGCATGTGGTGGAGAGAAGAAGGTGTAATCTTTGCCATCTGGGTAAAGTGTGCGCCACGTATCGTGGATTAGGAGTGATTGTAGTTCAGATTTAATTGTCTTTAGGGCGGTATATGGTACAGAAGAGTTACCATTCGATGTGTCAACTAGGGGGTTCAGTGGGGTGTTGAAATCACCACCTAGTATTAGTGTACCTTCTTGGAAGTCTATCAGGCGCCGTATTAAGTCGTAAAAGAAGGGCACTTGTCCACTATTCGGGGCGTATAAATTTACCAGGGTGAGTTTCCGATCGTGATATGTACCCTTAAGGAAGAGGAATCTGCCCTGATCATCAATACATGAATCCATAATTTGGAAGGGGGTATGTCGGGCCAAGAGTATAGAGACTCCTTTCGTTTTTGATTCTGTACTCGTTGAGTGGAAGACTGTGGGGTACTGAAAGTTGTGGAGTTTTGGAATAAAGTTTGTGCGGAAGTGGGTTTCCTGTATAAATATTATATCTGCATGGTTGCGTTTCATATTGAGAAGGAGTTGTGATCTTTGTTTGGGTATGTTTAAACCCTTAATATTCAGGGAGATAATCTTTAGTTGTGGTACAGGTGGATGCATCGATTTGGTAGCCATTATGCGTTAAGGTGGAGAGTACCCTTAAGGAAATTATTTGGAGTGGCCAAGTGTGTAGAGGCAGTCCGGGAGTTTGATTGTCGAGGCTGGACTTGGGGTAAGATGGATAGTCAGTTAATCGGAATACAGAACACTCCTAAATATGTGGTTGAAAAAGGGTATGTGGGGCAGGGGAGTGAAGAATGGATAGGGGTGGTGTGGTGGGTAACAGGGAGACCGGCTATAGGTGAGGACCAGCTCACCTATACAAGTGGAAAAGGGTGAGAGCCGGAGTAGATCAGTGGTAACGAGAATATATGTGGAGAGATAAAAAGTAGCAGGACAGTGTACCACTTCGTGGGAGGTGGTTTGGTTGAAAAGAGGTGTGTTCTTAGAGTAGTCGTCAGACTGTGAGCCTAAGAGCTATGATATTTAGTGCAATTTGGGGAGAAATGCGGTTTTTAGAGTATAGGGGGAATAAACGTCTGGTGTAAGTTGACATGTGAGGAGGGGAGAGAATGGGATTCAGGGGTCGCATTACCTATGCGGCTATATTTGAGGGCACTGGGTGAATTGCATATCTTGGGTTTTGGCAGTACAGCATGTATATTCAGTAGTCTGATATTAGGACAATAATGTAAAACTGTGGGTAGGTAACTTATCAGCCAGCATATATTTAACAGTGTAAAATAGAGGAACCGCTGTAAGAGCAGTTCAGTCTGAAACAGAAATATATGATTTTCAAACTGCAAGATAACCATAGAACGAATATAACAGCAAAAACTCGGGTATAACCCGGCAATAAAGCTAAGTATAGCACGTCTACTGGAAGTTCTATATCATTGTTAGTGTAAAATATAACAAGACATATATTTCTTCCTCTAATATAGTCAGGATGCGGGAAAAAGAAAAGAAAAGACGAGAAAAAAAAAACACACAGGGGAAGAGGATAGAGAGGAGAGGGTGGGGTTGCTTCCTAAGAGCAGATAACCTGGTATATTCTGTATACCTACAGGGGTCCTTATAAGAGGAAGTTCGTTTGTCATCCATGTCAGCCCATTTGGAACAGTCACTGCAAAGATGCATGACCTTTATTAGTCTCAATCGGATCCTGCAAGCAATGGATATCAGGGAAGTATCCTTCTTTGCAAAGCTCGAGTGGTGAGCCAGAAGGTGGATCAGAGGGGTAGAAGACCCATCTCTGGATGTCAAGGAGATAATTTGCGGTGGACATGAATCAGAAAGGTGCAGAGCAAAAAAACGGGCACTGGTGTTAGCGACCGTGGAGATGGAATCAGGTGCGAAGGTCATAAGCAAATATGAGGCTAAGTGTAAAGACCGTATAGCACTCGAGGTGATCTGGGTATAGTACATAAGTTTGTGGTACCTACTGAAGCCCTGTTGACAGCAAACAATGCTGGGCGGGTCCAGAGTATGCAGGAGGCCCCAAAGTATGATGAAAAACAAAAAAAAAAGGGGGGGGAAGTCTTTTGCCCGCATCAGTTTGGTGGTAGGATAGAAATGGGTTGAAAGGGATCTAACGATCTGTACGAGCTCTTCTTGGTAGAGGGGCAGCCATAGGGCTTTGTTGTGGTGGATGTGAGGTCGCATGAGGACTCAATCTCGCAATGGATGGAGAGCGGCGTCTCCCAAAGTGAGAGGCCTGTGTTTCCATGCAATCTTCATTCAGTACCTTGGAAGTCGGATTGGAGGCGTAAAATTCCGCATACCAATTCGGTACCGCTGTGAATGCAATATCCAGGGCTTGGCAGAAGGAATCTAATTCATCAGGGTTCCTAAGCACTGATGAACGGCTGCGGTATGTTGCAGATAACGTGAAGGGAAATTTCCATCGGTATGGTATGCCTTTAGCTTGTAGCACTTCCAGTAGAGGGCGCAAATCCTTTCTATGCCGCAAGGTTATGGCCGATAGATCTTGGTAAATGGTAATCTTGCATCCATCATATTCCAGTGGTCCTTTGAGTCTTGCCTGTTTTAAAATGTCTTCTTTTAATTTGTAGTCATTGATATAACATATTATATCCCTAGGGGGATCGGATTCCCTACCGCGTGGTCTGAGGGCTCTATGGATACGTTCCATTTCAATGATGTCTGTGGCAGGTTTCTCTAATAAGGCATTGAATAGAGTTGATACTGTGGGGGTTAATTTAGAGTTATCCACACTCTCAGGCAGACCTCTCACTCTCACGTTGTGCCTTCTCCCCCTGTTATCAAGATCTTCTATATGTCTTTGCATATCTCTCGAATGGGCTGTGTGAGAATCTATTACAGTGGTGACCTTTCGCAGCACACAGTGTTGTATAGCTGTTTTCTTCTCTACCTCCTGCACTCTTCCCGCCATTGCCTGCAGTTCATAGCGGAGGTCCGTGATCGCGGCGGTAAAGGTGCCTTTTATGTCAGATGCCACCGCTCGGAGGTCTTGCAGAGTGGGCTGTTGGGGGGTAGGGGGACCCGCTGCGGTGTCAGTCGAATGTGCGGTAGCCGGCGCCAGAACGATCTCTTCGCGGGCTTGTGAGGCGGCTGAGGAGACGGTCGCCATATTGGCTCTCTGAGTCCGGAATAGTTCCGGGATGTTATGGCCGCTGTGGATCCTATTACCCCTCGGGGATCTTGATCGTGAGGCAGAGTTATTGTGGGATGCCGTCCCCATACTCGGAAGCTCAGAAGAGAGGGTAAGTGTCCCATGATAGCTGAAAGAAGGCTATAGTCTGACGGAGGTGGTGAGTTAAGCGGCCATCTCTCTTCAAGGCAAGCCACGCCCCCAATTATACTATATTTTAATTAATGTTTTACTATAATTTTTTAACATTGTGACATATATTTAAACCAGAGAAATGTTTAAACTAACCACAAATGTTTTGTTAAATAATTCAACCTGCATACATATTTATTGTAATGAAATAGAAATCCCTATTGAGCAATGTTCCATGTTCTTTAACAATGCCACTGATTTTCTAAACAGTTTAACTTTTTATTTATTTTTGAACATTTCATCTTTTTAAAATGTCCAGAAAATCATACCCGAGATGGAAAAAAGGATATAATTTAATGTAGCCCAAAGGGACAGTTGCTAAAACAACCTCATGTATTCAAACAGAGAACAGGCAAATGGATTAGAAATACATTGAAAATATAACTAAAAAAAAGACCTTGCTTTGACTTCAGCTGAAATTATAAAGTAATCAACCAAGCTACACTACAAGATTTCAAAGTTTGACCAGGGGGTCAGCAGTTCAGTGGCAATAGAACATAAGGTCCACAGCTATTTGCAGATTATAAGAATTTGAAAGTCAATATGGTGCCTGGCTCTTAGCCAATGTTAGGATTTGAGATACTGAATAATAACCTGCGACAGGACCCATCGTAGCACTAAGCATTTATATGCCACTGCTTAGGCTTACCAGGAGTCTAGGTTATAGCAAACTTAAAAGGTCAGGGAGAGTGCAGTCTTTTTAAACTGTGAAGTATCAGCCACAGCCTGACTGGAATAAACAACTGGCACATTCTGTAAGATCAAGAAAGATCTGAAGACAAAAGATATAGGATAATCAATGCTCACTACAGTAAAAAATAATAACCGTGTCATTATCAGCTGGGGTCAGACTACTGGGGCTCATCATTAGAGCTAAGTGTACATCATGGTATCCATTCAGCCTCCGAGGGTGAGGCACATTTGAAACACTTATTCAGCTCAGCGGGTTAATTGATGCTGTTCATTAAAATGATTGTGTCTGTTTCTGTTCCAGAAGGAGGCATGAAAATGAAATGTATCTGCTGCTATTCTAGTGAAATATTCCTACCTGGAAAAAAGCAACCCATTATGCTGCTACTGTAAACAACAGTCTATTTAGTTCAACTGTTGATTTGGGTAATTGGATATCATATTTTTGTTGTATACAGAAAATGAGACAGTCCTGAAATATATTATATGAGATATAGCATTTGCATGTACAGTATACTACATAAAATTATTTAGGTGACAAACTGATGTTTTTACAGTAAAATTTAATTATGTGGCATGTAATGAATTTAGCATGTTTTTTCGCCCCACCATTCATACTCACACATATACCCAAGCACACACACATGGCACAACAGGAAACAGTTATAAAAATCCTAACAAGAATTATAAGCTCAGCTTACAAACTAGTAATTACTTAGTTAAAAGCTCTCCATAATTTGGATACACCCATGGTTATCCCACTTCTGTGCAAGAAGACAAAGCCATTGCCGACAGTTATTTGACTTGTATGTTCCAGCTGTTACTCTTGATGTTGTCAGAAACCATAAAATCAGACCGAGACAAAAGTTCAGTTAAATCACACTCGTTTAATAATAAAAGTAAATAGAACAAACGTAGTCAAAACATAGCCAGAGTTCAGGAACCAGAACGGATAGTCAGACAAGCCAAACGTAAGGGAGACGGAGATGAGTGTATTCAAACAGCAAGCAAGGGTGTGTCAACATGTGCTATGTGCGACGACAGGGAATGGGAGGAACCGTGGACACGTAGCGGCCGTCGGATCGCGTCCTTTCCCCCCGCCGCACCCGCCCATGCCTCCTGATCCACCCGCCCCGCCCACCCGCCGTCAGCTGTTCGCTTCCACGAGGCGAGCGGACGCCCCGGATCAAGCCAGGAGAGAGAGCGAGCGGAGAATGCTTCCTGTGAAGCGGAGACACAGCGGTGGGAAGGTGGCTCTGTAGGAAGCCTTACGCCCCCCCCTCCTTTCAGCGGAGCAGGCTTGACGGCACGGACCTTCTCTACCCTCCATAGGTCGGTAAGGCAAAGAATTAGAGGGTCATTGACAGAGTGGAGGAGCAGTGAGAGGTGAGCAACCGTATGGATGAGTGGAGGGGAGATGGCCCGCTGGAGATTTGGTCATTATCAGTGATCAGAAGTTATCATTCTAAAGACCTCTCTTTGAAAGCGGTAAGGTACATACATGTATAAGCTGGTTAACGATTGCTGCTAATGTGACGTCTACTACCTGTCTATCAGTGTACTACCAATATCGCCTGATTAGCCGGACACGGACCTTTCCACCCCTGCACAGGCCGGCAAGGCTATGAATGAGATAATCAGCGATAGAGTGGAGGAGCAATGATAGCTGAGCAATCTGTGTGAATGAAAGGAGGGGTGATGGTCGGCTGCATATCTTGTCATTATCATGGACTAGAAGCTGTTATTGTAATAACTTCTCTTGGAAAGTGGTAAGGCGGATATATACATAAGCACGCTAACAACTGCTCTTAATGTGACTCCTTCTCTGGAACTATCAGATTGTTACCAACACTGCTTGATTAGCTGGATATAAACCCTGCAGGGGGAGGAATGATGAGAGGTGAACAGATGGACATTTGAAGGATTGATAATCAGTAATGCTATGCAGAGTTTTTTCTTTTCCTTTTTTTCTTTTTTTTGTCCTCTATTTACAATGTTAGATAGAGGCATAAAATAGCGGTCGGGTTGGGGGCTCATTTCACAATTGTTGGTCCTTCGCCCATTGTGCACCCAGCACTCCCTGACAGCAATTTTGTCTTGTAGTTGCCTGCAGGCATACAGATACAAGGGAATGAGGTATCCCGCCCCCAGAAAGTGATTTGAGCAACCCGGACCCCATAAGAGTCATAGGGAAAGGGACAGGGCCTGGATCTGGGTGTTAACCTGCAACAAAGGAGAATGCCGGGGAAGATGAATAAAAGGGGGGGTACGGGACCTGTTAGCCCGGGGGGGATACAACGATACTTAGTAGGGGAGACAAGTGTGCTGGAAAGCAGCCAGGAAACCCCTAGCCAGAAGACATCAAGAAAATCAGGTGCAGGCACGAGTAAAACTATAGACACGGGAGAAGTGCGGGGAGCAGGAAAACCTAAGGACGTAGGCCCAACTCGTACCAGGACGGGGGGGGGTAAGCCCCCGAGAGGAAGATAAAGGCAAAAAAAGGGAAGAACTGGGGAGAAAAGGAGAGGCTACCCCCCTACCCGAAATTCAACCTGAATTCCAACCCGAATTAGAAGGAGCCCTAGTGCTGGCAGACTCACAAGTGAGCCTGAGCATGCTGAGAGAGGTATTTACAGAGGCATTGACCAAGGTTGAAACATCACTTAAATCTGATATAGCCGGGATTAAGACAGATATTGGCCGAGTGCTAGGAAGGGTGGAAGAGTTGGAGGAAAGAATGAATGGATATGAACAAAATATGAGGGATCTAAAAGAACAAGTGAAATTAGCCCAAAAAACAAACAGAACGATCCTATATAAAATCGAGGACCAAGAAAATCGCGGAAGAAGGAAAAATTTAAGGATAAAAGGCCTAGAAGAAAAATTTAAAAATGAAGAGCTCCCTAGGGTGATGCAGGATTTGTTCAATCCCATTCTAGGCAGGGCGGAGAAGGACAAATTAAAAATAGACAGAGTACATCGAGTCACGGGATACCGCGCCCAAGCCACAGAAAAACCAAGAGACGTAATAATTAGATTCCATTTTTACGAGGATAAAGCGTTAGTGTTGGAGAATATCCGAAGGTTGGATAAAATTTTGTTTCAGGAGGCGGAGATACAGATATTCTCGGACCTAGCAGGGGAAACATTGAGGAGAAGAAGGCTCCTTAAACCTCTGACAGATCTGATGAGGTCACTAAATGTCCCCTATCAATGGGGGTTCCCAGCATGCCTTAGGGGAAGGAGAGATGGCCGCTCCGCAGTACTAAGGTTCCCAGAGGATTTAACGGACTTTTGTAATAAGTTAGAAATCCCCCCACCAGCACTACCAGGATGGGAGGAGGTGTTGGGGAACGAAGGAATTAGTAGGGTGGTGCAATGGTCTCGGGTCCAGGACGGGGGGGGGAGGGAGGGGGTATAATTACCATCATTGGCGGGTGAGGGGGGGAGGTGTGGGCACGCGGACAGGCCGTGAATGAGGCGGTCCTCCCAAAGAATGCTAGGTGGGCAAAAGGTGACCTGTGGGTCACCGGGACACCTAAGCGAGGAACAAATGTGGAAATTGTTCACTCCTCCGAATGGAGGAGGGGGAAGGGGGGAGGGGGGATGGGAGGGGGGTGGAGGGGGGGGTGGGTTAGGGGGTAATCTCTCTCTCAAACAGGGTTTAGGTGCTCTCTCTCCTGCTCTCTCGCCCCCCCCTTCTCTCTTCCCCCGCGTCGACCTCCGGTGGGGGGGGGATGTCTCCCTCCCGGGGGGGCGGGGGAGGAGGGGAGGGGGAGGGGATCAGTGAGATATGACAAGACTGAAATTGATAACATATAATGTAAGGGGTATAAGTACTCCCCAAAAAAAGTTCAGAGTTAATAGGGAGTTGGAATTGTATGGAGCGAATGTGGTCTGCTTGCAGGAAACACATTTATCACACGAGGCTACAGGGAGACTGACGTCCCGGGGGTTCCCAACATGGTTCTACGGTGACTCTACAGCATGTAACGCCAGGGGGGTAGCAATAGGCTTTGAGAGAAGTGTGAGGTTTGAAGTCGAGAAACAGATGGCCGACCCAGAAGGGAGATTCTTGTTTATAAGAGGGAAACTATCGGATGGAATATACACCTTTGCGAATATATACTCCCCAAACAGGGACCCAGATAAATTTTTAAGGAAGGTTTTGGAACTATTAGCGGAGTTTAAAAAAGGTAAACTGATAGTAGCGGGAGATCTGAATATGGGCATCGACCCTCGGGTGGACTCCTCAGCCGGGTCCCCGCGTTGGCCGGAGCTTAGATATAAAAAAATAAAGGCCCTGCTCTTAGAATTTCAGTTGGTTGACGCTTGGAGGATTAAACATCCGAACAGCAGAGACTATACTTTCTACTCTTCGGTGCATGGGACATTCACCCGAATTGATTATGTTCTGATTGAACATCAAATGCTCCCAGCTCTCAAAGATACAGTAATAAAATCTATCTCCTTATCTGACCATGCTCCAGTCATGGTGCAGCTGGAGCTAGTAATAGATCAGGCTAAAAGAGAGACATGGAGATTAAATGAAGCTTTGATCCAGGACCCAGAAACTAGAAGCAGAATTGAAATAGAACTAGAAGAGTTTTTTATAAGAAATGATTCCCCTGGGGTTACGAGGAGTACGATATGGGAGACCCACAAAGCATATATACGAGGAATCCTAATAAGCATTGGGACAGGGAAAAAAAAGGAAATGGGGAAAAGGTTACAAGATCTAAATAAGGAGATTTGGGAACTGGAGCAACAAACTAGATCAAAGGGGATCCCAGAGAAAGTAGAGCTAAAAGATAAGAAGCTACAATTAGAAGAACTTATGGAGGAGGAAAGGGTGCGAGTTAACCACTGGGCAGAGAGCATAAGATACCAGGAGGGGAACAAACCTGGGAAATGGTTAGCGAGAGTAGTGCGGGAGAGAAGGAATTCGTCTTTCATACCCAAAATTAAAAAAGAAAAGGGGGAAATGAAGCACTCCACTCCTGAAATAGCGACGGTCTTCCATAAATATTATAGTCTGTTATATAAGGTAGGACAGGGAATGGAGAAAAACAGAGATAAGGAGGATACTATTGAGTATTTAAAAGGGATAGATCTTCCTAAAGTCCCGGAGGAAGAGCTGGAAATGTTGGAGACCCCGGTCACGGTAGACGAGGTGGCGAGGGCAATAAGAGGGATGGCAATAGGGAAAAGTCCAGGCCCGGATGGGTTTCCAATTTTATATTACAAAAAGTTTGAAAAGATATTGGCCCCCAAATTATGTGAGTATATGAATGCAGTTGCAGAAGGGGAAGATCTGAGGGAAGAGGCATTGATGGCTTACATAACTTTGATATTAAAGGAGGGGAAGGAGCCAACAACCCCTGGGAGTTATAGACCAATCTCTCTTCTGAACACGGATGTGAAGATATTCTCAAAAGTGATAGCAGAGAGATTGAAACCGTTGCTCCCCCAATGGGTCCATAGGGACCAAACGGGGTTTGTTACGGGCAGGGAGGGGAGGGATAATTGTCTTAAAACCCTAATGTTGATTCATGGGGTGGAGAGCAGTGGACCCCCAGTCGCCCTGTTATCGGTGGATGCTGAAAAAGCATTCGACAGGGTAGACTGGGGCTTCATGTTTGAGACCTTAAGATATTTGGGGTTAAAAGAAAAAATATTACGATGGATAAAAGCATTTTATTCCCGCCCGTCGGCAAAAATTAAAATTAACGGTAATCTCTCCCCGGTAGTGAAGCTATACAATGGAACTAGACAGGGATGCCCCCTGTCTCCAATGCTGTTTATACTCGCCTTGGAACCCTTGTTGGCTTCAATTAGGAAGAATGGAGACATAAGGGGGGTGAGAATGGGCGGAGAAGAGTATAAGATCTCTGCGTATGCGGATGACATATTATTTTATGTTTCGGATCTCAGGGTGACTTTGCCAAATATAATCAGGGAGATCCATAGATATGGGAAGCTGACAAATTTTAAGATTAATATGTCAAAAACTGAGATTCTGAACATAACGGTACCAAAAAAAGAACAAGAGGAACTCCAGAGGTTCTTCCCCTTCATCTGGTGTAGGGAAGATTTGAGGTACCTGGGAGTAAAAATCACACCCACATTGTCATCCGCATACGCAGCTAATTATACAGATATATTAAATAGGGTGAAAGAATGTATTAAACGCATGAGATATAAACCCCTGTCGCTAATAGGAAGAGTAAACGCGTTGAAAATGTTTATTTTACCAAAACTGATATATGTGTTCCAAATGATCCCAATAAAAGTTCCGCAAGAGTTCTTTAGGAAACTCCAAACCCTAATTTTAAAACATATATGGGGACGTAGGAATCCTAGAATCTCATATGCGACTCTGGAAAGGGGGAAAGTAGAAGGGGGATTAGCCGCCCCGAACTTTAGAAGATATTATCAGGCAGCAGTAATTTCACGGGTGGTGGATTGGGTGTATGATAAAGGCGATAAAGGGTGGGTAAATATAGAGAAAACACAAAGTGGAGTTAATCTAGGAAAAAGGATCTGGATACCTCGGGACTACCGTGACTTGGGGAGAAGCACTAACCCACTAACTACTAATCTGTTTAGAATATGGGATAAAGTGGGCGAATTAAATCACTGGCAGCACAATTCACCTTTAATTTCTTTATTAGACACAAGTTTTTTTAAACCAGGGAAGGAAGAATATGTTTATTTCACAAGATGGGCAAAAAGGGGTGATATTTTTTTGAAAGATGTGATGAATGGGGACAGAGTTTGTACTTTAGGAGAAATAAGACAAAAATGGGGATGTAGGAAATTAGACAGCTGGAGATATGCACAAATTAAACATTTTGTTCAGGCGCTACCCCGACCACTTCGCGGGGAAGGAGATCTTAGACCTATGGAGAGAATGCTTTCAGACCCGAGCTGTAAAAAAAAAAGTTTGTCCAAAATCTATAAAATTCTGGAGGAGGAAAAGGAACCAGGAGAACCACTGTTTTTGAAAAAATGGGAAGAAGAGTTGGGTACTCTGGGAGATAAGGAACGTAGAAAGAAGATTTTAAGAATAGCAGGTACAATATCTAAGGACAATATGTCAGCGGAAATGTCATTTAAATTAATGGCAAGATGGTATATTGTCCCACAAAGAGCGCATAAGAGAAGGCCGGACATATCAGCACTATGCTGGAGGGGTTGTGATAAGGTGGGAACTTTTGCACATATCTGGTGGGAGTGTGGTAAGATTGGCCCTTATTGGGAGAAAATAATAGGAAACATCTTCCAGATAACAGGGGAACAGGTAAAGAAGGATCCTTGGACATGTCTATTTCATGACACAGATAAAACAATAGGGGAATATAAAAATTCATTGATACCTCACTTATTGATTGCTGCAAAAAGCCTGATCCCAAAGAGATGGGGCTCTGTTGAACCCCCATCCATGAGGGAATGGTTAGCTAAAGTAGAGTGGTTAAGATCAATGGAGGAATCAATATTTAAAAGAGGAGATCAAGTGGAAATTTATCATAGCAAATGGGGAAAATGGTTGGAGTTTAAGAAACAAGGGAATGTCCCAGAATGAGTGGTCCCGAGGGGAGAGGAGGGGGGGGGGCGGGAGAGAGAGACGGAGAGAGAGAGGGGGGGGTTGGGGAGGGAGATCTGAGGGGGAGGGGACGGGAAGAAATAAGTTTATGGAATAGGAAGCATATTTTTGTAATATTCCTACTTTTTCGCAATTCTTATAAAATAAATAAAAATAAAATGGAGGAAGATGTTAAAAAAGAAAAAAGGAAAAAGGATTGCATGTGATGTCAAAGTAGCACTGCCAATAGGCAAAATAGTGGCGATGAGAAGAAGGGCACCAAAAATCACAAGGGCGTAAAACTTGCCACAAATTTGTTGACGAGAGATTATGGCGTGCTATAAACTGATGCAACTTCAAAAAAAAAAAAAAAAAAAAAAAAAAAACAAAAAAAAAAAAACAAACAGCAAGCAAGATCTGGAGCCAGGAGGGATGTCAGCCAAGCAAATCTTTTAACAGGAATGCAGGAAAGCATCTCTGTGATGTTGAGTAAAACAAAGGCAGAGATCCTCTGGGCTGGACGGCTTAAGTAGGCAGGACTGACGAGCAGGATATCATCAACAGCTCGTTAACTGTGGAGAGATAGGAGCTGGCAACAGCTGAGTGGACAGCTCAGAGAAGGAAGGGCTGAGCTCAGCCCTGACAGTACCCCCTCCTCAACGACCCCTCCCCCTTGGAGGACCACCAGGCTTGAGGGGAAATGTCTATGGAAATCATGGAGGAAAACAGGGACATGTATGTCCAAGGATGAGACCCAAGTGTTTTCCTCTGTACCCCTTCCAATGCACCAGGTACTGTATGCACCCACGGAACCTATGGGAGTCAACAATGGACTGTGCTTCATATTCCTCATGGTTCTCAACATGTACAGGGTGAGGAAGTGGCAGCAGTTGCAGCCCAAATGTTTTCTAAAAAGAGACATGAAATACATTTGAAATAAACATGTTAGAAGGAAGGTCTAATGTGTAAGCCCCTGGGTTAATCCTGCAAAGAATACAGAAAGGTTCAATAAACCGAGGTGCGAACTACAGTGAGGGAACACGAAGTCGGAGGTTGCGAGATGACAGCCAGACCCTGTCCCTAACCTGGTAGGAAGGTGCGGGGCAGGCATCTGCGGTCAGCATGGAGTCTGTGCCTATCATTGGCATGACACAAAGCCTCCTGGACCTCATTGTTCCAAGCAACCTCTGCTGCCAGAGTATGGAATTCAATGGCGTAGGCGGCAACAGTTCTCGTACTCTGTTTGATGGACATGAGGCACTTAGCAGAAGAAGCGGAGCACGCGGGAACGTCAAATACCCTTTTAAAGGAGGCCGCAAACTCAGGGTAACTCAAAACAACAGGTTTTTGCATCTCCCATAGAGGGTTTGCCCAGGCCAAGGCTCTCTTAGAAAGCAAATATATCACAAAACCTAATTTGCTTCTGTCTGTGGGAAACGTCTGGGGCAGCATCTCAAAGTATATCTCAACCTGGTTGAGAGACCCTCTGCATTGATCTGGATCACCCTTAAATCACTGGAGAAGCAGAGCGAAACCAGAAATACCTCTTATAGAGATAATACTCGAGGCAGGTGCCTGTACAGAGACTGGCACAGCAGCAGGGATGGCCTGCAACTCAGGTTGTACCGGAGCAGCCACAATGGGAGATTCCAGGTGAGCCGTGTGACAGGAGCGTTTGTAACACCAAGGCAAACTGCTCCATGCAGTGATCTTGCTCATCCAATCTGGAAAAAAATTTACCAACAAGTGGATTGACTGTATCTTCTGAATTCATGGCCTTCGCCTACTGTCAGAAACCATAAAAGCAGACCGATACAGAAGTACAGTTAAATCACACTTGTTTAATAATGAAAGTCAAAACATATCCAGAGTTTAGGAACCGGAACGATAGTCAGACAAGCCAAACATAAGGGAGCCGGAGATGAGCGTAGTCAAACAGCAAGCAGGATCTGGAGCCAGAAGGAATGTCAGCGAAGCAAGTCTTTTAACGGGAATGCAAGAGAGCGTCTCTGTGATGTTGACTAAGGTGAAGACAGAGATCCTCTGGGCTGGACGGCTTAAGTAGGCAGGACTGACGAGCAGGATATGATCAACATCTGAGTAACTGTGAAGAGATAGGAGCTGGCAATTAGCCTACAGCTGAGTGGCCAGCTCAGAGAAGGAAAGGTTGAGCCCAGCCCTGACAGATGTTGAGTTACTTCTGAAGAAAAAAAAAATTACTTACAGTTCATATTCTAAAGTTTCTTCTTCTAATTAGTTAAAATATTTTTTTTACGATCTTACTTTTTCAAGGATAATCGTTTCTAACATATAAAATAGATGGTTCAACCTACTTGTATATAGTATATTAATGTAGCGGTGGCTCTGGAAGAGAACACGCTATGCAGGTTTTTCTAAAATTAAACTTGCCTAAACTGCAATTTGGTTTGGGTGTAATTATCTAAATTGGGCCTCAGCATCAGTCTGACTGGACTGTGAGATGTTCAGCCTGGCCACAGGGGGCACTGTCTCTTCTGGCAGGTATGGAACTATGGTCTGGTCAGGTGCTTAATTTAAACTCTCTCGGAGCCCGCCCAGTGGGAGGGGCGTTCTCACTGTGCTTTCTGGGAGAGGGTACGTAAGGTGCAGAGGTCACATGGTTCGGGGATGCATCCAGTATGATGTGCTGACTACACTGGAAGGCTTTGGCCTGGGGTGCGGATTCACCTGACTTTAATGTCTTTGGGCTGGCTAGCTTGAGGCAAGGAAACTAAAGGAGGATTCTGAGGTGGATGGGTGCCGTCTCCGGTTCGGGAGAGACCCAGTGTACTTCGACCATTCCAGGGGAGGACTCTTCAGAAGAACACCGCATACGGGTTGGTTTTCTTAGCAAGAGCCTGGAAGGGCTGAAGTAACCGAGAGAATCCGGTCTTGTGGATATCGCCAAGCAGGCTGAAAGATCCAGGTATCCTACAAGTGTTTTCAAGCTTAGTTTTCCTACGGGTTTTACAACAACGTCTGTGGCAGAGACATTATCTTGTACATTTCTACAAAGTCTGTGGCAAAGACTTGTTCCTAAGTAAGCACCAAGTTGGCTGCTAGGCCTTGTGAGAGAGGGACTGTCCAACCTGAGTGACCATCCAGCTGTGAATGGCTTTTCTCTGGATGCAGTCAAAGTAAGCAAGTTCTTCAATGTGTTTTTGACTTTGACACTAAGAGTACCTTAATTTCCATTCCAACTCTCTGATCCCAAGTTGAAAGACTGTTCACTGAGTTTTGCAAATAAAATCCATTCAAGTGGATCTATTGTCAGTCTCAAGTTACTGGGCCATCTACCACGGGACATCCCCTAGATCCCCGGGACATCCCCAACAAGGAGAATGAAGGGTAACAGTTAAAATTCTTAGCTACATATTATGAGTATCGCCTCTGGTCTAAATCATTATAATATTGTATAAAGTACCATCATCCAGAATTTGTAGTTTTTAAAGGAAGGGGGGCTTAAATGGAAATACCGGGTAGTCGCTCACACCAACCCCATATGTAGTTCCATTCAGCCATATAATAGATTGGACTATACCGGTACTTGGTAATGAAAAAACACTAATAAAATTTAAAATCAATATAATTTTAATAAGGATATAAAACAAAACAGTAATGAAATATCACTTGAAGAAGTACAGTAATATGCACATCACAGTTGAGGTATTCCTGACGGGTTCTCCATGGGGAACATTCAACCGTAGAGAGTGCACAACAAATTTCCTCGACTAGTTTCGCGGGAACAAGCCTGCTTCCTCAGGAGGATATCTATATAAAGGTATCACAATCATTAGATAATACATACATATAAAGATATAAGCAATACAATTATCACAATGTTATTGATTTTACATACACAAATTCCCTACATGTTTAAAAAGGAGATCAGCTCACCCTACTTCAAGGAACAGGCTGCAGGCAGGGAGATCCACAAAGTCCCCCCACGGTGAACATGGGGGATTGGTAAACGCCGGCTCTGGGTAAATAATATTATAATAATTTATCAATTGAGTAGAGGTATATCTTGAATTAAGAAGGGGAAGGGAGGGGGAGGGGGGGGGGGAAGGAAGAGGGGAAGAAAGAGGGGGAGGGGGGAAGGGAGGGGGGGGGTGGGGGGAAAGGGGGGGGGGGGCGGGGAAAGGGGGAGGGGGGGAAAGGGGGGGGGGGAAGGGGGGGAGAAAAAGGGGGGCGAAGGATAGGGGGGTGGGGGGGGGAGAGAAAGGAGAAAACAGACCTCGTGATGGATAAATCAGTGAGGTTAGGTGAGGGGAAAGATGGGGGGGGGGGGAAGGAAAAGGGAAAGAAAGAGGGGGGGAGGGAAAGGGGGGGGGAAAGGAAAAGGAGGAGGAAAGGAAAATTCTTAGCTAGTTGAGGAATCAAAGTTTAAAGTGGTTGTAAACCGCTGATGTTCAGAAAAAAAAGGCAAGGCAATGGCATAATGTACTAGTAATCATTGCATACTAGCACTCACCTTGTAACCAAGCCCTCCAGTGCTTTAACGTCACTACTGAGAGGGCAAACATATTCCCCCTGTCTGTCTTGCGGGTTTGCGAGCTCCGGCTATATGAGCTCCTATATACATCACTCCTGCGCATGCATGCAGGAGCCAACATTTCCGGTACAGGCTCTGAAGGTCCGGCACTGTAAACTGGACCTTCAGAGCGCATGTGCAAAGTTTAGGAGATATTCACAGTACCAACAGGTAAGCCTTTTTATAGGCTTACCTGTAGGTACAAGTGGTAGTAGAGTTTACTACCACTTTAAGTGTATGTGAACCTTAGCAATAAACTTTTTCCATATTTGTTCTCTTATGGTCTGTTAAACACACTGTTGAAAGCATTTTGCTTTATTTGTTCACTACATGCTAAAAAGACTTATCCTGCCAGAAATGATGTGGGCTAATAATGTCATGTGTTCTCTGCACCTGCTGACTATTATTATACTGCTACCACCAGCATTGTTCCTAGTTCTCTGGAATAAAGAACACCTATTAATGTTGATTTAGATACGTTGGACTGCTGATGTAGCATGTTCAACGTTACCCGAACCTTTGTTCTTTACGGACCCCCGTGCCCGGGCGGGCCGGCCAGCCTCCCTCCCCCTGTCCACTCTCCTTCCCCATTCCTCCCTACTTCACATTTCCTACCTCTTTCTCTTCCTCTCCTTTTCTCAATATATCCCCCCCACCGAAAATTTTCCATCACACAGTATGACGATCCCTACCCGGGATCGACCCACAAATTCAGGAAGGCTCTGTCTCTCGCCTTAAGTGTCTCTTAACTTATAACCTTCCTTATCATATATTTGTTGTGCATTTTTAATCTATCTTTTCGTGACCACTCTACTTTACTGTTCGGGTTTTGACGCCCATTGTGTATGCAAAGTATTTGTTACATTATCGCAAAATGATCTGTAATCCTGCACTTCAACAAGTGATCTGCACTGTGTAACTGTTATGATGCATGTTAATAAAATGTGTTACCAGAAAAAAAGACAGAAAATGTAAAAAAAAAAAAAAATATTGGTTTCTCTGATAAAATTTTGCAAATTATTATTTTTTCTTCATAAATTTTAGCCAACATTTATACTGCTACATACCTTTGGTAAAAATAACCCAAATTAGTGGATATTATTTGGTCGTTGTGAAAGTTAGACAGTCTACAAGCTGTGGTGCAAATCACACAAAATTGAACACATCTGATGTACTGGTGGCCTATCTCATTTCTTGCGACCCGAACAAGCCAGGAAAGTACAAATACCCCCCAAATGACCCCCTTTTTGAAAATAGACATTCCAAGGTATTTAGTAAGAGGAATGGTGAGCTTTTTGATGTTGTCATTTTTTCCCACAATTCTTTGCAAAATAAAGATTTTTTTATTTTATTTTTATTTTTTTCCACAAAATTGTCATTGTAATAGGTTATTTCTCTCACTTGGCATGTGTATACCACAAATAATGCCCCAAAATAAATTCTGCTACTCCTCCTGAGTATTACGATACCACATGTGTGGGACTTTTTCACAGCCTGGCCACATAGAAAGGCCCAACATGCAGGGAGCGCCAATCACGTGTTCTAGGAGCATAAATTACACATCTAACTTGTTGACTACCTATTACACTTTTGAAGGCCCTGGAGCACCAGGACAATGACACGTGACACCAACGTGGCACTGATGACAGATGGCATTGATTCTTGGCACCGATGACAGATGCCACTAATACATGGCACTGATGACACGTGACACTGATGACAGAGGGCACTATGTGGCACTGATGACAGATGGCATTTATACATGGCACTGATGGCACGTGGCACTAATACGTGGCACTGATGACACATGGCACTAATACGTGGCACTGATAACAGATGGCACTAATACGTGGCACTGATGACACGTGACACTGATGACAGATGGCACTGATACCTGGCATTGATGACATATGACAATGATAACAGATGACACACACATGACACTGACAGGTGGCACTGATGACAGATGGCACTGATACGTGGCACTGATGACAGATGGCACTATGTGGCACTGATGACATGTAATACTGATGACAGATGGCACTATGTAACAATGATGACATGGGGCACTGATGACAGATGGCACTTATGCCTGGCACTGGGGACAGATGGCACTGACGACAGGTGGCACTGGGGACAGATGGCACTGATGACAGATGGCACTGGGGACAGATGGCACTGATGACAGGTGGCACTGGGGGCAGATGACACTGACAGGTGACACTGGGGGTAAATGACACTGACAGGTGGCAGTGGGGGCAGATGGCACTGACAGGTGGCAGTGGGGACAGGTGGCAGTGGGGACAGATGGGCACTTTATTTTCCTTTTTTTTTACACTAACCGCTGCAGCGGTTCATCTCTCTCTCATCACACACTGTCTGTGTGAGAAGGGGAGCCGGTGTTCTGCCATATAGTGTCCGGCCATCATATAGTGTCTGCGCCGTACTGCGCATGCGCAGTACGGAGCAGACGAAGCTTTGGAAAATCTCCGAAGCTGAACGGTGCCTGCGCCGTGAGTGGAGGTGGTAGCCCCACCATCCAAGCGGACATAGGGTTGTGAATATTAGAGGGCCCCTCGCAGGCGAGCTTCGCTCGACATGCTTCAGGCTCGGCCTTACTGCGCTTGGCTCTTTTATATTCCTACTCTATGTCCACTTGGATGGTGGGGATAGAACCTGGACTCACGGCGCAGGCGCCGTTCATCCTCAGCAATTTTCGGAATCTGTGTTGCTGTGTACTGCGCATGCGCAGTACGCAGCGGACACTATCGGATGGGGGATCTTATATGATAAGACACCGGCGATAAGAGATGATCTCATATGTTTACATATGAGATCACCTCTCATTGGACACGCCGATCACGCTGTAAACGGCCGCTGTGATTGGCCGTTTACAGCGATCTGTGACTGGCTGTGTCCGAAGGACACGGCCAGCACAGAACTTCCCCGATGCACGCCCGCGATGACGTGCAGAGGGGAGGTAAACAGGAGGACGTCCAGGGATGCCCTTCCCGGCAGTTAGCATCCGCGCTGTAGCCGTCTTTTGGCTATAGCACGGGCACGAAGTGGTTAAAAAAAAAGCATAATAATATTATTCTTGATATCACTAGAAAAAAAAAAGCCTTTGAAAATTCGTTTTACAATAACACCATCAGTATCACTAGCAAAGCAGCTTCATTATTATCCCACTAGGCTTAATGTACATGGGATGTTTTTACAACCTCTGAACAATTTAACTTGACAGATAGTAACCAACGTTTAAAACGTCAATTTTTTTATTTTTATTTTCAAAATAGCCAAAAATGAAAAACGCCTTTAAGCGAAAGTCAGTTTTAACTCGTGTTTAGACGCGTTTAGAAGCCTTTATTGCTTGAAATGCCTCTAAACTCAGCGTCTGAACTCACTTTGCTTTCCAAAAAAGACCTCTAAACTCAACTGCCTAAAAACGACATTAAACAACCCTGTGTACATGTACTGATAAGATAACATTAGATGAGTTCAGGGGCAGCTGAAATCAGCCAACTGCCTCTGAATGTCAGTTTACCAGTAGCAATGTACACGAGGCCTTAAAGAAGAAGAGAATTGTGTGCTGCATGCTAGTTTACAAGACCGACTGCTTCTGGCTCGTTCTTGCTTTCGAGCATGCGTGTTTGTACTTTTAACTTTTGTCTGACGGACTTGTGTACACACACTCAGAAAATCCAACAACAGACATTTGTCCGCGGAAAGTTTTAAAACCTGCTATCCAACATTTGTCTGCGGAAAATCCGACAACAATTGTCTGATGGAGCATACAAACGATAGGATTTTCCGCCAACAGCCCGCCAACAGCACACATTTCCCGTCGGAAAATCAGATTGTGTGTAAGAGGCATAAGACTTTGGCCATCGATGGTTTTAACCTAAGTTGTTTTTACAGCTGTTGTTAGGGGTGTCTGACATTTTTTTTTTAACTGCCTCTAAACGCCCCTTCGTGTTAGCCTATGTTTCCATGCACACATAAACTGTCAGAGGCATTTTGAAGTTTAAGCATTTAGGGGCAGTAGAAAAAAATGACAGCCTGTGATTCCAGGAGCAGTAAAAACAACTTTAGCCGCATTTGGCATTTTTAGGGGTTTTTACATTATAGTGAGTGTTTCTACTGAAAAAAAGCCAAAGAACACTAAAAATATCCATAAACATTATTCAAAAACGTGTCTAACAGCACGTTTTTAACTCTGCTTTTTCCTGGAAGCAGCGCTGGCGATTTTTAAACATCCTGTGTGCATGGGCCCATAAAAGACTGCTTTTCCAGCAGCAGTTTGCCAGTTTGTTGGGAGATCAATGAAAGACAGCTGACATTGCTTTGCAGGAGAGAGAGTTAATTAGTGTAGTGTAGTGTAGTGTACAATTCATAAACTATAGCCTAATATTGGCTGTAGATATAACTTTATTTATAGACAATTTTCGAATTATGCTTGTGGATTTATTTATATACTTTCGTTTTTAAATCTATTTTATTTTTTAATCAATTTTTTTCATATTTTATTCATCATTTTTTATATTATTATTAGATAGTTATTGTCAATATTGTTTTTGTAAACTGGATGTGAGTTGATGATTGGGCCACCTTTATTTAGTAGTCCTTCCTTCAACCAATTTACCCTTTAAATTTTTTTTTTCCATGGGGGTCACCCTAAAAATCCATACCAGACCTAAAACACCTGGTGTAAATTTTGGAGGGAGCTCCTTTTTTATTTTTTTATATTAGCCCTGCTGTTTGTTTACATTACCAGTCAGTTGGGAGCCCCCAGCTGAATGTGCTTGCCAGGGATAAGTGCTTGCCAGGGATAGTTCTTAGGATACCGGTGAATGCAAGCTCCCTAACAACCAGATGGAAACAGTTATATTTAGCAGTGGTAATAATACCACTCATAAATCTTTCACTTCATGCTGCAGCTGGAGGTTCGCTTGGCCGCACACCCATTTGTTCAGCTGTTTGCACAGGAATCTGGTCTCCCTCATATTATTTGCTGTTTGAATGTTCTTAGCCTATAGTGTTAAGCTATTTTCTCTGTTGGTGACTGTTGACTGTCATGCTCAAATCTTCTTAAAGTAAAACTAAATGCAAAACTTTTTTTTTCCATTTTGGATAGACTAATGGAAGTTGTAACCCCTATCTGTTTTTTTGCTATCTGTGGCCCAGTGAGGAGATCTTCCTTCACTTCCTGTCTCATAACCAAAACAGGAAAAGAGAGGAAATTCCTCCAAAGTGAGGGAATCCAAGGATGGCCCCATGGCCCCCCTAGTGTCCTATTGGAAAATTTTCTACATAAAATGGTTCTGGAGACAACCCAAATTTGTTTTTTTGTTTTACTTTCACTTTTGGGGATAATGGTAAACAGGATATACCGAGAGGGTAAATCTCCCTAATGAACAGATGTTCAAATTCGACTTTATTCAAAACAGAAAAAAACGGGTTTGCCTTTAGTTATACTTCACAGCTTTTTTTCTCTTAGGATCTAATATTAGATTTGCCCAACAATAACACTTACACACCTATTGCAAACATTAAGGGTATTATGTGTTATGTTTGTACAAATGTTGGGACATTCACAAAGCCCTTTTTCTATAAACAGACCCCTACATTTATGTAGGACCCAATTTTTGGGCTTCGTGATTTGCAGTATTTAAAGCTGAGGGAACACATGGCAGTTGCCCTTTTCCATTATTTATCTATCTACCTATCTATCTCTTTTCTTGGAAGGAAATACTCAGAACAGTTTAAAAAAATTTGTTTCCAATGATACTCTTTAATATCCTCAGTTATCATTCATCAAGCAAATCACTCTGAAAAAAATGTTTGACAAATTATCCAAGAGACATTGCTAAAACAAAAAATAGTCTTATTCAGTGCTATAAAACCCAAACACTACCTAGAATAAAGACTGATCCAAGTTTCCTGTTATTTTACACTATAAAGAAATAAGTTTATGAATGAGATATATCAGTATTGACTGTAAAACCCAATGTCCACACTGTACAGTGCAAGGTCATATATACCTCCAAGGAGGAAACAGTGCATTAAGTGAAAGTCATTTTGTTTCCAAAGTATTAGTAGCAAAACAGCTTTACTTCCCATTGACTGTACACTTTGGAATGTCAGTGTCTTGAAGCCTTAATAATAATAATTGTGTATATATATATATATATATATATATATATATATATATATATATATATATATATATATATATATATATATATATATATATATATATATATATATATATATATATATATATATATATATATATATATATATATATATATATATATATATATATTTCTGCAGCATACTGTTTTTGATCTTCCAAAGTGCCTTTCAGGATCTTTAAAACAGCATATGATTTTTTTTTAGCTTCTTTGTTTGCTCCGCATATAAAACACATGCAAGTTTTTTTTCCTCCAGATATTTTCACTACATTTCTTTTTCTTCTGTGGCTAATCCCTCTACAAGACAGAAAGAAGGAAGGAATACAAAAAAAGGTTTTCCCTAGAGTTTGCATCATTATACAGGCAAACATTTTCTATTCAGTTATGGACAGGTTCAGAGAGTTGATGTTCCACATCATAACAGTTTTGCAGTGAAAAGCAAAAATACTTTGAAGTTCAGATCCCTGGGAAAATGCGGATATAAAAAAATAGATGACAAAGCCTCTTCAAACTTTTGAATTATTAGTGTGACTAAAACACATGTATTTTATGCAGATAAAAATATTTTTGACATGCAGTTTTTACTGTAAACTAATCATTTGCTATATGAACGCAGTATTGTAGTACATTTATTAGTAACCTAAAATTGCTTTTAAATGTCATTAATTGCACATCTCACAATTATAATATCAGTAGTACACTGGAAAAAAAATTGTGATGGGTTTACTCAAGAAAAAAATGGGGCAACTATTTGCATCAGCTTTTTAAGTACTGTCAACTAAACATATTTTTGTCTGACTCATTAGACTTTTCATGTTTTCAACTTTTTTGTTTTAAATAAAGCCAACTCAATTGTTTTCAGTTTATAGACCATAGTGTTTTAAGTTAGGAATACATACCTTAACTTGTCTGGAATGATAGTTTTAAGTAAAGCCAACTTCGTTTTTCCAGTTTATAGACCATAGGTTTAAATAAAGCCAACTTAGTTTCTAGAAAAGTTCAAGTTAGGAACACATACATTAACTCATTTAGTTATATATAGCACTGTCAATTTGCGGAGCGCTTTACATATACAGGAGCTTTCAATCTAAAGATCCCTAACTCACATTCATACACATACTAGGGCCAATTTACACAGGAGCCAATTACCCTACCAGCATGTCTTTGGAAGTGTGGGAGGAAGCCTACGCAGGCACAGAGTAGAACATGCACACTGAAGGCAGGTAGTGCCGTGGTCTGGATTTGAACCAGTGACCCTTTTTCTGCTAGGTAAAAGTGCTAACCACTACACCACTGTGCTGGCCTATTACTTACGTACTTAGTTTTAAGTGATATTAACTTGTAACTTACTCATTTTTTTTAAGTTGGTAAAATGTATTTTCCAAATGTATTTGATATATATTTGAAGGTTTTTATATAAAAATAATACAATAATATGTTTTTTTTTTTTTAAGAAATAGTCTCATGAAGCAGGCTTTCAAAACAAATTAACATGTTTTATTTATAACGTGTTACAAATGTAATATTATTAAAGCAGCATCAAATGTAAATGTAAACATACAAAAAAAATGCCTCTTTCTCAGTTAACAAATCAAACTGAAACACACACATGTATATACAGTATATCTGTAAAGAACATAGAATACAGAATGTATTAACTTTTTTTTAAGCCTTTTAGCAAAGTAATTTGTACTTTAACCACTTCAGCCCCACAAGGATTTGTCCCCTTATGAAAAAGCAATTTTTTTCCATACTGCACTGCGCCGTTTTAACTGACAATTGCACAGTCCCCAATTGCACACTGTACCCAAAAACAATCAATGTCCTTTTTTCCCATAAATAGAGCTTTCTTTTGGTAGTATTTGATCAACTCTGCAGTTTTTATTTTTTTACGCTATAAACTAAAAAAGAACGACAATTTTGAAAATATATATATATATATATTTTTACTTTTTGCTATAATAAATATCCAAAAAATAAGAAAATCTAAAAACAAAAAACAAATGTATTCATCAGTTTAGGTCGATATATATTCTTCTACATTTTATTGGTTAAAAAAAATCGCAATAGGCGTATATTGATTGTTTTTTGCAAACGTTACCATGACTACAAACTGTGGGATAGATTTAGGGACTTGTATAATTTTTACTGGTAATGATGGCGATCTGCATTTTTTAGCGGGACTGCGACATTGCGGCGGGCACATCTGACCCCACACTTTTTGGAGACCATTAACATTATTACATTGATCAGTGCTATAAAAATGCACTGATCAATGTACAAATAACACTGGAAGGGAAGGGGTTAACAGTAGGGGGCGATCAAGGGGTTAAGTGTGTTCCCTGGATGTGTTCTAACTGTAGGGGGATGGGCTACCAGATCCCTGTTTTGCCTCTGTATACCGCGATCATGAGTCGCAAGTGGACATTGAGTCCTCCCAATCTGCGGGCACGCTCCCGCAGCATGCAGGGGGTGCGCAAGCCCGCTATCTCCTGTGCAAAGACAGATGTAAACCTACGGCGGTTTGCGCAGAAGAACTGACCTGTTGCAGTATAATGATGGTGGCTGGTTGGCAAGCAGTTAAAGTATGAACTTTGAAGATAGATTCCGCACACTTAGCTCGAAAAAGATCTTCTGAAAAATGTCAAAGGTATATTTTAGGTTTTTAGGGTAGCTCAGGCTAAAAGCATAAAGGCGTTCCATAATCATTCATTCTGATACAAAATGAGAGTGATATATGAAAAAATAAACTATACCAATATGCTTGTTTTTCCTACCAATGCAGCATATATATGGTATATTTGCTTTTGAAATCTAATAACAGTGCTAAGTTACATAGGTTACATAGGTTACATAGGTTACATTATGTAACATAGGTTACATAATCTAACGTTGGATGTTCAATATCTCAAAAACCAAACAAAGAAATTTTGTTTTTGTGGTACAAATCAGCACAAACGCAGCACAAACAAATTATAAAATGTTTTCAAAATGTAATAACATGTGGTGCAAAGTGGGAGAGGTTTCATCAACTATAATGCACAATATCTCTGAAACCAAACCAGCACATACATTTGTTTTTACACAACAAATCAGCACAGATGTAGTGCAAACTAATGCAATTTTTGTTCTTAAATTGTAATAACATTGGGCGAAAAGTGGGCGGGGCTTGAAGTTACATAATCTGAATTTGAATTCCAATGTCTCAAAAAACTAACCATCTGAAACATACATTTTTGGAGCACAAAATTGTTTTTAAGCTTACCAGCTGGCGGTCCCTCATCCTGCATCTTCGTTGCGTTCTGTTGCATGCAGTAAGTGCAAACTTTGCGTGCGCAAATATGAGTTGTCTCAATAGGTGCATACAATGGACATATGTCCATTTATTATAAATATATTCATCTGCAAATAAAATAAACATTTTGAATTGTATGTTAAGCAACATTTAAAGCATGTGAATAATAATTTGTTCAATGTTCACTCTTACCTTTTAATGGCATTGCATGGCTTTGTAGTGACTTGGAAAATTCTTGTCACTGGTGGCGCTCTTCCTGATGAGCCTCAAACATATGGGAACTGCCTTGTGCAGGCTTTCAAACTTCCAAAAGACGTCTAAGGCTGCATTCACACCTGAGCGTAGCGTTTTCAAGCATTTTTTACCACGTTTTGCGGCGTTTTTTTTACCGCGATTTGCCGCGAATTTGTGCAGGGCAAAGGGTCACCAATGTTAAAAGAAGAAAAACGCCCAAATCAGCCCGATTCGCGCGACCATTGAGAATAATGGATTTTTTCCCCTCCAGCGTTTTGTAGCTTCAGGCGTCAAGCTACAAAACGCTCAGGTGTGAATGGGGTCTAACTCTTTAAAATATACAGCATCAAAACTTGTGCATTTGCATGTTTGGCAAACATATACTTCCCGCAATTACAGTCAAGTGAAAAGAACATTTTTTCAAGTAAATGTAACTCAGTTAGAATATGGAAATACACATACCTTAAAAGTTTTGTCTAGATTACTCAATATTATACATTATTCCTGTAAATGTAAAAGGTGTGTTTTGAGAACAAATTACATTAAGTAAGGTACTTAAAATATCAAAGTAAATTAATTAAAATGTATTTTTATGTTAAAAAGATACATTTTTTTTACGTTAAAATTACAAGCCAACGGAATAATATTTATCAGTGTAATAGTTCTTGTCATAGCATTCCCAAAATAGCTACAAGTCCATTTAAATACCATGGGCACTGACATAATCACCAACCACCAGCTGCACAATAATGTATGACTGGGAACTTGATTTTTCAAAATCAAAGTAAACCAAGGTACATTAATGGTATATTGGTACATAGGGGAGCTGGATTTTAGAAAAAAAAAAGGGCTTCCTCCTCTTTTTGAGCTGCTAATAATGCTACTATCTATCTGGGATTGCTGATCGTGAGAATTGTCATGTGACGCTGCTACACACGGGGAAAGCCGATCCATGAGCTTTTGGTGTATGGAAAAAGACACAGATGGTTCAATAATAAGGCTCTATTTGTGTTGCTATCTGGTAAGCGCATCCACTTCTCGGTGACGGGCACCTGTTTTCTGTTTTGTGTGGATTCACCGTGGTGTCCTGAAAAGAACCCTTACAGAGGATTTTATTTTATAAGCCCTGTTTACTTCTTCTCGGTTGATGAACTGTGGCCTTGAAGTCTTCTTATTAACTTATGCGGGATTAATGTGATTCATATATCAATTAATTAATTTATTTACATATAAATTATTTATTTATTTATTTATATACATTATACATCTGGTCATCTAATAGGGTCTGTGGCACAGCTCTTGAGCCCCCTTTTCCTATGACTGGGAACTACCACAAACATTTTCAGCATCTCAGATAATACTAGATCATTGGGAAGGATTTAGTACACAGTACAGACCAAATCCAGACAATAACATATGATTGACTGTGGTTGATGTTTGTGTTATTACTTGATTAATATTCCAAGTTATGAAGATAGCGCCCAGTCTAGTTATGAAGATAGCCCCCAGTCTATGTACTCTAAAGTATTTGTATTGTCTGAACTACGATTGATAATTGTGTTTGTTGCAAAAAAAAGTATGGACTGAGTACGGGCCTCAGTTTTTTAAACAGCTACTAAACATTTTATGACCATACCCACATCTGTGAATTTCCTGTTCCCCATTCCATAGCTCTATTCCTTGTCTCCTGGAACAGTAACTGTACTCAACCGTTTTTGTACATATTCTGAATAAGCAGTAAAAGCACTAAAAAAGAAACCCCCATTCCCTTCTCTAGATATAGGCTAGGGATGAACTAAAAAGTCAAAGTTTGATTGGAAGGACATTCAGCAAACCCTGAAAAAGTCTGCTAAACTTACACATAGTGCCAGACTCCATTGGAGTCTATGGGAGCTGATTTTTTTTTTTTTTTAAGTACATTTTAAGATTTTGTTAAAATAAGTGCATGGTGCCATGGGGGACATTTTCAACTCAAAAACATAAAAAAAAAATACTGTTTAGCAGGGAGAAGGTATTTTAATTAGTCTTAAAGGGCAACATTAAAAATACACAAATCCTTAACATAACATAACATATTCTGGCCCACTTTGGGGCTGCCTTACATCTCCATCTGAAGTTGCAGAGCACTACAATATACTTTTTCAAAAGTGACTTTTTATTTTTACAAATAGTGGCTGAGGACTGGTGATTTAATGGTAGAAACACTACAACAGCTGCTAAATGACAGATCCCATCAAGCCTCTGTTTGTATTGTATACAAATAAGCAGAGGATCCTGGGTGAAGTCACTAACCAAATATGGTTATGACTTAATTTAGTTCATGATTTCCTCCAGCAATCTCGACTCCTTTGTCTACACAAGAAAGCCAGCAGAGATCATTGTCATGTTGGCAGGTCATTGTGATTTACATGAATTTTCATTACTGGACAATGTTTCTGACATTGAATTTACATCATTGGACATTATTTATTTATTTTTTATTTTTTAAGAATTTTTGTCATAGTGTGTTTTTTTTTATTTACATTCCATTTTTTGTAAATGCGTAACATGAGTAATATATACCCTGTACTATATATTCATTTGGGGATGCCTTGGGACTCTATTCTAAAGGGGACTTCCAGATCCTGATAAGTTCCCCCAAAGAACTCCCACATGACGTTTAGTGGACATGATGTGGGAATGAGGTCAATGTCCTACTTAAATTTAAGTGTGTTGAGGGCATGTGGCCTCGTATGATTCAGAAATGGAGTCTTGGGTTTGTTTAGTCCCCCTTCCCACCCAGTATAAGGGTCTCTTTGAGTTATTAAGGGGACCCCATGCTTTATAGGGACCCCATGCTATCCCCCCTCCAGCCCAGGTGAATGAATAAGCAATACTACATATATCAAAAAAAGTCCTTCACCTGATAAAAAAAATAAATAAAAAACAGACAATGCCCCATAGCAATCACGATGGACATGTTAACCTGCTGCCACGAGGACCCACTGCACCCACTGATCTTCACACACCACTACTTTTATCATAAATGGCAGAACCCTGGTGACTTCTGTTTGTAAAGATGTTGTCAAGAATCCTTAGTGATGTATTTGACAAAATACAGAAGCATACTTGGTTAAAAGGGTCATCCAGGATCCCATTTAGTCTGTTTACAAAAAGAAACCAGAGGGATCAGTCATATCATTTAGCAGCAGTTGCCCTAAATGTCAGACATCCAGCTGATGTGTATGTTCTAACATCAGCTGGAGGTTCAAGCAGGTGAGGTGACCAACAATGGCCAATATGTTTGCCACCTTTGTCAAGCTTTGAACAAGCTAGGATTGGACTAAACTAAACCCAAGAAACCCACAGTTTATGAGTACCACTGACATTGTGGTAAACTGAAATTAGGGATGAGCCGAACACCCCCCTGTTCGGTTCGCACCAGAACCTGCGAACAGACCTAAACTTCGTGTGAACTTTAGAACCCTATTAAATTCTATGGGACTCGAACGTTCACAATCTAAAGTGCTCATTTTAAAGGGTAATATGCAAGTTACTGTCCTAAAAAGTGTTTGGGGACCCGGGTCCTGCCTCAGGGGACATGGATCAATGCAAAAAGAAGTTTTAAAAACGGCAGTTTTTTCAGGAGCAGTGATTTTAATAATGATTAAAGTGAAACAATAAAAGTGTAATATTCCTTTAAATTTCGTAGCTGGGGGGTATCTATAGTATGCCTGTGAAGGGGCGCATGTTTCTGGGGCTTAGAACTGTCCCTGCACAAAGTGTCATTTGTGCAGGAAAAAAAGTCTTTTAAAATCACTTGCGGCTAAATTTTCGGCTCCCGTAATACAGAGAACACTCAATGAGTGTTCTCTGTATTAGCCGACAATTCATTCATTCATTGATAAAAAAAAAAAAAAAAAAAAGCGTGGGGGTTCCCCTAAATTCAATTACCAGGCCCTTCAGGTCTGACATGGATATTAAGGGGAACCCCGTGTCAAATTAAAAAAAAAATTGACGTGGGGGTCCCCCTAAATATTCATACCAGACCCTTCAGGTCTGATATGGATATTAAGGGGAACCCCACATCAAATTTTTTTTAAAAATTGACGTGGGGGTCCCCCTAAAAATCCATATCAGACCCTTTATCCGAGCACGCAACCTGGCAGGCCGCAGGAAAAGAGGGCGGGACGAGAGAGTGGCCCCCCCTCCCTCCTGAACCGTACCAGGCCACATACCCTCAACATTGGGAGGATGCTTTGGGGGTCTGTGACCCCTCAAAGCACCTTGTCCCCATGTTGATGAGGACAAGGGCCTCATCCTCACAACCCTGGCCGTTGGTTGTGAGGGTCTGCGGGCGGGGGGCTTATCAGAATCTGGAAGCCCCCTTTAACAAGGGGACCCCCAGATCCCGCCCCCCCCCTGTTTGAAATGGTAAGGGGGTACAAAAGTACCCCTACCATTTCACAAAGAAAGTGTCAAAATGGTTAAATAAGACAAACACACTTTTGAAAAATTCCTTTATTAAAAATGAAAAATAAATAAAAAAAAGATTCCAGCGGTGCTAATCCACTCTTGCTATCCAGCGATGGATCTCCGGGGTCCAGCGATGGATGATCATATCCAGCGACGGGGGATCTCTCAGTCGAGCGCTGTCCATACCTCCTTCTTCTGTCTCCACTCCGGAGACACTGCAGAGATCCCAGCGCTGACGTTTCTTATATTAGGAGGGCGGGGCCACCCGTCACCTGACCCCGCCCCTCTGATGCTGGAGAGGGAAGCCAGGGATTCCCCAGTGACGTGTGGGTGACCCCGCCCCCTCTGATGTAACGCAGGTTTCCGTTACATCAGAGGGGGCGGGGTCACCCATACGTCACTGGGGAACCCCTGGCTCCCTTCACCAGCGTCAGAGGGGGCGGGGTCAGGTGACGGGTGGCCCTGCCCTCCTAATATAAGAAACGTCAGCGCTGGGCTCTCTGCAGTGTCTCCGGAGTGGAGACAGAAGAAGGATGTATGGACAGCGCTGGACTGAGAGATCCCCCATCACTGGATATGATCATCCATCGCTGGACCCTGGAGATCCGTCGCTGGATAGCAAGAGTGGATTAGCACCGCTGGAATCTTTTTTTTATTTTTTTCATTTTTAATAAAGGAATTTTTCAAAAGTGTGTTTGTCTTATTTAACCATTTTGACACTTTCTTTGTGAAATGGTAGGGGTACTTTTGTACCCCCTTACCATTTCAAACAGGGGGGGGTGGGATCTGGGGGTCCCCTTGTTAAAGGGGGCTTCCAGATTCTGATAAGCCCCCCGCCCGCAGACCCTCACAACCAACGGCCAGGGTTGTGAGGATGAGGCCCTTGTCCTCATCAACATGGGGACAAGGTGCTTTGAGGGGTCACAGACCCCCAAAGCATCCTCCCAATGTTGAGGGTATGTGGCCTTGTACGGGTCAGGAGAGAGGGGGGCCGCTCTCTCGTCCCCCCTCTTTTCCTGCGGCCTGCCAGGTTGCGTGCTTGGATAAAGGGTCTGATATGGATTTTTAGGGGGAACCCCACGTCAATTTTTTTTAATTTGATGCGGGGTTCCCCTTAATATCCATATCAGACCTGAAGGGTCTGGTATGAATATTTAGGGGGACCCCCACGTCAATTTTTTTTTTTATTTGACACGGGGTTCCCCTTAACCACTTTCAGACCGGACCATTTTGCTGGTAAATGACCAGAGGTCTTTTTACACTTTGGCACTGCGCTGCTTTAACTGGTAATTGCGCGGTCATGCAATGTTGTACCCAAACAAAATTTGCGTCCTTTTCTTCCCACAAATAGAGCTTTCTTTTGATGGTATTTGATTGCCTCTGCGATTTTTATTTTTTGCGATATAAACGTAAAAAGACCGCAAATTTTGAAAAAAAATGATATTTTCTACTTTTTGTTATTAGAAAAATCCAATAAACTCAATTTTAGTCATACATTTAGGCCAAAATGTATTCAGCCACATGTCTTTGGTAAAAAAAAAGTCAATAATTGTATATTTATTGGTTTGCGCAAAAGTTGTCACATCTACAAACTAAGGTACGTTTTCTGGAATTTACGCAGCTTTTAGTTTACGACTGTCTATCTCATTTCTTGAGGTGCTAAAATGACAGGGCAGTACAAAACCCCCCCAAATGACCCCATTTTGGAAAGTAGACCCCCTAAGGAAATTGATAAGAGGCATGTTGAGCCCATTGAATATTTTATTTTTTTGCCTCAAGCGATTGAATAATGACAAAAAAAAAATTTTTTTTTTTTTTTTACACAAAGTTGTCACTAAATGATATATTGCTCACACATGCTATGGGCGTATGTGAAATGACACCCCAAAATAAATTCTGCTGCTTCTCCTGAGTACGGGGATACCACATATGTGGGACTTTTTGGGAGCCTAGCCGCGTACAGGGCCCCGAAAACCAAGCACCGCCTTCAGGCTTTCTAAGGGCGTAAATTTTTGATTTCACGCCTCACTACCTATTACAGTTTTGAAGGCCATAAAATGCCAAGATGGCACAAAACCCCCACAAATGACCCCATTTTAGAAAGTAGACACCCCAAGCTATTTGCTGAGAGGCATGTTGAGTCCATGGAATATTTTATATTTTGCCACAAGTTGCGGGAAAATTACAAACTTTTTTTTTTTTTTTTTTTTTTTCACAAAGTTGTCACTAAATGATATATTGCTCATGCATGCCATGGGCATATGTGAAATGACACCCCAAAATAAATTCTGCTGCTTCTCCTGAGTACGGGGATACCACATATGTGGGACTTTTTGGGAGCCTAGCCGCGTACGGGGCCCCGAAAACCAAGCACCGCCTTCAGGCTTTCTAAGGGCGTAATTTTTTGAGTTCACTTCTCACTACCTATTACAGTTTTGAAGGCCATAAAATGCCAAGATGGCACAAAACCCCCACAAATGACCCCATTTTAGAAAGTAGACACCCCAAGCTATTTGCTGAGAGGCATGTTGAGTCCATGGAATATTTTATATTTTGCCACAAGTTGCGGGAAAATTACAAACTTTTTTTTTTTTTCACAAAGTTGTCACTAAATGATATATTGCTCACGCATGCCATGGGCATATGTGAAATGACACCCCAAAATAAATTCTGCTGCTTCTCCTGAGTACGGGGATACCACATATGTGGGACTTTTTGGGAGCCTAGCCGCGTACGGGGCCCCAAAAACCAAGCACCGCCTTCAGGCTTTCTAAGGGCGTTACAGTTTTGAAGGCCATAAAATGCCAAGATGGCACAAACCCCCCCCCCCAAATGACCCCATTTTAGAAAGTAGACACCCCTAAATTTAGGGGTACACTAGTGAGACTAGGTAATAAATGGCGGGTGCCCTGAAACTATAAAAAAATAACTAACCAACCAGCGTCACCTGTAACAGTTATATGGTGATCACTGGTGAAAGGGTTAACTAGGGGGCAATCAGGGGGCTTTATGCGGTAGTATATGGGGGTCCCTGGCGCTATAAAAAGCTGCGGCGAACCTAAATACCTACCTGCCTAACTAGCGTCACCTGTGACACTAATACAGCGATCAGAAAAACGATCGCTTATTAGGCTGGGTTCACACTGGAGCGATGCGGGAACGCCACGAATGCGCGGCGGGTTCCCGCATCGCATGCCTCCCGGCGGCAGTTCACACTGCCCTATGCGAACTGCTGGGAGTGTCAGTGAAATGTTAATGACACCCCCAGATCAGTTCGCATATCGCAGTGCGATCTGCAAACTTGGATCGCATGGTGTGAACACCCATGCGATCCGATTCTGCTGCGGACCAAAAAAAGGGTCCCGTGCGAGTTTGCGGCGGGTGCGGCGGGTGCGACACGAATTCAGCCATACTATCTGTATAGCTGAACTCGAATCGCACAGAGATCGGATGTGATTTGCACTGCAGTGCGGTGCGAATCACATCCGTTCTCATAAACCGCTGCAATGTGAACCCAGCCTTAGTGACACTGGCGACGGGGGGTGATCACGGGGTTAAACCTTTATTGGGGGGGTTAGGGGGGTACCTTAGAACTAAAGGGGGCTAACCCTAACTGCCCTAACAGTTATTAGTCACAAATGACACCTGCCGGGTGATCAGGGGGTTAAACCTTTATTAGGTAATAAATGGCGGGTGCCCTGAAACTATAAAAAAATAACTAACCAACCAGCGTCACCTGTAACAGTTATATGGTGATCACTGGTGAAAGGGTTAACTAGGGGGCAATCAGGGGGCTTTATGCGGTAGTATATGGGGGTCCCTAGCGCTATAAAAAGCTGCGGCGAACCTAAATACCTACCTGCCTAACTAGCGTCACCTGTGACACTAATACGGCGATCAGAAAAATGATCGCTTATTAGGCTGGGTTCACACTGGAGCGATGCGGAAACGCCGCGAATCCGCGGCGGGTTCCCGCATCGCATGCCTCCCGGCGGCAGTTCACACTGCCCTATGCGAACTGCTGGGAGTGTCAGTGAAATGTTACTGACACCCCCAGATCAGTTCGCATATCGCAGTGCGATCTGCAAACTCGGATCGCATGGTGTGAACACCCATGCGATCCGATTCTGCTGCGGGCCAAAAAAAGGGTCCCGTGCGAATTTGCGGCGGGTGCGGCGGGTGTGGCGGGTGCGGCGGGTGCGGCGAATGGCTGAACTCGAATCGCACAGAGATCGGATGTGATTTGCACTGCAGTGCGGTGCGAATCACATTCGTTCTCATAAACCGCTGCAATGTGAACCCAGCCTTAGTGACACTGGCGACGGGGGGTGATCACGGGGTTAAACCTTTATTGGGGGGGTTAGGGGGGTACATTAGAACTAAAGGGGGCTAACCCTAACTGCCCTAACAGTTATTACAGTCACAAATGACACCAATGCAAAAAAAAAAAAAAAAAAAAAAAAAAATGACATTGGTGTCACTGTGACTGGGGGGCAGGGGTAATTGGGGGGGTGATCGGGGGGTAAAGGGGGGGTGTGAGTGTGCCTGGCATGTTCTACTGTGTGTGGGATGTGTTGGTGCAACTCACTGATCCGCTCTCCTCCGTGTCGGAACGAAAAATACCGACACGGAGGAGAGAATACATCACTTCCTCTCCTGTGTTTACATTACAGGAGAGGAAGTGATGTCACCGGGGATTTCCATTCGTCGGGAGCGATCGCGAGGGGGTGGCCATGAATGAATGGCCGTCCCCTCGTCCGGGATCGCTCCCGAACGAAAACCGACCGCCGCAGGCACCGGGCGGGGGCCCGATCGGGCCCCCGACCCGCGGGAGGCAAAGCACGTACATGTACGTGCTTATGCCTGCCCGTGCCATTCTGATGACGTACATCGGCGTGAGGCGGTCGGCAAGTGGTTAATATCCATGTCAGACCTGAAGGGCCTGGTAATTGAATTTAGTGGAACCCCCACATTTTTTTTTTTTTTTTATCAATAATGAATGAATTGTCGGCTAATACAGAGAACACTCATTGAGTGTTCTCTGTATTACGGAAGCCGACAATTTAGCCGCAAGTGATTTTAAAAGACTTTTTTTCCTGCACAAATGACACTTTGTGCAGTGACAGTTCTAAGCACCAGAAACATGCACCCCTTCACAGGCATACTATAGATACCCCCCAGCTACGAAATTTAAAGGAATATTACACTTTTATTGTTTCACTTTAATCATTATTAAAATCACTGCTCCTGAAAAAACGGCCGTTTTTAAAACTTTTTTTTTACATTGATTCATGTCCCCTGGGGCAGGACCCGGGTCCCCAAACACTTTTTAGGACAGTAACCTGCATATTACCATTTAAAATGAGCACTTTAGATTTCTCCCATAGACTTGTATAGGGTGTTCCGGCTTTTCGAATTTGCTGCGAACAGCCCAAATTGTTCACTGTTCGCTGAACAGGCGAACAGGCAATGTTCGAGTCGAACATGAGTTCGACTCAAACTCGAAGCTCATCCCTAACTGAAATAACATCTTCTTGTATATTGCACTGTATGTACAGCACAATCTTTGCAGACTGCTAGCCTTTAACTGTAAGCACATAGTATAAGCTGTTAGCAACAGATGAAAGCTGGACTTCATAGTGTCTGTTAAGGATTTTGATTTTTAAAAAATAAATTTTTAAGTGAGTATCAGTGATGGCTTGTTTTACTTCCTATGATGTCTATATTGTGAGAACAGGTGCACTTTAGGAAATATATTAATATATATTTTGTTAATATATTAACAATATATACAATCATATAGCGCAATATAATATACAATAAAGATGTAGCGCAATATTCCCAAGATCAAAAAAAGTATAAAAAATATTTAGTCAATGAAAAGTGCCTCAACCAGAATACAAACAATTATCTTCCTGTTTATCACATATCACCCATACTCCACATGCTGCACCTCATGTAAAAAGTGAATGTTCACTTCTAGTATTTGACCTTAATGATTAATCAAGGGCAAATGCACTCCCCCCCCCCCCCCCTCCTGGGCTTTATTTACTCAGATGGGTTCCAGGATCACCTTCATACATCCATCACTTGTACCGCGTATGTGCATTAATACCATGTAAAAATAAAAATAGAAATGGCATCAATAGTGTTCTCTGTTTAAAACATTTAATGAAGCAAATAAAATTACAAAGATAAGATAAGATAAATTTACACTTGTAATAAAGCACACCCAAAATGATATGGGACTCGCATTGCTTTAAAAGTTGCATATGGCAACATCACCTTCTCTTCATAGACTCGCCAGATTCAAAGAGGGCTGCAATGGGACGTCACCGACATAGCTCTGCCACTATATATGTTACCCCTGGAATCAGGCTTCCTCAGTAGAAGTGGAGCAGGCAGGTCACAATATACAGTAATTATTAATATTTTACCACTATTCCTAGTATTAATACTTGTATTAACAGTTATAGTGATAACAGTTGAGGATCTGTAAAGTATAAAATAAAACGGATTAGTAAAAAACAAAAAATGGCGGTATATCTATGTAAATTTTAAATAATTTTCTTTTATGCATGCCTCCTCCTTTTTCTCCTCCTCCTCCTTCTTATTTTTCAGAGTGGTGGTGGAGAGTGAAAAAAGTACATTGGAATTCAAAATGTTTTATGAGGGTAATCTGTGTGTTCAGAGATTTTCAATATTTTTTCCTAATATTAAATAAAGTATTTTCTTATGGATTATATGCATTAGTCACATAATATAATAAGCCTTTTAGTTATTTATTTTTTATTTTTTATATATAATAAATGTGGATAAACAATATCATTACTTTTTCTCTCATTAATTAGAAATGTTCTGTAGGGCTGTAAATAATAAGTCTGTAGTGCAATGTTTAATGAATAGTATCAAAGGTTTACTGGGTGCCCACTGACCTGGGCACACACTTAATTCAGCATTCACTTTATTAGAAAAAGAGCAGCCAAAGCTAGCCAAATCTAGTTAAAATGGGAATAGGGTTCTTATCCTTATTCTTAAACAAAGTTATACCAACAGTATCAACCGGCACTTTACAATATAAAGCAAGACAGTACAGTAACAACACTATTCAATAAAAGAGGGTTCGGAGGGCTCAGCTACTAGCTTAAAACCTAACAGGGACGGTAAGTGGAACAAAAGGTAAACACTGTGAGGGATGATCTTATGGTAGAAATAAAATTATCAGTTGTTAGCTGAAGGCTGGATATCCTTCTCTGAAGATATGAGTTTTCAGGGATTGCCTAAAAGCAGGGCCACCACCTCTGGCTCAGGTCTTCTGCTCCCTGCTCACCACTAGCACTTGTTAACACAGAAGTCCAGCTGCTGCATTTACAAGTGACAGCTTATCTCCTAGTAGCTCCCACAGATCAGGTCTCCTGAGTAGATCCCACTGATTGCAGGACAGGGACAAGCAAGATACAGAATAGGTGCTCAGTGCAGTAGGGTTCAGTGCAGTCATGGGTGGGAGAGGGCGCATTGGAAGGCTGCATCCTCTGTGGTCTCCATTTTTTCCCTGGTGACCAGTTGTTGATGCTCCCACTGCACAATCTCCCTTGTAAGTGACTATAGTATAGTATGCTGGGAGGTACTACAGCCGGATGGGTGCTTCAGCTTAATATTACAACAAAGGTAAGACACATGGAAGATGGTGAGCTTTTAAGAAGGGGGAAGAAGATGAGGGCAGTGGAGGGAGGGGTTGTATGCAGAGGGAAGAGCTACTATTTGATGCCATTTGGCAGGTATGTGTGTGTGGCAGGCATAATTGAGTTCCTGCACCTATTCTCTGTGAAAAAAAAGCCCTGCCTAAAAGTTTACAGAAGAGAAATTGGGACACATTGGGGAAGAGTGTTCCAGAGAGTGGGAGAGGCTCTGGAGAAATCCTGAAGAGGAGTATGGGAGAAGGAGACAAGTGAGTTAGAGAGCAGAAGGTCTTGGAAGAGTTTAGAGGATAGTTTTGGTGATATATTGAGACAGAATTGGTGATGTAGTTTAAGGCTGAGTTGTACATTGCTTTATATGTTGTTGTTAGTATTTTGTATTTATTCACTGGGCAAGCGGAAGCCATTGAAGGGATGGCAGAGAGGGGTGAAGGTCACTGAGCCATTGGTAAGTTTGATGAGTCTGCCAGCAGTGATCATGCTAGACTGAAGGGGGGATAGCCTGTGTAGAGGTAGGCCAGAGAAAGCAAAGATCAGTCCAAACTTATGTTCCGGCCGAGACAAAAGTTCATCCTTAGAGAGGAGTATCGCAAAAGTAAAAATTGATAACATGTTCACTTATTTAAATTATTACTTCTGCTAGTAATTTTTAAAAAATAATTATTTTCTGGCCTGTGCATGTATCATACTTTGTTTATCATTCAATCTATCTGCAAATTAGTAGAGAGAAATAAAACCTTTTATATGTGGACATTATCATGTAGTCTAATGTAAGAAAGAATAGTGAAGGCTTGCAAGCAGCATCTGTGTTTGGAAAGTGTGGTGGCAGTTAGAAATCCTGCAGACTGCTTCAAGAAATGTTCTTACAAAGTAGTAGTAATTAGTGCATTTCAGTTTCAACAACTGTAATTAAATTTGACCTTTTAGTTAATTATGTCTTGACATTTATGATTTTAAACTAACTTTCCCTGTAGTGTCAATGTGTTATATATATGGATGCTAATAAGCAGTTTCTGCATTTCGATACCATAGTTACCCAGTTCAGATGTTTCTACATTGTGATCTGCATCATTTCTGACACATACCCGTGAAAAGAAAAATGGTGTGAAATTTCCATGTACAGCTTTCCTCGCAGATGCCTGTTGTGTCTACACTGCATACCATTTTACCTAGAACAACAATGTAGTTGATCATTTCCTGTAAAAACATGTTTAGTAATGTTCAAAACTGCAAAACAGTAAAAACAGTCTGATCAAAACATTGTTTATGAGCTATATGGTGCCATACTATACATGTAACCAACTTATTAAAAATGTTTTCACAACATTATGAGTTATACATTGAAAAACAATATTTAGACTGTAATCTGACGTTTTAGGATTATAAATAACGAATGACTAGGTAATTGATTAGTATTTAACAATCAATTAACATTATGACCACCCACCATAACAGGCATGGAAGCCACTAGGCTCCACTAGACCTCTGAATATATGCTTTGGTAACCGGCAGCAAGCCTTCACTAGCAGATCTTTTAAGTCCTGTAAGTTGTGACCTCCATGGATCAGACTTGTTTTTCCATTACATCCTACAGATGCTCGATTGGACTAAGATCTGGAGAATTTGTAGGCCAGGTCAACACCTCAAAGTTATTGTTGTGCTCCTGAAGCCATTCTTAAATTCATTGGCCCAGACCACCTTCTTTCATTACTCCGTGGTCTAGTTCTTATGCTCATGTGCCCATTGTAGGCACTTTTGGCAGTAGACATGGGTCAGCATGGGCATCCTTATTGGTCTGCGGCTACACATACACAACAAGCTGCTTTGCACTGCGTGTTCTGACACTTGTCTATCGAAACCAGCATTAACTTTTTCAATAATTTAAGCTACAGTAGTTCTTCTATTGGATCAGATTACTTACATACACTAAAACTCACAATTTCTAAAATAATTAGCTATGCTATCTCAAATACTAACTATTATCTTTCATATTAGTCTTTGTCTGTGACTTTGCACTATTTGCTTCATTATATTCATTGGGTCCCCAGAATAATTTTTGTAAACATTTAAAGGAGCAGCATTGACAAGCTTTTTTTATTTTTTAATAAAGAACTGCTTTGTTGCCAGTTAACTGAATATAAAAGCAGTATAACCAATTGCCAACCTACTCCTGTAGATATATGTTGGCAGAATGGCACGGCTGGGGAAAGTAACGTACCTATTGGTTACTTTGAATTTTCTGCCGTGTTTGAGCATGCATGCCTGCCACGAGCTCTGTGATTGTGCCCGCGGGAATCGATGTCCGCCGGGTGCCCGCGGTCATGTCACGGAGCTGAAGAATGGGGAGATGCCGATATAAACACAGCATCTCCCCGTTCTGTCTAGTGACAGGACACTGATCGTCTGCTCCCTGTTATGGGGAGCAGTGATCAGTGTCATGTCACTGCTATCCCATCCCCCAGTCAGTTAGAATCACTTCCCAGGACACACTTAACCTCTCCCCTGCCCCCTAGTGGTTAACCCCTTCACTGCCAGTGACATTTTTACAGCAATCAATGCAATTTTATAGCAATGATCGCTGTATCAATGCCAATGGTCCCAAAAATGTGTCAAAATTGTCCGATGTGTCCACCATAATGTTGCAGTCACAATAAAAATCACTGATTGCTGCTATTACTAGTAAAAAAAATATTAATAAAAATGGCATAAATCTATTCCCTTATTTTGTAGACGCTTTAACTTTTGCGCAAACCAATAAACGCTTATTGTGATTTTTTTTTTTTTACCAGAAATACATAGAAGAATATGTATTGGCTTAAAATGAGGAAAAAAAAACATTTTTAAATATTTTTGGGGATATTTATTAGAGCAAAAAGTAAAAAATAATGTGTTTTTTCAAAATTGTTGCTTTTTTTTGTTTATAATAAATAAAAGATGCAGAGGTGAGCAAAATACCACCAAAAGAAAGCACTATTTGTGGGGAAGAAAGGACGTCAACTTTGTTTAGGAGCCACAATGTACGATTTAATTGTCAGTTAAAGCGACGCAGTGGCGAATCACAAAAAGCGCTCTGGTCTTTGGTCAGCAAAATGGTCCAGGGCTTAAGGGGTTAAGCAGGCCATATGCAAGTCAACTGTACATGCAATTTTGAATGATCTTAGAAGAATCCTAAAAATGTTGGAAGCGTGCAGCCCACTAAATAAACACAATTTAGGATGAGATTTACTAAAGGAAATAGGCCTTTTACCTAGAAAAGTGGCGTCTCACTTTGCAAGGGAAATGTCCTTAGCGTAGTGAATAAGGCAAAGCTTTGCTTGCTTCCATCACCCAATCTTATGTAAGCCAAAATATTTTTTTTTCAATTTTCCTTGCTTGTGATTCGGTTTTGCAAAGTGAACATGCTCTACTCCTTTAGTCAATCAACCCCTCTGTGTCTCAGTGTCATCAAAGTATATCTACTGTAAGTCCAAAAACAAAAACTTAATATATAACATCTTACAATGTTTTGATGAAGTAGCTGTATTACTTTTTTTGTCAGGCTTCTTTTTCTTTTCTTTTCACTTGGGGATCCTGACACTTCCTGTCATAGGGTATCAATGCTCACATAACAAAATTAGATAGATTTACTAAAACTAGAGAATGCAAAATCTTGTGCAGCTGTGAATGGTAGCAATCAGTTTCTAACTTCAGCTTGTTCAGTTAAGCTTTGACAAAAAAAACTAAAAAAAAACTGGAAGCTGATTTGTTTTTATGCAGAATTGCATAGAAACACCTCTTCAGTTTTTATTTTTTTGTGCTATTAATAAAAAAAGCCATAATAAAAAAAAACAATATTTTTTACTTTCTGCTATAAAAGAGTCCCAATTTAAAAATCTAAAAAATCAAATTTCTTCATCAATTAAGGCCAATATGTATTCTGCTACATATTTTTGGTAAAAAAAAATCACAATAAGCGTATATTGATTGGTTTGTGCAAAAGTTATCGCATCTACAATTTATGGGACATTTTTATGCCATTTTTATTTTTACTAGTAATGGCAGTGATCAGTGTTTTTTAGTGGGACTGTGACATTGCTGCGGAAAAATTGGGTGCTAAGTGACACTTTTTGGTGACCAGTGACACCAATACTGTGAAAAAAAGTCACCAATACAGTGCTAAAAAAAAGCACTCTCACTGTATAAAAGACACTGACAGGGAAGGGGTTAACACCAAGGGCAGCCAACGGGTTAAGAGTGTGCCTGGGTGGTGCTTTCTAACTGTGTGGGGGGGGGGGGGCAGATACACTGGCAGAAAAGAGAGATTGTGTCTCAGTTTATCTGAAACAAAAGATCTATTTTTTTCTCCTTGACACATCAGCGGTTTGCCTTATTTACATAGGCACACCGCTGCTCCGTCTCTCCACAAAACGATCGGCAGGTTGCAGCAGCCATCACGGCCACCAGACCTGATGATTGTCTCCCCCTGTGTCCAAATCACAGCAGGAGTGGCACTCCGGCGGCATGCACACGCCTCCTACACCATATGCACAAAATCACATGCAGGTACGTGATTTTGTGCAGCCGGGTCACCCTGCTGCAGTATATATATGTGAGAATCAGTATGGGTACCCCTCAGGGAGGAGACAGATATCTAGCTGTATGGGAACAACTGTCCCCACTGTCCTGTATTTTAATTGTAATCACCGACAGGCCACTTATGATCTAGTTTACACAAAGCATACTAAAGCATACACCCATGGAGGACACAGCTGCCGCTCTCAGTTTGACATCCTTGTGGGTTCAGGTATGTGCGTATGTCCCATATAGCCAACCTGGCAGCACCCCCCCCCCCCCAAATAAACAAAATTTACTATGCCTCAGTTATGAACAAACACAGTGAGTGATCGGTACCGATCACTCATTGTGTTCATTCAAGAAGGAAAGGAACTGGTAATTGTAACATACTTATTGGATCCTTTCCCTGCTCTTCATCCTGAAGAATCCTATTGTGTCCTTTCGGGTACCTGTGGGAAGGAGAGGAGGGAAGCCAGCAGCATGGTGGAAAGAGGGGCACACAGAGGGGCCTGGTCAGCAGGGGGAAACATATGATGCACAGGGAGGATGGTGATATGATTGATATATGGTGATATGATTGATATGACAGGGGATGTTACTGGAATCGATCCCTTGTATGGCTCTCTCTGCAGCACCTGAATGCCAGCGAGAGGGAGAGGAGAAGAAGCCAGCTTTCTGCTGCAGAGAGAGCCATACAAGGGATTGGTTCCAGTAATTGCCCCCCCCCACTGCGCCGATCACCCTCCCTGCCCACATCCGATTCACCCAGCTGCCTAGGCCTCATACCCCTTTATCAACGGCCCTGTATGGGTGTGTGTCCTCAAGTGCACACTGTGTACAGTAAGTTAATGGACATACACCCGCATACATTCGCACCCACACAGATCAAATGTCAAATTGGGAGCAACAGCTGTGTTCATGCATCCGCTGCAACCCAATTGATATGAATGGGAATGCACAAAACATCAGCACACCCTCATGTGGGTAAATACAGCCCTCCAGGGTACATCCTGTATGAACTTGGCCTAGCACCCTGAAGTGGATACTTTATGAATATTATGCATTAAAGTGGTTGTTAAGCCACTATAATCTATTCATGCCACACGCTCTGTTATAGAACAATATGTGTACCAGTATCTGATCTATATAAAAAGAAAAAGCTGATTTTAGCTTATATCAGAGCATTCCCCGGCACTCATGTGACTCCTGGGTTCTCGCCTCTCCTCAGCTGACAGCTATAGCTGGTGGGGCAGTTGGGGAGGAGAGAGAGCCGAGGAGTCATGTGAATGGCAGTAGAAGCTCTGATATAAGGTATAATCTGCATATTTTTTATATAACACAAACACTAACATATTGTTATATAACAGAGGGGATGGCATGAATAGATTATAGTTTTGAAAAAGCAGCAGGATGGGCAGGCAGTGTCTCGAGCTGACAGGCAGGGAGGAAGGGGGGATTAGAGGACAGAGAGGGACAGAGCAGCTCTGCGGATGACGGAGGCACGTTAATTGACCACGGTATCAGGGCTCAGCAGCCATGATAAACCGTGGTCAGTTTACAGGGGGGGGGGGGGCAGAACCAGGCAGTATCAGCCAGGTTATTTAGGTTCTACAGGGGACAAAATTACACAGAACAAGCACTGTGCTGTGTAACATGCTTTAAGGGAACAGGATCTATTTTTTTTTAGGTTAACAAACACTTTAATATGCATTACAATACAATGTTTTGTATTGCTGCATAGAAAAAAGTAAGACCATCACATGACCCAGGCTTCACCTTTTGGTAGTTCACATTTCTCCTTTTTCCTGCAGTAAAACACATTCATATTGCTGCACAAAAATGAATGCAAGTAAAAAGTATTTTAAAAGTGGGGCATTTTGTGTTTCTAATACATGTTGTGCTTTAATTGGGCCTGTGTATTATAGAATTTTGTGCATGCTTGATGCATCTGAACATAATTCATTCAGTGTATCACAAAATGTGTAGCTACATAAGTGTGTACAAAAGTAAAAAATGTAGGCATACTTATGAAAGGGCCTTCACGTTCATTATCAAAAAAAATATATAAAAAATATATAAAAAACAAGAGCATTGTCAAACACCTTTAATGGTGCTCATATATCTCTATTTTTGATAGATATATTTTATCTACAATATATATTTTGCTATATGTTCTTATACTATTAATATATATATATATATATATATATATATATATATATATATATATATATATATATATATATATATATATATATATATAGACAATATGGTACAGGATGACTGAAAACAAATTCTAATTGCAATGTAAGACTAGATGAAGAAAAACACACACATACTGCATATTTAATGCAGCCAATTATTAAGAACAGTTTACCTAAAAAAGAAACACAAGAGAGATCACTGAAGAGTTCAACCACTTACTGGAGTAAACATGCCGCAATGTATTGACATGGAGTTCACACCATGCACAGAACACGCTATCCTATTTCATTATTGATCTCATATTTTACCAACGTTAAATCTCATTTTTAATGACCTGTGTCTCCGAGTGTTCTTTTTTTTGCTCTCCTTTAGGCAGTATGACAAGATTTAGATGAATACTGATTTATTTACTTGTCTGGTACACCGTAAAGAGATTTCCACTGATGAAAAGGAGTGTCAAGAGAATAAGCTAAACAATCCTGCAGGCTCAACCTAACACCGTGTCCCTGGACTTTAAACAGCTTGACCTATTCATTGACTGTGTTTACTAATTGGGTAGTCATTGCTGTTACCGTTAGCACTATATTGGGATGATGCTTGGTTGTTTAGCTGGAACACGGAAATCAATCTGACAATAAGTGGCCAAGAGGGCATAGCAAATCCTACAGAGGAAGCGGAGTGACCCTTTTGCCTTGACACATATACTGTAGCTATAGCGTATCACTGTGAAAGATTTATATGTATTTCAGATAATTAATAGTACGTGTTGTGTTGGGAAAAGAAACGTTTCACAGAAAATACATTTAAAAGGTATAATGCTAGTACATGCTTAAGGCTACCTTTAAACGATGGCTTAAAGCATTATTCGTAGATGTATCCTCTCTATTGTTTTCAGGGTGAAAAAAAAAAGTATTTGCAAGAAAGTGAGACTATAATACTCAAAATCACTGAGTATAAAGGAAAGAAGAAGTGCCCCATGTTTGTTTGGGGATTATAAAACTTACAGCGTAAAGTAGAAGTGTTCTTTAGTTTTATATAGGTGAAGATTAAAACCTTTTGTTGTTGCTTTCTGGGTCTCCTGTGGGGATTTATCTCCTTATTTCCTTTCCTGGTGATACTCAAGGCATTGCTATGAGCAGAACTTTTTGTTTCCCCTTTCTGATGTGAATTCTCTATATACTGTAGTCCTACTCAGAATTCTTTAGGGGCTGGTGACAGTGTCACTGGTTCCCTAATACGTTCTTTATGGAAATAGTTGGAGAACACGTTGCAGTGAAGGCAAATAGGATATGAACCATTTCAACTGTAAAAGGTTTATCCCCCTTCATGATCAGGCCATTTTTTGCAATACGGCACTGCGTTACTTTAACCACTTCAGCCCCAGAAGGATTTACATCTTTCCTGACCATAGCACATTTTGCGACTCGGCGTTGCATCGCTTTAACCCCCCCCCCCCCCCCGGCGGTATTCCCGAGTCTGGCTCGGGGTGGAAGTTTTATACCAAAAGCGGTAACCCCGAGCCAGACTCGGGACCGCATTGCTGAATCCAGGAGGAGGTTTACTTACCTTCTCCCTTGGATCCAGCAATGTCCCACCGCTGTACGAGCGGCTCGTCCTCCGCTCGATTCATCACTGAGCCGATCTCCGTTCCCTGCGAGCGTTGCAACGCACGGGGACGGAGATCGGCGCCAAATTCAAAAAGTAAAACACACACATTACACACAGTATAATGTAATCTTACAGATTACATTGCTGTATGTAATAATTTCACATCCCCTTTGTCCCTAGTGGTCTGCCCAGTGCCCTGCATGCAGTTTTATAATATAAAAACTCTTCTTTATGCCTGGAAACTGGAGATTGTCCATAGCAACCAAAACTGTCCCTTTACATCAAAAATGATTTTAGAACAGCTAGAAAACAGCAATAATAAATTAGAATCACTCGCAGGATTGAGCGATAGCGATTTGTGGGGAGATCCATCATCAAATATTGAAAAGTAATGACAGTGACAATTCTGCAACTGAGCAAATTTCAGTGTTTTTGATTTGATTACATTATTGAATATTTTTTATTATTGTTATATTATTATTTGGTATAATTATTTATAGTTATTTATTATATTATAATTTATGATTTCATTTTTCAAAACGTTATCATACCCGGGATGTCTGCTAGACTCTGGTTTGGACAAATTTAAGAGAGTTATTCCTAAGAATTACAGGACTACAATATAAAATGCCAAATTTTCATGCAAAATAATTGTACCCTTTTAGCACCTAAAATCCGAAATAATCGTACCGCCAGGGAGGTTAATGGGTACGTTACTTTGCCCAGCTATGCCATTCTGCCGATGTATATCTACAGGCAGCGGTCGGCAAGCGGTTAACTGACTATTGAGCAGTCCATGCGATACTGTACTCAAATAAAATGTATGTCCTTTTCTCCCCCAAAAATAGAACTTTTTTTGGCAGTATTTGATCACCTCTGCGTTTTTTTATTTGAAAAGCAACAATTTTGACTCAAATAAAATATATGTCCTTTTCTCCCCCAAAAATAAAACTTTTTTGGTGGTATTTGATCACCTCTGCATTTTTTTATTTGAAAAGCGACAATTTAAAAAAAAAAAAAAAAAAAAAAAATATATATATATATATATATATATATATATATATATATATATATATATATATATATATATATATATATATATATATATATATATATATATATATATATATATATATATATATATATATATATATATATAGATTTTTTTTTTTACTTTCTGCTTAAAACACATTCAGTTAAATAATGTAAAAAATCGAATTTCTTCATAAATTTAGGCCAATATGTATTCTGCTACATATTTTTGGTAAAAAAAAAATTCCACTAAGTCTATATTGATCGGTTCGCACAAAAGGTATAGCGTCTACAAACTATGGGATATATTTATAGGATTTTTATTTAGTTTATTTTATTTTTTTACTAGTAATGGTGGTGATAAGTGACTTATAGTCGGACTGTGATATTGCAACAGATAATTCGGATACCTAACTGACACTTTTGACACTTTTTTGAGGACCAGTGACATTATTACAGTGATCAGTGTTTTTACTAGTGGAAGTCATGGATTGGTGTTCCTTTACATAGGCAGACTGCCGTTCTGCTTGTGTACACAATGATTAGTGGGTGCTGGCTGACATTGGGTCCATGGGTAAAATCACAGCGGGAGTAAGCCGTGGCCGCCGCCGGTGCGCACTGGCGTCGATTCCTGGAAGTGCAGAACCACATATGTATATATATATATATATATATATATATATATATATATATATATACATGATCCTGCACAGCACAGTGCAGCTGCCCTGTAGCAGTAAATGTGTTATAGGGCAGTCAGCAAGTGTTCTTCTATCGCTAGGATAAAAACATGTTTTTTTGGTGTAGACCTTTCCTGCAATACAACCCAGCTATTAGGATTTTTAAATTTGTGCATGCAATCTAAAATAAAATAAAAAAAATACTCTGGATATAATTTCACTTTTGAATTGATAAAAGTAAATATTCCAAATTAACTTATCAACAAAAAAGTGACATAATTCATCTGTATAGTTTACAAAGCAAAATTGCACTACTGCATTCTCGCACAATATACTGTGAATTACAGGGATATAAGGAAGTGGAACCCCCAGCCATTAATACATCTAAAAAGACGTGGAACTTTGAGAAGTTTAATTGCAATATTTTTGACTCAGGCACAGGGACGGCCCCATCCATTAAGAGTGCACTGGCGCCGCTCCTCCTGTGCATCACCACCTCCCTATCCATGTGTCCGGCCCCTTTCAGGACATCGGCACATGGATTCCAATGCGGAGGGGCTGTTTTTTTTTGAAGCACCGATTAGAGCCAGAGCCTGCCACCCAGCCACTGCCCACCACCCATAAGAGCCCACCACCTGCAACCAATGGGGTAAGTGCCGGGGTAGGCGGGGTGCTGCTGACCTACCAACCAACCAACCGGGGGGGGGGTGGTGGGATGGTTGTTTGCTAGGGCAGAAAAAGTTTGAAGTGTTTCAGAATATTTACCTGAAGAATACATAAGTAGGTTTCCTCTTCTTTATCCTGAAGTATGAGAAGTAGGACATTGTATCTTTGGTTTTCCTCTGGTCCTAATAACATTCCCTTACTGTCCACTTCAGCATTGGTCCGGCTGATAAAAGTTCTAGAAGTTACAAAGCATCGTTGTGCCACCACTGGCAAGAGTGAGTAACTGGGGAGACATTTAAGGAATGTCTGGTCTTCATCAGAGTTAAGGATTTTAGCTGATCCTTATACATATGTCATAGTCCTTAGATATGCCCTGTGGGTGATACCTGGGTTCATGCCTCCAACTGACCATGTGCCGGTTGCTGTTTGTTGCACTCGCTGCCAGGGTTGGTAAGTGTGCTTTGCTAATTCTCTTAAGTATATATTCTTTTTTATTCTCCTCTATATAGAGTTGTGGTTTACCATATCTGTAAATTTGCATGAATCTGTTGCATCTGCTCCTGATGAGTGATTAATGCTACAGTGATATCTTACAACCTGATGATGTCATAAATATCAATTCAGTACATTATGCTTATACCATGCGATTACAGACATAGGTATTGGGTATGTCACTCTTGGCACTTGCAGGCCATATTACTGCTCGACATACCATAGATTAGGGATGAGCTTCGTGTTCGAGTCGAACATACGTTCGACCCGAACATCGACTGTTCGCCCGTTTGGCGAATTCCGAACGTTATGGGCCGTTTGCGCCAAATTCTTGTGGCGCTCACGGCCCACAATCGGCTCATGATTGGCCAAGCATGCACTGTGACCCCGCATGCTTGGCCAATCACAGCGCCGGCAGCGAGGAGAGCCATGATTGGCCACAGGCGTCTGTAGGAGTTAGTGGGTGTTCTGTGTACCTTCAATACAGTATACACCGATCGTTATCGGCCGATTTTTCGTTCTTGCTCTTCTGTAGTGGTTGTTGTCTGCCTGCCCTGACCGCAGTATACACCGCTATATTCATCTATATAGCTAGCTATATTTCTCTTTTTTAATAGAGCTTGCAGTCAGTGGTAAGAGATTGTGCGTGCTGTCTGCGTGCCCTGACAGCAGTATACACCGCTATATTCACCTAAGTAGCTAGCTATATTTCTCTTTTTTAATAGAGCTTGCAGTCAGTGGTAGGAGATTGTGCGTTCTGTCTGCATGCTCTGAACCCAGTATACACCGCTATATCCACCTATATAGCTAACTATCTTGCTCATTTTAAATAGAGCTTGCAGTCAGTGGTAGGAGATTGTGCGTGCTGTCTGCGTGCTCTGAACCCAGTATACACCGCTATATCCACCTATATAGCTAACTATCTTGCTCGTTTTAAATAGAGCTTGCAGTCAGTGGTAGGAGATTGTGCGTGCTGTCTGCGTGCTCTGAACCCAGTATACACCTCTATATCCACCTATATAGCTAACTATCTTGCTCGTTTTAAATAGAGCTTGCAGTCAGTGGTAGGAGATTGTGCGTGCTGTCTGCGTGCTCTGAACCCAGTATACACCGCTATATCCACCTATATAGCTAACTATCTTGCTCGTTTTAAATAGAGCTTGCAGTCAGTGGTAGGAGATTGTGCGTGCTGTCTGCATGCTCTGAACCCAGTATACACTGCTATATCCACCTATATAGCTAACTATCTTGCTCGTTTTAAATAGAGCTTGCAGTCAGTGGTAGGAGATTGTGCGTGCTGTCTGTGTGCTCTGAACCCAGTATACACCGCTATATCCACCTATATAGCTAACTATCTTGCTCATTTTAAATAGAGCTTGCAGTCAGTTGTAGGAGATTGTGCGGGCTGGCTGCGTGCTCTGACCTGTCCTGTGACTGTGAGAGCTTCCAGAGAGGTACAGGAGGAGAGGGAGCTGATGGCGTCTGCCAGCCCAGGTTCGGGGCCCTCTTCCCGGCCTGGGCACACGGTTCATCCCCCTGGAGTGAAAGACCTCTCCAGGGAGGAGAGGTTGTTCCTGCAAACACAGTTTGAGCTGCTGGATTGGACCCAGGCCCAGCCGGGAAAGGACCCTGGAAGGATGCAGAAGCGTCGGTCAAGGATCAAAGCCCTTGTGCAGAAGGCCACGTTGGCCTATGTGCTAAAGTCTGAGAGACTAGCGGACCTGCGGAATTGCAGAGACCGCTCAGCCAGTAGCAGAAGGGGGGAGTACCGGGAGGCCATTGAGGGCCTGAAACATGAATGCAGAGACCTATGGCGGCTGCTGGGCGGTCTCTGCGAACGCGGTGTTGGTGAGAGGGGCTTCCTCTCTGAAATAAAAAAAAAACTCCTGAGGGCGAGCCAGGAAGGATCCCAGGCAGCCAGGAGGAGAGGCTCTTACCAGAGAGTGTTGCTGGACACCAGGGAGGGTGGGGGCGGGGAGGTGGATGTGTCACTTCCTGTTTCCGGAGGTGTGGCCAGAAGTGACCTCCGTGAACCGGAAGTGCCACTTGCAGTGACCCCGGAGGTTGTGAAAGAATGTACTGAGGAGGTGGGGACACCCCGGGCCTCGGTGACCAAGTCTCCTGCTCCTCTGGGTCAGGTAGGGGCTTTGGGGGTCTCGGGGGCTCCTCTGGTGGCTACTGCCTTGGGTACCCCAGAATCCTCCAGTGGAGCTTTACCGGGTGGACAGACAAGTTGGGGGGAGTCCCCTATGGGGGAACTAAGGGGAGAATGCCCGGCCTTGGACTTCATCAGGGAACTGGAGGGGTCCCAGCGGCAGGAGCAGGATATGGCATGGGGAATGGAAGTGGCTTCCTCTCAGGCCCCCGCCACTGTGGGGGGTGTGGCTATGTCTCCATCTGCGGAGGTGGTTGGGAGCAAGGCACCTGTTGGGGGAGGGATAGAGGGTGGGAGTGGGGGGATGTGTGCTGCTCCGTCAGAGCCCATGGGCTCATCTCAGCGGGGGTCTGACCCTTCCCCCACAGTCCCCAATCCCATCTTGGGCACGCGGGAAGAGGCAAACCTCTTAGGTGCCCTGAAAGCTGGGCGCTCATTTGCCCAGGTGGCAGGTTCCTCTGTTCCTCTGGGCCCCCTGTATGGCCAGTTTGGTGCCCAGAACTTCAGGGCCCCCCCTGAGGAACAGCTCCAGGGGGCACAGGCTTGGTCAAGGGGTACGGGGGGTCCGGAGAGGCGCAGGCGGAATGTGGTGCAGCTCAGGTGGGAGGGGACGGCCGCGTGTCCCAGTAGGGGTCAAGTAATTGACTACCTGCTGGGATTACGCTTCAAGGTTTCTCACTTGTTCGCGGTCATACATCCTGCGAACAGCAAGGAGTTCCATGTGAGCTTCGTCTCCGTGGTCTCTATGGAACTTTTCCTGACCCTGTACGAGATCGTCAGGAAGTCAGATCCGTGGAAAAGTTTCTGTGTAGTACCTCTTTCAAGGCAGGAGGAGATAAAGAACGTGACCGTCTTGGTTAGAAACGAGTCCCTTCCTCCTGAGGACATCGCAACCTGGCTGGCGCGGTATGGGCAGCTCCAGACAGGGTTGAGGAAGAATTTGGACGATCGTGGGGTCTGGACAGGTGCTTGGTTGGTCAGGATCTGGCTCAAGCGCCACAACAACACCGTGGCGCATGTACCCGGGATTGCGTTTATAGGGAGAGACCGGATCCTGGTCTTGTACCCTGGCCAGCCCCGTCGCTGTTTCAAATGTGGCAGTCCCACGCACCTTAGCGCGGACTGCACTATGCCTCGCTGGGTGAGGTGTAATGGTTTCGGCCATTCACCTGAGGGTTGCAGACTCATAGTCTGCAACCTCTCTGGGGAAATGGGGCACCCCTTCAGCCGCTGCCCCAAAGCTTTTAGGGGGTGCCAGGCTGAGGAGAGTGCTCCAGGCCCGGAGGGTGGGCGGGTCCCTAGACAAAGTGGGGGCCCCAATCCTTCTGGGTCACAGAATGAGGGTGCCCCCCTCCCTCAAAGGGTCAGACCCCCCAGGCGTGAGCAGGGGGCGGGTACTGCAGGGGTGGGTATGTCAGCAGGTTCCCCGGCCCCGTCCGGTTCTGTGCCCGATGGGGCGACGGTAGGAAATCCAGCAGAGGTTCAGGCTAAACCAAAAAATCCCTCTGTTAAGAAGCATCCTCCCCCCCTCCCCCAGTTCCTGCCCCTTCCCCCCCCCTTGTTTCCCCTCTCCCTGCCTCCCCTCCCTGTCCCCCGCCACCTTCCCTTTCCCCCCCTTCTTCTCCTTCCCCGTCCGCCTCTCCCCCCCCAGATGTACCATGTCCGCCTCCGGATCCGGCAGCCCTTCTCATGCCTCCTCCCGCCTCCACGGAGGTGGTGGGTGGTCGGCGGGTTGACTTGGAGGGTGGTATCCCAATGGACACCTCTGAGGTGGGTAAGGGGGTGAATAAGCGCCCCAAGGAGGTGTCTAGTGGGAGGTTGGACGGCGAGAGTGGGAGAGAGCCCCCCAAGTCGGGCTGGGTTAAGAAAAAAAGAAAAAAACGGAAGAGGAGGGGCCTGGGGAAGGAGGGTGGCGAGGACCCTCAGCCCAGCACCAGTCTGGGGGTGGGTGGGGGACCCTCGCTCGCCCTCTAGAACTGTTTTGGGGTCCTATCCTCTGATTCCGAGGAGGATTAACTTAGGTTTGTAATATAGAGAGGAACGCAAACTTTAATCACTAAGGATGACGGTACCCGCTCCAATACGCCTTGCGACGATTAATGTTGCAAGTGTGCGTTCTGTGGCGGCTAGGTTTTCAGCCTTTGATTTTCTCGGCCGCGTTGAAGCCTGGCTTCACCTGGCTGGCATCTGGCTGGCATCTGTGGCAGAGATGCACCTAGCAAAGAGGGAGTGGAGACATGGGCCCTCCCTCTGGTCTCTTGCGGCCGAGCCCTGCAGTGGTGTTGCGGTCCTTTTTAAGACCGGTTCGGTGGCTTGTCGACGAGTGATTGAATTAGAAATCGGTAGGTGTTTGATTGTGGATGCAGTCGTGAGAGGGGAATTTCTCCGCCTCATAAATTTCTATGGTCCCCAGTCAAGGAGAGGGAGGAAGGACCTTCTTGCGCTGCTGAAACCATACCTGTTTACATCCCAGCAGGTGGTCTTTGGTGATGACTTTAACTTAGTCACCAGGTCAAAGGACCGGGCAGGCACCTCAGGCCCTCTGGGATATGATAGTATATTTTTGAATCGCATAGTGAGGGAGGCCGGGTTGGTGGATGTGCACGTTCACCACTTCCCCAACCTCACTGGTTTCACATACTCCAGAGGTAGTAGTAAGAGTAGACTAGATAGTTTTTTTTTTGAAGGGGCAAAGGGGCACTCGTCCTTTGCGGCTCCTGTGCTGCATGCGGTCGAGTTTTCCGATCACTGTATGGTGTCGGTCACTCTGAATGTGGCAGACACCCCTCAGAAGGGTAGGGGCCTGTGGCGACCAAATGGGTCGCTACTTGAGGACCCTGAAGTCAGGTCGGCCTATGAAGACTTCTTTATGGAACAAGCTTCGCTCCTTGAGAGCGGCTGCTCTCGCCAGGAATGGTGGGAAGTAGTGAAGAAGAGGTCGGAAGGCTTCTTCCGTGAAGTCTCTGGTCGTCGGGCAGCTTCCCGGTACCAGGCCTACCAGAAGTTGCGCAGGCGGCTTGACCGCTTGGTTTCTGATGGTGGCCCTCAGGACCAGATTTCAGGTCTGAAGCTTCAGATGAAGGAGTGTCAGTATGACCGTCTCGCCTCCCTGGTTCTTGAGAGGGATTACGGCAAGTTCACCAACCCGGACCCCTACAAGAGCTGTGGTGACGCGGTGAGTGGGAAGGTCATACACGGACTGAGGGATCCCTTGGGTTCTTTGGCGAGGTCCAGGCTGGGAATCCTGGGGATCGTCAGAGCCCATTTTTCGGACCTCCTGAAGAAGAAGCCTTTGGACCTGGGAAAAGCCAAGAAATTTCTTGATGAGACTCCACTTGAGGTGGGGTCTGACCCCCTTGACTCTTTGACAGAGGAGATCTCTGTGGCCGAAGTTGAACAGGCCATAGACTCTTTGTCTCTAAAGAAGTCGCCGGGACCCGATGGGTTCACGGCAGAGTTCTACAGGACCTTTAAGGGCCTCTTGGCTCCTTGTCTGAGGGAGGTGTTCAGTGAGTGTTTGGCGTCTGGCCTGCTTCCTCTCTCGATGAGAAGGTCGGCCTTGATCCTTCTGTCAAAGGGGAAAGATCCGTCCCTGGTGGAGAATTGGCACCCTATCGCCCTTCTCTCCACAGATAGAAAGATCCTGGCGAAGATACTGTTTGTGCGTATGTCTGCAGTCGCGGGCAAGCTACTGTCTGTTTCCCAGCACTGCACGGTTCCTGGCCGCAGCACCTTTAGTGCTGTCCTCAACGTCCGGGAGGCTGTGGAAAGGTGCAGGGCAACGGATGATGGGCGGTATCTGTTGGCATTAGACCAGGCGAAAGCTTTTGACCGGGTGAACCATGAGTATCTCTGGCTTCTCTTGGGGAGATACGGTCTGCCTGATCAATTCATCGATTGGCTCAGAGTTTTGTACAGGGGGGCTGAAAGCGTCCCTCTTGTCAATGGTTGGGTGGGTCCTACCTTTCCGGTGGACTCTGGTGTTAGGCAGGGCTGCCCGCTGAGTCCCCTGCTCTACGTCTTTGCGGTTGACCCCTTCGTAAGGAGGCTAGACTGCGGACGCCTGAGGGGGGTCCAGGCGGAGCCCTGCAGTGGCACGGATAAGGCGGTAAGGGTGATGGCCAATGCGGACGACGTCTCGGTAGCAGTGGCTAGCCGAAAGGAGGCCCAGTTTGTGGAAACACAGATTGGAGATTATTCCGAGGCATCCGGTTCGTTGGTCAACTGGACTAAGAGTGAAGTTCTCTGGTTGGGGAGGGAGGGAGAGCAGTTTGCCCTCCCGGACGTGTTCCCCACGCCCCGGCCAGAAATTAGAATTCTGGGCATCCTTTTTGGCCAGGGTGACTATCCCAAACTAAATTGGGAGCGCAGGCTGGTGAGTGCCACCCAAAAGGTTAATGCCTGGAAAGGCTGGAAGGTGTCACTAAGGGAAAGGGTGAGTCTGGTTAAAACCTAATTGCTTCCGGAATTCCTCTTTGTCAGCTACGTTTGTCTTCTGCCAAGATCGCTCTATGCGAGGATCTGCGGTCTGTTCTTTCTGCTTTTGTGGGGAAACAGGCTGAATGTGATAAAGAGGGAGGTCACGTACCGACAGAGGAGGCAGGGTGGGTTGGACATGATTAATCCCACGGTTTTCTTTACCGTGGTGTTTTTTAAGTTCAACCTACAATCCTACAATACAATTTTTCAGGACGAACCCTCCCTGTGGGAACGCTCATGTAAGAACTGGTTTCTGGTTTTCCTGAGTGGGTGGGAGGGGGGCGGTCGCCCCGGTGATCTACGGAGATCCCATGGGTACCTCCCCACCTATGTTCCAACTGCCCTAAGGGTACTGAGGTGGTGGAGGATAACAGCCCTGGAGGTGGGCTCGTTGGGTCGGCGCGAGCTGTACCAGCGGGTCATGACCTCAGACTTTTTGAGACCACTAACCTTAAGGGATTGTCCGGACAGGGTTCTCAGGGAGGGATTAGCCCTTCTGAATTCTAAGAGAATTCCGGCCAAGTTCTGGGATCTTGCATGGAGGGCGTTCCATGGACGGCTCTATGTGAGGTCGAACTTAAAGTACCGGAGTCTTGAGGACAGGGGCTGTCCTCGTCCCGAGTGTGGAGGGGCACTGGAGACCATGGACCACTTTTTGGTTGAGTGCCCTTTCAACTTTGAGGTTCTGGGGGAGGTTGGGGATGCCATTGGCTATCCCCGTCTCCGGGCCCTTACCTATTCTGAGAGGGTGTAAGGCGACTTCAGGGTCCGGAGGGGTCATGAGTTATCGTCACTGTTTTTAGTTAGTACAGTTTGCCTTTATTACACCTGGCACGTGCGGTGCTTAGTGTCCACTAGGGGCAAGTTCCTGCCCGTGCATGAGGTGGCGGGTGATATCTTTCGGGAATTGGTGAAGGTGAGGTATCTTGAGGGAGAAAGAACGGGCAGGGAAAGGTGTGCCAGAGTGTAGAGAGGCTTTTCTTTCCGGCCACCTTGATGATCCTCCCCCTTTTTCCCTAGGTGGTGGGTCTGTCTGTCCTGTCCTTCACGTTTCGTTTTTTGGGCAATCTAATTTTAAAAGCATGGTAAGTACTGATGGTTTCGTTACGTTCCTGTCTATAAAGGGTGTGTAGTGTATATAGATAGGTTGTTATTGTAGATAAACTGTTTTAATCTGAGTGACTTTTCTTTTAAGCTGGTGAAGAAAGCATGTTTTCTTTTCTATTTTATAAAGTCTGTTTAAGTTGGTTTTCCTTTCTTCTTTTCAAGAATGAGTATTTATGTCTTTGTTTTGTAAATACAACTGGCAGCAGTTTTTTTTAAATAAAAACCTCCACCTATATAGCTAACTATCTTGCTCGTTTTAAATAGAGCTTGCAGTCAGTGGTAGGAGATTGTGCATGCTGTCTGCGTGCTCTGAACCCAGTATACACCGCTATATCCACCTATATAGCTAACTATCTTGCTCATTTTAAATAGAGCTTGCAGTCAGTGGTAGGAGATTGTGCGTGCTGTCTGCGTGCTCTGAACCCAGTATACACCGCTATATCCACCTATATAGCTAACTATCTTGCTCATTTTAAATAGAGCTTGCAGTCAGTGGTAGGAGATTGTGCGTGCTGTCTGCGTGCTCTGAACCCAGTATACACCGCTATATCCATCTATATGAATGAATGAATGAAATACTTGTATAGCGCACAATGCGAACTGAATCGCCTCTAGGCGCTGTGGCGAGCTTTGATTATCTGCTAAAAGAGGAAGGTCTTGAGTTTTTTCCTAAAAGCCAGGTGATTTTCTTCCAGGCGGATGTTGATTGGTAGAGCATTCCATAGCCGAGGCCCTTGGACAGCGAATCTCCGATCACCCTTGGATTTATACCGGGCTTTGGGCACGAGGAGGAGGTTTTTGTTGGCTGATCGAAGACTGCGGTTTGGTGTGTAATGATTTATTTTCTCCATTAGGTATTGCGGAGCTTCTCTATGCACGCATTTGTGGGTGAGGCAAAGGGTCTTGAACGTGATCCGATTTTTTACAGTTAGCCAATGTAAGCTCCTCAGCGAAGGAGAGATGGATTCCCAGGGTTTTTTCCTGTTATCAGCCTTGCCGCCGTGTTTTGGATCAGTTGTAATCGCACAAGTTGATATTGTGGTAATCCTATGTAAAGCGAATTTGCGTAGTCCAGACGTGAATTAATGATTGTTCCAACTACCACTGCTTTGTCATTCTTTGGGATAAAAGGGATGAGTCTGCGAAGCATGCGCAGCAGATGGTGAAATCCACTGACTACAGATCCTATTTGCGCATCCATTGACATTTGTGCATCTAAAATAACCTTCACTTTGGTCTTTGGGGAGATAGTCTGCCCAAAGACGGTTGGTGGAGACCAGGCTTATGATTTGGGTGTAAGATAAGAAGCTCTGTCTTTGATTCGTTCAGCTGGAGGGAGTTAGTGGTCATCCAGTCCTCTATTGATTTGAGGCAGTTTTCAAGTTGTTGTTGGTGATCTTTTTTTCCATTGATCCGGAAATAAAGTTGCGTGTCGTCAGCGTAAGAGTGGAAGCAGAGATCTGAGCATCTGATGATTTGAAGGAGTGGGCGAATGTAAATGTTAAAGAGAACAGGGGTGACAAAGGAGAACCTTGAGGGACTCCGCAGGTGACTGCCCGAGTTTCGGAGACAAATTTTCCTAGTTTCACTGTCTGTGACCAATTTCCTAGGAAGGACGCGAACCATTGGAGATCTATGTCTTGGACTCCGGCTACTCCTGTGAGGTGGACGAGTAGAGTATTGTGATCTACTGTATCAAACACTGCACTTAAGTCTAGCAGTACGAGGAGACACGGCTCTCCATCATCTGCTGCTTCGAGGGCGTCACCCCCAAATCTTAAGGAGAGCTGTTTCTGTTCCATGACCCAAGCGGAAGCCTGATTGCAGCGGGTCCAGGAGTTTGTGAGTATCCAGGTGAAGTTGTAGCTGATGTACTACAGCTTTCTCCATGATCTTCAAAATGGTGTTGATGCTCGTAATTGGCCTACGGTTGTTTGGATCCTGAGGGTCCAGGTTTGGTTTCTTGAGTAGAGGTTTGACGATGCCTTGTTTGAGGATGCTGGGAACAATCCCTTCGTGAAATGATCGGTTTATGAGGTGGGTTATGGTTGGAGCCACAATGTCGGAGCATTCTTTCAGTAGTTTTGTGGGGATGATGTCAATAGGTGAGGTACTGTCTTTATTATTAATGATGTTTTTTGCGGTGTCTACGGTAATTGGGGATAGTGAAAATTTTGGCGGTTGCGGTATGTATATAGCTAACTATCTTGCTTGTTTTAAATAGAGCTTGCAGTCAGTGGTAGGAGATTGTGCGTGCTGTCTGCGTGCTCTGAACCCAGTATACACCGCTATATCCACCTACATAGCTCTTCTCTATTTGAGCCATCTGCCATCTGCAGGAGTTAGTGGAAGTTGTGTGTGCCTCCAGCACAATATACACTACCCAATTGCTGGTTTTCCCAACTCCCTTCAGGCCATTACCATGTCTGGAAGGCCAGCAAGGAGAGGCAGACAGGCGCGAGCCGATAAAAGAGGGCAAGCAGGCTCTATGTCTAGAGACAACAGTGCTGGTCGTGGACGCGGTGCATCATCATCATCAGCACGTGGCCATGGGACACGCTTGTCCTTCTTTTCGGCAGCTGGACATGTTGAGCTGCAACATGCCGAAGACTTGGTAGAGTGGATGACCAAGCCCTCTTCATCCTCCTCATCCTCTCTCACCCAGGCTCAGGGTACTAGCAAAGCAGCTGCCAACGCATCGTCTTCCCTCCTCTCAATGTCATCATCAGTGACTCCTTCCCTAGACCCACCACGTCCTCCTGAGGAGTCTCCTGAACTCTTTGAGCACAGTGTTGGGTACATGCTCCAGGAAGATGCCCAGTGTTCTGTAGGCTCTGATGATGATACTCGGCTAGAGGAAGGAAGTAGCATGAATGCAGAGAGAGGGGATGCTCAAGAAGGACAGCAATCTGGCAGTCATGTTCCATAAGCTGCAGCATACTGCCATTTAACAGGGGCGTTTAATTACAATTTTTGATGCAATGCTTTGCAGCAGGGCTAATTCCTGCACTAAAACGAGAGTATATGGGAGAGGTTGCAGTGTCGTGGCACCAGTGCCTAAGGCCCAATTTTTCTGCCCCTGTTTAACAGGGGCGTTTAATTACAATTTTTGATGCAATGCTTTGCAGCAGGGCTAATTCCTGCACTAAAACTAGAGTATATGGGAGAGGTTGCAGTGTTGTGGCACCAGCACCAGTGCCTAAGGCCCAATTTTTCTGCTCCTGTTTAACAGGGCGTTTAATTACAATTTTTGATGCAATGCTTTGCGGCAGGGCTAATTCCTGCACTAAAACTACAGTATATGGGAGAGGTTGCAGTGTCGTGGCACCAGCACCAGTGCCTGAGGCCCACTTTTTCTGCCCCTGTTTAACAGGGACATGTAATTACAATTCTTGATATAATATTTCACAGGAGGGCCGTTCCTGTGCCCACCCAGAGTAACTGTGAGGACTTATAGTGTTGTGGCACCAGCACCACAACCACCAAAGGTCAATTTTTCTACCACTGTTCAACAATGGAATGTAATTACAATTCTTGATATAATCGTTCACAGCAGGGCGCTCCAGCGCCCACCAAGAGTCACTTTGAGGGCTTACAATGTTGTGGCAAAACCAACACCTTGTTCTGCCATTTCTGCAGAGCATATAGGGCAGGCCCCTACTTTCAAACATCCAACTTACAAACATCTCCTACTGCAAATGGAAGGAGACAACATCAAGTGAGATGAAAAAAGAAGGACAGCAAAGCAAATTATACAGGGGTGATAACCCTTCCCTATGTTTTCCAAAAAGCTTAAAAATACTTTTTGACTGGAGCTACACTTTAAAAATGTACCAGTTGAAAATTACAAACAGATTCAACTTAACACAACAAATCTACACAGTCCCTGTCTTGTTTGCACCGCCTGCATACTGCTGTTCTGAGTATATAGGGCCTGGGGGCCTATATATTTCCTTTTTTTAATATGGGTACGGGGTTCCCCTTAATATCCATACAAGACCCAAAGGGGCTGGTAATGGGCAGGGAGGGCTACCCATGCCATATTTCTCAATGATTTTCAACCATATTGCAGGAACAAGATATAACATTAAAACCGCAAGCAGTTTGAAATTACGTTATTTCCGTTAAATGTCATTTTGTGCAGGGACTGTTCCAAACACAGAAAACACGTGGCACTTCACAGGCATACTATAGACACCCCCCAGGCATGATATTTAAAGGAATATTTCACTTTTTTTTTCACTTTAATCATCATTAAAATCAGTGCTCCCGCCAAAACAGCCATTTTTAAAAACATTTTAGGCATTGACCCACGTCCCCTGGGCCAGGAGCCAGGTCCCCAAACCCTTTTTAGGACAGCATCTTGCATATTAGCTGTTAACCACTTGGTTCCCACACTACGTCTATTGACGTCATGGGGTTTCGGTGGTTATATCTAAATGATGCCTGAGGCCACAGACATCATTCAGATATTGCCGTTTTCAGCCGGCGATTCCCTACACCATAAGAATGATCATAGCGGCTGTTCCGCCGCTTGATCGTTCTTACGGGCGGCGGGAGGGGACGCCCCCCCTCCCGCCGCCCTCCGGTGCTTCTACCGACTCACCGTTTCCATCGGTGAGTCGGTCACAGGATCCGCCGGCCCCAGCAAGTAATCATAGAGATTTCCGGCAGACTAGATTGTCCCCGGAGTCTCTATGATCGTTCGGATGTTATGACGTCACGCCCGGCCTCGGTATTCAAATTAACGGCGCCGATCTGGCTAGGAAGCCATGATCGTTTTTTTTTTTAATTCTTCCCAGCCTAGAGGTGAGATATGGGGTCTTATTGACCCCATATTTCACTGTAAATAGGTCCGATCGTGCCATATTCCTATTACAAGGGATGTTTACATTCCTTGTAATAGGAATAAAAGTCATCAATTTTTTTTTTGGCGCCATTCCACGAGCGCGTGCAATTTTGAAGCATGACATGTTGGGTATCTATTTACTAGGCGTATCCTCCTCTTTCACATTATGCAAAAAAATTGGGTTAACTTTACTGTTTTTTATTTTTTTTAAGCATGAAATTGTTTTTTTTCTGAAAAAAACGCGTTAGAAAATTGCTGCGCAAATACAGTGCGAGATAAAAAGCAGTGACCGCAATTGTATTCTCTAGGGTCTTTGCTAAAAAAAACATATATAATGTTTGGGGGTTCTATGTAATTTTCTAGCAAAAAAAATAGGAATTTTACATGTAGGAGAGAAATGTCAGAATTGGCCTGGGTCCGAAGTGGTTAAAATTAGCACTTTTAATTTCGAACATCGAGTCCCATAGACTTCAATGGGGTTCTAACGTTCGTACGAATTTGGGGTCTGTTCGAAAGTTCTGGTGCGAACCGAACCAGGGGGTGTTCGGCTCATCCCTACCATAGATTGTCTATATATTTATTTTGATTAATATGATTACATATACCTTGATATTATTATGCTCATACCTTGTGCTAAACAGATGTACATGTATGTATGTATATATATATATATATATATATATATATATATATATATATATATATATACCGTATATATATATATATATATATGTACATATATATGAATTTACTTTTTATTATACATTGTCATGAATTTTATTAAATATATTTCAACTACTACCTCCGCATTTCAGCTGCTTAATCAAAAGCCCCAATCGCCTTTCAATGTACGTGATACCTGGAAAAGGGATGTAAGGCCAAAGGAGATGTTAGTTCTCCTTGAAGAACTAACTAGAATTTTGTTCATTTCTAGTAAAACTTTTCTTGTAAGATGTAAGATGTAATTTATAATTCAAATAGTTTCATTTTCTCTGAAGGCATACAGTATTTATAATTATTTAAAAATGTTGATTTACAATGGCAAATCTACCATAAGGCTGGATTCACACTAGTCCGGTGCAAATTCCAGCTCCGTTCTCTGCGCAAAGAGAAAAAAGCAGCTGTTCAGCGCTTCCTCTCTGTCGTAGCTGTGGATAAGTTGAGCAGGGGGAGGGGGAGGTGTAGTGAGGAGGGGGAGAGAATGCCTGTTCTCAATGGAACACATCTGCGAATCAAATGCATTCCCATGGAAGAATATGTGCCTGCAATTCGCACCACACTGCCTAGAAAACTCATACTTTTTTGGGCAATGCGGAGTGCGAATGCAAAGCACGTATGTGAACCAGACTGATTGAAAGTAATAGATTTTAAAATGTTCAGCAAATTTGATGTGGTATAGGCCTCATCCAATTCGCATAGGTGTGAACCCAGCCTAAGCCTAGATTTACACATTTCGAACCTCATCCAATTTGCATGACATGTGAAAAAACATTGATTTCTATTGTGCCTGTTCACATATGTCTGGTGCAGCCGAAGTGTGGATTCAGTGCATATTGAAAAAGAATTCTGTCAGTTTTCTGAGCAGTGTGGCCCCGCTCGGGTGCAACTTCGGGCCCATTGACTTCTATGGGAATGCTTCTGAATCATACATGTCATTCAGTTGTGAACAATATAAAATCCTGATCTGATCCTGATCAAAAACTGACCTGAAACGCTGAACAACTACTTTGTCTATTAGCTGTGAGCTTTGATTCACATTGCACTTGTGTAAAACCAGCCATAAGGCTAGGTTCACACTTAGTGCAAGCAACGGAGCATACATGCTCCAAGTCACTACGTGTAGGGCCATTTATTCATTTCAATGGGCTGACCTACATGTGAGAAATGCACATAAGAAGTCCCTGACCCTTTTGCAAAATCAGGCTGCACCGAACTGCATGGTGCTGCGGCACTTGTGTGAGCAGTTGCTAAAGGGCAGCTCATTTCTGTGCATGTCTGGAAAACACGATTTTGCACATGTTCACAACATGTGCAAAGTGTGAACTTAGCCTCAGGTGGTTTTTTTTTTGTCTAAATTTGATGATTAAAGCCCAAGAGAAAAGTTGTATTATAGTGCAGCTTACCAGTCCTTGGGGCTGACGGCTGCATTATATAGCCATCCTAGGACAGGACTACAGAACACCTACTCCTTCCCTTCCATAACATGGGGCAGGGCTTTTGTATTCCACAGAGGTTGCTGCAAACAATGTAACTGATAAGAGAGAAGTACAGATAGAATACACAAAGTGGTCAGCTCAGTTTTTTTTTTTTTTGCTCTTATTGAAGTGATATATCAAAGTACTTTCAATTGTATATTTAACTTCCTCCCACTCGCCTTAATTGCCAGGAGGGGGTCAATAGACGTTCTCTAGTGCATGAGCTGCATGAGCTGCCTGCGTGCCCCCTGAGAGGTACGTGTGGGGAGCGTTGTGATCACTGTCTCACGTGATCACCGATCCCAGCCCCTTACCATAGCCAATGATAGCTGATCACTTAATGTAAACAAAAAATTGTTAATCTGATTTTTTTTCCCCCTAGTGTTGACATTGTGAAAAAAAGCTGATCGCCAGCTTCTGAAAGAGGGATATCGGAGAAGAACAGGGAGAAGCACTGCTGCTATGCAGTGCCCTTCAGTGCCAGCTGCCGGTGCCCAGTAGTGACACCTACAGGTGCATATCAGTGCCACCTACCAGTACCACCTAATAATGCCCACCAGTGCAACCTATCAATGCCCATCAGTGCCTCATCATCAGTGGCACCTATCAGTGCTGTCTATCAGTGCCACCAGTACACTTACAGGTGCATATCAATGCAACCTACCAGTGCAACCTAATAATGCCCACCAGTGCCACCTATCAATGCCCATCAGTGCTACCAACCAGTGCCCATCAGTGCCTCATCATCAGTGCCACCTATCAGTGCCCTTCAGTTACACACATCAGTGCCCTTCAGTGTCGTCCATTAGTGCCACCCATTAGTCCCCATCAGTGCCACCCATCAGTGCCACCTATCAGTGCCCACAAGTGCTGCCTCATCAGTGCCCACCAGTACTACCTATCAGTGCCCATCAGTGCTGCCTTATCAGTGCATATCAGTGAAGCCTATCATTGCACATCAGTACCCATCAGTGCTGCTTCATCAGCGCACATCAATGATGGAGAGAAATTACCTGTTTTCAACATTTTATAACAAACTATGAAACAGTTTTGTTTTTTTCAAAAAATGTTAGCAAAAAAAAGCAGTAATTAAATACCACCAAAAGAAAGCTCTATTTGTGTGGAAAAAATGATAAAAAAGGAAATTTGGGTACAGTGTAGCATGACCGCACAATTGTCATTCAAAGTGTGACAGTGCTGAAAGGTGAAAATTGGCCTGGGCAGTGCCCAGTAAGCCAGCGGTTACAGGGTAACTCCACTTTCATGAGGAAAAAAATTCCAAATAAAGAGAAAATAGTATTGACCAATTTTCCCAGAAGTCTGCATTCAGATACAAGTCAGATTTAAGGCATCCCCTGCAACAAAAATGTCATTTTTGGTGAGATACTCCCAATAGGAAATCGTGGCTAAAGGGATGCAGGCCCAGCAGAATTTCTTATCGGAGCCATACAGGTGCACAGCTGATTGATAATTATGAAACCACTCCCATTAGACAAATTTTCCCACATGGGCACAGCGAAACACACATAGATTTCAGAATAACAACGAGTAGGAATCTGCAACAAAGTTTGTTAAAATCCTTGCAATGAACATCGATAACCCAGAGGAGAATGTTTTTTTCTCAACAAAAGTGGAGTTACGCTTTAAAAGACCAAAAAGACCAAAAGGAAGAAAATAAGAAAAGTTCAATGTGAGGGTTTACATATGTTTTAACCACTTGAGGACCGCCGTATTGCCAATGTACGTCAGCACAATGGCACAGGCAGGCACAATCACGTACATCTACGTGATTGCCTTCCAGCGGGTGGGGGGTCCGATCGGACCCCCTCCCGCTGGTTACGGCGGTCCGATTCGGTCCAGGAGCGCTCCGTGATGAGGGGATGGCCGTTGGTTTTCGGCCACCCCCTCTGGATCGCTCCTGGCCAATGAGAAGCTTCCTCCCCTGTGTATTGTTTACACAGGAAGGAGGAAGTGATGTCATTCTCCTCGGGGCGGTCTTTTTGACCGGACTACGAGGAGAAAAGTAAAAGTAAGTGTGCACCAACACTACACTGACATGTAGGTACACACAGGCACACAAACCCCCCCCCGATCCCCCCCCCGATCGCCCCCCGATCCCCCCCCGCCCCCCCTCCCCCCCCAGTCACAGTGTCACTGATTGCATTGATCATTTCTTTACTGATCAATGCATTCAGTGTCAGTTGTGACAGTAAAAACTGTCAGGACAGTTAGTGTTAGGTCCAGGGTAGCCCCCTATCACCCCCCAATAAAGATTTAACCCCTTGATTGCCCCTAGAGTTAACCCTTTCACCCCCTTTTGCCAGTGTCACTAAGCGATCATTTTTCTGATCGCTGCATGTGTCGCTAGGTAGCTAGTTATTTTTTTAGGTTCACCGCCAGGTTTTTATATCGCTAGGTACCCCAATATACTACCCAATAATGGTTTTAACCCCTTGATTGCCGCTAGTTAACCCTTTCACCCCCTTTTGCCAGTGTCACTAAGCGATCGTTTTTCTGATCGCTGCATCAGTGTCGCTACAGTCGCTAGGTAGCTAGTTATTTTTTTAGGTTCACCGCCAGGTTTTTATAGCGCTAGGTACCCCGATATACTACCCAATAATGGTTTTAACCCCCTGATTTCTGCTAGTTAACCCTTTCACCCCCTTTCACCAGCGATCACAGTATAAGTGTCACTGGTGACGCTGGTTAGCCAGTTAGTCATTTAGGTTCCCCGTCAGGTTTTTATATAGCGCCAGGGACCCCCATATACTACCTAATAAAAATTTGAACCCCCTGATTGCTCCTAGTTAACCCTTTCACCACTGATCACCGTATAAGTGTTACGGGTGACTCTGGTTAGTTTGTTTTTTATAGCATCAGGGCACCCACCATTTATTACCCAATAAAGGTTTAACCCCCTGATCACCCGGCGGGTGATATCAATTAGGTTTTAGGGTCAGGGTCTGCGTCGCCCCAGGCAGCGCTAGGTTAGTGCCAGTACCGCTAACACCCACACACAAAGCATACACCTCCCGTAGTGGTATAGAATCTGAACAGATCAATATCTGATCTGATCAGATCTATACTAGCGTCCCCAGCAGTTTAGGGTTCCAAAAAAACGCATTGTTAGCGGGATCAGCCCAAATACCTGCTGGCACCTGCGTTTTGCCCCTCTGCCCAGCCCACCCAAGTGCAGTATCGATCGATCACTGTCACTTACAAAACACTAAACACATAACTGCAGCGATCGCAGAGTCAGGCCTGATCCCTGCCATCGCTAACAGGTTTTTTGGTAGCATTTTATATTCAAATCCGGAAGGCAGTGCTTGGTTTTCGGGGTCCCGTACGTGGCTAGGCTCCCAAAAAGTCCCCCACATGTGGTATCCCCGTACTCGGGAGAAGCAGCAGAATTTATTTTGGGGTGTAATTTGACTTCTGCCCATAGCATGTGTGAGCAATATATCATTTAGTGACAACTTTGTGCAAAAAAAAAAAAAGTTTGTAATATTCCCGCAACTTTTGGCAAAATATAAAATATTCCATGGACTCAACATGCCTCTCAGTAAATAGCTTGGGGTGTCTACTTTCCAAAATGGGGTCATTTGGGGGGGTTTTGTGCTATTTTGGCATTTTATGGACTTCGAAACTGTGATAGGTAGTGAGGAGTTAAATCAAAAATTTGCACCCTTAGAAATCCTGAAGGTGGTGATTGGTTTTCGGGGTGCCGTGCGCGACTAGACTCCCAAAAAGTCCCACATATGTGGTATCCCCGTACTCAGGAGAAGCAGCAGAATGTATTTTGGGGTGTCATTTCACATATGCCCATAGCATGTGTGAGCAATATATCATTTAGTGACAACTTGGTGCAAAAAAAAAAAGTTTGTAATATTCCCGCAACTTGTGGCAAAATATAAAATATTCCATGGACTCAACATGCCTCTCAGTAAATAGCTTGGGGTGTCTACTTTCCAAAATGGGGTCATTTTGGGGGGTTTTGTGCTATTTTGGCATTTTATGGCCTTCGAAACTGTGATAGGTAGTGAGGAGTTAAATCAAAAATTTGCACCCTTAGAAATCCTGAAGGTGGTGATTGGTTTTCGGGGTGCCGTGCGCGACTAGACTCCCAAAAAGTCCCACACATGTGGTATCCCCATACTCGGGAGAAGTAGCGGAATATATTTTGGGGTGCAATTCCACATATAACCATGGCATGTGTGAGCAATATATCATTTAGTGACAACTTTTTGTAAAAAAAAATTTTTTATTTTTTTTTTGTCATTATTCAATCCCTTAGGACAAAAAAAATAAATATTCAATGGGCTCAACATACCCATCAGCAATTTCCTTGGGGTGTCTACTTTCCAAAATGGGGTCATTTGGGGGGGATTTGTACTGCCCTGCCATTTTAGCACCTCAAGAAATGAGATCGGCAGTCATAAATTAAAAGCTGTGTAAATTCCAGAAAATGTACTCTAGTTTGTAGACGCTATAACTTTTGCGCAAACCAAAAAATATACGCTTATTGACATTTTTTTTACTAAAGACATGTGGCTGAATAAATTTTGCCCTCAATGTATGACTAAAATTTAGTTTATTCGATTTTTCTTATAACAAAAAGAAGAAAATATCTTTTTTTTTCAAAATTTTCGCTCTTTTTCCATTTATATCGCAAAAAAAAAAAATCGCAGAGGCAATCAAATACCATCAAAAGAAAGCTCTATTTGTGGGAAGAAAAGGACGCAAATTTCGTTTGGGTGCAATATTGCATGACCGCGCAATTACCAGTTAAAGCAGTGCAGTGCAAAATTGCAAAAAGACCTCTGGTCCTTAAGGTATTTATTGGTCCGGAGCTGAAGTGGTTAATATAACCTCTGGGGTCTTTTTATAAAGCAGTGACTGCGACATACATCAAATGTTCTCTAGTGGAAAATTAATCGCTGTCATTTAAAATGCATGGATCTGAAAGAGGTCCCCCTGCAGAGAATATATGCTGAATGTTAGATGCACTGCTAGTGTTTATGTGGTCATTGAACAGTCATAACATATGTAGGAATTAAAAACATTAGGAGCCCCACCTGTTCCTCCTCTGAATATCATAGCTGTGATTAGTGGTGGCAGACATATATGCCTTCCTACTGACTATCTATTATATTAAAGAAGGGTGGGCGAAGAAAACAAATTATTTTGAAAAGTTGGCTTTAGATGTTCGGCTGACTTATACATTAGCAGCCCACCAGCTACAGAAAATCTATACAAATTGTTAGTTATATTTAAAGATTCATACATCTCCACTGTGGGTAGCTATGTATACACAAGTTCTTATTCAGACTGAAGTTCTTGAACAAACAGCAAAGAGCCTTAATATGCAATAAGCTGAAGTACTGTACCAGGGCAAAATTCTTTAAACTAGAAACTATTTAGCTGTGGCTTTTTAAAACTTGAAATGATCCCTAGCAAATCAAAGTTTGCAGCAGTGGTATTTCTTTATCGTACATCACAGGACACAGGGCAGCCGTTATTATCTGGGTTATACGCCACCTACTGGTGAATGGACACTGGTAGATCTATCAAACAAGAAGTCCTTCTCTATATAACCCCTCCTACACAGGAAGTACCTCCCTTTTTTCACCAGTGTCTGTAAGGTGGTGGTCACTGATGTAATACATATTTGGAGGTCTGAACGGTTCTATTAACCTCCCTAGCGGCATTCCCTAGTGTGGCTTAGGGTTGATTTTCAGTAGGAAAAGCGGTAACCTCGAGCCACACTCAGGATCGCATTGCAGGATCCAGGTACAGTTACCCCCCAAACCCCCCAAACACTAAAAAAAAAATAAAAATAAAAAAAAGTCAGCAGCTACAAATACTAGGGCATTTACCTGTCCAGGCATCCAGTGATGTTCACACCTAAGCCGATTCTTCAGTCGACAACTGGTTCTGGTGCCGCCATCTTGACTAAAGGAAACTGGCAGTGAAGCCTTGTGGCTTCACAGTCAGATTCCTATTGCATAACGCACACTGTGCTTTGTGAATTGGCTGCAGTCTTCTGGGACCTGTGAAGTGTCCCAGAAGGCTGCATAAGAAGGGGGGGGGGGCGTCCGACTAAGTTCACTGCAGCAAACTGAGCCAGAAGTGGGAGCAGATGCCTGTCAAAACAAGGTACTCAACCCCCCCTCCCCCCAAAAGGTGCCAAATGCAGCACCAGAGGGGGGAAGAAGGCAGATAAGTGGAGCGCCCCCTTTTGAGTTCACCACTGCTTTAAATGGAGTGCATTCAACAAGCAGGTTTTCCTACTGAATCCAATGGAGAGGGAGGGGGTCCTGGAGGGGATGTTGGTAAAATCATGTCATAACTGCCTGTTTTACCACCCCCACAGCCACAAGTCTAAATGAGGCTGGTAAAAGCAGGCAGTTGAGCCATGGCTTTACCAATCTGACCACCCATTTCAGGGCTGTACGCATGGCAAAAATTAAATAGCCTGTCACCATGAACGGGATTGCACCATAACTGCCATGCAACCATGTGCAATGCACATGGTTTGCACCATAGTGGATCAGCATTTTCAGCATTTTCAGGGTTATAGCATGCAGTGCGCAGGTGATATATCACTCCCTCACTGGGTGTTAAACACCAGGAAGGACAACTGCACATCTCAGCAAGCCCTTTCAGACCCTCTTCCTCCCTCCAAACCCCTCTAGATCCCTTTAGTTTCATGCACTAACTAATTATTGACTTGTGAATGTGTCTCTTTCTCTTTCAAAAGTGAGACTTCAGGGGTCTATTAAGACCCCTGATATCGCACCAAAGACTCCCCAACAGCATTGTGAAAAAAAAGTAAATAGTTATTTTTAAAAATGATGAAGAAAAGGAAAAACATCAGACTAAAGATCCACACCCAATATATAGTATATTTTAGCCACACCCACTGTTTGTTGAGATTACCATCCCTCTTGTAGGGGACCCAGCGCATTGCTTTTCCCAGGTGCCCATGATGCTATTAAGATGGCACTGAAATTTCTGACCTCTGCATGATTTGCTTCTGACCTCTGGACTCTGTGCCACATACCACTGGCCTCTAAACTCTCTGCCACTTAATACTGACCTCTGAACTTTGCGCCACTTATTACTGAACCCCTGCACTCTGCTTCTATTTTAACCGCGGCCAATAGTCAACACGATAAAAAACACACCCAATTACTGTGGTGCACTGCACACTCCTCATTTTTTTATTATTGCTCAGAAGGGCCCAACATTACTCTCTACGTCACTGTTACCACATATTTTAGTTTGGGATAGAATACTACATGGTTCAGTGGTTCATCCCACACCCTACTCACCCAACCAACCCCCCCTCCCCTCCCCTCCAGTTGGTGGCATATTCACCCTAACATGAGCTTATCCTGCTACTGGGGGGGGGGGTGAAAACTTTTTGCCCCGGGTGAAAGAATGTCTAGTTTCGCCACTGTTTGTGGCACAGACTTTTTACATGGCTATTTGGTAAATGGAGGATTTCTTTCCCTTTCATAATTGTTATTAGGTTTTGGGGTCTTGCCATGTTATTTTTTAGCCTGACTATTTTTGTTTGTTTCTGTTCTATCACAGGGAAGATTCTCTTTATTATCTTTACGAGAGACACTGTTTCATTAACAGCTTCCGGACTTTGAGGTCTGGGGCGGTAGCCAATCAGTGGGTCCGGCAGCCGCTATGGCTGCTGGGACCCACCGACTGTTCACAGGAGAGGCAGAATGGCAGTCTGCCTATGTAAACAAGGCAGACCACCATTCTGTCAGGGAGGAAGAGAGAGATCTTGTGTTTCTGCTAATCAGAAACACAAAGCTCTCTTTTCCTCCAGTTAAATCATCCCCCGCACAGTTAGAAAGCACTCCCTAGGAGCACACTTAACCCTTTGTTTGCCCCTGATTTTAACTCTTTCCCTTCCAGTGTCATTTATACAGTGACAGTGCATTTTTTAGCACTGCTCACTGTATTGGTGTCACCGTGTCATTTACTAAGATTTCCTGGGAATTACTAACGCTCTACATGTAATAGCAATGATTTTGGGCAATTAAGAAGTGAACATGTGCCAGAAAAATCTCTCTATTAGCGGCAAACATGTCTTAGTAAATTTGGAATCGGCACTAATCGGCGATTCCACGGATCTGTAAGTGCCAGTTGCGAACCCCATTGAAGTCTATGGGAGCCAAACAGGAAAAATCTAAAGTGCCCATTTTGAGGGCTTATATGCAAGTAATTGGCCATAAAAGGGGTATGTTTAGCACAAAAAAATTACTTTTTTTCCTTTGTTTCAGTTATAAAATGTTGTTTTCCACTTCACAGACAGGCACTGATGAGGCAGCACTGATGGCTTGGCACTGATAAGGTGGCACTGATGGGCACTCATATGTAGAATTAATGGGCACTGATATTCAGCACTGATGGGCACCGATATGCAGCACTGATATGTGGCACTGATGGGCACTGATAGGCGGCACTTATGGGCACTTATATGTGTCACTGATGGGCACTGATAGGTGTCACCATTGGGCACAGGGGGCTATAATGGGCACTGGCTGGCGGCTGTGGTGGGCACTGACAGGCAGCTATGGTGGACACTGACAGGTGCCACTGATTGGCACTGATAGGGGGGCGCTGAGGGGGACACTGATGGGCAACACTGATGATGAGGTACTGGTGAGGTACTGACAAGTTTTACTGCTGGCCACTGATTAGCACTGTGATGGGCACTGACTGGCACTGTGGTTGGCACTAATTGGCACTGATATGGGCACTGTCATCTTTTTTTGGGGGCCACTGACTTGCAGCTTATGGGAACTTTTTGGCAGCAGAGGTGGCACATCTGATGGGGCTATGCTAATAATCAATGTGCTGATTATCAGCACAGACCCCCCTCTGACAGGGAGAGCTGCCGATCGGCTCTCCCTGTCAGTGTGAACCAAGAAATTACCAGTACTTCCTGGTTCATGCGATGATCAGTTGTGATTGGTCACAGCTGATCACGTGGTAGGGAGTCACCGTCAGAAGCTCCATACCACGATCAGAGATGCGGTGTGTCAGAATGACTCAGTGGACGGGGTCTCTGGATGACGCTATCTGGTGGCCATCCTCCTATAGTTGCATATGAAATGTGTGAAATGTGTGCTTGGTGGTTTGCACTAATGTTTACAAAGCACTCAGGTTATGAGTTTGAATCCCAGACAACTTACCACCCACCTAAGGTGTTGATTTTTGCAGTGCATAAGCAAATTAAATCCCCAAAAAAGTAAACTAACACCCTGCACATTAACTAGTATGTGATTTATTGGAATCTGCTGCTGAGTGCAATGCAAGTTTTCCACAGGTGATACCATCGGTGGGATTCAAATCAATGGCTTGGACCTTTGAAGGTAGCAGGGCTCACCACTATGGTACTGAGCTGACCACAAGCATACATAGGAAATACATGTACTAATGTTTGATTCTTTTAATTCTATACAATAATATTTTTCATTTGAGGCATTAATATTATGGTAACAACCATGCTCATGAGCCAATGGCTTTTAGGCATTTGCCTATTGTCAGCATATGCTGCTTATTAGGATGTAAGCATTGCGGTTTTTATTTTTCACAGTATATAGCTGGCTGCTAAGCAAGGGGCCGGGAAGCCAGCCACCGCATCCTTAACAACTGATGAGTCATCAGCTGTCAGCGGGATTCCCCACTGACAGCTGAATGTAAAAAAATTGCCCGCAAAAAAAGTGAAAAAAACTGTGTGGGGTCCTCCCAGGTCCGTTCCAGGCCCTTCAGGTCTAGTATGGATTCAGAGGGAACCCCCCATGCCAAAATGTAATTTTGAAAATGGCACGGGGTCCCCTTAAATTCCATACCAGACCCTTATCTGAGCATGCAGCCTGAAGGTCAGGAAAGGGAGGGGACGAGCGAGTGCCCCCACCCTCCTGAAGCATACCAGGCCACATTCCCTCAACACATGGGGGTGGGTGCTTTGGGGTGGGGGGACTCTGTGCCCCCCACCTCAAAGCACCTTGCCTCCATGTTGATGGGGACAAGGGCCTTTTCCTGACAACCCTGGGCTGTGGTTGTTGGGGTCTGTGGATGGGGGGCTTTTCAGAATCTGCAAGCCCCCTTTAACAAGGGCACCCCCAGGTCCCGCCCCCCCATGTAAATGGGTATCGGGTACATTGTTCCCCTATTCATTTAACCCAAAAAGCAGTGACATTTAAAAAGGAAAACAAGAGCTGGTTTTTGACAAGTCCTTTATTGTAAAATAGCTCTGAGCTGTCTTCTCTCTAAGCCGTCGTCTCCTGCCGCTGTCTCTCCTGCTGCCATATTCTCCTGCCACCATCTCTCCCACCGCCATCTTCTCCTGCTGCTGTCTTCTCCTGCCATTGTCTCTTCCGCCACCATCTTCTACTGCTGCTGTAACTTCCGCTGCCATCTTCTCCTGCCGCTGTCTCTCCCGCCTCTCCCACTGCTGTGTTCTTCCTTGCTGTCGGTTATCTGCTAAATAAAAAAAAGCTGCTCTGAGGCTGTCTTCCTCCATTGTGTTGTCGCCCACTGTCTGGCACCTCTTATATAGCCATGGGACATGGCCATCCTATGATGTCAACCGGACAGCCCGCCCCTGCTTTTTTAGCGACTAACCAGTGGCAAGGAAGAACACAGCAGCGGGAGAAGATGGTGGCAGGAGAAGATGGAGGCGGAATATACGGCTGCAGGAGAGACAGCAGCAGGAGAATATGGCGGTGGAAGAGACAGTGGCAGGAGAGATGGCGGCAGAAGAATATAGCGGCAGAAGCGACAGCGGCATGAGACAATGGCTGCCACAAATGCGTTTTAACATTCACAATATTTGCTGTAACAGCGCTGGTCTAGAATATTCACTGTCATTCCAGACAGGGATATAACAGAGGTCAAAATTTGGTAACTTTCTTTAAAGAGCAAGGATTCTTTAGTTCTTATTTAGGAATAAGGTTTAACGATTTTAAAATGTTGTTAAAGAAAGAAAAGGAAAAATAAAGAAGGATAATATTTACGAATAGATATTACAAAATAGACAATAATAGTAACAGTAAAATAAACAAGAATAAATGTGAAAAGTACAAGGTTTTGCCTTGGCTGTGGTTCCCACAGAATCATATAATTTCAGTGCAGGTCTGATCTGACAGAGTCAAATCAAATACATTTCAACCTTTATGAATAGATTCAATTCTGTTTCAGCAGCTTTTTTGGACTCTCTACAGTCTGTTTCTGAGCCCACAACACCCAAGTAAAATACTGAGGAGGTGTGGGGTAGAAGGGCAAAAGTGTATGGTTTTTCTTCATTGGCCATTGGCCTGGTGAGTTAACCACCTCAATACCAGGCACTTAAACACCTTCCTGCCCAGACCAATTTTGAGCTTTCAGCACTGTTGCACTTTGAATGACAATTGTCATGCTACACTGTACCCAAATTAAATTTTTATCATTTTTTCCCCACAAATAGAGCTTTCTTTTGGTGGTATTTGATCAACTCTACGATTTTTTTTTTTTGCTAAACAAATAAAAAAAATTAAAAAAAATGTTTGTTTCAGTTTCAAAACTTTGTAAATACCTACATTTTCTCCTTCACTGATGGGGCTGCACTAACGGGCACTGGTAAGGCGGCACTGATGAGGTGGAAGCAATGAAGTGGCACTGATGAGGTGGCATTGATGGGCACTGATAGGTGGCACAGATGGGCGACACGGATGGACACTGATAGGTGGCACAAATTGGCACTGATAGCTGGCACGGATTGGCATGGATAGGCGGCATGAATGGGCATGGATAGGCGGCACAGATGGGCATGTATGGGCACTGATAAGCGGCATGGATGAGCACTGATAGTTGGCAGGGATGGGCACTGATAGGTGGCACGGATGGGCACTAATAGGTGGCATGGATGGGCACTGATAGGAAGCATTGGATTGTTTTGTACTGATGGATGCCAATCAGTGCCAAACAATAATGCATGCCAATCAGTGATGCCCATTGTGGGCACTGATTGCCATCCATTGTGGGCACTGACTGGCATCCCTGGTGGTCTAGATGGCATCCCTGTTGGTCCAGTGTGGGCATCCTTGGGGGGACTGCGCTGATAATCGATCAGCACAGACCCCCCCGTCAGAAGAGCAGCGGATCGGCTCTCCTCTACTCGCGTCTGACAGACGCGAGTGAGGAAAAGCTGAGCACCTGCTCTCACTATTTACACTGTGATCAGCCATGATTGGACACGGCTGATCACGTGGTAAAGAGTCTCCATCAAAGACTCTTTACCGAGATCGTAGTTGCGGGGTGTCAGAATGACACCCCGCAATCACCGCAATGCACGCCCCCGGGGGCATGCAGCGGCTCAAAATCCTGAGAACGTCATATGACACCCAGTCAGGGTTTTGAAACCACTTTGCAGCCGTTATTTGCCTATAGGCCGGGCAGCAAGTGGTTAAGCAACCCATATATTATTACACAGAAAAAAGCCATGAACTGTCAACTGGAGCAAATTTAGTGTCAATATGGTGACTATGGATTTGATTTACTAAAGTCAAATTTACTGTGTACTTTTGAAAGTGCAGTTGCACTCTGCAAGTGCAGTTGCTCCAGAGCTTAGTAAATGAGGGAGAGTTCTGCTGGCTTCCATCATCCAATAATACTTCTTTGTAAAGTGAACCTTTACCTGATTTACTAAGCTCTGGAGCAACTGCACTTGCAGTGTGCAACTGCCCTTTCAAAAGTACACAGTCTAAATCAACCCCATTGTACTGCTGTGACAGTGATGTACAATGGTTAGCTGTTCTGATAAAACTGTATGTCAATGTAGCTATCCATTGTACATAACCATCGCCATAGTGGAACAAGAGTTTGGATCGCTCTTCAGAGAGAATTTGACAGATGGTAAGAAGGCATTGTATCACTTCTTGAGTACCTCCTTTAACCCTTCGGACCCCTCACAAGTGCCCCCATTCACATGAATGGGACGTAATCAAAAGTAACAGTTTATAACTCCTGCCATGAATGAGAAATAAAGCTTTGCAACTGTGGCATGTGTACACCCTCAGGCGGTAAAGCGGGTAGATGTTGGAGGGCAGTAAAATTGCAGCTCAACTGTAAGGGTTTACCATCCCCCAACCTCAGGTGTGAAAGAGCCCTAATAGCACTGCCAGCTACAGTATCCATAAATGTGATAGGTAGTCAGGAAATAAATGTGTAAAAGCTATGAAAAAGCCTAACTATGTAGCATCGCCATTCTCAGAAGGAGTAGCATAATGTGTTTTTGTGTGTAATTATAAGTATGTTTATGATGTGTGTTAGAAATATCTTATTGATTGACAACTTTGTGTAAAAAAAAAAATAATAATTTTAATTTACTTACCTACATTTTGCAAAAATCTGTTGCAAAAAAATTACATTTTCAAAAAACTCTCTATGCCTTTCAAAAAATACCTCAAAATACCTAAAAGACTCAAGAAATGTGATGGGTAGTCAAGAAATTAGATGTGTAATTTATGCACATAGAATGCCTGAAGGTGCTCCTTGGAATTTGAGCCCTCAATGTGTCTCGTGAAAAAGTCTCAGATGTGGTGTTCTCATACTCAGGATTAATAACAGAATATGTCAAAGTATATAATTGTAAGTATACTGATGCTGTGTGTGAGAAATGGCAACTTTTTGTAAAAAAAAAAAAAAAAAATGTGCTTCTGTATGTTCCATATAATTCTGCTTATTTACTTATTTCCGCTTATTAAATACCTTAGACTGTATACTTTGAAAAAAAGGGGTAGTTTGGGGGGTATTACCTTGCATTTTTGAAGGTCTCAAGAAATTAGACAGGCAGTAATCACATCAGGATTGATCACTTTTCAAATTTATAAAAACATTATTTATATAGTTTGTAGACTCCAAAACATGCACACAAACTAAATAATATATAATGATTTCTTCACCAAAGAGATGTAGCAGAATACAATTTGGCCTACATTTATTTATTTGCAAAGTTTTATAAACAGAAACTAGGATTTTTTTTCCAAAATGTTTTTCCTTTATATAGTAAAAAAAAAATCCAGCAGCGATTAAATATCACAAAAAGAAAGCTTTATCTGTCTCAAAAATGATATAATATTAATTTGGGCATAGCATTGCATTCTCATTTAAAGAGTGAGCACAGAAAACTAAAAAATGGCTTGGAAGCGTGAAAAAGGAAGGTCTTAAAATGGTTAAAGTGGTGCCAAAGTCAAAATAAAAAATTACATATATGATGCAGTCTGTCACTACCATTAATACAGCAACCTTTGTTTTTCTGATTATAGCATACAGTATACAGTGCAATATATTACCAGTTCATCCAGATAGCAGATCTGTTATTTTTTAACTTCCTTTACAGACCAAGCTGTACAGGAAAATTGGCAAGTAGTGGGTTGAGATAAATCATTTAACATTGACAGGAGTGCTTACAGTGGTCAGTTTTTATTAATCTATGTAAAATCTTTATCCTAAAATTAACCCAAAATTCAAAAAAAAAAAGCTTCAGCTTCAATTTGCTAGTCACTTATGCTAAGTTCATCTAAATCTACTAGTCTATCTCTTGTGATATCTCTTTCATAGTTAGAGGTACCACCCTAAAGCAGGTCATACATGGCTCGAATTTGAAAGAATTTTCTTATGGAAATCGTAGCTAAGAATTATCTTTCTAACTTCATACCATTAGTGGGCTGCCTATTTTTATTGAATTTGAGTGACCGGGCATATTTGGACATGTTGGAAATTTTTGGAAGAACAAACAAATTTCTAATCAATGATGGGAGAATTATGTAAGAAATAAATGTACATGAGCTGTGACCTGGAAAGAAAAGAGGATTCCCGGCCACAAAAATTATTTCTGTAGCATCATGAGGTGAAATTGAAGGTTTGGTTGGTCAAGTTTCGAAATCAATAGTGGCACCATCTGATGCACAACATTTCTGATATTCAAAAGAAAATTTGTTTGGAATTCGACCCATGTATAGCTTGCTTTAAGGTGGCACCTCTACCTATGAAAGAGACATCCTAAGACAACAGCCTGGAGAGGGTAGTGCTAGATGGACTAGTAGATTTAGATGAACTTAGCATAAGTGTCTAACAAACTAAAGCTGAACTCCAGCTAACTTTTTAAGCAGTTACAGAAACAGTAAACGTAATACTGTCTAAATTACCAGGTGAAAAAAATGAAAATAGAAAATCAGTGCAGCCACCACATATTATATTCTTGTTTTTGGGTTTAAATGCACTTCAATCAATTGTGGACTGTCAGCTTAAAAACGTTTGGGTATTCCTCTCTGAAATCTGTCCTTAACAACATTTTTGCTCACTGAACTGTCATTTGCAGATTTTGTTTTGTTTTTTCATGGCAGTCTTTGTAAACTCAATGCGATGACTATAGTGTATGAAAATCCCAGGTGATCAGCATTATCTGAAATACTCTAATCAGCACATCTGCCACTACAATCATTACACAATTAAAGTTGCTTCATGTCCATTCTAATGTTTGGTAAAATACTAAACCTAACCTCGTCCTCGCCCTGGCATCATCAACACACCTAGTACATTTTCAAATGAGGCTGACATATTGTGAGTGGTGAACAATGTAGTGCTAAGGAATAAACACTTATGTTTATATATACATAAATAGTACGAAAATCAATTGTGCAAAAAATGAGAAGAATGGCAATGTGAAACAGTCAAATAAATGAGAAGGTCTTGGAAAGCACCGCTGTGAGTCTACCACCAAATAGTGGCTGATCAGGGATAGAATACACTGACACTGTCCAGCATAGAGAGCATCAAGGGTGGTACATCTTTAGCCAAAAAAGGGAAGTATATCTACTCTTACCAGAACAGGTGGACTCGAATGTCAGCGACAACGAGTCATTAAGGCATGGATGCCAAGAAGGGCGGTTAGCTGCACCCCTTTATTCTTTAGCGTTATATTATTCACCGCTCACTATTTAGCATCTTCGTCACATTCTTTATGTAGCAAAGTTTCACACATTTTTTATTGGAGTTAGCGCTTTGACATATTGTGCCATATTAGGGGTACAGTGTTGGCCAGATATATGGAGGTAAAACATTTAAGGGTATGTAGCGGCGCCACTTTGGAAAAGGTGTCTGCTATGTACACATTTAGTTTTTCCTCAGAACAGTAAAGGGGTTCTGAGGGCTGATTTTGTAGGTTTAACTTTGGCATCAGTTTGGTTGGGCTGCGTTAGAGTTCTACCTGGTCATGTGTACAGTTAGGTGCATATGACAGGCTCAGAACCAGGCCTGGTTGGATGCTTTGGGTACCAGCTTTCCCCAGAGCCAATCAGTGGGTGCGTCTGGCCCCGCTGAGGATTCTGGGGAAGGGTAATTAAGATGTTGAAGTCACGTGTTCAGGGTCGTTCGTGAGGCCATAGCTGCCTGTTCCTGTAGCTGGACCGGGGTAGCCCTACTAGGGGTCCCAGTCACGGGAGCGTGTGCCGCCCCGCAACATGGTCGATTTGACTAGCCCCATGAGACTCGCATGGTCTGAGGGGGGGATCCATCTGTTCCCGAGTCTCGGAGCCGGCTGGTCCGAGGCGCAGTAACTGAAGGAGTATTCAAGGCGTCGGGGTGTGCTCTCAACTTGGAGGAGCACCGCACACCTTGTAAGCAATCGGGAGAGGACTCTTCGGAGGAGGGCCAACAAGCTGGCATCCCAAGAAGTGCCTGGTTGCTGGGTTGTCAGGGACACTAATGAATCCATGATTTTCCAGTACTGCCAAGGAGACAGAGAACATTCCAGGTACTGAGGAAAGGGTTCCTGTTCATTTTCAGTTGAAAGCTTTATTCAAGGTCAAAGACTTTGTAAATTCTGGATCAAAGTGCTGACTGCCATATTCTCTGGCTAGAGATTTGTTCAGCCTTGAAGTGCCCAGCTGTGAGTGGCTACTCTCTGCGTCGTATTAGAGACTTTCTGGTGATTAGCAGTTCAAGATGCCTGAGTTTATTCACCCTTGCCCTCTGTTTCCATATGAGACTGTGTTACCCCTGCAAATAAAAACCTTTCTAAAGGACTTTTATGGTGTCAGCGTCCAAAGTTGTTGGGTACTAACCCTGGGAACCCCTAGATGTGGAAGAACGAGCCAAGCGAAGGCAACCGGTAAGCCCAAAAGTCAAGACAGCCCTATAGAGGGTTAAGGCCGCTACAGGTATTTACATCAGATGATTGTAAAATAAGGGGTGTACTCCAGTTAGGGAGATTTAACCTTTTCATTTGTTCTGTTTACTGTTATCAGTGAAAGTGAAATACATAAACCTAAATTTCGGGTTTTCACTAGATAAAGACTAGAGTGGAAATCCTCTAAGAGGGACACTATTCCTGGTGTCCTTGGTGGCAACTAGGGATTCCTTCACTTTGAAAACATTTTCTCTCAAATCCTATTTTGCCTATGGGACAGGAAGTAAAGGGAAATCTCCTCAACAGAACACAGATAGCCAAAAATCTGGCAGAGGTCAAAACCCTCCCTTATTCTATCCAAAATACAAAATTCTATTTTATTTTTTGACTATTGCAATGCAATTTCAGAAAACAATCAATTCAAGTGGTATTCTACAGTATAGTGAGGATCTTATTTTGACATTCATAAATATCCACAAATCAACCTTTAATATGCTGAATGTATGAGATATATGGGTTAATTTACTAAAGGCAGATAGACTTTTCAACTTTGCAAGGGAAATTGCAAATTATAATGTAATTATGTCCAGAGCTTAGTGAATGAGGTGAAACATTTGCCTTCCATCATCCAATTGTGATAAGCAAAACTACTGTCTTTTCAATTTTTCTTGCACATGATTGGGTTGTCCTTATAAAGTGAAACTTCACCACCGTCATTAAACTCTGAGGCTAATTCTTCTGCAAAATGCAACTTCCCTTGCAAAGGAAACATCATGTTTCCAAGTATTTCTAATAAATCAACCTCACATGATGATCCACAGTTGTAAAATAACTTATCAAGGCTATAGCTCTGGCAAAGCAAGGTGGTTAGTTCCATGTGTTTATACTTCACAGCATCATGAAGGTATTCAGCATTTAAATTGACAAAGAAGGTTAATGCAGCCATGCAAAGGCATGCACAGAGAATGCAGAATCAAAGCAATGTGCATGATACATGTGTGCGTGATACATGTGTAGCAATTCAGATTTCCAGCACAGCATGGCATGTGCAAAAGCACAGCCGAGCAGAAACAGCTTTGCATAGCATAACATGCCAATATACTTGGTTCAGATGAATCCAAAATAATTGCTATTGCTTATTTAGTGCATATACATGTTTTAAACTGTATTGAAGAGAGTATAATTTCAACCATTAACAGACACCAATACAAACCTGACAGGTTTAATCACTTTCTACTCTGTCTATTGCTAAACCTTTAGTAATACTTTAATCACATGCTGACCAGCCGCGGTCATTATACTGCAGCAGTTGGCTCTATTGCATAAATTGGCGTAGCTGTACGTTGATTTGAGTAATAGATACAGTGGGCACGCAAACAGTGCCTGTGGCGCAGTACCAGAGCTGATGTGCGTGACTGGCATTGGTGATGTCTGCCAACCACCTGCGATCGCTGGTAATACTTTAGTAATACTTTAATCACATGCTGACCAGCCTCAGCCACTTGACCATTGTTCCCTTAATATTTTTTTATCTTCTTACAAGGTCACGAACTTCCAAGATGCACAATTGGCCAAATGAGTGCAGATATGATACAGTGTTTAAATGATCTTGAGCAAAAAAGGAGGCTGGCACTGCTTTACAGAGAAGAATACGTGATTATGTCAACATTCTTGCCAAATTTTTCATCTGGCCTGGGCTGAAATTTTGTTCCACTTTTTGGCTCCTGTTTGCACTTTTCTTATTTCACATGTTTTTCTGACTGTTAAGCCCTGGTTCACATTGATGCTACTTGGAAATTGCGCTACTTCACATGAAGTTGCTCAATTTCGAAGTAGCAAGGTCAGCGCGATTTCCGTTGCTACTTGATAGACATTTGTGTGGCTTCATTCCAAGATGTCTACTGAAGTCGCACTTGAAATTGGCAAAAGTAGTGCAGGAACTACTTTTATTAATTGTTGCGGCTCCGCTAATTTGGTGTCCAAGGTCAGTGTTTCTCCACTCCACTTCTCTAGGTGCTCAACCAGGTCCTGATTTCTGTATTTTCAACAGTATAAAAATGACTGTGTGAATTGCTAACCTTGAAAATTACATTATTACCTGTGACGAAAGCAAAAAATATGGAAAACATGACCTGGGAAAGCATAAGGAGAGTTGGGAAACAGTGCCGTAAGTAATGTTAATTGTAATCTTTATGTGTTTTTAAGAATCGCAAAGCCAAAATTTGAAGATGCCCACAAATTGTGCCAAAAGATACTTATTTCCCTCATGATCCAATGCCTAAAATGTGTGTCTTTCCCTACATCTAGTTTGCTAAAGCCACAAAACACACAGTGGGTCAACATGTGCTAGATCGCATCATGATGTATCAATGGACATGTTCAGAGGGTGTTATAAACAATGTGTGGCTTATTATTTCAATGCTCAATACCAGTGTATTTGTTAAGTTGGTGTAGTTGCAGTGACAATGTGCTCTAAAATGTGGCCAACTCAGGCAATTTTATGACCTTAAAGAAATTAAAGTTGAAGTTGAAAAGGCATAATGTTTTCAAACCTAATGCATTAGATACATTAAGAACAAAAACATTGTGTGTGTGTAGCAGACCCCCAGCACAACATAATAGTTAGCTGAAGAAGAGATTGTTGCCTCATGTAGCAGATAAGGTATGTTTGCACTATTGTATAAAATTGCCAAAATAAAGGCCATTTGAGAACCTGTTATACAGATAAGAAACACAGACAACAGTAGTTAAAATGAAATAGGAGTTTATGATCAAATACAAATATTAATCTGGATCAACTACAGTTTGCTGCCAAGCCACTGCCCCTCTACCCATATAATAATAATCCATGTATTTTTGCCGGATATCGCTGGCATTTTGGGAGGGCAACCAAGCACAGTCAGTTTTGAGAGCCGTCATCACGCCCACCGACGGACGAGCTACAGCCTCGTCTGTCCCAACTGATGTGGACCCACAACGGGGTCCACATTAGTTGGCACTGAGGCAAGGTAGCTGCTAGCATGCCTCCGTAAAAAACTGTGGAGAATACAACAGCACAATTCAACATGTTTTTTTTTATATTGTGCCAGGTTAATAGGTGTTAAAAACAGCCTGAAGCAACTGGAGAGGACTCCAAAGGCATTTTCAACCACCTTTCTGGCGTGAGAGAGACTATAATTAAAGATTCTCTGCTCTGAGGTGAGGTTCCTCATAGGAAAGGGCTTCATAAGATGTTACCTCAGAGCAAATGCCTCATCTACCACAAAAACAAAATTGAGGCCCTCAACATTGTCCTCAGCAGGTGGCAAATTTAAGATGCCATTCTGGAGCCAATGGTAGAACTCTGTCTGCATAATGATGCCTTCATCCGAGTCGCAACCATTCTTCCCAACATCCAAAAACAGGAACTCATATGTTGCAGACACTACAGCTAGCAGGACTATGCTGCAAAACCCTTGTAGTTAAAATAATATGAGCCCGAGTTGGGTGGTGGGACAAATCTGACATATTTGTCATCAATAGCACCAACACAGTTGGGAAAATCCCACTGATGCTGGAACTGGGCTGCAACATCCTGACATTGCTATGGGTTGGAAAGAAACTGTGGTGTCAAAAATGAAATAAGAATTTACTACTTCCACACATAACATTGCAAGCAAATTTGACACAAAAATTATTGTCCAACATAAGTATAAAATTTAAATTAGTGTTTAAAGACAAAAATGTAAGGTCAACTTAGCAGATTCCTCACCCCCTCTGGTGGCCCATTCGAAAAAACATTTTTGGTGGGGGGAGGTAATGGGTAGATGTTTTGGACAGGTAACCTTCTCCACTGCCATGAGAGCTGAATGCGTAAATAATGTGTGATACTTTGGCCAAATATGGGTTCAAATTGAAGCACATTTTGTCATTCATAAATTACCTATCAAGATAATAGGAGACAAAAACTTTCTACGCTACAATTTGAAGGTACTACATCCTTTGGTGAATTCATCCAGAAATATGACCACAAAAGAGGTATAGTGTGTATGGGTTTTGCAAAGTCAGCACATAGAGTATTTGTATCGGTTGACTTAGCATTTTTAGGGGGAGGGTTCCAAATGAGTTTGTGCCCCAGAAAATTGCCTCTTGCATTCTGCCTGAATTTGAGGACAACAATAACATTTGGAAACATTTTAGGGGGTGTTTAGGGTAAGCACAAAAATGGAGCTGACAAAATAAATTTTTACGTTACTAGGCTAGGTGTTTTGGCCCAGGATAGCATGCTGGGGAGGTTAGTGAAGGAAAATATGCATGAAGGGCAAAAAAGAGCATAAAAAGCTTACAGCATGCATGAGGACAAAGAGGACATTCACATATTACAATTACAATATTACAATAATGGTAAATAATGGTAATTATTGAATAAATAAATTAATACAATACATTAGCAAGCATTAAATACATAGAATATGATGTTAAAGGCTAAAACTTACCCAATAAAGTCCTTCTGCAGGACTTGAATAATGGCAGAACAGGTCTCTGGAATAATGAGTCCCAGAGCCTGGGGGAGATCCCAGTTGTAATCTTGAGGTCCTGGATGTCAGGAGTAATGGCAAGCCTCATGCATGTGTCCTGCTTCTTAACCACCTCAGTACAGTGCAGTTACACCCCCTTCCTGACCAGACCAATTTTCAGCTTTAAGCGCTCTCACACTTTGAATGACAATTACTCAGTCATCCAACACAGTATCCATATGAAACTTGCGTCCTTTTTTCCACACAAATAGAGCTTTCTTTTAGTGGTATTTAATCACTAGTGGGTTTTTTATTTTTTGTGCTATAAATAAAATAAAACGTAAATTTTGTGAAAAAAATGCCTTTTTCTTAGTTTCTGTCATAAATTTTTGCTAATTAGTAATTTTTCTTCATAAATTTTGGCCAAAATTTATACTGCTACATATCTTTGGTAAAAATAACCCACATTAGTATATATTATTTGGTCTTTGTGAAAGTTATAGAGTCTACAATCTATGGTGCCAATCACTGAAAATTCATCACTTCTGATCAGGCCTTCAGTACATCAGGTGTATCTCATTTCTTGAGACTCTAACTAGTCAGGAAAGTACAAATACCCCCCAAATGACCCCTTTTTACAAAGTAGACATCCCAAGGTATTAAGTAAGTAGCATGGTGAGTTTTTTTAAGTTGTCATTTTTTCCCACAATTCTTTGCAAAATGAAGATTTTTTTTTTTTTTTACTAAATTGTCATATTATCAGGTTATTTCTCACACACAGCATATGTATACAAAAAATTACCCCCCAAAATACATTCTGCTACTCTTCCCGAGTACGGCGATACCACATGTGTGAGACTTTTACACAGCCTGGCCACATACAGAGCACCAACATCGATGTAGTACCTTCAGACGTTCTACGAGCAAAAATGACGCATCTCATTTCTCAACCACCTATTACACTTTTGAAGGCCCTGGAGTACCAGGACAATGGAATTTCCCATAAAATCACCCCATTTTGGAAAGCTAACACCCCAACGTATAATCTGTGAGGCATAATGAGTCTTTTGAATGGTTAATTTTTTTCCAGAAGTTTTTGGAATATGTGGAAAAAAATTTAAACGCATTTTTTTTTACACAAAATTGTCAATTTATAAGATATTTCTAACACATAGCATGTATATAGCAAAAATTACACCCCAAAATACATTCTGCTACTCTTCCCGAGTACGGCGATACCACGTGTGTGAGACTTTTACACAGCCTGGCCACATACAGAGCACTAACATTGATGTAGTACCTTCAGACGTTCTATGAGCAAAAATTACGCATCTCATTTCTCAACCACCTATTACACTTTTGAAGGCCCTGGAGTACCAGCACAATGGAATTTCCCATAAAATTACCCCATTTTGGAAAGCAAACACCCCAACGTATAATCTGTGAAGCATAATGAGTCTTTTGAACGGTTCATTTTTTTCCAGAAGTTTTTGGAATATGTGGAAAAAAATTAAAACGCATTTTTTTTTTTACACAAAATTGTCAATTTATAAGATATTTCCAACACATAACATGTATATAGCAAAAGTTACACCCCAAAATACATTCTGCTACTCCTCCCGAGTATGGCGATACCACATGTATAGGACTTTTACACAGCCTGGCCACATAGATGGGCCAAACATTGAAGTAGTACGTTCAGGCGTTCTAGGAGCATAAATGACACATCTTATTTCATTCCTACCCATCACACTTTTGAAGGTCCTGGACCACCAGGACAGTGAAATTACCCACAAAATGACCCCATTTTGGAAAGTAAACACCCCAACGTATATTCTATGAGACATGGGCTGCAAATAGGTACTCGGGTACTCTGATGGGCTGGAGATAGGTACTCGGGTACTCAGGTGGACTGTGACAGGTACTCGGGTACTCAGATGGACTGGAACAGGTACTCGGGTACTCTGATTGCCTGGTGACAGGTACTCGGGTACTCTGATGGCCTGGTGACAGGTACTCGGGTACTCTGATGGCCTGGTGACAGGTACTCGGGTACTCTGATGGCCTGGTGACAGGTACTCGGGTACTCTGATGGCCTGGTGACAGGTACTCGGGTACTCTGATGGCCTGGTGACAGGTACTCTGATGGTTTGGTGACTGGTATTTGGGTACTCTGAAGGGCGGTGACAGGTACTCAGATGAACTGTGACAGGTACTCGGGTACTCAGATGGGCTGTGACAGGTACTCGGTACTCTAATGGACTGTGACAGGTACTCGGTACTCTAATGGACTGTGACAGGTACTCGGTACTCTAATGGACTGTGACAGGTACTCGGTACTCTAATGGACTGTGACAGGTACTCGGGTACCCTGATGGGCCGTGACAGGTACTCGGGTATCCTGATGGGCCGTGACAGGTACTCGGGTACCCTGATGGGCCGTGACAGGTACTCGGGTACTCTGATGTGCCGTGACAAGTACTCGGGTACTCTGATGTGCCGTGACAGGTACTCGGGTACTCTGATGTGCCGTGACAGGTACTCGGGTACTCTGATGTGCCGTGACAGGTACTCGGGTACTCTGATGGGCCGGGACAGGTACTCGGGTACTCAGATGAACTGTGACAGGTACTCGGGTACTCAGATGGGCTGGGACAGGTACTCGGGTACTCAGATGGGCTGGGACAGGTACTCGGGTACTCTGATGGGCTGGGACAGGTACTCGGGTACTCTGATGGGCTGGGACAGGTACTCGGGTACTCTGATGGGCTGGGACAGGTACTCGGGTACTCTGATGGGCTGGGACAGGTACTCGGGTACTCTGATGGGCTGGGACAGGTACTCTGATGGGCTGGGACAGGTACTCTGATGGGCTGGGACAGGTACTCGGGTACTCTGATGGGCTGGGACAGGTACTCTGATGGGCTGGGACAGGTACTCGGGTACTCTGATGGGCTGGGACAGGTACTCGGGTACTCTGATGGGCTGGGACAGGTACTCGGGTACTCTGATGGGCTGGGACAGGTACTCAAATACTGTGATGGACTGTGACAGGTACTCTGATGGACTGTGATTGACAGGTACTATGAGGGGTGGTGACAGGTCCTCTTTATTGGGGGGGGGGGCAATCAGTATGTTTGGTGTACACTGTATGCGGTAACGAGATGTTACCGCAATCTCCTCCTCACACATGATCGGTGTGTGAGGAGGAGAACCCGGTAACATCCCGTTACCGCGGTTTGTTTACATTTTAGTGATCGGCTGTGAAAGGATCACAGCCGATCACGTGGGTAAACAGCCAGCCAATGGCTGTTTACCAGTGTCGGTGACGAGCAGTGTTCCCGGGGAACACGCCGCCACCGACGTGCACGCGCAGCGCGCTCGCGGTCGCGCGCATGCACCGTGCACGTAGGGGGTGTGACCATCTGTGATCGGCCGTGACTTCATCACGGCCGATCACGTGGTAAACAGCCATAACGAATGGCTGTTCACCCCCTTCGGTGGCGAGCGGTGTCTCCGTGACACGCCGCCACTGAAGAAACAGGGATGCGCGCGCACGATCGCGCGCATCCCTGTTTAAACGGGAGGCCGTCATATGACGGCCTCCCGCCACAATAGCTGCGCCGCCTGGCCGTCATTTGACGGCCGGCGGTCAGCAACTAGTTAATATAGGGGGTCAACAATGCCAAGAAACAGTGAAATCAGGGGTCCGTCATCTGGAAATAATTCCTAAAATCATCAGGATTATTCTCCTGGAGCTCCCGCAGCAAAGGCATATGAGATAATTGGTCATGATTAAACAACCAATTTTTTATCCAAGAACTCCTCCTCCTCCTGTTCCTGGACTGGACTTGGGTCAAAGCAATAACTCCAAGCCCAATGATAGCACATTCTCTCCTCCGACTCTGCAATATGGCTGGTTGATGAATGGCCATTCAGAAATGAAATGAAAAGCAAGATCTGAAAAGCAACACTTACCAAACTTCTACTACAAAATTAGCAGAAGGAGCACAAAGGGTGGCGTATGACTATTGAACTTTCTCTTCATCACCTTGTAGTATGTCTAATATGTCACTAAGTTTGTGTTTGTTGGCCGACAATTGTGTGCCATTTGTATGCTTGTAAGACAAGTTTTGGGCCAGTGCCCTTCGGACAAAAGTCCGAGCCTTTGTCCATGGAAAATCCAATTGTGTGTACGAGACTTTAGTTATACATCATTTAGAATACTGTGCCCAGTTCTGGAGACCTCACTTCCAAAAAGATATTGATAGGATAGAAGCACAAGCACAGAGAATGACAATAAAAATTGTAAAAGGTCTGAGAGATAAAACCTATTAAGAGAGACCTCAAGAACGTAATATTAACAGTCTGGAGGAAAGAAGGGAAAGGGGAAACATGTCTGAAACTTTTAAATGCATCAAAGTGGAACTGAACCTATCGATTTAACCGTTTGAAACAGCTACATTCCTGGCATGCAGGCCATGCTTGCCACATTTGCTTGTGCTTTAAACCAAACTGTCAAACCATGGCTGATTTCATAACTGATTACATGTTCAGCACAATGGACGTTACAGTTCAAACAGAGGCTAAGGTGGCAGCTTTCTTGGCTGAAAAGGATAGGAGGGTTTAAAATAAATAAATAAATAAATAAAAATGAACAATGCACTCTAAAATGTGTAAATGTAATAGCATGTGTTACTTTAGTTACTTATTGAGTTGAATTGTTAATCCAAGATGAGTAAGGCCCCTTTCACACTGATATATGGCCCGATCGGATCTGCCTGAAAAACTGACAGGCGGACCGGATTGGGCCATCCATTGCTCTCTATGGAGTGGCAGATGTCAGCAAACGTGTCCTGTCCGCTAAGAATAGACAAATGGGAAAATGTCTCAGATGATATGTACAGTAAAAATTGAGAGCCAGTGGTCACTGTAATTGCTTCAATATATGTAATTTTTTGTTGGAGTTCCTTTAAACAAATATTTGATAGTAGGCTGAATTGTATGAGTAGAGTAAAAGCATGAGGACAAACATGTTCTGAACAGCATTCCCCAGTAACGACTTGTAAATCTGTTCTGGGCTTTAGTGAATATTTAACTGCATGTTCAGAATATATTGCGTTATACAGGTTTCATAATATCTTGAAATAACTGGAAACACTTATTTCAAGGGAGTATTATAGGCTTACACAAGGAATATAACAAGGCAGTGGTATTAATCTGCATGCTTCGTTTTATTGTATTTTCCATGCAGCTTAGCAAACATTATGTGTCCTCCTTCTGTCGAATCCTTAATGTTATCTTATTATCACTTCTCTGCATATTGTTAGACACACCACTTCCTTCAGGCATAATATACCATACATAATATACCGTATATATATGGGGGTTTTTTTTGTTTTGTTTTTGCAGCATTGATACAGTTCATAAAACTTTGCAAAATACTGCCATGTGATAAAACTGTGCAAATAAATTTTCACGTTTTATTTTATCACTGAGATGAATTTTAATGTGTTTATAGTCATTGTTATTTATCTATGATATAATAATACAAAGTGTAATTGCCGGAAAACATAAATATCTTGCACATTATTTTGTCCCACTTCCTTTGTGCAAAAAGACTTTTAATAGTGCTCATAATTTAGATTTCTGTATAAACAGCAACAGAAACAGCAAGACTGAGGACAAATGCAGCAGACACTTTCTTTGCTATGATCAGGGACCAATGTATTGTACTGCCAATTAGACTTCTCAGGGTGTCTGGACATATGGATTCTGGTTGTACAGAACAGAGAAGAAATCTATACTGTGTGTCCTTTACTGTTGACCTCACACATTAGCAAAAGAAAAAGCTCAGTTTCAGCAGACATATACAGTCATATTCACATATTGATAATATATTGATTACATACTCTCCAACATTTCAAAAAGAAAATAGTATCAACCATGTGCGCCGCCTTCCAAGCACGCATGATCAATAGACTGTGGTAATGTCAGGCATAGCTCAGAATTGGTCTCTCGTTGACTGTTAATGGTTGAAATTATACTCTCTTCAATACAGTTTAAAACATGTATATGCACTAAATAAGCAATAGCAATTATTTTGGATTCATATGAACCAAGTATATTGGCATGTTATGCTATGCAAAGCTGTTTCTGCTCGGCTGTGCTTTTGCACATGCCATGCTGTGCTGGAAATCTGAATTGCTACACATGTATCACGCACACATGTATCATGCACATTGCTTTGATTCTGCATTCTCTGTGCATGCCTTTGCATGGCTGCATTAACCTTCTTTGTCAATTTAAATGCTGAATACCTTCATAATGCTGTGAAGTATAAACACATGGAACTAACCACCTTGCTTTGCCAGAGCTATAGCCTTGATAAGTTATTTTACATCTGTGGATCATCATGTGAGGTTGATTTATTAGAAATACTTGGAAACATGATGTTTCCTTTGCAAGGGAAGTTGCATTTTGCAGAAGAATTAGCCTCAGAGTTTAATGACGGTGGTGAAGTTTCACTTTATAAGGACAACCCAATCATGTGCAAGAAAAATAGAAAAGACAGTAGTTTTGCTTATCACAATTGGAAGATGGAAGGCAAATGTTTCACCTCATTCACTAAGCTCTGGGCATAATTACATTATAATTTGCAATTTCCCTTGCAAAGTTGAAAAGTCTATCTGCCTTTAGTAAATTAACCCATATATCTCATACATTCAGCATATTAAAGGTTGATTTGTGGATATTTATGAATGTCAAAATAGGATCCTCACTATACTGTAGAATACCACTTGAATTGATTGTTTTCTGAAATTGCATTGCAATAGTCAAAAAATAAAATAGAATTTTGTATTTTGGATAGAATAAGGGAGGGTTTTGACCTCTGCCAGATTTTTGGCTATCTGTGTTCTGTTCAGGTGATTTCTCTTTACTTCCTGTCCCATAGGCAAAATAGGATTTGAGAGGAAATGTTTTCAAAGTGAAGGAATCCCTAGTTGCCACCAAGGACACCAGGAATAGTGTCCCTTTTGGAAGATTTCCACTCTAGTCTTTATCTAGTGAAAGCCCAAAATTTAGGTTTATGTATTTCACTTTCACTGATAACAGTAAACAGAACAAATGACAAGGTTAAATCTCCCTAACTGGAGCACAGACACCAATACAAACTTGACAGGTTTAATCACTTTCTACTCTGTCCATTGCTAAACCTTTAGTAATACTTTAATCACGTGCTGACCAGCCGCCGTCATTATACTGCAGCAGTTGGCTCTATTGCATAAATTGGCGTAGCTGTACGTTGATTTGAGTAATAGATACAGTGGGTACGCAAACGGTGCCCGTGGCGCAGTACCAGAGCCGATGTGCGTGACTGGCATTGGTGATGTCTGCCAACCACCTGCGATCGCTGGTAATATTTAGTAATACTTTAATCACGTGCTGACCAACCACCCTCATTATACTGTAGCAGGTTAGCTCTATTGCATGAATTGGCGTAGCTGTACGTCGATTTGAGTAATAGATACAGTGGGCACGCAAACGGCGCCCAGCAGTGGCGCAGTGCCAGAGCCATTGTGTGTGACTGGCATTGGTGATGTCTGCCAACCACCTGAGATCGCTCCACAGAGAGTCAGATGTTAACAAACAGATCCCCATTCTGCCAGGGGAGTAAAGAGAGATTGTCTGTTCCTAGTGACTAGGAACAGCGATCTCTCTACTCTTTCAGTCAGTACAATACCCCCACAGTTAGAAACACCTACCAGGGAACACATTTAGACCCCTTGATCACCACTAGTGTTAACCCCTTCCCTGCCAGTTTCATAGCACTGATCTCTGTATAAATGTCACTGGTCCCAAAAAAAAGTGGGAAATCCTTCTGGTCCTTAACCACTTACACCCCGGACCATTTTGCTGGCTTAAGACCAGACCACTTTTTGCGATTCGGCACTGCATCGCTTTAAGTGACAATTTTGTGGTTGTGTGACGTGGCTCCCAAACAAAATTGACGTCCTTTTTTTTCCAAAAATAGAGCTTTCTTTTGATGGTATTTGATCACCTCTACGGTTTTTATTTTTTGCGCTATAAACAAAAAAAGAGCGACAATTTTGAAAAAAAAATATTATTTTTTACTTTTTGCTATAATAAATACCCCCCCCCCCAAAAAAAAAAAAAAAAAAAATATATATATATATATATATCCACTTCCCACACGGCCAATGTATATATACGGCCGGGTGGGAGCCGCCTGCTCCTGATAGGACGTTCAGGAACGTCATTCAGGAGCAGCGGGATCGCGCGCGCGCGCGCCCGCGCAGCGGCGCGATCCCGATGTGCTCGTGTCACCCGGACACGGCACATCTCAGATCGGCAGGAGGGCTCTGTGATTGGCCCTCCTGATCACATGACGGCCGTGTCCAATCACGGCCGTCATGTGATGTAAACAAACAGCCGGTTGCTAGGCAATCGGCTCTCCTCTCCTCACACGGAAGTCACCGCTGAGAAGAGGAGAGCAGAACGCTGCAGCCGGCTGATGATCAGTGAGTATGGGCTGCTTTTCACAGCTTTTTACTCACTGATCATCAGTGTAGTGTAAACACACAACACACCACACAGTGAAAACACAGTCCCCACATATGTCCCCAAAACACACATGTCCCTAAAACATACATGTCCCCAAATAATAAAAACACATGTCCCTAATAATAAAAACATGTCCCCCACATATGTCCCACTAAAATCACATGTCCCAATGATTATCTGCACACATATGTACGTGATCACCTGCACACATATGTACATGATCATTTGCGTACATATGTCCGTGATCACACAAACCAATTATTATACACTTAGCGGAATTTTTTTTACCAAAAACATGTAGCAGAATACATTTTGGCTTAAATTTATGACAAAATTTGATTTTATTGGATTTCTTTTCAAATAGAAAAAAGAAAATATTGTTTTTTTCCCAAATTTCCGCTTTTTTTGCGCTTATATCGCAAAAAAAAAAAAAACGGAGTCGTGAATAAATAACACCAAAATAAAGCTCTATTTGTGCGAACAAAATGATAACAATTTCATTTGGGTACAGTGTAGCATGACCGCGCAATTGTCACTGAAAGCGCTAGAGCGCTGAAAGCTGAAAATTGGGCTGGGAAGGAAGGGGGTGAAAGTGCCCTGTATTGAAGTGGATATATATATATATATATATATATATATATATATATATATATATAAATTTCTCAGTTTAGGCTGATACGTATTATTCTACATATTTTTGGTAAAAAAAAATCGCCGTTTACAAAATAGGTGATAGTTTTATGGCATTTTTATTAATATTTTTTGTTTTACTAGTAATGGCGGTGATTAGCGATTTTTATTGTGACTGCAACATTATGGTGGACACAGCGGACATTTTTGACACATTTTTGGGATCATTGTCATTTATGCAGCAATCAGTGCTATATAAATGCACTGATTCCTGTGCAAATGACACTGGCAGTGAAGGGGTTAACCAGGAGGTGGCAGTGTAGGGGTTAAGTGTGTCCTAGGGGCATGTTTCTAACTATGGTGGGCGTGGCTGTGTTTTACAGATTACTAATCTCTGCTCCAATCACAGGGAGTAGAGATCAGTGTCACTTGTTGCTAGACAGAATGGGGAAATGCTGTTTACATTGGCATCTCCCCATTCTTCCTCCCTGCGAGACGATCGCGGGTATCATCGTGGCAATTGAGTCTGCCGGATCCGTGGTCGGAGTCACAGAGGTCCCTGACTGGCAAGAGCACCACCGGCTGGCGCGCACGTGATGGCACGACGGCAAATTCAAAGGGACGTACCTGTACGCCCATTTGCCTGTCCTTGCCATTCTGCCGTCGTACATCGCCATGCGCCAGTCAGGAAGCGGTTAAGTGGTTAATATACACAGCTCCATAAGTATGTATGAGCTATCAGATCGACAATACATAAATCCATGTAATTGATATAAATGGTGTTTTCATGGTGCACCTGATTAGATTGATTTCAATTTAATGAAACCAATTTATGGTACAGGTCCCCGCTGCTAAACATGATTTAATAGGTTTATTGGAGATGTTACATGGTTTGTAATATGAATTCATTAAAATGTATAATTTTGTATTATTTATTGTTCATTACTGTTTATTACCAGCTTTAGTCCATGGTCTGTAGAATCTGTTTCTCTTATTTTGCTGTAAAAAAAAAGCAATGGAGTTGACTTACTAAAGTCAAGTACACTGTACACTTTACAAGTGCACTTGCACTAATTTTCCAAAAAAGCTTAGTGTATGTGGTGAAGCTTCATTTTGTAAAGAATATTTGAACACGTGCAAGAAAAAAAAATGAAAAAGACTGCATTTTGATTGCATATGATTGGATGATGGAAATCAACAGATCTTCACTGCATTTACCAAGTTCTGTGGAAAATTAGTGGAACTGGACTTTTAAAGTGTACAGTCAATTTACCTTTACTAAATCTCCCCCTGTATGTCAAAACACTAAGATACAATGTGGCCATCTGTAAATTAGTGCCCAGACTGTACTGACGAAGATGAGTGCCTGCACTTCTTTTCCCAATTAATGAAAGCTGTGTAGGAAGGAGATATCAAGAGACTTGGTTTGTGAGAACAAGGGAACCTGTTCTTTGGTAGTTGACCAAATAGTGATGATTCCAGCCATTATTGGAAATCACGCCCACCTGCGTGTGTAATAATGAAGGGCGAAAATTGTTAAACAGATGACTGTAAATTCAAAATTCTGATTTATATGTAAATCTCCTTTAAAACCAAATTAACAATCCAACCCTAAAGTAAGGAATATATTGAAATTTAGCTTTTTAAGCTACTGAGAAATGACAAATAATAACAGACCTAAACAAATCTCTACAATTTCTACCAATTTTACATTCTGCTCCACGAGGTTTTAATAAATCACCAAGCAAATGAGCCTGGTGTGATAGAGCCATAACCTGCAAATCTCTTTATGTTTGCTCCATGCTTCAGTGATTATTAACGATGGCTTTTTAATGTATTCATGTAATAAACTCCTAATTTACAGCAAGCAGGGAACATCTTTCTTTCTCGCAAATTACCTTGTGAGAATAGTGACTGTCGATTGTTTATTATAGGAAATTTACTCTCATATACAGTACATTAGTATTATGCCATTTTTGACATTGACCTCCCTGCAAATTACATGAAAAATACTACACAATACACAGAGGTCATGTTGCTACTTAGATAAAAGGGAATTAAAGGAAAGCTTGTGATTTTTTTTTACTTGGAGAAACTGAAGTATGTTTAGTGCCGATAACATGCAGTGGAGGCCTTAAATAATATTCTACTTCTGAATTCCATTGTTTCCTCAGAAGACTTGTGTTTCTTTCTATAGTACTCAGAAAAAGTGTTGGGTAATAGCTAGGTAAACCTAAGCCCATAGAGATAACACAGAAATGATTCATGTTAGATTTGTGTTAGCATCTAGACATCATAGTCTCATAGAGGTTGATTTACTAAAGGCAAATAGACTATGCACTTTGCAAAGTGCAATTGCACTCTGCAAGTGCAGTTGCTCCAGAGCTTAGTAAATGAGGTAAAGCTTTACATTGCAAAGAATACCCAATCGCGTGCAAGGAAATGTAAAAAAAAAACATCCTTTTTGCTTGCATATGATTGGATGATGGAATTCAGCAGAGCTTCTCCTCATTTACTAAGCTCTGGAGGAACTGCTCTTGCAGCGTTCAACTGCACTTTACAAAGTTCACAGCCTATTTTCCTTTAGTAAATCAACCTCATAGACTATTGCTTCCCACCCTTAATTCAGTCATGTGCTTTTATTACCCCTAAACTCCACTTATAATCATGCCATAAATAATTGGGAAAATTGTTTTTTTTAGGCATATTAATAAAGATGTCCTACCCTTAAGTGCTACATATACGTGTAATAATCCAAAGAAACCAATTAGAATCTGGTCTGACTTTAGTATTTCTGAAAATGGAGTTGGTGATTTAATTTTAATTGATGGCAATCCCACCACTGAGAACTACAGGTAGATTTTTTTTTATAATGCAATATCATTAAGAAAGTTTTGCTTTGTATATACTTATCTTTGTGTCACAATGCAATTATTCTGTACAAATGGTACTGAAATCTAAATGTATTTTCCTCTTAAATGGCACATAATGAGAGTTTTTTAAGTCTGTGCCCAAATTACCTACTATGAAGAAAACAGATTTTAAAGTGGCGCTATGGAAAAACACATATCACACAGTCTGTCAATAACAATAAAGCAGCAGTTTTTGTTTTTCTGAGCATTCCTTGTAACATTACAATATTTTAATGCCCGATGAACATGGCAGAAGATCTGATATTTTTTAATTTCCTGCAAAAGGTCAACACCCTTGGACAGGGTGGTCCTAGATGAACATGAACATTTTTTTTTTATTTTTTTTACTTTTTGCTCTACTATTTTATGGCATCACTTGTATGTTGACTAAGTTTTCTTCAAAAGCTCACAAAATGTAGGATCTTTCTGTTTCTATTAAACATCTGCTTAGACTAGTTAATTGGAACGTGACACATGGCTTGATAACTTTTGTACAGGGCTGGATTTCACACTAGCTCTACTATTTTCTCAAATTTATCATTGCCACTTACCAAGTGTTTTGCGAGCAATCATTTCAATTAATGATTGAGTAGTTCCAAGTGAGATTCTCAAAATGATGAAATTTTACTCTACAATAATTATTATGATTTTATAACATATTTTCTTATAGTAGAATTCTATTAAACAATATTTGCATCTTATCTTATCTTATCTTGCATCTTATAACGCAATGTAATTCTATTAAAAATAGAAAACTTTTTTTGTGACGAAACCTCTTAGGAGTTTATTTATAGAAGATGAATCTTCTATAATATTCCATCCTTTTGAAAGTTCCCCGTGTTCACCTGACATTTCATGTCCAAAATCACCTCATTAATAATAGGTCAAATGTGCAACAGACAAATGCGGGTCTCCACTGAATGTCTTTTTTACAGTAAGCTGTTAAAAAACAGCTTTTAACCAAGAAAGGGTATTTGCTGGCTAAAACTATCCATGGTGCTGAAATTGTATTTTTAGAAAGTTTCAGCAGGGTTACATGTAACTTTTTTTTATAAAAAGCTGTGTTTTACTCACTTCTTATAGACCATACTACCCAGAACACCAAGCATACCAGCTGGTGTCCCCATGGCAATGGGGCAATGAGCTTGCAGCCTGCACTATGTTGATACCCACTCACATGCCTTTCAGCATTGGGAGGATGCATAGGGATGTGTTACCAAATTGGGGTACCCCTACTAAAGCACCAGTGGTTTATGTGCCACCTACTTCCCCCCCTGGGGGACAAGTAGAGGGTTCCAACATACCTTAAGAATTGACTTTTTATGTCCCTAACCGATTCATTGTGTGTAGGAAAGTAACAAAAAATAAACAAAACACAAAAATACTCTAATGTGTTAATTTTACAAATATTTGCCTTTCAGTTTCCAGCAGCATCTAAAACTGTTCCCTGTTGAGTCTCCTCCAGCCTCCATCACTTAAATCTGAAGAAAGGGATCACCGGCTCTTTCCTATTTACTTCTTTTATGTATTTTATTTGAAAAAAAATATATAAACAAAAAATGAACCTCAGAAGTACTGACCCGGAGTAAGAGAATAGTTCAGCACACCCTAAAGTAACAATTGCAATTTAAAAAAAAAGTTTAATAATCCAACATTTCAGACCTATAGATTTTATTTTGTAATGTTTTCAGTGAATGTAACATGAAGGTGCTGGTAAGGTAATGGTAATCCTTTCATAAAAGAAGAACACACATTTCTGTAAGGCCCTTTAACAATGCAAGCACATATGTTGCTGAATGTCAGGAAATGCATTTTTCACCAGGCAAGCACTTGGCAAATATACATGAAAATGTGTTTTATGAACAGGATGAATTTTACCCAATGACTTTTGGTGGAATGTATGGCAAATGTCCCAGTAAATTCTTTATCAATATGCTGCAAAATGTTTATTGGATTGTAAAGAGAAAAAATAGAACCTATGAGAAGCCTACTGGCTTACTTGAGAGTAACTTTTTTGTTCCCGATTCTGAACTGTTGTGTTTGAATTGTGAAGTTTTACTGGGTTTATGTAAGTGATCGTTGGAGTTTTTTCAATATAATTCTTATAATTTTCAAAATTCTGTATGTTTTGGTTTGTGAAAATTTAGCATGTTTGTTTTTGACGTTGGGAATGTTCATTGTGGAGAGAACTGGTGCATAGTCTCCACCCAGGTCAGAAGAAACGTAAACTCCCTTGCCACTATGGTGTTGTCAGATTAGATCCGAGGCATTTGATGAGCCTGAAAGTTTTCCTAGAGCAGACACATGTGAATCGTCCTATCCAAAAACAGGAAGGGCCTCTCTCACACTGAGAGAATGATATATTGTAGATATCTTGTGTGAAACTGAGAAAATGGAACCTAAATGAGACTTAAAGTCTTCATGCGAAATCCCAGAGAAGACTGAGGTTGACTGCTGATGTGACAGACCAGAAACTTCAACTTTAACAGTTTTTACTGAGGTAGAGACATTCTTGTGTAGGACCCTCTACTTATTTGGTGTGAGAAGTTAGGATTTTTGTAGTGCTGGCAAATTTAGGCAGGCCTAGATGGAAGCTAGGCCTGTTTGTTTTGATTAACTGTTTACTGCTAGTGATATGCACAATGTGTTTGATGTTCTAATTGACAACTTATTATACAAAAAATGTAATGCAGTTGCCTTATATGTATGCTTTGTATTCATCCTCCTATATTTATTACAAATTGTGCACCCCTTTATGTGAGATGAGAGTCCTCCAAGTGACCCTGAATGTTAAAAGCTGCCTGTCCAATCTTGGATGAACAGGTAGGATGGGCCGTATTTCCAAACAATGGAATATTGGAAAGATATGAGATGACAGCTAACCTGGAGAGATGTAAGAGATGCTTCAAAGTGGAAGGGAAGGAGGGAGCTAATTATCATGGTGAAAATTTTACCCTATTGAAGCTAGGAAAAAATGTAAATTCCTATTTCAGTCACTGCTTAGATCATCCAGTGAACCACAACACAAAAGGTCACCCTTGAAGGAGAAAGCTAAGCACTTTGGGAGTGTTTACCAGTAAGCCAAATGATTTTGGGACCTGGACTGATAGGAGGGTGATGCAACAGTACATGACTGGTATCTAGCACTACATTGCATGAAGCCAAGGTTATCTAAGTGGCACACTTGACCTATACAAAAAGAAAGTAGTCCACGCTGTGTGTAATTCACAAATAAGTGTTAGTGAACAGCTGCACTCACTGTATTTCATACAACAATACTCAAATAAATATATCCAAAAAAATAGTGTTGTGCTGTTGATAAACTAAAATAACTCAATAATGCAATGTTCCCACATTATCAGTATTAAAGTGCCTTATAAGTGCAAAAAATGTATATGTATACACAAATGAAAACATATACGATTAGAACTAATCATATGCAAATAAAATGCCAAATCATCAGTGCTAACATAAAAAAGTTCATTCAAATGCCAAAATCAGCAGATATGGCACAGATAAGTATTTAGTAGCAGAAGCAAAGGATAGCCCTAATTACAATACCTGTGATGAAGATGGTACTACACAGGTATTAATTTCTGTTCAAATGGTGCTCCAAGTGCTCCACCACCATGCAAAAGGTGGATGCTTACCAGACAGAGAATTCTGTTATAAGGTCTATCCATCAGTGATCAAAGCCGCCCACAACGGGCATAGAGATAGGGCAATTGTCCTGCTCCCCGGCATGCATGCTGGAGTCACTTTTATTTCCTCCACCCAACATACGTTTTGTCTTCGAAGACATCTCAAAGGAAGGAAATAGTTGTGTTGTCAGAATGTCTGCCAGGGGGCATGAAGATGTGTAAACTGAATGTCTGAAGTTTTCATCATACCTGGAGCCATATCTCTATGCCCAAAGCGGGGGGCCCACTCATGGGGTGTATGCCCGTAGCAGGATGCTCACTGATGTGTGGCTCACTGATGGGGTATATGCCCATAGTGGGGGGCTCACTGATGGGGATGTATGCCCATAGTGGGTTGCTCACTGATGCATAGCTCACTGATGCATGGCTAGACCTTATAACAGAGGTCTCTGTGTCTGATAAGTGTCTATCTTTTGCACGGTGGTGGAGGAGCACTGTTAATTGATCACTTGGAGCACCATTTGAACAGACGTTAATACGTGTGTAGCCCCATTTTCATCACAGGTATTGGAATTGGGACTATCCTCTGCTTCTGTCCTAAATACCTGCTGATTTTGGCATTTGAATAAACCTTTTATGTTAGCACTGATGATTTGGCTCTTATTTTGATTAGTTATAATTGTATATGTTTACATTTGTGTTTATATTATTTTTTTTTGCACTTATAACATACTTTAATACTGATAACGTGGGACCACTGAATTATTGAGTTATTTAAATTGATCAACAGTGCAGCACTATTTTTTGGGATACACTTGACCTAAAGTTGGATGGCACTTGTAGCAGATAAATTTCTATGGATAAATATAGACCAAATTAATAGGGACTGAGATAACAATGCCAGCACTATGCAGGTTACAGGGTTGACCCCAACAACCTACAATGACCAGGATAAGTATTCCAACTACTTATGGTTGGATCCTAACAGGGATGAAGCTGAAGTAAAATAGCCTTGGAGCTTGGAGAACTCACCAAGGAATAAGGGACCCGTCAGAGGCCGAAGCTGAACTATGAGGCAAAATGCAATGTTCCTTATAGGAAGCAAAACTGTACACTACACAGGGAACAAGCCTAAATATACCCCCTGTATTCTGAGAGGAGAAACCATTCCCTAAAACGCAAAAACAGGCATGCTGGCAAATGACACTGAGGAATAAGAACAAGACCAACCAGTAATACATAGGTTCCACTGAACCCCCTATGAGCAACCAGGCCACCAGCCTCAGGATCCTGCAGATGGTGGATGAAGATCCACAGAAATTTCATTCAAGGGCACATGCAAGTAGAGCACAACTACAGAAAGACAAATAGAAGTGAAATCTCTACATACTTCTCCAGCATTCTGACAGAGCAAGAAAACATGCATATGGCTCAGCCCTGCTTTGTTGCATCATTGACTTGGCCCTGCATGGTGAGGAATTGCCCAAAATGACTGCCCTAACACTACCTTGCATTGCATGATCCCAAGATATTATCAATTGTTGTCTGAGGAACTTGAGCACTCTTTTATCCATGTCCACAGACTTATTTTTTTTTTGGATTTGTCTTCATTTGGCAATATAACCGGGTACTTCTTGAGTTTAGATCTATTGTAGCTTAGTGGGGCCTGTTTGCCTTTTCTTTAGCAATCATGATGATTTATAGAGCCCATAATAGTTGTGAATACCTTCTCTTTTTCTTTTCAGGTGTTTTGCCATACTTACATCATGCCATTCAGTTTATGGGATGGGCACCTGTTGCAGTGTGCTCCCCTCGCAACAGACCACACATTTGGTATACATTATTTCGAGCCCCTCCTTCTGGTAAGCTTTCCCACCTATACTGCAAAGATTTTTGTTCTTTCAAAATTTTCCTCCCTAATTTTCACATCTACTTAATGCATTGGGCATAACTAATTAAGTAAATAATCTGTGTTAGAGTACGTATGCACTGCTATGTCTAAAAAGAATAAAAACTCAATCAATAAATCCATAGTGAACTCAGACACTATAGACCAGATATTGATGAATGTGTGAACAGTGCACTCGTTCAAAACCCTTCTGTACTACTATACAGTGAAATACTATATCAAAAAATTATTAAATAAAGTAAATAATAAAAAACTCAAAACTGACTCTAATGCCGCATACACAAAACTGGACTTTCCAGCAGACTAGGTCCAACGTTCTTCCCGACTGACTTTTCAGCGGAGTTCCGATGGACTTGGCCACACACAATCACACCAAAGTCCAACGGATTCGAATATGATGACATACAACCGGACTAGAATAAGGAAGTTCATAGCCAGTAGCCAATAGCTGCCCTTGCGTAGTTTTTTGTCCGTCGAACTAGCATACACACAAACAGGTTTCTCGATAGGAACTGGTTCCGGTGGAAAAATTTGAAACATGTTCTATTTCTAAAGTCTGTCTGATTTTTAGACAGCGAAGGTCTGATGAAGCCCACACACGAGCGAATTGTCTGGTGAATTAGTTCCGTCAGACCTTTGCTGTTGAAAAGCCCGGTCGTGTGTACACGGCATTACACTGCCAGAGTCACATGAAGGGTGCAGAGGGACAATAAAGCTGGACCTGTAAACGGGAAGCTTGAGGAAAGGACCTAGATAGCCCCAACAGGGGGGACCGCTGGAGAAAAGTGTGGATAATCACATTAGAGGGATTGCTGGTGACACATATTACATCTGGAGCATCTGACAAGAATCTGGAGACCAGTTTTTTATGATAAAAAGTGTTATCTGACCGTATGGTCTTTTCCAAAGGTGAGCGGACAATTCACTAGAAGGTGGTTGGGGGAGGTCACTCATTCACTATTTTATAACATTTGAGCATGTCTGGTAACAGGGGTTAATCAACTATGGATGAAGCACCTGCATGTTTGTTTGGACTATAACAATGTATATGTTTTTTCTTAAACCAAGGTTTTGAACACAATTTCCTTTGGATTTATTTTTAAATAATAATATTGCACATGCAAAAGGGACATTGAATATTGGTATTAGTTTTGTGTTTTTTTATTATTTATTTTATTTAAAAAAAAATGGCATAGTACTTCCCTGTATACTAGTACAGAAGTATTTTGAACAAGTGCATCATTCACACATTCATCATAACTAATTGAGTGCTACACTGGTCATGCTCAAGGCTGGGTTCACAGCAGGGATCTGGTCCATCCCTGTTGTCCATTTCAGGGATGAATCAGGGCCAAATTTTAGGCTGAATTTGGACCTGAAATGGAGCCAAAGACACACAGCACTCCTGTGCAAGCCATTCCGGAGCCGCAATGGAGATATGTGAAGCGGCTCCATAGAGAACACTGAACTTTGAAGAAATTACACTTTGCTACAACATAAAGTAATACAACAGCTTAACCCAACGTATAAACCTATCCCCAAGGCCAAACAAACCCATCACCTCACCCAATATGTCCACTCAATGCCTCAATGCTATCAAAAGCATTTGCAGTGTTGAGTGACAAAATTTCTCTCTTCCATGGTTATCAAATGGTATTTGCATATTTAAAAAAAAGCCTCCTTAAATGAATGGCCGTAGACCTTGTAGGGATAAAACCAGACTGATCTGCATTAATCAAGCCCTACATATATCTGCTTAGTCTTGTTGCCAGGACCCTAGCTAGAATCTTAGCATTCAAATTCAACAATGATATCGGTTGGTAAGATTCCAGAGCCAAAATGTCCTTTCCTGGTTTTGGTAACAGAATGATACAGGCATCCCTCATAGAGTCTGGAAGCTAAAATGATTCTAAAGCCTGGTTAAGGACTTTTAACAGTTCTGGAAGCAAGACATCCCCACATTGTTTATACACTTCTGATGGTAGACAATCAGTACCCGGGGCCTTATCATTTGGGCAATCTGCCACTGCTTTGACAAGTTCCTCTAACATCAGAGGGGCATTAAGTTGCTGTCTAGAAATTACAGAAAGAGAGGGGAGTTTTCATGGGTCCAGGAATTCATTAGATGCTTGTCTTAGAATATTTAACTTTACTCTGATATAAATTACTTTAGAAGGTAACAAACAATAGCAGTATTTCATTCTGATCATAAGTAATAGCACCCACTACTGTAAGAATAGAGGAAATAATTTTGATATTTTCATGAGACTTTTCGATTACTGATAGCATTTTACCCGATCTTTCCCCCTCCTCAAAACCGTGGCGTGTGCAGCTTTGTTCAATGTTGCCTGTCTATACAGTAATTGTGCATCCTTCCAAACTTCACGGTTAGAGGCGGGAGGATCCTGAATATACTGAGCTTCTTTCTGCTGCACCTCGGCTGCTGACGGGGATTTCCATTCCCACCTAGTTTTTTTTATAAACACTTATGGCTTTAAACAAAACTCCCCTCAAAAAAGCTTTGATAGTATCCCATGCCACCTGTGGTGAAGCTGAGTTATCATTAAGCCTGAGCATATAGCCCAATAGTGGAGGAGTTCTGTATTGATATCTGTTTATATTTGTTACCAGTTTATATGGTTAATATACATGCAAAACGAAGATAACACCAAATTTAACACACCTGCTCCTCATTCACACCTGAGGCCTTGTAGCATTAACGAGTCACATGACACCGGGAAGGGAAAATGGCTAATTGGGCTTGATTTGGAAATTTTCACATAGGGGTGTACTCCCTTTTGCTACCAGCAGTTTAGACATTAATGGCAGTGTGTTATTTTGAGTGGGCAGCAAATGTACACTGTTATACAAGCTGTAAACTCACTAGTTTACATTGTAGCAAAGTGTAATTTCTCACATGAAAAGATATAATAAATATGTTACAAAAATGTGAGGGGTGTACTCAGTTTTGTGAGATACTATAGGTGTTCATTTTTAGAGGACATGAGGGCCTCCAAGATCTATACTAAACCTTTGTTCAAGCATACAGCTTGGCTAGCCAGTTAAGGGAGCTGAAGCAAGCATTGAGCCTCCTTCCATCCTTAACCATACTAGCCGATTTCTGTGAGACGAAACAGAATTCTTATAGTACCATGCAGCCTTTGTTTATATATATATGATTGTTTTGATTGGTTAAAGCAATCACATGGCACAGGCCCAATTTCATTGGACAGATCTGTGATCTTCTGTATACAAAGGACAGAGCATGCTTAGAGGATAAACATAAGCGGTGGGAGTGGGAGGATGCTTATATATGCCCCTCAGGAGTGAGCCATCAAGCTGTTTATGTACAACAGCCAACCAACAAGTGGTTAAAGCAGAACTTCAGCCAAAAGATAAAATTAAAAGGCCATTAAAACATAAAATAAAAAAGCAGCTTTTATTGCAATATTCACCCTTAAACCATTGCTACTCCCTCCCCCTAGTAACTGTTTTTCACTATTAGATGTCTTCAATGTGATGTCTAGCATCATTCATCCCACTTCCTTTAAAGTGAAAGTTCAGGCAAATGCTAAACTTGCTCTCTGCCACATTCTAAACCTAGTCTATTTAACCCTGTAAAGAAAAAATCTCTGTACTTACCTATTCCACAGCTGATCCAGTCTGGACCCAGCATCAGCTGTCAGTGGCAGCTTCAGTGTGGCGGCAGGTGCAGGAGAGGCAGCCGACAATGGAAGCCCCATAGTATGTCTATGGGTGATGCCACTTCCCAGCCATTTCACAGCCATGGTCGGTCCTCTCCTGCACACAGCTTCCACCGCTGGAAACCAGACTGGATCGGCTGCAGAATAGGTAAGTGCGTGATTTTTGCTTTACAGAGATAGATTAGGTGTAGAATGTGGCAGAGAACAGGTTTAGAGTATGTTATTTTTTGCCTGGACTTACACTTTAAGCCCATGCTTCCCTTGCAACCCATCTCAGCCTCTGACTGGACGATAGAAAGAGAAGTAGCTCATCTATCTGTTATTTTGCTTTCTTTTCCTATCAGCATGTTTCTTGTTAGAACAAAAACCGATTTGCTCCTTTTACTGCTTTTCCTCTCACACTCAATCCCTATGATATAGAGACTGCAAGATGATGATACCATGTCAAATTCAGGTTTTTGCATTGCTTGCCTTGTGAAAAAAAAAAAAAACATTTATTTATGCATTATTTGTTACAGAGCTGTGTCAATGTGTGTCTCTTGCCCTCAGCTTGAAAACAAAATTGAAGAATATTAAAGGGGTTGTAAAGCTTGTTTTTTTTATTTTCTAAATAGGTTCCTTTAAGCTAGTGCATTGTTGGTTCACTTACCTTTTCCTTCAATTTCCCTTATTCGTTTTTTTTTCTTTGTCTGAATTTCTCACTTCCTATTTCTCTCAGTAAACTTCACACCATCATCTTAGAGGTGTTTAGTCAGCCAGAACAGCTTACTGAACAGCTTACTGAGGAGGAACAGGAAGTGAGAAATTCAGACAAAGAAAAAAAACATTTAGAAGGGAAATAGGAGGAAAAGGTAAGTGAACCAACAATGCACTAGCTTAAAGGAACCTATTTAGAAAATAAAAAAACAAACCTTTACAACCCCTTTAACAGTATGTAAAACAATGTGATCATAAGCTATGCTGTCTTTAAAGTGGACTCATTACAGAAAGTCCTACTTCACATGAATTGAAGAGGAAGATATCAGAAATACTAGATTAAAGAAATAAACTGACTAACAAAATATCTATATACAATTTACTTGCCATGATTACAAAACTGCTGCTCTTGAACTCCCTGTCAAAGCAGCCTAGATTATACATTTTCTGCCTGGCAATCATTAAAGTATGCTAGACTAGACAAAATCCACACTTCTTAAGCCTCTTTAAATACAATTTTAGTGAGATACAAGGATCAGCATCAGGTTGAAAAAGAAAAAAAAAGGGTGTGGAAGATTCCTTTGTGGGTCTGTTCTGGCGTTTCGGCTAGTGACTGACTACACAAGTGGGCAGCACAGTGGTATAGTGGTTAGCACTCTCACCTAGCAGTAAGAAGGGTCGCTGGTTCGTATCCCAACCATGACACTACCTGCCTGGAGTTTGGATGTTCTCCCTGTGCCTGCGTGGGTTTCTTCCGGGTACTCTGGTTTCCTCCCACAATCCAAAGACATGCAGGTAGGTTAATTGGCTTCTGTCCAAAATTGGCCCTAGTATATGAATGGGGACCTTGGATTGTGGGCACCTTGAGGGTAGGAACCGATGTGAGTGTTCAATGTACAGGTATAGGGACAATTGTAGACACTCACTCAGGTTGAACTGGATGGACTGGTGTCTTTATTCAACCTTACTAACTATGAAACTATGAAACAAGTATTAAGAGCTGAACGGTGGGGAGGCAAGCAAATGTACTGGGCTAAGGGGCCTCAAGGATGTGCGAGGAAGATAAGTAAATTATCATTTCATTCTCTATAGAGACATAGGTCTGTTATTTTGCTGAGTATAGATTCATTGTAAGCATTGTCTCTGATTGCTCTGTAAAATAATATCTAGAAAAGACAGGTTAGTCTAAGCTAGGTCTGATCCTCAATAGCCTATATGAAGTTTACTTTACCATTTTGACTGCCACTATGATCTTAATATAAACCACACAACTCATGCTAAAACTGTCATTTCTATGTTATGTGTAACATTCTAAGTAAATTGTAGAATCCTTCTGGAATCTGTAAATAGCTCAAAGTGGCATTTTAAAGTTCCTTTCAGGGTTAAATCCTGTAGCAGTAAAGTCAGATCAATAGTGCAATGAAATATTTTTTTTTTTAGATATAAAGGTCTCAAAATTATAGCAAACAGTTCAATCCACATAGTACAACAGCTCAGTGTCCATGTATAAAAGCTTTATTGGCTGAATCCCCAATCCCCTGCATAGCACAGAGATCAAGTACTGCCATGCACTGGGCATTGTGTGACAGGTGAAGAAATAAGATATAGATCTTTTTCTCTTGTACACATGAGTTTTAATCTCTGGCACATTCTTTTCAGACCATCAAATCCTTTGCTTTACACTTGAATATTGGGTGTAACAAAAGTGGATAGATGGTATTTTAACAGTATACTGTAAAAACAGTATTTCACACGGTAGCTCAAATATATATCACCAGTATTTCTGAATAAATATTACATAAATTAGTATGCAAATGCATAAAAATGGGTGTTTCCCTAATGCACAAACTAATTTTCCTAGGTTCCTGGGTCATTCAGTTTGAGAGGCATGTGCATCTGGCTTCTGTTTTACTACATGGAACAAAAAGTCTACAAATGCAAATCTAATCTCACAGCACCTAGGCAAGACTAGTATGTTGAATGAAAAAACAAAAAAAAAACAAAGATTTGATTCATACAGTGTTGAGGGGGGAACCCCTCCCATGGAGCTATTGTATTCTGAGTTCCGCATTGTCAGAATACAATGATCAATGTTGCCAGCTATAGCATCACTGAGTAAATGAAAAAAAAAAAGAAACAACAACAACAAACCAACAGGCCGATTGTAAGGAAGTTGATGAAGAGATAGCCTTCTCTATAACCAGCCCGACCATAGATGGATTAAATTTTGATCCATCTACGGCCAGCTTTACACATATGAGATAGAAAGGTAATCTTTGAGTCAGAGACACCACCTAGATCCCTCACAATGACTCACTCTAGAGGTAACTTACAACTATGAATGAGGTTAAGATTTAAAAAAAAATTCTGGGTAACCTAAAAATTATCACTTTCCCTGGGACTGTACTTTCATTGCAAGGATCAATTACAAGTTTTGATCTATGGAAACAAAAAAAAAAAGAGATTTACTTACCTGATCCTCTGTTTCTCCCCACTGCTAGACTAGTCCTTGCAGCTTCTTCTCCCTGATGCTTCAGCAAGCCAGGGTTCTGACATCATCAAGAACAAAACAAGGTCCATAGCTCTGCAATGGATATGATGACACTGAGAGACAGTCCACTGCCAGACTGGGGGGAGTTCCATATGCTGGAGGAGGATCAAGTAAGTAAACCTGTATACTAGATAAAATGAGTCATGTAGCCCCATTGCAAAGGATACTTTTTTAGTCGCTTGGAGTTCAAGTGGGCAAGTTAATTGTTTGTGGATAAGCGTATATTGGAAATTTAGCATTCATTTAAGGGTTTATGTTATGTTTAATGGCTGAAATAGTAAAAGGGAAATGTTAGGTAGAAACAGGGGTGAAGTGGGCAGAGGGGCAATTACCAAGGCCTGCTCTGATGCCTCATAAAAAAAAGGCCACTGCTTCCACTGCAGACACTGGGCCCCCGTAAAAACATGGCCACAGGCTGACTTTGGAACTGTGCATGTGCAGTTTTGAAATCGGGCAGGGTCAGCCATGCTCAATCTAGCTTAGCCGTTTTCACAGGGACATCATGGTGCCCCTTGTCGCCTTTTATCTTGGCTGGAATGAGAATTTAAATGTGAACTATACATGAATCCTCCTCATCTATGTGTGTGTGTGTGTGTGTGTGTGTGTGTGTGTGTGTGTGTGTACCGAGCCCATTGCACTGACCTGTGTAATGTACTTACCCCACTAGTATCCCTTCCCCCATACACAGAACATTGTACACATGCATGGCATGTGTGAGAAGCCTCTGCTGTCAGCTGTGTCCTTAATCCTGTAATATGTCCGTAGTCTATGACCATCTTTGGTATCATGTCCGTAGTCTCTGGCCATCTCCAGTAGTATGTCTGCAGTCTCTAACCATCTCTGGTATCATGTCCGCAGTCTCTGACCATCTCTTGTAGTATGTCCACAGTCTCTGACCATTTCATGTAACATGTCCACAATCTCTGACCATCTCTTGTACTATGTCCGCAGTCTCTGACCATTTCCTGTACATTTTCCAGAGTTTCTGACTGTCTCCTGTAGTATATCTGCAGTCTCTGACTGTCTCCTGTAGTATGTCAACGGGCACTGGCCATCTACTGTATTAAACAAGAAGGAGAGGCACCTCTAGGTGTAGGAGTAAAACCAGTTTAATGGGAACCAAACAATTGGCAGCTCGTAGGTACGTAGAATAAAAAAGGCACATCTGTTGTGTAAAGATCCCAGAGGATGTCATCAGTAGGTGTTATCTCTGTCCACTAGCAGCGCCATGTGATGATAAAATCTCTACTAATCACCATTGATGGAAAGCCGTCGTGTGGGGAGTAGGATCCCAAAGTGAGGCTTGAGGCACAGGTGGCTGGGCGGTGTAGGTTCCCATTAAGCTGCTTTTACTTTTACACTTAAAGGTAACTCTCCTTCTTGTTTACTTTCAGCCTTGCTGAACTTTGGCTTCTATTCCTATGTTGGTGGCAGCCCTCAGTGAGGGCTGCCCCCAACAGTAATAGGCAGTGACAGTAATAGGCAGTGACAGGTACTCTTTATGGAGGGATCTGGGGTCTAAAAGACAGTATTCAAAATTACAAAATCCGCATTTTGGCACACTAGAGTTTTTTTTTTAATTGCCGCCATTGGCAGCCGAGTAAACCGTAACTAACGTTGTGATGTCACTTCTGGTTTACTACATCAGAGACCTGATCAAAGCCGATTCCGGCTTTGTTCGGGATCCTAGCCAGCCAGCAGGCATGCTGGTCGCTCAGGTCTCCCAGTGGGACGGGAGACCCGGGTGAAGCAGCAGAACGTGGTGGAAGGGGGCTTGTCCCCTCCCGCTACTTGTGATAATGGCCTAGTGGTTACTGAGCCACATCCGTTGTTATCATCAGAAATCCGACTGCCAGCTCTAAAAAAAAAGGTACCGGGATGATGCCTGTAGCCACGGTACAACCACTTCCTCAAAACGACATATAAGTGGTTAAAGGGGAACTCTGCATGCTGTGTTACCATCTCTGGCAAAGTTTATTTCTCTTAAAAAGGAGACTACACTTCCATTGTGCACCAACATAAAGAGCACCAACAAGCTGGTAGAGGAGTTCCTCCTACATTGTATGATAGGTTCTATATGGAAGCATTTGCTTTCCAAAATCCTCAGAGAGTTAAACTCTTGTTCTGACCTGCAAGCAAGCTAGCCTAACATCCCTTGTTCTCTCCCTCTTGCTCATTTGGGAAAATCCTCTCAGTAGGAGAGCCACGTCTAATTTTTTAGTCCTGCATGACAATTACGTGTATTTAAAGTGGCACTGTTCTGTGTTTTATTGCTTGCTTTGTTATATGTGTTTTGCTTTGGTGTATACCAGTTGCTGTGTTTGTGCCTATACTACTGCCCATCTGATTTTCCATATAAACTAAATATTTTCTTCATTAAAAGTGTTGTGCCTATCATTTGTGTGATAACCAAAGTGACTTGTGGTTGCAGGTTTACGGTGGTTTCAGTAGAGGTTGTGCCTCAATCAGGGCTCAGAAGTGAACAGGGGTCCCATTATACTCAGCAGCTTCTGAGGGGGTAGCACTACACATGTTTGAAGAACAACACAAATAGGAGCTGAAAATTAAATATCATGACTTGTGTTCAAGGGTCCTGTGCAGCCTGCTCATAAATCTAAAGAACAATACAATAACACATTTCTATTAATAAAAGTGATACTGAAACTTAAAACTTCAGTATTCAAGGAGAGAGTAAAGAAAATAGCATAAGCTAAGGTTCATAAGGTAACTGAAGAGAATAAAGCAATATAGGGAAGCCCGAAAACGCAGGCTGGACGGAGGTGCAGGGCTGGCATGACTGATGCTAGGTAGCCCCTATAGGGTTAATCCTAGTGAGAAGACAGAGGGAGGGGTGGAGCTGCAGGAAGGGAAGAGGAGAGGGCGGAGTGATATAAAAGTAAGGGGAGGAGTCATGGCAGGAAGCGTGGGGTCACAAGGAAGAAGTTGGCCAGCAGTGAGGACGCACAGGACGAGCTCCGGCGGCACGGCGGTATCGCGGGCGGGACGGGTGGGTTTTGGCACACGGGGGGGCTTTTGCTGGACAGTAATAACCATGGGGGACGTAGCGGAGCTTTTGGAGCGGCTCCGGGCGGCAGCGGGAACACGTGGGGCGGACTGGTTACAGGAGCAGGTGGCGGCCATAACACGTGCGGCGGCGGGGGGGCCAGTAGAGGGGGGGGATGGCACACCACGCGCTCGGCGGTCCAGGCCACCGGAGCGCTTCTCACCTGGCCCCTCCACCAGAGTCCAGCGCCCTACCAGGAGCCCGATAGCGGACCCGCCGGCCCCCCCGCGAAACGGTCTTCAGCGGGGGCTCGGGGGGGTCCGGGCGGAATCCTATTCGTGGGCGGGACTCGGGGAGCGGGGGCTTGGAGTCAGCAGTCACCCCCTCCCCACCGGCGCGGTCAGGGGACGGACGGAGCACGGTCCCCCTTGCGGCCGCGGTGCTGCCGCCGCGGGGGGAGACCCGGCGGAGGAGATCCAGCGACACACCTGCGCGTCCGCTACCAGACGCGGCGGGCAGGTCGGAGCGGAGCGGAAGTGGAGCCCGGAGGGTGGACGGGGACAGGCCTACGGGGCCCGCACGGGGACGCAGTGCGGGCGCCTTGCTCGGCAGGAGGGTCGGTCGGGCCTGCTGCGACGACAGAGCATCTACTAGCACAGCTGCTGCACCCCCGGGCTGCTCCACGGCTGAGGGTCTGCTACGCCTATGCCGTCCGAGGCAGATGCGCGGTCCGAAGGGGAGCTGTCGGGTTCCGAAGAGGACGTCCTGGGTCGAGTGGCGGCGGCTGGAGTTTCCGGAGGGACGGCTGACGGGAGGGGACCCACGCAGCCAGGTAAGGGGCTTCAGTTTCCTTCTCACATTTTACCTGATGCTTTGGGGTGTCTGTCGGGGGGAGTAGGTGGGGGCGCGGCATGGGGCCGCGCGGGGGGGGTGCCGCGGGAGGCGGGCGGTTTGCCCGCCTCAGGCGGGACCCAGGGATCGTTGCAGGCGCTGTTGGGGGGTTTACAGGATCTGCTGCAGAGGTTTGCTGCCGGGGCGTCCGCGGGCCCCCCGCAGGTTGCACCTTGGGTGGGTGGTCTGGGGGCTGGGTTGGGCTTGAGTTCCCTTCCGGGGGACGGGGCGTCCCGTGGGGGTGAGGTATTAATGGGGCCCGGGGCTGGGGTGTCAGCGTCGCTGGAGGCGGGCTCCCCCTCTGGGGTGCAGGCGCCGGTGTCCGGGAGTGTGGAGGTAAGTTCGCGGCAGGAGGCGACGGTGGCTGGAGCATCCTCGGTAAGTACGGGGGACGACCTGACGGCAAAGGAGGCCGCGGCTCGGGTGGATTTGGTGCGGCTGGCGGAGGCGGCTAGGTGTGAGGTTTATGTCTGTTACGAAGGGCCGTTGGGGGCGCATCTCAAGCAGGAGGTGCGGGAGAAGATCAAGAAGGGTGAGTATGTGGAGATCTTTTCGTTGCTTCCCTTGGAAAAATTCAATTTAGATAGGGTAAAGCCGGATAGCTCCAAAAAAGATGATGAGGAGAAGAGGCGGTACCGGCTGATACCGCGGACTTTCCCCAATTGGCTGCAGGCGTTTGCCATTCTAGCCAGCGTGATTGGCGAAACGGCGCCGGAGCATTGCTCGGCCCTGTTTTGTTACATGGACGCTATCGGGGAGGCGCATAGGGTGTATGGGGGTACGGCTTGGCTGCGTTACGACGAGCAGTTTAGGCAACGGCGGGCGGTGCGGCCTGATATTCGGTGGGACCACAAGGATATCAGCCTTTGGATGCGGTTGATGGCGTCTGCGCGGACGCCGTCGCAGTTTTTTCAGGGGGGGGCCGGGGGAACCCCCGCCTCGGGACTTCCGGCCGGGAAAAAAATGGGCGTCTGCTGGCAGTTTAACGAGGGGGCCTGCAAGTTCGGGGGGTCCTGTCGATTTAAACATGAGTGTTCCGGTTGCGGTGGCTCTCACTCCCTCTCCCGTTGTTTTAAAAAGGGCAAGCGCGCCGGGGAACCTGCGTTCAAGGGGAGCAACCCCGGTGAGGGTGGAAAGGATGCGTCCTTTTCTAAATAGGTACCCGGACAAAAGGGCTGCGCGGGTGCTGGGGGAGGGGTTTGCGGTGGGGTTTCGGATTCCATGTTCGTTAGAAGTTGTTCCACCGTTGGCTAGGAACTTGAGGTCCGCCCTGCAGCATCCGGGGGTGGTTAGCGAAAAATTGGCTAAGGAGGTTGCCTTGGGTAGGATGAGTGGCCCGTTCGTGGAACAGCCGTTGCCGGTTTTGGTGGTGTCGCCGTTGGGGGTGGTGCCTAAGAAGGAGCCTAACAAGTTCCGGCTTATCCATCATCTGTCCTTCCCAAAGGGGGGTTCCGTGAACGATGCCATCGATCCCGAGGCCTGCACGGTGTCTTACACGTCGTTTGACGCGGCGGTGGGCTGGGTGCGGCGTTACGGTAAGGGGGCCCTTATGGCGAAGTCTGACATTGAAGCGGCGTTTAGGCTGTTGCCGGTGCACCCGGAGAGCTTTTGGCTCTTGGGGTGTTCTTGGCAGGACCGGTTTTACGTGGATCAGTGCTTGCCCATGGGCTGTTCCGTCTCCATGTGCCTTGTTTGAACTGTTTAGTTCATTCTTGGAATGGGTGGTGCGCGACGTGTCGGGCTGGGCGTCGGTGATTCACTACCTGGACGACTTTCTCGTCGTGGGCCCCCCGTCCTCCAATGTGTGTGCGATCCTGTTGGCCACGTTGCAGCACATTGTGGATCGTTTTGGGGTGCCGTTAGCGGCCGACAAAACGGAGGGGCCGGCCACGGTCTTGAGTTTTTTGGGCATTGAAATAGACACCGAGGTGATGGAGTGCCGCTTACCGGAGGACAAAGTCGAGGGACTGAAGCAGGAGCTGAGGGAGTTGGTCGGCGTGCGGAAAGTGCAGCTGCGGAAGTTGCAGTCGGTCCTGGGTAAGTTGAATTTTGCTTGCCGGATCATTCCGATGGGGCGGATATTTTGCCGACGGCTGTCGGGGGCTACGGCGGGTGTTCTGGTTCCGACCCACTTCATTCGTTTGACAAGGGACCTTAGGGAGGACTTGAGGATTTGGCAGACTTTTTTGGAGGGCTTCAACGGACGGTCGGTGTGGATGAAGGGGCCGGTGAGTAATTTTGACGTGGAGTTGGTGACGGATGCGGCAGGGTCAGCGGGCTATGGGGCCTTTTTCCAGGGGCAATGGAGCGCGGAGGCGTGGCCCCGGTCGTGGGTGGAGGCGGGGTATGCGAAGAACCTGGTGCTGCTGGAATTGTTTCCGGTGGTGCTGGCTATGGAACTGTGGGGGGAGTCGTGCCGGGATCTGAAGATCAGGTTGCACTGTGACAACATGGGCGTGGTGCAGGTGATCAATCGGATGTCGGCGTCTTCGCAGCCGGTGATCCGGCTGCTGCGCCACCTGGTGCTGAGGTGTTTGCAAGCGAACATATTTTTGTATGCAGTTCACGTACCGGGGGTGGACAATAACGTGGCTGATGCCTTGTCTCGATTCCAGTGGAAGCGGTTTCGGGCGTTGGCTCCGGAGGCGGCGAGCGAGGGGATCCCCAGCCCGGGGTGGCTCTGGGAGGTTGCGTTGGAATCGCCACGGACTGGATCAGGAGGTCGGTGAGCGGTGCGACATGGGCGGCATACAGTAAGGTGTGGAAGGAATGGATGGACTTTACACGGCTAGCGGACGCTGAGCTGGGTGGGGGTGGCGATCAGGGGCTGTTGGTGTTGTGCTTTGTAGCTAAGATCATGGAACGCTTGGGGTCGGTGTCATTGCTTGAGCGTAAGCTTGCGGCGCTGGCCTTTTGGTTTAAGTTGCGGGGGGAGGTTGATCACACAAAAAGTTTTTGGGTCAAGCAGGCGGTTAAGGGGTACAAGAAGGGCAATCCGCGAAGGGATATGAGGAGGCCAGTGACCTTCCAGGTCTTGCAGGTTATCTGCGAGCGGTTGGGGGAACAGTGCACTTCTGATTATGAGGTGCGGTTGTTCCAAACGGCTTTTTCGTTGGCGTTTTTTGGGGCTTTTCGGGTGGGGGAGTTGGTCAGTCCGGCAAAGACTGTTGGGGGGGGTCTGTTGGGTCCAGATGTGACCTTGGGAGCTGATAGGGTGCGTTTGCGGCTGCGTAGGTCTAAGACGGATCAGACTGGGAATGGGGTGGACATATGGTTGTTTGCGCTGCCGGGGTCGGGAGTATGCCCGGTGAGGGTGGTTTCGGAGTTCCTGGGGGTTCGGCCGCAAGGGGTGGGCCCGTTGCTGGTGCATCAAGATGGCACCTTTTTATCTCGTTTTCAGTTTGTGGCTGTGTTTAGGAGGTGTCTGCGGGCCGGGGGTTTGGATTGCTCTCAATTTGCCTCACACTCCTTCCGCATTGGGGCAGCCACTGAGGCGGCCAGGTGCGGGTTGGACGAGGCTGTGTTCAAGAGGATTGGGCGCTGGGAATCACGGAGGTTTCGGTCGTACGTGCGGCCACACCTGATGTGAGCGGAGTTCGGGGTTGGTTCATGTTGTACAGGTGGTGGGGGGGGGGGTGTATGTGTTAAGGGGTCGTGGTCGGGTTTTGCATAGTTGCTTTAGTATTTTGTTTTTTCCTTTCAGATGGAGGTCGCGAACGCCTCGTCTGGATTTTGGGGCACTCCTATGTTTTTTGGGGTGCCAGGAGAGCAGATGTCAGGCCGGAAGGAAGGCAGCTGGGGATTTCCCGGGGGGAGGCAAGCATACGGTGGTTGGGGATCCCCGGGCTTAAATGGGAAAGGGTGGTGCCGGAGTTTCATAGGTACGCCAGACTGGATAGGCCCCCGGATGTGTTGGTGTTGCATGTGGGGGGGAACGACTTGGGGGTCCGGTCCACCAGGGACATCGTTTCGGATGTAAAGAGGGATTTTCTCATGCTCCGGAGGGATTTTCCGAGTATGGTGGTGATCTGGTCGGACATTGTTGCGCGGACCGCATGGCGTATGGCTCGCTCGGTGGTTCGACTCAACAAGGCTAGGATTAAGGTTAATAAGGCCCTGGGGAGGTTTGTGTCCCGGAATGGGGGATTGGTGATACGGCACACGGAGTTGGAGGTGAATGTGGGCATGTACCTCAGGGGGGATGGAGTACACCTCACGGCAGTAGGAACTGACCTTTGGACCCTGGGGGTGCAGGGGGGGATTGAGAGGGCTCTGCGGGTGTGGAGGGGCCCTTAAGGCTAAGGTGGTCAGCCTTGCGGGCGGTGGCGGTGTCTTTGGTCTTTGACGGGGTAAAGGAAATTAGGTGATGGAACGGTGTGGGGGGCTCATAGGTGGTATGTCCCCCTTTTTGGTGTATCCCAGTGGAAGGGTAGGCTGGGATACGGGTTTGGTGACACTGCGGGAAGGTGGGGGTTGTCTCCGGGCTGTTAAACGGCCGGAGGCCTTGTATGGTACAAAATTTGGTCCCGCAGTGGGTTTGGAAAAGGGTAACGTTAAAATGGAACCGAGGTACCGTCAAAGACCAAACGACTGGGAGTTGTAATTGCTGCTGCAAGATATATATATATATAAGTATGTTCTATTTAACATTAAAGTTATTTATTTTATTTTGGTTAAAGGTTTTGGTTAAAATAAAAGGCTGCTATGGCCAATTTATACTCCAAACTCCGGTGTGGTCTATTTATTGGGAATGGGGGAGGAAAAAGGGAACGGTACAGGTATGAGTAGTAAAAGGGAATATTTACGGAAGGGGTAATTACCGAATGCATAGGTCAGGGGAAGCCCGAAAACGCAGGCTGGACGGAGGTGCAGGGCTGGCATGACTGATGCTAGGTAGCCCCTATAGGGTTAATCCTAGTGAGAAGACAGAGGGAGGGGTGGAGCTGCAGGAAGGGAAGAGGAGAGGGCGGAGTGATATAAAAGTAAGGGGAGGAGTCATGGCAGGAAGCGTGGGGTCACAAGGAAGAAGTTGCCCGCCCACCCGCCCTTTAGGTTAAGATGCTATGTTTGTTTTCAGGTGGTTGTCGGTTGTCTCATTTTTCTTGCAGGTTCGGTTGAGGAGGTCGTCATAGCAGTGGAAGGCGGTGTCTTTGGTCTTTGACGGGGTAAAGGAAATTAGGTGATGGAACGGTGTGGGGGGCTCACAGGTGGTATGTCCCCCTTTTTGGTGTATCCCAGTGGAAGGGTAGGCTGGGATACGGGTTTGGTGACACTGCGGGAAGGTGGGGGTTGTCTCCGGGCTGTTAAACGGCCGGAGGCCTTGTATGGTACAAAATTTGGTCCCGCAGTGGGTTTGGAAAAGGGTAACGTTAAAATGGAACCAAGGTACCGTCAAAGACCAAACGACTGGGAGTTGTAATTGCTGCTGCAAGATATATATATATATAAGTATGTTCTATTTAACATTAAAGTTATTTATTTTATTTTGGTTAAAGGTTTTGGTTAAAATAAAAGGCTGCTATGGCCAATTTATACTCCAAACTCCGGTGTGGTCTATTTATTGGGAATGGGGGAGGAAAAAGGGAACGGTACAGGTATGAGTAGTAAAAGGGAATATTTACGGAAGGGGTAATTACCGAATGCATAGGTCAAGTCAAAGAAGGAGTGCACTACAAAAATAATTAGGGCAGCACAAATGTGAGAAAAAGCATTATCTGAACAGGAGAACGGACAAGAGCAAAAAAAAGAGCAGTAATTGTCAGGCAGATAAGGATTACATTAGGAAAGAAAATAAACATTCTGTTCCTGCAGCACAACGCAGATTCAGCTGGTTTCCTTCAGCTCCTCACTGCTTAAGTCTCTTCAGGTTTCTGCAAACTGTTCCAATAAAAAAAGAAAAGAAATGTTTTGTAACTGGCTAGTACTTTGTGTTTTCTGCCAAGATTTCAGACCACACAAAATCTAGTGGTAAATAAAATGTTTGTGAGAATACTTAAGCATCCATGCATCATTCGCTTCACCCATCTTTGTTATTCACACAGGGATTTATTCTGTCTTTCAGTAAAGAAAAGTCTATTAATCCTTTTATCCCTGTGACCAGCAACACATTCGATAAAGCAGCAGCTGGTGACTAAAAATGTATGGCAATATATTTTTAAATAGCAGAGATGAGATTTGGGTTTGCCGCTATCATGGGTTCGAGGTGAATCTTGCGTGTTTGCAGTTCACGGACCTGGCATACTGATACAGGAATTCACCATAATAACCATAATGCATGCACTGTTTGATCTTTGAATTTAGATCAGCTGGCTTAGGAGGACCAATAAGAGGTTTTTTGGATAAGCCAAAATAAAAAGAATTATATAACAATAAAAACAATTTAGTTGTGATTGGGAAATCATAAAAAGTGCTGCTGATAAAGTGCATAGAAAAAAATTAGTTTAGGGCTTGTAGGCTCCAGTGGGACTCTTAGCCCTTGTACACATGGTCGGAAATTCCAATCACCAAATCCGTTGGATAATTTTCGATGGAATTAGTCTGGAAGTGGTGTTGCATACACGCGGCCGGACAAAGTTGTCGGAATTTCCGGTTGACAAGAACGCAGTTATGTAAATCGCATATGACAGGACTAGAAAAGGGAAGTTCACCACCATGTGCGGCACCCTTTGGGCTCCTTCTGCTAATCTCGTGTTTATTGCGTGTTAGAAGATGAGACGATTTGTGCTTTTCAGATTTGTGCTTCAGATCTTTACTGCTCTTCAGTTTGTGCTTGTCGGTGCGTATCTGCTTATCAGTGAGTGTAGTCAGTTTGCATTTGTTGGTCATAGCGGACTATATCTTGGTATAGTACGCTTTGATTTTCTGTTGTCCATTCTGACCAGCCGACCGCTTTGAAGCCATGTTTCGTGTACGTACTCGTCGTAGAGTTTGTGCTGTGCAGGGGTGCTTGGTGTTGGGCTTTTAGATTTGACAGAAGCCCAGTCCATGAATAGGGTGAGGAGGAGTTCATGGAGCAAGAATTGGTTGCTCCAGCGTGACCAATTCTCACACATGCCTTTGCTTTGTGTGACCCGGGAGAATAATCCTGATGATTTCAGGAATTATCTCCGGATGACGGACTCCGTTTTTCACTGTCTGCTGACTTTGCTGTCCCCTTATATCAGCAGGCAGGATACCTGCATGCGGCAAGCCATCACTCCGGAGCAGAGGCTCATCGCCGCGTTGCGGTACTTGGCAACGGAGAAGTCTTCAGGACCTCAAGTTCTCGACGGGCATCTCCCCCAGGCTTTGGGAATCATTATTCCAGAGACCTGTTCTGCCATCATACAGGTCCTGCAGAAGGACTATATTAAGGTAAGTTTTCTCATTTAACATCACATTATATGTATTCAATGTTTGCTAATGTATTGTATTTCTTTCCTTATTCCCTAATTACCATGATTGCAATATGCTGTAATTGATACGCTGTGCCCCTTTGTTAGCTTTTAAAGTTCCTTTTTTGTCCTTCATGCATATTTGCCTTCACTAACTTCCCCAGCATGCTCTTCTGGGCCCATAAACCTATAGCCTAGTCACTTAGCAATGTATTTTGTCAGCTCAATTTTATTGCTTTCCCCTAAACACCCCCTAAAATGTGTACAAATTTTAAGTGTGTGCTTCCATAGTGTTAGGCCCTCTCGGCTACACTCTTTTAGCTCAGAGTGCACGCCAATGCATGGCCCTTATGGCAACCTGGAAAGTCAAATGCCAAGTTTCCCTAGTTGGCATGCACCCTTTAGAGTTTGGGCGCATGCCAACACGTGCTCTTAGAAACACAGAAGGGTGCCCAGTAAAAGGTCCACCAAAATCCTCAGCACCAAGCACATGATGCTCTAAATCCAGCCCTGCCCAGTTAGTGCTCCAGGCAGTTCCCTTTTAATATGCATACAACTTCCCCATAATTAGAATAGATGGACAAGCCAGGGGTTCGTGATAACATTACTTTACCACAGTAATGGTGTCAGATGAAAGCATACACTGTAAGTGTATTAAGAAATATCTTGCTCATTTAGACCTCAATCTCTACCAGTCTCTGTGTCCACTATCCTGGAAGACCCCCTCACAGAAACAGAGCTAGCTCAGGCAATTAAATCTATGAATACTGGTAAGTTCTGAAGGGATGGCACCGGTATGCTGTCGTTTTACAGTGACATCACAGTTTACATCTAGTGTGAATATCTCTTAAACACCGCAAGATTAGAAGATACCTGTAGGTACAAGGCTTATTTGTAGGTACAAGTTCAAAAGCGAAGTCTACTACCACTTTACGTGAGAATGTTTGATCTGACCACCAGTGTACTCAGTAGATGGGAGAAACCCAAATGTGAAAATGATTAGAAAGCAAATTAGAAACAGTTCAGCTTTGTAGATATGAAAAATTCAGGAATTATTGGAGGCCCACTATTGCATTGACGTAAGTAGGACTCGACAAAGTGCCTGAAGAGCTTTAGGGTGACAACAAGATTAATTGAGTATCAAACATAAGAACAAAATTAACATAGAAAAGCAGGAACATAAGAAACAGGCAGTATATGGTTTAAGAAAAATGAAAAAACACAACTAGAGGTGTGTAGGGCTAGTCATTAAGAAATAGCAAGTTCATGGAGGTCAAGCACTGTGGGAAGATCCCTGATGCAAACTAGGAGCAACAGATAGACTGTTGGAGGTCAACCCATGGGGACCTCAGGAGTATGGGTTGGAAATGTGAAATGGCCTCTTTGTCATCGGTGGTGTATCAGGGGTAGCCAGCTGAACATCTGCCAGTATAGGCTGAAGGTCCTCAGAAGTATGACAGGTGTGTCGTTTTCCCTGGTACTAAAATGAGACTCCAAATGGAAAGCTCCATTTATACTTGAACTGTCATTGTTGCAGGATTTGCAGCTGGGGTTTCATTGTCCTATGTTTGGCTATAGTGCAAGATCTATAAATATATGGTAGGCCAGAACCTGAAAAATAAGGGCGTTCTTTTCACAAACAGCTGACAATGATCGCTCTTTCACCCATTGTTCCTCCCATCTGGGGAGTGACAGGTGAGATTCCTATGAACTTTGTAGATTTTAAGATGTTCAATCAGGAGTGAGGGTGAGAGTCCAGGAGTGAGGGTGAGAGTTCTTGGTAAAACTATAATCATGATCTGTAATCATGGACTGGAGGTCCTGGACTGATTTGGGATACCCTGAATCCTCAGATTGGAGCACCAATATCTAATTTTAAAATTTTCTAAGCGGTGTTGAAGAGTAAAGTTTCATTCCTGAGAGTCTCCAGCTCCTCATTGTGGGTTTGCATGATGGTTGCCAAGCTCTCTACACAGGTCCCCTAAGCATTGCCTCAGGTTGCAGATGTCATGTGAGAGACAGTCAGTTTTCTGGTCTAAGGTCGCTTTAAGGATTTTCTGCAGATTTCTGTAAAATTGCTGTAGAATTGTTTATGGAGAAAATACCCCTTGTAATTGCCCCAGGTGGATATCAGTGTCTGTCTTAGAGTCCCCATCCACACCTGTGGCATGCTGTGTTGAAGAGAGGTGGCATGGTAAATGTAGTACTGGGAGCAGAGAGAGGCTCCATTTTAGTGGGGGCTTCGGTCAGGTACCTGTTAGAACCATCCTGGTGGGTGTAGCTAGTGGAGGGTAGGATGTAGAGCTTAGGCGCTATAGCAGAGAGGACCGGGAGCATACTGTAACCTGCTGTTGTTCCCTGGACACAAAGGGCTCCAGCAAGAAATGTCTGGTTTCACTGTGCTTTGCAAACATTTGTAAACATTGTTTAAACCTGCACAGCTTTAAGTTATGTATTGGGGCCCACTTGATGGTATAGACTATTTTCTTTAAAAGGTGCCTTTAAGTGAAACATTCTTATATCACAAAGTAACACAGACAAAGAATAGCTGAGATGGCTGAATGGATGTAATTTCAGATTAACTCTTTTTTTCTCAGGTTTGCAGGTATTCGAGGAGAGCATTTTGCAATCTGCCAAAAATATTCAGCATTTATTTTTAACTATACCATTTTGAAAAAGAATACACAATTGATTTTAATTGTCTTGTTTTGTTTAGCTCATAGCATTATGCAGAGAAATCAAAGGGAAAAAGTGATTATTACGATTTTGATAGATTTACTGAACCTGTGATAAATGGTAGACTACAACAGGATTGCATGCTAACGCTTTATATATTTACACTACTTTGAGAGAGGAAAGAAGGAAAGGAAAAATCTGATTTTTCTACTTACTGTAAAAAATGAATTTGCTGAAACACACAGCATTCAGAAACAATTATACTGCTGCATAATGGAGGATTTGAACACTGACAAAAAAAAGAACAGTAATCAGACTGGTGTAACCCCTTCCACTGTGAGCATGACACCTTTTTATCAAGTAGTGCTGAGAACAAGACCATAAACATAGAGAAGTGGGACCTGAGTCCCTCAATGAAAATAATTTTATGGTCAGTAAAGAAATCCTATTTCTTTTTCTCATTCATTGAGGGAAATAGGATTTAGAGACAATTGTCATACCCCAAAACAGTCAAGCAGTGTTCAATACAGTGATCAAACGCTACAGGTCCAACTATAAACAACAGAGAAAATTAGGGACTGCCTGAAGGTCAAGGAGCCACATGAAACAATTGTATGCCTGACGCTGGTATCAGATGAAACCTAAACATGTACCTCATTGACCTGAAGAACAGGTGGACAGAAGATCAGGTGGCAGTCTTGAAAATCTGGCAAACAGTATCTTAATGGTGAAAAGCCCAGAAAACACTCAAGGGTGGAACTCGATCCTTAAGACAGTAAGCTTGAATGATGATCTCTGTGAGCCACCAAGAAATGGTGGAATAATAAACTATTTCTCTTTTTTAGGAACCATCTGAAATGACAAAAAGAAAAGTGAATTTTTACAATGGAAGCAGTGGCTGATAGGAAGTGACACACAGGCCAAACTACATCCATCATGCATGCAATTGCTAAACCAGGCCTAATTGCAAAAAAGTCAGGATTTTTTCCATTGAATATTTTCTAGGACAAAACCTTCTTTACAAGCTAAGTATGCTTTCTATGTGCTATGCTAAACTTAGGGAAGTCAACTTCCTGACTGTCTGATAACATTGCGAGGATCAGCAAATTGGAGAGGCTTCTGTGCCTCAAGACATGGGCTTTAAAGTTAATGCTGCTGGAGCCAGTGACTGTAAAGTAGGATGGTGAAACATTCCTAGTGATAGAAAGTAATCTCAAAGAGCTCATGGAGCGTCGGTCAGGAGTATGACCAGGTCAAAGTACATATGCCTGTGTAAGTTTGGCATTATGGGTATTAGTGAAATGCCTTCCAACTTGATCCTGTGCAGCAGATGAGGAAGGAATTTCAGGGGAGAAAAGGCATATGTAGCACCACCCCCAAAAGATCTGATTGGTAATTGCGGGCCCTCTGTTCTGAACCTCAACCCCAAGAACAACCTCAGCCCGTCTGACACACCTAGTTGAGTATAAATCACTGCAAGAATGTAAAAAGACACCAATATGAAATACCTTCTGCTTGGCTGTGGGTTGCTACTAGAAAAATAGACACACACCTGTTTAGTAATAAATTCATGACTTATAGAGCCCACACAGTGCACCAGCAGCGGGAAAGGGGGGGGCAGCTTTATGATTTTTTTTGCATGATTTTGTCACACTTAAATGGCTCAGATCATCAAACTAATTTTATTATTACACAAAGATAACCCCAATAAGTACAAATTGCAGTTTTTTAAATTATGGTTTCCTTTATTAGGGCAAAAAAACTGTCCAAAACTGTTTGGCTTTATGTGAAAAAGTAATTGCCCCCTAAACTTAATAACTGGTTGTGCCACCCTTGGCGGCAATTACTGCAATCATGCACTTGTGATAACTAGCAATGAGTCTTTCAAATTTCTGTGGAGCAATTTTGGCCCACTCTTCTTTGCAGAATTGTTTTAATTCAGGCATATTGGAGGGTTTTTCAGCATGAACCGCATGTGTAAGGTAATGATACAGCATCTAATTTGGATTTAAGTCTGGGCTTTGACTAGGCCACTCCAAAACCTAAATTTTGCTTTGTTTGAAGCATTTGGAGGTGAACTTGCTGTTGTGTTTCAGATCATTGTCCTGCTGCATAACCCAAGTGCACTTGAGCTTGAGGTCACAAACTGATGGCCAGACATTCTCCTTTAGGATTTTCTGGTAGAGCTCAGAATTCATGGTTCCATCAATTATGGTAAGTCATCCAAGGCCTGAAGTTGCAAAGCAGCCCCAGACCATCACACTACCACAACCATGTCTGACTGTTGGTATAATGTTCTTGTTATGAAACACTGTATTCATTTTATGCCAAATGTAACGGGACACACACCTTCCAAAAAGTAAAATTTTTGTCTCATCAGTCCACAGAACATTTGCCTAAAACTCTTGGGGATAATCAAGGTGGTTTTTGGTAAATGTGAGATGAGCCTTCATGTTCTTTTTTGTCAGCAGTGACTTTGGCCTTGGAACTCTCCCATGGATGCCATTTTTGCCCAGTCTTTTTCTTATTGTTGAATCAGCAACACTGATCTTACCTGAGGCAAGTGAGGTCTGCAGTTTTTTAGATGTTGTTCTGGGTTCTTTTATGACCTCCTGGATGTGTCATTGTCATGCTCTTGGAGTAATTTTTGTAAGGAAGGTTCCTGGGAAGGTTCACCACTGTTCCAAGTTATCTCCATTTGTGGATAATGGCTCTCCCCGTGGTTCATTGGAGTTCCAAAGCCTTTTGCCGCATACACACGATCGGAAATTTGGCCAGCAAAAGACAGATGAGAGCTTTTGGTCGGAAAATGCAATTGTGTGTAAGCTCCATCAGACTTTTGCTGGCCAAATTTCGGCCAGCAAAAGATTGGGAGCATGTTCTCAATTTTTTGGTCGGAAAAATTCCTTTCTGAAAATGTGTTTGTGTGTATGCAATTCTGATGTGCAAAAACTCACGCATGCTAAGATTAAACTACGAGACAGAAGCTATTGGCTACTGGCTATTGAACTTCCTTTTTCTAGTCCTGTTGTATGTGTCATACATCACCGCGTTCTTGGCGGTCAGAATTTGACTGTGTGTATGCAAGACAGCTTGAGCGAAATCCCATCTGAATTCCGTCGGGAAAACCATCAGAGCTTTCTCTGACCACAATTCCGATTGTGTGTACGCGGCATTAGAAATGGCTTTGAAACCCTTCCTAGACCGATACATGAACATTACTTTATTTTGTAATCTGTTCTGGATTTTTTTTAGATTGTGGCATGATGTGTGGCTTTTTGTAATCTGTTAGCAAACTTCACTTTCTCAGACAGCTACTATTTATGTGATTTCTTGATTTAACAGGTCCGGTAGTAATCAGGCCTGGGTGGGGTAAGTGAAATTTAACTCAGCTTTCCAAATAATTGTGGTTAATCACAGTTTATTTATGATTCAGCATGGGAGGGGGCAATTACTTTTTTGTGTAGGGCCAGGCAGGTTTGAACAGCATTTTTCCCTTAATAAATAATAATTGAAAAATTGCATCTTGGATTTACTCGTGTTATCTTTGTGTAATATTAAAATGTGTTTGATGATCTGAATCATATAAGTGTGAAAAAATATGCAAAAAAATAAAACATCAGGAAGGGGGAAAAAACTTTTTCACAGCACTGTACTTGTGCCACAGAGCCACCAGGAGAACTCTGAATCTGGAGACAAAGTCTAATTTCTTGTTGAACCTGAAGGCCAGGAGGTCCACATCTGCCATTCTCCATCTGTGACACAGGCTCTGACGCACCTGGGTATTAAGACGATTCCCCTGGGTCCAGGGACTGCTAATTGAGGTAGTCTACCTGCCAATTGTTTGCACCTGAAATGTGAACAGAGTATAATGCTGGAATGTGAAGTTTTTCCCATGGCAGAATCATTTCTGCTTCTCTTGGAGTGGCAAGACATCTGGCTTCCTGATAATAGTTGATGAATGTAACCATTGTGGAATTGTCAGACTTTTTCCCTTCAGTTGGGATGTCCAGATTTGAAAGGACAACCAAATGGCTCAAAGCTCTAGAATTTTCTTATCGGGAGATTGAATTCCTCTGGTGTCCAAGTCCCCTGCTCCAACAATTTGTCTAGAATTTCTCCCCAACTTGACAGTCTGGCATCTGCATAATGAAGGAATACCTGATTTTCTTGGAAAATAGGGAACTATAAATAGGGATGGGCTAACGCTTCAGGCCGAGCAAGTTCAGACCAAACTTCAGCTTTTCGGACATTCAACAAACAGCCGAACAAACAAGTAGTTTGACCGTTTGTTCGGCCCCTGAACTGACCACAATGAATTGCAGTGCTGAACAGTGCATTGCAAGCCCTGATTGGCTAAAGCAGTGAACGTGTCAGCCAATCAGGGCACAGAGCTCTGTCAGAGTCATGATTGAACAATGTCATCATGATTTTATCCAATCATGGCTCATTCCCGCCCAACAGTATAAACGTATTCTTTCAATGGCAGCCATTTTCAGTGTGATTTTGGTGTGGAGAGAGATAGAACAGGTCTCTGTGCAGTGTATCAGTTAGTTAGTGTGCTATACTGTGCTATTTTGCTTCAATTGTCAGTGTATAATATTAGTTTAGTGTCAGTCGAGGGATAGTGTGAGTGTAGTGAGGAAGACCAGCATTCAGATTTGCATAGTGTGCAGCTAGAGTAGGGACAGCTCAGATAGTTTCACTGTAGTGTAGTGAAACCATGTCATTTATACATACATTAGTGTAGAGTTGTGATGCCGGGACCAGCGTGGAACGCAGGACCCAGAAATTACGTCAGCAGGAAGCAGCTGGGGCCAGCGTCAACCGCATATGTCTAGAAATAAGGAAAAAGGGGCGGGACATGTTTTGTAGCATGCAATTGGCTCCATTCATGCTTGGCTTGCACTATTGTTTGCACCTTTGAAATTCACTTGCACTTTATATGAAATTTATTTGCATTGTGTATGAATTATTTTATGCTTTAATGTAGTTTTGTTTACACACAATTTTGAAATTTACTTGCACTTTATATGAATTATTCTAAGCTCTTGTGAAGTTTTGTCATGTTTATGTGTTTATAGACTGGCTGCGGCACTTTTTAGTAGTGGCTTGCAGTCAATGTATATCTTTCTGTATTTTTTGCATTTTATTTAGCGCCACATACTTTTTATTTACATTATGTATTTTGAGGGACCTTTGGAGGGGCCTATAATGTTTTTTTTTTCTATATTTTTTTGTTAAGGAGCTGACAACAAAATGTAATATGGCAGCAATTTAAACTATGTATCCTACAGCAAAAATTAAGAAAAAAACCCACCTTCCCCCAAAATACATCCCAGGTCCTTGAGTTTGGTGGGTTTTAAGGGAAGGCGTCATAAGGCAGGCATCCTGGCTTTCCAGGAAAGGAAGGAGGGAGAGCATGCAGACCCCTTCTCCTGAATCATACTAGGCCACAATCCTCTTGGCACAGCGCCCTGTCCCCATGTTGAGGGCATGGGTCTCACCCCTAGAACCCTGGCTGATAGTTGTGGGGGTTTACAGTTGGGGGCTTAAAGGAATCTTAATAATAATGGCGTGCTCAGTTACCACTACCCACATGACTTAGTATTGGTTATATAGTACCTTTATTCATTCACAAAATAAAAAGATGTAAACTTGAAATAAAAAACTTGAAATAAAAAAAACAACTCTCTTTGGGAGCTTTTCAACTTTTACATATGGGACTTCAATTGGGCTGTTTTTTTATTTTTTATTCAATGTGGGGCCAGTTCTATGGGGAATAACATTCCAGACTGACCCCACTCCCCTGGAATTGAGACCCATTTTCTTCTCGGGATTTACCATTCCTTTTTTCTGTTGCTTTCTCATAGCTCTCATTTTCTATGCCCCATAGGTTATCCATGGTTGGTCTCTTTTGGATGGGAACACTTGTCATTTACATGGGGTAGGCTTTCAATAGTCCTGACAGGATATCCATGTCCTTTGGAGGAATGCTTCTGCCAAACATGCATATTTTTTGTAATTATCTGAATAGATGCACATTTATAGGTATGAATTTGCATTGATGTTTTACTAATATGGGCTGTTTTTTTCAGAAAGTGGTATTCCCTGAAGAAGATGTACAGTATAATTTTGAAATTTCTGCAGCGTTCCTTATCAGAAATCACAAGCAAAGGGAGCAGCAAGCAGACTGGGTCTACCACTTCATAGTTTAAAAATAGTCTATGTGCAATGTCTGTAATGTTTATTTGTTTAGTGTGCTAGGTTTACAATATTTCAATGATATGTTGCATTTTCAACATGTGAGATTTTTTTAGAAATTTCTTAATTTAATTTAATTTAGAAATACATTTTTTTGCATAAATACATGTATATTTTTTATTGTCCATAAAATCCCACTTTTTGAGGTTAATTATACATTATCAAGGTAGCAATTCACATGTGTTGGCTTCATGGTAGCAATTCACATGTGTGGCTTCATGAATTATTATAATTATCACGTCTGATGCTGATGACCCTCTGGCTGAATGGCAGCTCCCTGAGCTGTCTCAGGGAGAGCTGGTTCAGCTATGTAAGGGAAGGGGCAGGTAAAGTAGTGACATCAGTCACCAAATATGGTCAGTGGCCATATTTGCTCAATAACATCATTGCTATCTCCTTCTATTTACTTATGAGGCAGGGATTCCTGTTGATGTCAGTGGTTTCTAAGGATGCAGTAGATGCAGGCAACCACTGCTCCAATAGGAACCAGTGACAGCAGGATGCTGTCATATATATAAGAAGTAGAAATAATGCTTCTATGTCTACAGTAATGCTTGGCACCCACTAAACGGGGGGATGAACAGGCAAATGTTTGAATGCCTGAAGAGTCGAAGTTCTGTTCAAAGCAAGGTTTGAACTAAGCAATTGGTTCTTTCCAAATGCTGAAGAGGATTTGTCAGCAGGTTTGGGGTATTTAGGGGTCAGAGGATATAAGTTGAAGCTTGGGGGTAATGTAATAAAACTCTTTTTGGCCTCTAAAGGAGGGCTGCTTCTTCCAAGATGGAGGCCTAAGATTATTCAGATGGAATAGATGTGTACTCTTCCCTCCAGCAGCATCCTTGATGAGAATTTCCAAGGAAGTTCCAAATAGATGTTGTCTCTTGACAGTTATGTGCAGTAAGCACTTTTTTTGGATAAACCCTTTCAACAGCCCAACATTTTACCAAAAAGTGTTAACAATAGGAAAACTAATTTTGGAAATAAATCAAAAGACATTCACTAGCTTGGCCACAGTACTGCAGATCTGTCAGCATGAACTTTAATCACTCCACAAACACAATAATAACGTGGATAAATCTAGATTCCTTTCCATGAGTTTTGTCCATTCTCTGAATGTTTGACAGACTTCTATCACGGCTATGGCAAATTGCAATGTAGGGCCTGCTAGAGAAAACAAGGTTTCAGAGAGAATATCCAACGATTTTTCTATGGGATCTCTAACTTCTGGTGCAATATCTACAGTAATTACAATGCTTTTTTTAAGGTGGGACACTGCCGGATCAACTGTGAAAATCACCCACTTCTTAATTATGGCTTATTAAAATGGATATTGAATTGCAAAGGTTTTGGGAGGTGTTAACAGTTTATCAGAAATTTCAAGTCATTATATCAAACATCTGAGAATAGTGTGGGGGAAATTGTATTAGTATTAGGACCTTTTAAGACTCCTAGACTGGTGGCGGCATTGTAGGACGTTTCAGGTTACTGCTGCATCTTTAGGTTAGCATGCACTAAAACAATAAGGACCAAAATGGTCTCTCTCAGTCTAGGAGTTATGGTGGCTGCCTGCGACTCCTCAGGTACAATTTAATTCTGCAAAATGTGTGAGATTCTTTATCAGAAAAAGCCTCTTCAGCTGAAGGTTCTGCTTTTTATTTTTTTAACCTTATTTTAGAATTACTTTAAGAAGCCTGTAGATTTAAATTTGATTAAAGAAAAAAAATATTTTGAAAAATAAGAAGGAAATAGCTAATAAAAACAGCTACACTTTTGTCACTAGAGAAAATACAACCACCCTCCTAGGACAGTAGCAAAACACCTGCTGTGAGTTGGAGGAGTCATACGAGGCTGATTACTGTTTTTTTAATTGGTAAGTTTCAAAATTCTCTTGTAGGTGGCTTGATAACAAAATTCTCTCTGAATCTTGTTTTTTAATGAACTTTAAAGGAAACAAGCCTTTGTTGAATGATACTCTAATATCTCCCAGGTCTAGACCCCCTTGCTAATGCTATCAAACTAGTTAAATCAAACTCTGACAACATTTTATTCTATTAATTATTCTGTATGCCTTTAGTTTAAAGACTGGCTCCTGTTTCAGCTGGAAATTTATATTTCATCTGCAGACTCCAGTGACGAAAATAACTTGGTGTGGAGTAGATGGTATATACTCGTTCTTCCCAATCTCAGTGACTGACCATCTGTTTAACGTGCTGCCCTCCAGCTAAAATCAAGTTTCCTGTGTAGAAAATGTCCATAAATAGTTATCAAGTTGGACACTGAAATGATGCAAACTGTCTGCTTTTTATCACCTACATGGTGTGGTTAATGAGAAATGTAAGTTTGTCATTGCAGAATCGCAGCTTTTTTTTACTGGGACAACTCAGGGCAAATATAAATAAACATCCTGTAGTGCACTTATGTATTACTTAAAAAGTCATGCAATCATTTTTCAATAGGGCTAGTATAATTACCTGAGATCTGGCTTGAAGCTATATTTAAAATTATTTTTTTAAGTGAACGTATCTGATGTTTAAAGAAATTATGTCACCTTGTCCGTTAAAAAAGGATAAAAATGACAGGCTCTGTGAAAAACATTCACCACCCTCCCATTCCACCTTCTGCTTATACTCTCCTTGTTCCCTTTCTGTTCTGTTTATCTATTAGAACTCTTGCAATATTGGCTCTAATGCAGGAATGAAAGGGCAAGGGAGTGCAGCAAGGTATCACGTGTGTGTGCGCGTGTAGGTGTTTTTTTTTAAAGTGGTATAAAACTCAGTTTACCACTTGTACCTACAGGTAAGTCTATAAGGCTTACCTGTAGGTACTTGTATATCTCCTAAACTTGCACTGTTTAGAAGATATGTACACAGCATGCAGCCAGTGACGTGGTATACCGTCCAGTAAACAGTGGCTCCTGTGAGTGATGTCTTCTGCCACTCATGTAATCGGAAGCTGCGAACCCCGAAGGAAGACCGGGTGAAGATGGAAGCCTCTGCAGCGGAGACAGCGTGCTGCTGGAGGGCTTTGTTTTAAGGCAAGTCTTTCATAATGTGCTAGGATACAATGTTATTGCCTTGCAGGGGAATGAAACAAGAAAAGCCGCTCTAGGTGAGTGAGCCTCTGGTTAATCCCCACACACACACTAGTCAGGTGCTATACCCAGCTCGCATGCTGTGTAACGTGAAGAAATAATTTCCGGATGGTTGTATTTCCAAAAATACTTTTATTGAAACTTCATATGACAAGTGGTTGACAGATGGAGCAGGGGACAAAGTGTTAGACGTGTTTCGTGAAAATGTTAGCTCTTAGTCATTACCTGAAGTAATGACCTGAGGTGACGACTAAGTGCTTACATTTGCGCAAAATGCAATGTAATGACCTGAGGTAATGACTAAGTGCTAACATTTATGCAAAACGCGCCTACCTCTTTGTCCCCTGCTCCATCTGTCTACTACTTGCCATATGAAGCTTCAATAAAGGATTTTTGGAAGTGCAGCCATCCGAAATTATTTCTTCATGCCTTGCAGAGGACGTTTTTCTTTTAACTGTGATTTACTACTGCTTTAAGAGAAATTTAACAGGCAAGGTGATTGAGTTTCTATAAGTAAAATGTGAGTTGGATGAAAATACATAAGCTACCATTTCTAACATTTCCTGAAAATGCCAGTTGCTTCGCTTTTGTGTTAATCTAATGGAACAATTTACATTACTAACCCACAATAAATATTAAAAATTATACCTCTAATGTTACTTTCTGGGCTAATAACTCACAAAGGTAGCCAAGTGCCCAGAATTTTTTAAAAGAAGACAAAAATGTGTGGCAAAAACTTCTAAATGGAGCAATGAAGTTGCCAGGTGAGAAAATCACAGCAACCAATGATAAGTTATAGCCATGAAAAATAAATTCTGATCCCTATGGAATAAAGTGTGTTCCATATTATATTTACCCTAAGAAAAATATTCTGATTCCATTAAATGTTATCTCAGCATCTTTGACTATCTACACATTGCAGTTATCATTTAGCATCTGGAAATAATCAACATATACATTGGGGGATCTGTACACCTGTTCAAGTGATTGTAGAACTTACACAACAAAACAATCAAAGCCAGTCGGCAGAAACATTTGCTGTAAAAACTCAGAATATAATCAAAAAGGAAAAAAAAAGTAAATTATTGCTATAATAAATGACTAGTAATCCATGTTTCTGTATATAATAATTAGGTAGCACTTCGCAGGGTACATCAAACCATTCACATCAGACTCTAGCGAAGACAAGCTTAAACATTAGACAAGAACACACCAATATGGCTAGAAGACAATTAACCTTCTAACCTGTAAGGAAAAATACTTAAAGATTTAAGGAAAGCATACACACTTTGTGCAGATAATATCCCTGGTAGGAACTGACCCCAATTAATGCAGTGATACAAAGCAAGTGGCTAACAAATAAGCTAGTGTACTACTTCTCTGTATAGGAATAAGCCGACTTTTCACCATTTATGAGCAACTTAAATCATTCAGGACCAGTTCAATCCACTATTTGCTTTTAAATTATACTCTTGAACACTCTAAACTGGCTACACAATCATAATTCAGGCTTTTACCAGTGGTTGCACACACCTTCAAGGCCATTTGTGTGCAAAGCCCATTGCATTAGGGTGTGCGAACCATAGCACAAACACACGTGTATATCAGCAGAGCAGTGGATGGTGTCAGTAGAGCAGAGATTGGTGTCAGTAGGGCTGTGGATGGTGTCAGTAGTTTTTATTAATGTTTATCAGTTTATTTTTTGTTTCTTTTTTACATTTCATATTATTGTTTATTTATTTAATTTTTTTTTTACATTTTTTTTAGGTGCCTTGTCAGAGGGCTTTGGTGAAATATCATGGGTCTAAACAGAGAGAAAGGAAAAGAGGACAGGGCTTCCCCAGTCCCTTTCTTTAAAGCCTCATTTGCACTGGACAGAGAATGAATGTGCTTTTTTCTGAGGGGCTTTCTGTTCATTTAAAAACTGAAGCATAGTAAACATAGTTTTTCTGTGCTTCAGTTAAGAATGAACACAGGAGTGATCAGTACAGATCACTCACTGTGTTCATTCATTCATCTATCCTGAAACACCCCCCGCAGTCGCCAGACGGAGAGGAGAGGAGGGAAGCTGGCAGCACTGCAGGGAAGACACAGGGAGTGCCAGGAAGCAGGGGGAATTGGCACCACACAGAGTGATAAGGGTGTGCCCAGGCACACCCAGCATGCCCTGTGGGCACGCCTATGTTTAAAGTTCTTTTTTAGCACCCTTACAGCCCTGAAAAACAGGGCCCTTTAGTATACAAAATGTCCACACTCTTTTTCAAAGACAGTCTTGCTTCCTCCCGCCTTTATACCTTCCTATTAGATCACTGTGATGAATGCCTTTACTGGCTATATGTATGTTCAAGCAGTGGAAGGAAGCAGAAAAAAACCCTTGATATTGCAAAAAATGTCCATGATTTACAAATTAGAACATCTCAGGATTCAGAACTATTAGGGCCCCCAATAAGTTCTTGTAAGGTGCACTCAGGCACCAATGAGGGAGACAGTTTAGATATGTACTTTAAAAATGTCTAACCTGAACATTCACTGACATTGCATTGCAAGCACCTTCAGGTCAGGCTAGTTTTGTGCTTTAGCTTCCTGAGACTCCATAGGCGTCTCTGACATGTATAACATATCGTTTTGTGTGCGTTACTGCCAGTTTTAACGCCATATCATTTTTCGTGCATTACTGCCAGTATAGTTCTGTGTGCGTTACTACCAGTTTAACACCATAAAGTTCTGTGCATCACTGTAAATTTGGCGCATTATATTGAAGTATATTATAGTGTATCCGTGGAGTGTGTCTGTGTAGTATGAGTACTCAAATTAAAGTGCACCAAACACCTCTTTACATTGATTAAAGTGAATCTACGTACAGATTTCAACTTTTTCTTTACATTTGCTTATAAGCACCGCCCCCTCCCTCCCAATAATGTCTAGGAGGACAACAAGGAGAGGCAGATGTTCCCTTAGCACTGCAAGGTGGCCAGAAACAAATGTGTCCACAGGCAAAGATGGACATGGTGATCAGTCCTCAGGCAGGGCATAATTTCCTCTGTTTAGTGAGTTTGCCCATGCTATCCAGCTACTGCATGCGGAGGAGGTGGTGGGCTGGCTTGCTAAACCTTCCTCATCCTCCTCATCCTCTGTCATGCAAGAAGAGACCAGTGTGCAGTCCCCTGCAGTTGCCAGAGTGGATAAACCTGTCTCCTTGCCCACATCTATTCCTTCCATAGCCCTGACATCAGCCATTGAGGAGTCAGCTGAATTCTTTAACTTTCAAAAGATTTTATTTTACGATAAAGGCACTTACAAACATACACCAGAATATAAACAATCTGCAGCAGGGAGGGCCCGCTGACACAATGTAAGTAATGAAAACAGGAGACATTAGTGAAAGACAGACAATATCAAAAGGGTACAGTCAGCATGCCCCTCCTCAGCGAGGGGCTAAACAAAAAGAGAGATAAACAAAGGGTGACCCCCCAGGGAGAGCCCACCCAATAGAACCGTAAGGGGTAGCACCCAGGAGCCCCCACCCCGACACCCCTAATAGGGAACTTGCTGTGCCAGGATGGGGGAGTATCCTCCCGGGCCCCCCCCTCTCAGAGGGATAACGAAGTTGATGGGCCGTCCACAGTGGGCACCGCAACATTAAATTGGACTGTACGGTGAACCTGTCAATTACAGCTCTGTTGAGCAAACCTAAAACTTAGAACGTCTAGAAGGACAGAGGAAAGAAGAGAGGAGGAGAAGAGGAGGACAGAGGGGTAAGGGGATGTAAGCTATGTCCTAAAAGGGTGGAAGGGTGTAGTGGGAGAATGTTTAGCATTCAATGCAATAGGGGGCGCTTTAGGGGTGAGGTCTGGTCACTAGAGGAGAGCCTGGGGGAACCCCAGGCAGCAGAGAAATTCCCATGTAACGGGCCCAAGGGTCCCACACCTTTCGGAATTTAGGTGTGGTATCTGACAGAATACCTGACAGTTTTTCTTGGGACATTATCCACGATATCTTCCTCTTAACTGCGAGGAAGGAGGGTCTGGGTTGCTTCCATGCGGAGGCAATCGCAATTTTGGCTCCTAATAGGATAAAATAAGTTAGTTTCTGAGTGTTACCAGACAGCAAAGGAACAGGGGCGTTGAGTAACGCAACCTCTGGAGTTCTTGGAACCCGGCAGCCTGTGACTATGTAAATCAAGTTAAAGATTTTAGTCCAGAACGATCGAAGCCTAGGGCATTCCCACCAGATGTGGATCATGGAGCCACGAAGTTGGCACCCCCTAAAACATAAGGGGTTAGCCGTGGGGTATATTTTGGCTAGCCTGGCTGGAGTGAGGTACCACCTGGTTATCAATTTGATGCTAGCCTCCATTAGTGAGGTGTTTTGGATCCCACGGAAGGATCTGGCTAGGGCCAGCTGCCAGGTTTCAAGACTGCCAGAGGTCTGGAGATCAGATTCCCATGCCGTCATATAGGGGGATTTGCCCGTTGGGGAAGTGAGAGCCGCATAGATCACTGAAATACCACCCCTCTGCTCCCCGATCCTACCACACCAGGCTTCATATTCAGTAAAGGGAGGAGGAAGGGGTTTGTTTTTCCAAAGCGAGTTCAAGAAGTGAGATATTTGTTGGAAGCGGAACCTCTCTGAGTCTGGTAGCTCTAAGTGTTCAATACAATAAGCCAGGGAAATCGGACCCCTTGAATTGAAAAAGTGACCTATCCGGTATAGTCCCTTGTCCAACCACCATCTGAAGGCCTCAATGTCCAGACCAGGGGGGAAGTCATGATTACGGAACATGTGAGCAAGGGGTCTTAAAGTGGAGACTAGGGAAGGCTCTTTGCGAAGACCGTCCCATAGGGCGCAGGAGTGAGATAGGGATGGAGACATGATGGGCGGCCTGGCTTTGGGCGGGCACCACAATAGAAAATCTAGTGTAAAGGAGGGTACGGAACAGCGTTCTATGGACTGCCAATCCGGTTTCTCGTATTTGGAGTAGATCGAGGAGAGTTGGGCTAGGCGAGCTGCAAGGTAGTATTTGTGAAGGTTAGGTAAGCCCAGCCCCCCCTGCGTCTGTGCAGGAAGAGTGTGTTTTGCGATAGACGGTACCCCTTGTTACCCCAAATATATTTCAGTATTTTGCTTTGCAGAGAGCAGAGGTGGTCCTTCCGAACTGGTATTGGAAGGGCTCGGAAATAGTTGAGGATTTTGGGAAGAAGGGTCATTTTTATGGAGTTAATCCGGCCAAGCCAGGAGAGTTCGTGTTTAGACCATGAGGAGAGATCAGTTTCCAGCTGTCTGTATAATTTGGGGTAATTGTGGGCATACAACATCTCTATTTTAGGTGTAAGGGAGATACCCAAGTATTGGATGGCAGTGTCACTCCATTGGAACGGAAAGGATTGTTTGAGTGAGAGGACTTGGTGGGTGGGGAGAGAAATATTCAAAGCCACAGACTTGGAGTAATTAACCCGCAAGCCTGAGACCTTGGCAAAGTCGTCTAGTACCCAGGATAAGTTGGGCAGGGTTGTGAGGGGGGAAGTAAGGAATAACAGTATGTCGTCCGCGAAGAGTCCGCATTTGTGCGTTTGACTACCGCACTGGACACCTCCAATGTCTATGTTGTGGCGGACTGCGATCGCCAGTGTTTCAATGGCTATTGCAAATATGAGGGGAGATAGGGGGCACCCTTGTCTGGTCCCCCTGGTGATGGGAATTGGAGTGGAAAGGTATCCCTGCATTCGAATTTGGGCCCTCGGCTGGGAGTATAAGGCCCGTAATAAGCCCAGGAAACGAGCCCCAAATCCCCACCTGTCAAAGAGCTGGAAGATGTACTGCCATGAGACCGAGTCGAAAGCCTTCTGAATATCTAAGGAAAGGAGGAAGCCAGATTGTTTGGGTCCCCCTTCCCAATTAGACTGCAAAATGGAGATAATATCGATCGCCCTCCGAATTTGATCAGGTCCCTGTCTGCCAGGGATAAAACCAACTTGGTCCTTGTGGACGTAGCGTCCGATGAAGGAGGCTAGCCTATTGGCCATAACTTTCGTGAGAATTTTGAGATCATTATTAATGAGGGAAATCGGTCTGTAGTTGCTGACATCCTCTAAGTTCTTGCTAGGTTTGGGGATGACCGTGATATACGCCGTGTTAAGGTGGGGATCCAGGGGGCTTCCATTAGCTTTATGATTACCGAGATTGGCCAGGTGGGGGGCAAGCGTGTTGGCAAAGGCTTTATAGTAAGGGATCGAAAGACCGTCGGGTCCAGGGGCGGAGCTTTTTTTAAGATCCTTTATGACTCCCAATATCTCCTCTACCTGGAAGGGGCATTCCATGACTTGTTTGTGAACGTCCGATAAGGCAGGGATGGGGAGTCCCTCCAAAAACTTTGGAAGGAGGTTAGCTTTGGGAGATGGGGGGGCTACTGTAGAGAGAGGTGTAAAAGTTCTGAAAGGCATTCAGAACTGTGACCGGATTAGACGTGGGCGGGTGTCCTGCACTTCTGATCCGAGGGAGGGTGCTTAGCTTGGTTCTAGGGGAGAGTCTATTAGCCAGGAGTGTGCCTATTTTGTCCGCCTGTGAGTAAAACTTGTGGCCAGACCACCTAACCGATTTTTCTGCTTTCGTGGTGAGGGCGAGATTAAGTTCTAAGCAAATCTTGTCTAGTAGGGAGGTGGGGATGCGGAGGGGGTCCTTTTTGTGAAGAGCTCTGAGTTTAGAGTATTCCTCTTCTAGCTTCAGGATGGTTGATTGCCTTTCCCGTTTTATTTGAGTACCTAATTGAATGAGTTTTCCCCTAATAAACGCTTTGTGCGCCGCCCACAGGGTTTCGGGGGAGACATCAGGAGTCGCATTAATAGAGAAATATTCCTGCAGTGCTTTGTCGAGATCCATAACTCGTGATGGCTCTGATAGGAGAGATTCATTTAACCTCCAATGCCTGGGGTGTCTCCCACTCGAACCCCCGAGGGCCGTCACAATTACCAGCGAGTGATCCGAGATCACTGTGTCAGTGATGGAGGCTTTGAGCACCCTGGGAAGGAGCGAGGAGGGGACAAGTATGTGGTCTATCCGTGCATATGATTGGTGTGGCGCTGAGTAGTGAGTGTAGTCTCTCTTTGTGGGGTTTAATTCCCGCCAGACATCGGATAACCCATGAGCGTGAAGCAATTTGGCGATCCGTAGGCTCGCCTTCGTGGGCCTGGTTAACCGGGAATGTGAGGGGGAGGATTTATCAAGGCCTTGATCAAAGGCGACGTTAGAGTCCCCTCTGACAATAACCGTTCCCTCCAAAAGAGGCGCTAAAGTGCGCAACAGGGATTCGAAGAATTTGGCCTGACCCGTGTTCGGGGCGTAGTAGGAGACCAAGGAGTAAAGTTGGTCCCCCACAGTGCCCTTTACAAGTAAAAACCTGCCCTCCGGATCCGCCTTTTCAAAACTTTTATTGAATTTGCATGTTTTGGCAATCAAAATGGCCACCCCCTTGGTCTTGGATTCCGCGTTGGCTAAGTAGAACTGAGGGAAGTGGGCATGTAGGAACTTGGGACTATACCGGATAGGAAGGTGCGTTTCCTGAAGTAGAATTATATCTAGTTTCAGAGATTTGTAGTAATCAAGGGCTTTTCTCCGTTTGATGGGGGAATTAAGACCCTGAATGTTATGGGTGGCTATCTTAAGCCTAGCAGCCTGTGGATCAGCCATGGAGCAGAGGGGGAGCCCAGCTTCTGAAAGCGACCTCACTTACCCAATCCATAGCGGGGTTCTCGGCAAGAGCATTGGGATCGGTGGCCCGTGGTTTTCTCCCAGAATACAATGCCGCCTGGGTTAGCTCAGCTAGACCTGGGGGGAAAAAAAATAGTGTCATGTAAACATTCAACAGGGGTAGCTTACCATCAAGGGGGGAGAGAGAAGGAGAAAGGGCAAGGAAAGAAAGCGTTCCTGAGAAGAGAAAGAGGAGATCAGGGCAGGAGACACCCCCCGAAATCCCAAGAAAGAACAATGTAGACAACCGACCCATAAGGTCAGAAGTCCCGACCCTCAGGCGCCCGGGAAAGGCCGAGGGAGGGGGAGTTACACATGTGGTCCCTCGCGGAACTGGGGACCCCTAGTCGGGTAACTACCCGATCTGTTGAATCAACATTAAGTAACAATAGAAGATAAGCAGCAATAAAAAAAAACTTAAGGCACGGCTGAACATAATGATTAGAAGACACTGGGGCTAAACAATGAATGCTGGTCATTAGGCAAAAGGTAAGATGGTATATCCAGGGAGGGTGCTGGGGACTGCAGCCCCCTGAAGAGTCCTCAAAGCAGCCCTTAGGGCCCATTTCGAGGGGGCGCAAATAATATGAGGGGTTACGGGCAGTCCAGTAGATGGACGAAGTACTGCATAGCGTCCCGGGATATTGAAGGCAATGGGGAAGAGGGTAGCACAAGTCCTAGGCAAGGGGAGGGCAAAAAAGGGTGGAGGGCCAAACTTTCAATGTTTGGGGAGAAGTCCTCCGGCCCTCTCCAGGACCTCGGACGGTCAGGCACAGAATGGAGAGTCTGAAAAGGGGTCTGAATGTTGCTCAGGTGGGTGCATTATCCTTGACCTTCTTGGCTCTTCCGGAGGTCCACAACGGGGATTGTGGGCTGTTAGGAGTGGGCCGTTTGTTGGAGCTCTGGCTAGGGTTAGAAGTGTCCATATCAGCTTCTTGAGAAATGATTTTCAGCCTGGTGAGGAGCTTTTCCCCCTCGGGGAAAGTGGAGAAAGCAAAAGACTTCCCTTTGTCCGTGAACCTGACCGCAAATGGGAATGCCCATTTGTATTTTATGTCTTTTTGCGACATTGCAAGCAAGAGGGGTTTCAGAGCTCTCCGTCTCTGTATGGTGGAGGGGGAGAGGTCCGCAAAGATCTGAACCTGGTGGCCCTGGTATGTGACGTGTTGCAGGGATCTGGCTCTCTTCATAACTTCTTCTTTCACCGAAAAGTGATGTGGCTTGGCCAGAACATCACGCGGAGTGCCATCCTTCCTAGGGGGGCCGAGGGTTCTATGGACCCGGTCAAGTTCAAGCTTAGGAGCTGGGATGTCAGGGATTAGCTGTGTAATGAGGTCTTGCACCGCCCTGGACACATCAGTTATTGATTCTGGAAGCCCGCGAATTCTGATGTTATATCTGCGTGACCTATTTTCGAGGTCATCGATACGGGCCATGGCTAGGTCTAATTGCTCCTGTACTGAATAAATGTGCCTGGAGTTTTGGATGGATCTGGCAATGGTATCCTCCATTTTATGTTCGATCGTTTCGATCCGGGAGCCTAGGTTAATAAAGTCAGCTTTCAATTCCCCCGTGATTTGCAAGGCAGTTTGGGAGAGGCCCCTTTCTAATAGTTCAGAGAATTTGCCAAACAGGGCATCCATGTGGGAGACTGGGTCTGCATGAGCAGCCTCATGGGAGGCCATGGCGGCCTGGGTAGCCCTGTATGTCCCCGCTGGGGAGGGGGAGAACTCCTGGAGGGTGCGTTCCAGCAGAGAGACCGTGGAGGCCGGGGACAGTGTGGCTTCCTTGGGAGGACCCCTGAGGTTGCCTGGGGTGGCGTGGAGAGGAGGAAAGTCTGTATCTGACCTGAAATCCACTGTGCCTGCGGATCTGTGATCCTGAGATAGGAGCTGTGCTGCGGTGGCCATCTTGGATTTCTCCCACACGTCCAATGAAGCGAACAGCGGGCCCAGATTGCGTTTAGCCAGTCCACCGGTCATTCGGTAATGTGCCCCAACTCTTCGGGAGACCGTCCCTATAGCTCGGGAAGCGGAAGAGTAGCCGTGTCGTGCGGTAGGGGTTCCGTCGTTCCGCGAGGCAGCGGAGCTTTAGATGATCGCGGCCATCTTGGAAGCCTCGCGCATGTGCACCCAGCTGAATTCTTTAACCACAGCATCAGCCACTTGTGCCTTGATGATGCCCAGCCATTATTGGATTCAGATGTTGGTTATGAGGTTGAGGATGACAGGAGTTTGAACCTAGAGAGAAGAAGGAACACTGGTAGAAAAATTGGTATTCATGTTTCCCAAGCCGCAGCGTATTGCCAAGTTGTCTCTGTTGGTAATGACGAAGATGGAGGAGATGCAGATGATGATGATGAGGTCACTGATGTGACTTGGGTGCCAGATAAAGCAGAGGAGGAAACTGAAGGTGAGGCGGCACAACCCCAAGGAGTCGGACATCAAAAAGAGTAGAGAGCAGCCACCCTATTCCATCACATTCTGCAGCTGTTATCTCTCAGTCCACTCCCCAAAGCTCAGCTGTCTGGGCCAGTCACATCTTTCAGCACATCTGCAGCAGAGTCAGGCTAAAAGGTGCCATGCAGTGCTTCAGCTGGTGTGTTTAGGGGACAGGAACCACACCAGATCAGAGATTCTTTCAGCTCTGCAGGCACAGGCCCAGAGGTAATTCACACCACGCCAGCTGGAGCCAGGAATGGTGGTGTCCGATAATGAATCCTTCCTTAGACAGGGAAAGTTGACACATGTGCCATGCCTGGCACATGTCCTCAATTTGGTGGTACAGTATTTCCTAAGTACATACCCAGGGTTGCAAGATGTATTAAAGCAGACCAGAAGAATCTGTAGCCATTTCAGGCAGTTCTACAAAGCTCAATTGGCTGAAATTCAGCGGGAATTCCACCTGATAAACCGCCTGATTTGTGACATGCCCACCAGGTGAATTTACTGTGTGGGGGCATGTGTTTTGGGGACATGTGTGTTAACACTGTGGGGACACTAGACTGGTGATCATTGAGTAAAAAGCTGTAAAAAACAGCTTATACTCAGAGGAGTAGGAGGAGAGCTGATTGCCTAGCAAACGGCTCTGTATTTACATCACATAACGGCTGTGATTGGACATGGCCGTCATGTGATCAGAAGGGACAATCACAGAACCCTCCTGCTGATCCGAGATAAGCTGTGTTGTGTTCCTGCTGGAGCAGACTATGCATGACATTATGAACAGGACACCAGAGGCAGAGCAGCAGGAGGAAGAGGAGGACTTCCTTTCCTCTCAAGGCCCACATTATCCGGACACTATTATTTCTATGTCACAGAACACACAGGAGGAGAGAGGGGAGGAGGATGAGGAGGAGAATTCTGGCACTTTCTAGGCTTTGAAGAAGAGAAAGGCATGCTTCAATCTGTAAGCGATGGCTTTCCAACCCAATGACCCTTGGGAGTAGTTTGTGGCTGGGAGGAGAACGTTCCAGATGCTGTCATGCTGAGTGACTCTGAGGAGTCTACTTCTCAAGCCTTAGCAAATTTGAGGTGCATATGCAACCTTCAAACAAGTGTGATTTAATGGTACTTCTGTCTCGGTCTGATTCATGGTTTCTGACAATAGGTTTCATGGGTACAATTAACACCCAAAGACAAATTTTTCAGCGTCTGTTTGACAAGTGCACATCATTGTAATATTTTACAGCAAGGTCAATTCTTGCTTTCACCAAGAGTACCTCTATAGGGTTATGGTGGAAAGGTGCCCCTGACACCCAAAGAGTAATTTTTCTGCACCTGTTTGAGGGGTGCATACCATTGCAATTTTTTACAGCAAGGCCAAATCTGGCTTTCATGAAGACTACCTCTATAGCGTTATGGTGGAAAGGCGCCACAACACCCACAGACCAATATTTATGCACACGTTACTTATATCCAAAGTCAAAGTGAAACCAGAATGTATTGAAAAAATCTCTAATCTCATTCCCAGTGCACTACACTGTGGTCTCATCATACACACTGGCTCCCCAGCTGTTACTGAACAAAATAAAGGCAGCTTGCAGGGAAAATGTCATTTTTGTTGGCTTTATAAATGCAATTATTGCTGCAGCAGATTCAAAACATGGTACAGATCTGGCACTTAACAGGTAGACCAAGGGGGCCCCCAGACACTATATTGGAAGTCATTTTTCATTTTTATGCTTTCACTTTAAAAATCTAAAAAATTACTGCTCGTTTAAAAATGACGTTTTTCACAAACTTTTTTTTATTGATACCTGTCCCACAGGGCAGGACCCGGACTCTCATAACCATTGTATGCTCAATTACTTGCATATAAGCCTTCAAAATGCACACTTTTAATTTTTGATGTTCGAGTTCGTTATTCGTGGTCCAAAGTTTCAAGGTGTTCGAAAGTTCCAGTGCGAACCGAACGGGGGTCCGTTCGGCCCATCCTTAGTGCACAGAATTATATATACTATTATAATCTATTTATTCACTTTCTCCTGTCCCAGCACTCTAGCAATTGTGAGATCACAGCTGTGAAAAATAAGCTTTACCTTCAAATTTCTTGTTTAGTGTGCCTGGGTACAATTACATAATTCCCCCTTACCAGATTTCCCAGGACAAAGGATGAGGGCAGTTAAAGTAAAAGGAGGGGAAGTTGATTATTATACAAAGTTTTCAGAGCTTAGAATATGCTCTATGCATAGGTGGCCTAGCAAGAAGCGTGGCATAGGACACTTTACATCCCATCTGGAGGTACCTGATATGTTGTGCCAGAAGCAATTTAAGTAGGAAGGGAATACCCTCACCATGCCAACATCCAATATATAATTGTAATGATTGAAAGACTCAAAAAATTGGTGGACTTTATCGGCACAAAAAGTATACATTTTATTACAGCATAGTCAAAAAACATATAAACAACATACAAAACAACACCCTGTATGAACACAGTTACCTGTTACCCAATAATGTAGTTACAGAGGGCTGTATCAAAAATATAAAACTTGACTTGGTAATGTATCAGATATGGCCCCAAAGTTGCAATACCAATATGTCAGATAGATAGGTATAGAATCGCCTTGATTATAAAGCTATATGGCATATCTAGGAAAAGATTATCAATGCCTGAGTGTATGAGTATTACACTTTTTCCAAATGGGAAGGACTATTTGTAAGACCCAGACAGATAATGCCACGTAAGCAAGGGAGAATATATACCCCCTTGATACCCCCTTGATCACTGCTCCAGTGTGTACAGCTTTCCCCTCTGTGTGTTAATTATATTCTAGTAAAACGTGTCAACAAACAAGTTCTTGGAGACATTACTAGATCAATTATTTTTTTCACTTTGATTGACACATTACCAAATCAATCTTTATATTTTTGATCCAGCCCTCTGTAACTACATTATTGGGTACCTGGTAACTGTGTCCATACAGGGTGTTGTTTTGTATGTTGTTTATATGGTTTTTAAACTATGCTGTAATAAAATGTATACTTTTTTAATGATTTCTCCTCTCATTATGTGCCCATAAAGTCCACCAATTTTTTTGAGTCTTTCAATCCATACATAAGCAATTTAAGTAATTTTACATCAGTGAAAGGGGGGTTGCAGGGGTATACCCTGCTATTGCTGGATTTTAATGACATGACATGAGACAGAAACCATTTAAATATTAAAACATAGTTTTATTATAACAAATGAAAAATTCCAAAAGGTTAAAAAAACATAACATTAAAGAAATGGTGCTTTAATATGATACAATTGCCTTTACCACCTACTATCATACTTAAACTGAATAGGCTTGAGGTGTACAGGTAACTTAAAGGGTTGACACATTTTGCATGATTGTGTAGCTTCTTCAGGACCCATAGGTTGAGTATCATACTGACAGTATATGGCGAAACATTGGAGGCATGAAAAACATCTGTAAGGTGGACAAAGGGGCTATTACCCCTTAGGTGTAACCTATAGCATGTAGATCAATGAGCCAAAAACAGCCTTGTTATTGGGTAACTATTATATATGCGGTTCTCGGAAATGTCCTTAGATATATATATAGCAGTTGAAAGTATATTTTCACCCGATTAGGTTATATGTGAAAGTAGATCCTAATGGGTCTCCAAATATGCTAGCGTGTAAAGCCTAGGAACTAGTAATGAGTATTTCCTGGGAAATCCAGTGATATGTAGCCAAAGGCCAGTCACTGCGTGTTCTCTCACATGAAGCATGCAATGATGTTGTCAGTATGATACTCAATCTATGGGTCCTGACGAAGCTACATAATCCTGTGAAACGCCTCAACATTGAAGGATTGAGTTACCTGTATACCTCAATCTTATTCAATATAAGTATGATACGGGGTGGTAAAGGCAATTGTATCATATTCAAATTTCTTTAATCTTATGCTTTTTAACCTTTTGGAATTTTAAATTTGTTATAATAAAACTTTGTTTTTATATTATAATGGTTTCTGTCTCATGCCATGCCATTGAAGTCCAGCAATAGCAGGGTATACCCCTGCAACCCCCTTTTCTCTGTTCTATGATCATTTGTATGTGACATGGGTAGAGGTCTTCCTTTTGTACTTTTATATCAGGTTTGCTTTAAGCCAGGAAATGCTTCTGTCAGTCTACATCTTCCACTATGTATCTGTTGCTGCATTGATTTCACTGACATTTATTTTTACAAATGCAGAAAGTGCACACTGCACTGCACATGCACCATATCACAGTACTCCCCCTGACAACTTTTCCATTGGCTTCTCTATCCAAGACTGCTGGACTGCAGTTAGTTGTAAATCAACAGGGGATATGTCACCTTCCACACACTTATTTGAAGAAGAGTTTCACACCAAAATGCCAAATGTGGCATGCCATACTTTGTTGTAGTACAATCTATATTGGGCTGTCTGGCTTCCATTGCTTTTGCCTTAAAATGCAAAATGAGGGGAATTAATTCATGCATTGTAAAGTTAGTTAAAAGTCCACTTCATATGATCCCTAATATTTTCATAATTTGCATTCCTAATTTGAAAAAGATCAGTGTGACTGTTTTGTTTTCTTAATTATTGTGCAAATGAAATAACTGTGAAGATATGTGAACATATCACATTCTGGTAAAAAAAAATACACCAGAATGCAATGCCTGCAAGCTATGTTTATTCACAGGGGTGTCAGATATTTGTCTTCTAATTATTTTTCATCACATAATTTATTTTCTACTGAAAGACACAAAAAAAAAAAAAAACTTAAAGAAAGCGTTTTCAGAAACATAGATGCATAATAATCAGGCTGCATGGGGACAAAATCAATTAAAGAGTATGTGAACCCAACATTTCATATTCCTTATATGTGCCTGCAAGTGTATTAATGTACTTGTATGAAAAACAAAAAATATCCTGTTCTCTTTGTATTGCTTCCTTTGTATGAAATCTCTGGTGTTCCTGCCAGTCCCTCTGTTTTTCTATTAAAAACTGACCTCACTACACAGGAGAACACACCATGGTCATTTCTCTAGCCATGCTGACACTAGAGCTGCATGATAAATTGCAATCTTGAGTCAACCCCTCTCATGATCTTAATACAGCATTTCCACAATTCATTCATGTAACAAGTGCACAGACCTTCTCTGCTCACTCTGAGTTGTCAACTCCCCCCCCCAAAA